>NW_026607486.1:22794456-23493070 GCF_021117445.2 Syzygium oleosum
ATAGCGATGATGGGCACATCTGAAAGCTTGGTATGCATGCGTGTCCAGATATGCTTTGATTTTGTTGCTGGTCAGTGCTCGATCAGCAATGAATCGTCTCCACATGGCCGGCCATGATTCTGCAGATTATCATCAGATGGGTGGGCTCTTAAAGGGTCCCCCTTTTGTTTCCTTTCTTTCTTTTAAGTTATCAAAACAATGCTGCACAACACGTATTGCTCCATGATCACAAAGAATGATCCGGAAAGTCAATCTTTACAACCCATCTTTATACCCTAATATTTCATTAATCAGATTGGATTTGATCCTGATTTCATGACTTGGACAACGATGCTAACCTGTTTCATTCTCAGTTATTGCTCTTCCTTAGCTTTCTGGAAATTTGGAACCCTCCATGCTCTTCTTTTTCTTTTCTTCCACATCTGGTTTGGCTAGTTCCCCGTATGGACAGGGTCATCAGACATCACTTGCTAGGCCCAGTTCAATTAATTACACATTAAAGGGACAACCATGCGTGGATCACGCTTATCAGTTGACAAGACAAACCTCCTAGATGGGTTTTCACACCTTCATCTGAACCAGATGTCACGCATCAAGAAACTTCTTATAATTAACTAATTTGGTTTAGCAGTAGATACGTATCATGTCTGCAATATCCAGTTCAGACACAGCTCATATCAATCAACCTTAGCTGTAGAGAAACCAGTTCCATTCAAGACTCATCCTAGTCAGTACTTGTCTTCTGCAGATGCAACGACAATGGGACGAGGCATAGGAACTTTTACTGAATCGTTGGGTATTGCAAATGGTAATGTGCATGGAACTTTGGTGATACTAGTTGGTCTCTATGTTCACCAGGAACGAACGGCCTAGCCTATTCATATAGGTTCAATCCACCAATATATGGGATAATTACTAAAAGAGTTATAAATTTATCATACGGATGCCATCTAAACTTTTTTATTAAGATGATTTAATCATAAACCTTTTAACGATTTGCCTTAGTAGTTCTTTCAACCAATTTTGATAAGAAATTGTTGATATAAACGCTGACCGTCATACATGATACGGTTGTTGCTGACGTGGACAATTTTTGTAATTTTTTGTAATTTTTTTTTCCATTTTTTCTTTTAAAAAGAATTAAAAAAATGTAAAAAGTTATCCACGTCAGTATCGGCAATGCCACGTAGGACAGCCGGCGTCCATGTCAGCGATTTCCGGCTAAAAATGGCCGGAGTCCATGTCAGCGATTTCCGACTAAAAATGGCCGGAAGAATTACATTGGCAAATCGTCAAAAGATTTAGGACTAAATTGATTAAATTGAAAAGTTTATGAACGAATTGGCATTCATGCAATATGTTCAGGATTTTTTCGGTAATTTTCTCACCGATTTATACATGAAATGTATCTTTGCCTTTGTCGGAGACACCGTACTTCTTTTTAACCTCAGCCACAAACTTTAACTACCTCCTTACTACAACGTTAACCCTAGACGGGTCTAGGCTACATCCTAGAAAGTTGGGTCCCATACATCAATGATCGTCCTATTGTATAGGTGTCACATTTATCTCAAGATAATGATAATATGAGACATGTGATGCCCAACCCATTTCCATAATGTCGGCTCAACCACATCTCAGCTATTATTGCACGAGAGAAGATAGGTGTGGTGGATAAGGCATGGTCGTACTGTGGGCCATTTCCATCGTTTAATTCGCACCTACCTTGTCATAAGAAGACAAGGAAAAATCTGGTATCATATTCTGGGCCCCCCTGATCTTGATGTGCCTCCAAATGCAGGCCACACGGTCCATCAGGAACCAAACAAAAAGAAGTGTGAATTTTACGAGGCTCGAGTTTGCGATTTTAGCGACATTTACACGTCGTTTCTCCGAAATGTAAATAAAAAGAAAGATTGAATCGAACGGTGTCAATTGACTAATACGGTACTTCGACATTGAGAATTGAATGATGCTTCCGTTGATTATATCTTGCTGTGCACGGTTGATGTAACGGCGTTACTCATAGTTCTTCCCACAAAATTAAAAATTGCCTTGCATTGATTGTGCCCATTATTAACTGCGGAAGCTCACGAGTACGTGAGAGGAAAGACATGTGAACTGAAGGTCCTAGCTATGTAAAATTCAATTGATAGCGATAGAAGTAAGTTTTATTCAGACAGAAGCGCACCATCGAGTTCGAGGGTTCACATGAATCGGAATCTTCATTTCGGGTGCGCACAAGCAACGATATAAAAGACGAGGGGGGCAAACCGCAAAATTCGCCGACCCGGGGGGGCGAACTGCAAATTCGCTGAAGTACCGCGGGGCGGGGGGCATCACCGCAGCCCATTCAACTGGTCCCATTAATCCCAAGCCCTTTCCTGCTAAAAAAGCTACCTTTATTAACAATATCTCAAAACAAATTTTGCAACTCCCCCGCTCATTTAATAACCTCTTAATTAAACATACAACATCGGTTTCATCTTTCGCTGCCGTAAAAAAAAAAATTAAAAAAAATTCCCAAAAACAGGAAATTCCTTTTTCGGGATGACGAAAGTGACCTTGTGGGACCCTATAAATGCAGCAGCGAGCCGGCATGAAGACGATCGTCATTGCACGATCAAAATTCAGACCCCCGGGCACCCACCAAGAAAGCAAAGCAAGGGGGGAGACGATGGCTCAGTCCGATGAACTCGAAGCTCTCACCAGAGCCTTCTCAGGTCTCGTCCGTTCCCCGCTTTTCGTATTCGAATTCTCGGCAGATGTTCGAAGGATCGATCGCCCGAAATGATCGCTTTCAGCTTGCGGTTTGATCCGCTGTTCTTGTCGGGTGTTTGTCCAACGTGTTCAATGTGTCCGATGTTGCTCTTCCCGGGTTTTTTCAGGACACGGAGTTGATGAGAGGACGCTGATCGCGGTGCTGGGGAAGTCGCACCCCGAGAAGAGGAAATCCTTCAGGAAGGGGAACCCGCACTTCTTCAAAGAGGATGAGAGGAGCTTCGAGAGGTGGGATGATCACAGGATCAAGCTCCTCAAGCGCGAATTCATGCGATTCAAGGTACTCGAGTTCTTGGCGATGCCGCCGCTTGCCCGCGGCATAACTTTGTATGCATTCGCTTCGTAGTATGATCGCGCGGCGTCCTAAAGTCCCACTTCTGTCCTAGTGATGAAATCTTTATTGGCCGCAACGGTGATGTGATTCAATTGTTCGAACAATTGAATGTCTGTAAAGGATGACTTGATAGTTTTTCTTGTTTCTGAGAGATGGGAGTCCATTGAGAATGCTGGGGATAACTTGAAAACGTAATTTGATTATTTTCTGGGATGGGAAAAGAACACAATATATAGTGGCAAATTCAGAATTTTGACATGTGCTCTGGCGAATTTATGCCCGAATATAGCTGCAAGAAAAGGTATACGAATGATTTGCTCTGGCCATGAATTGCTTGAGAAACTAACGGCTGTTGATTGATTTGATGTTTGCTTCGATGAATCTCAGAATGCCGTGGTGCTCTGGGCCATGCATCCTTGGGAAAGAGATGCGCGTCTCATGAAGGAAGCCTTGATAGAAGGTCCAGATTCTTATAATGTCCTTATAGAGGTCGCCTGCACGAGATCGTCGGAAGAGCTGCTGGGAGCAAGAAGGGCTTACCACTCCCTCTTTGAGCACTCGATCGAGGAAGACATCGCTTCCCAAGTCCATGGCCCCGATTGCAAGGTGAGCAAAAATGCTTGGACCTGTGAAAATTGGAACATGTTCATAGCATCTAGCTGAATCTGAGTTGTTTCTGATAAAATAAAAAAAAAAGCAGCTACTAGTGGCACTAGTCAGTGCATATCGATATGAAGGGTCAAATCTAAAGGAAGATACTGCGAAATCCGAGGCAAAGATTCTTTTGAATGCCATCAAGAGCGGCGAAAAGAAGACCCAGGATGAAGAGGTCATAAGAATACTAACGACGAGAAGCAAGCCCCATCTCAAGGCAGTCTATAAATATTACCAGGAGATCGGCGGCAGTAACCTTGATGAAGTAAGAAATCCGAGTCTTAGCAACGTAAATCGTTGCTAATAAGTCAGTACTTTTGAAAGGGTTGTTTGTTTGGTAAACGTACTGAATTTCACACCCTGTTCTTCTCTGTCTCAGGATCTTAAATCTGACTCAAGACTACAAGAGACGGTGCAATGCCTGTGCACTCCTGAAAAATATTTCAGCCAGGTTATAGTTCGCCCGAGGCAATTGCCACTGCACTTATGTGTCCACATATGCATTGAATTGAACCTCCTGCTTTTGATTTCAGGTTTTGGATTTGGCATTAAGACCTGATGCAGACAAAAGTACGAAGAAGGCAGTGACTAGAGTAATCGTCACCCGAGCCGATGTTGATGTAAAGGAGATCGATGAAGAGTTCAGCAAGATGTACGGAGTTCACTTGTCCAAAAAGATTGAGGATACAGCTAATGGGAACTACAAGGAATTCTTGCTCACCTTGATAGCTAAAGGAGACTGATCCTGATAAAAAGAAATCTACTGGATTGATTGAGAATGACTCGACTTTTGAGTCCTGAGATGTCGATGTGGTCGGGATGTTCCCCGATTTTGCTTTGTTCCCTTCTTGTGCTTCCTTGTGCTTGTACCTGTCTTTTGTAACCTGATGAAGAGCCTAATAAAGTCCGGAGCCGGAAACCCTTTGAGTCGGTTTTCAGTTTTCACTGAAAAGTGCGTGAATTTTGCTTGGACAACTTCATCTGCAAAAGACTTATTGCCCTGCAACTGCAACTTTTGTCCCTAATACACATCCAAAATTGCAAGCTGCATCCTAGGAGTCCAAGACAAGAAACAAGAAGAGAGTTTGGCAATCCGCTACCTTTCCTGGTAGGAAAAGGGAAACAGTGAACCACTTCCTTAGTAGCCTTTGAGAGTCAATGGCAAGGTCAGCTTGAGATTGTGATCATAACTTCCTCACCATTCTACTTCTACCATGAAGAAAAGAGTTGATTTAGATCGTAGTCTCAGATCTCAGAGTAAGTGGATGACAAATCAAGCATATGCTCGAAATTTTCCTCTGTGAAATAACGGGTGTTTGAAAGTGAAGTAGGTGTAATGAGCTTAAGCGTCCATTTTGCTAATCAGGAAATAAAACAAGAGTAGAAAGCCCAAAGGAAAGAACAAATAGTAAGCGATATTTAACGATTGAAACTTAGAAATTTATTTCGGAAAAGACCCAATAAGGTCAAGATCGGTTGGATTGAAATTGAATTTTTGACTTTGAAATATGGTTTCAGTCGAAAAATTTGAACAAGAAATCCATAATTAATCATGTATTCACGAGTCGTCGTACATCGAAATTCTAAATATATTCTCATATTTGTGATTCATAAGATTAACAACCTTCTTCTCTAGACAAAGAGATAAGGGGATGGAGGAGAAGATGATATCTTCGTGGTCTAACATGGTAAAAAGTAACAAGAAGTTAAAAGAGAGAAGGAGAAAATATTAGGTGGTCCTGGACCGCCAAGTCAGAGTAGTCCCCGACCACTCACGAGAGGAGTGCAAGCTAAAGAAGAGAAAACTTTAATTTTTTTGGGCAAAAAAGGGGTCTCGGCCCGCCGGTCCCACCCGCACCACGTGGACCACGTGGCGCCTCGTGAGTGGTCGAGGATCACGCTGACTTGGCTGTCCGGACCACCTAATATTTTCTCAAAAGAGAGAGCGTCGTTGTCTAAGAAATTGAATATTTTAAAAGGGGTGGAAATAGTGCCGACAATCATCTCTCTTGGCCTCTCCTGTTTCCTCGTGCATACTGCATAGTTCCCACTTCTCAAAGATATCAGGGCTTCAAACAATTAAGCGACAAAAAAAAACACACACTTGTAATAAGCCATTTTTGTTTATTTAATTGTTGCATGTTAAACACATGTAATATGACACACATTATCAAAGTAAAAAAAAAAAGAAAGAAAGCATGAGAGATAGGATATAAACATATGGAAACCTATTCCTCTCACTTGGACAAGCAGTGAAAAACGATTTTTTTTTGTGCCAGAAGGGAAAGTCGTTTTTCCAAATCTAAGCTTATAGTTTACAGTTAATGAAAAAACACTTTTTGTCAACCGACTAGTTTTTCGTGAGTCATAAATTTGCCGCGTTAACCCACCGTTTAAAATTTTTCTCGACAACCGAGAGATGAGAAACTCTCAAGTGTGAGCTGCTCGAGCGCCCGAGCCGAGTGTCTCGAGTGCGATTTCTCCAACCGCGAATGATGGAAGACTCCGGAGGACGAGAGACTGAAGATCAAGCGCAAAATCAAAGATCATCGAGTGAAATAAAAGGAAGACTTTCTTAAGAGTAAGAGTAATTGAAGAACGTCAACCCTAATTGCTCCAATTTTTACCCAAATTTCAAATTCTATAAGATATCGTTTGAGCTGACATGAAAATTCATTTTCAAAAGATGTCTTCTTGGATATGAAATTGGAGATAAAAACTAGAGCAATGATGTGGAAATGCCACATCACTAATGGTGATTTTGGACTAAGGGTTCGAAGACAAATATGAAATCAACTAAAAGTTAATGGTTTTTTTTATGAGATAAAAAAAAGTTCAATTATAATTGAGATTGGATCTTAAGTTGATGATTTTTTTATGAGATAAAGAAAAGTTCATGATGGAATCGGGATTTGACTAAAGTCGGAGGGCTTTTTATGAGACCAAAAAAAATTAAGGGTAAAATTGGAACTGGAGCTAAGTTGGGGGTTTTTTTTTTTTTAGGGTATTAGGCCCATAAAAAGTGAAAAGGGTGTAATGAGCTTGGATCTGTGTTTCGTAATTCAGGAAGAGAAACATAAAATGCTCATAGGAAAGAACAAATAACGAGCAATCTATAGTAATTGAAACCTGCAAGTTTATTTAGGAAAAGACCCAATAAGGTCAAGATCGATTAGATTGAAATTTAACTTTGGACTTTAAAAAATGGTTTTGCTTAAATTATTTGAATAAAAAAATATGCAATTAATCGGGTATCCATAAGGCTACGCATGACAATCATTCTGTGCTCAGAATCTGATTCTGGGCAGAAATGATTCTTTTTTATTCTATATCCGGAAACAATTTATAAGCATTTGAAGGCGTTTGGTAACTGCCCAAAATTTTTGTTCTTAGAATAGAAAAAGAACAGAAATGCGTTCGGTAACAACACAAAATTTCTTTTTATTAATAATATTTTGAATTTTTTAATATTTATTTCTTTTATTTCTCTTTTTTTCTTTTTTTTTTTTCTTTCTTTCCCCTTCCTTTCTTGGCCATAGTCTGCCGCCGGCGCCGGCGACCAGCCACAGACCAGGCCGGCGAGGGCGTCGCGGCCCTCGCCGCCGCCCTCGCCGGTGGCGACGGCGAGGTCGGCCTCGCCACCTAGGTCCATCGCTTGGGTGGCGACGGCGAGGCCGGCCTCGCCTTGACTGGGCGAGGCCGCGAGCCGCCCTCGCTAGCCCTGGCCTGTGGCCGGTCGTAGGCGGCGGTGGCCGGCGGGTGGCGGGGCCGAAGAACAACAACAAAAAAAAAGAAAAAAATCAAGAAGAATCAGTTCTGAAAAAATTGTTTCAGAATCAATAAGTTACTTTTTTTTTTATTCTTGATTCTGTTCCAAAACTGATTCTGGGTACAATTTTTTGTAAAATTGTGCCCGGGCACAAAAAATTTAACAAACGGATTTCTGTTCCTAAATTAATTCTGGGAACAAAAGAACAGAATCAATCACTATTTGGCAAGTTGCCAAACATGCCCTAAATTGCCTTCAATAGGAAGTCTCTAATCTCCTATGTAGCCTTTTGTCATTCAAAAGATCATAGCATTGATAGAGATGGACAACCGTCCTCTCCTAGCAAACCGATAAAAGAATACGGAGAAGAAGATGATATCTTGTTGGGAAGCGATGATGACATTTATGTTATGAAACCGATCAGAAAGACCGTAGAAACAACGGTATTACCCTTGATTAGGATGGTAAGACAAGGCAACAATAAAGTGAATAGAGAGAGAAACTTGTAACGTCAACTACTGAAAGGTGGAAGTGCCTCTTTCTCTATTCTGTGTATTGTGCAACATTGTCAAAAGATAAATATAAACAGCAACTTAAATACCAAGAAAGGGAATGGAGTAAATAGAAAGAGAACGGAGTCGATGAATTGCTGGTGGTTGTCGAAGCTGCTTAAGTCCAGGTCCTCGCCAGGGGGCTTATTTTATATCAACAAGTGCTTCCCCGGTTACTTCGTCGGTCGTTTATTCATATCGAATACGCGTATTTTCGACTTTCAAAACATCGATCGGTTACACATTACACAAGAAAAATTAATGCAGTCGGCGCAACGTGATATACCCTTTTTTTCCGATTACTCATAGGACGCCGCCCTTCTTATTATATGAGTAATTCGCGATTTTAAATTTTAGATATACTTTGCTTTTGGATTAAGTATGTATAAAGGGATTACCTTTAACATTCTTTACCAAACGATGATGGTCGAAGATTTCGAAGGAGATGGGCAAGCGCAATACCAAATCCCAAAGCGAAAAAAAAGTTGAGATGGGGACTACTGCTGCTTTTTCGCATGGCTAGTCAGAAAGCATTAAAGGCAAAAGAAGAGCATTATTGATTCGTCAAATTGTCCGCGCATGTGTTTATTGACTAAAACTTGCGATCCTTCCTGCCATTCTGTCCGCTCTCCTTTTACTACCAACTTTTGTCTTCGTCAACAAAATATTGCGAAGAATGTAACGTTCAACCGCATGGATACGATTCAATGGTTAGGCACCTGATTCGAATGCGGCAGATCCCGTGCTCGAATCACGCATTTCGACGGAGTTTGGGATTTTTACGATCCGGGAAACGCGATATCCCGCCTTCCGTTGTGGTCTTATGCGGCTTAAGTAACGTTGAGAGAAAATGTTCTCCGTGGGTCCTTCGGTACGAACAAAGGCCGACGGCTTATCATTAATCGGACGAGAAAAAGTGATTTAACATGGTTCACATGAGTTAATGTCTATATGAATATGACGAATCCCAACACACTGGATGAAAGAAAATAAGAAAGAGCACAAAACGGAGAGCACTGTCTATTTAGAAAAGCGTTAAGGCTTGCTAATACCGATTTGCAAAATTGATTCATATCAAGTGATGTGTCGGGTTACCATTAACGTTTGCGCATGTCTCATTTATTTAAATGGTCGCTTAGAGTCGGGCGATTGCTTAGTAACTCGATCGGATTCGAATAACACCTATTGATTTTGTGCCCTTATATTTCCTTCTCAATAAACTCACCTCTAGTACTTCCGAGTCGTCTTTTCTTGTGGACTCCGATTTGCGTTTCTTTTAGGTAAAATCCAAAAGAAAAAGAAAAAAGACATCCCACAGAAACATTTAATTAAACCAGCACATATTAAACTGTGCTTAGCAAGTAATTGATTTTCTTCAACCATAAAACCAATGAAATAGTCAACAATTTGTTGAGCCGTTCGTCGTTACCCTAAAAAATTAAAGAAAGACTAAAAAAAAAAGTACCATATAATATAATATCAATAAAGTTGAATTACTTAATTAAAAAGAAATAAAGAGAGAATGGGGTCGAGAGCCGCTCAGGTGGGGTTGAAGGGGGCATTGCCCCTACGACGGCCAGAGAGCGTTTATAGTTTGGGCCCATATTTTATTAGTAATTTGGGTTTGGGTCCATGAATAGTTACTAAGTGTGTATATAATATCTTTTCATTGTAGTTGAGAGTCATAATAGGGAGGTGGGATGTGCTAAATATAGCGGAATGCTCTCCTGAATGTAACCCTAATTTAAGGGTGAATCTTGATAAAACCTTGTGTCTCGATTTTTCTTTCTCGCATTTACTCTCTATTTTGTTGTTTTTGTGCGCATAATCTTAACAATAAAGTACGGATCCAAAAACCGATTTTCATTTATGAGAATTTGTTTGGACAACTTCATATGCAAAATACGAGGGAAGAATACTAGAAGTGCCAAAACTTGTGTACAGCGCTCACTTTAGTGCCAAAAGTTTTCACTAGATCACTTAAGTGCCAAACTTTTTGAAAAAAGATAACTTAAGTGCTAACTCTAGTCAATTTCGCCGGAAATCCGACGTGGCTTTTTTTTATTAATTTCTGAAGCCGATGTGGCTCGTCGGAGGTTTAGTCAACATGTATACTTCAAAACAATGTAGTTTAGCATGTACACTTCGATTTTTAAAATATTTTTTTTGATTTTTTCTTTTCTTTCTTCTTCTTTTACCTTTGGTCGGTGATTGGACACCGACAACCGGCCATGGCCGGGCGCCTAGCCTCACTCGAATGAGGCCGCCATTGCCCGCCACAGGCGAGGCTTGGCCGACCCTCAGCAAGGGCTCCCCTTGCCAGATCCGGCGAGGCCATCGTGGCCTGGGCGAGGGCCAGCCTCACCGGATCTAGCGAGAGGAGCCCTTGCCTCGCCCAGGCGAGGGTCGGCTTCGCCTCGATAGACCTAGTCTGGGCAAGGTTGGCCTCACCAGATCTAGGCGAGGTGACCCTCGCCCTAGGCAAGGCCACTCTCGAAGCCACAGGCGAGGGCCGGAGGCCGACCCTCGCCTGGGCAAGGGTGAGCCCCAACGAGGGCTCCCCTCTCCAGATCCGGCGAGACTAGCCCTCACCCAGGCCACGGCGACCTCGCCGGTCATCGCCTTCCCTTGGGCAAGGTAGCCGTAGCCTAGGCGAGGGCGTGCCTCGCCGGATCTAGCGAGGGCAGCCCTCGCCGGGGCTCGCCCGCCCTCGCCTAGGCTAGGGTGGGCCGGACCTCACCTATGGCCTGCGACGGTGGCCTCGTCCAGGCGAGGCTAGGCGGTCGGCTATGACCGGTGTCCGGTCACCGGCCAAAGGTAGAAGAAGAAGAAAGAAAAGAAAAAAAGAAAAGAAAAGAAAAAAAGAAAAAAAAATCTGAAAAATATTTAAAAAATCGAAATATACACATGAAAATGCCACATAAACTGATTTAAAAAAAAAAACCCAACTCAGATTAAAATTTTAATTATAAAAGTCACGTATTAATTTGGCCGGAATTTTTCGCCTTTGACACTTAAGTGATCGTTTTTTCTCCGATTTGGCACTTAAGTATTCCGGCGAAAATTTTTTGTACTAAAGTGAGCGCCGTACACAAGTTTTGGCACTTCTAATATTCTTCCCCTGCAAAATACTTAATTGTCCTGCAACTGCAACTTTTGTGCCTCATACACATGCAAAAATTGCAAGTTGCATCCTAGGAGTCCAAATTCCGCAGCTAAACGAAGCTTCCGTGTCCCACAAGTTAATTCATCCACTTTGGCCCAAGACAAGAAACAAGAAGAGATTTTAGCCATCCGCTGCCTTTCCTGGTAGGAAAGGAGAAAGAGAGAACCACTTCCCTTAGCAAACTTTGAGAGTCAATGGCAAGGTCAGCTTGAGATTAGTGAAGATAAGATGGAGGGCAGTTAAATTGTTCCACAACTTGTCGATTAGACTCATTCAATTGGTCTCGACATAATCTTGATTCAAACGGTCAATCCGGATGAGCAATTAACCGCAAACTTTCCTTAATGTTCACGGAAAAGCGAGGCGCATATAATGAGCCTAAACTTCCTTCGCTTCGAGCCTCCTTCTTCCCATCGTGTGGAGAAGCTCGAGAAACGATCCGCAGCCATTTAGTTTGTCGATGGGCGGGCAGACCAAACGGTATCGACGGCTCGTCAAGAGCAGACATGGCATTATTCAACTGTCTTTTCTTCTGCTTAAGACATTGTCAAGGCAAGCATTGATTCTTGACAAAGATGTGTAGCGGTTGTGGTGGTGCTTCATCTTTAGCTTTGATTACTGCTCATGGTTCAGATCAATAGGTAGTATTACATGTAATTTTTCGAAACTCGAATACTTTCATTCCCCAATTTGGAGAAAATCTACAACTTATTGTGTATTCATAAATCGTCATAAATCCAAATTCCCAATCTTCTCTGTTAGCCTTTGTGATACAAAAGACGAGAGCATCGACAAAATTAACAACCATCTTCTCCGGGCAAAGCGACGAGAAAATGGAGGAACATATGACATCTTGGTGGAAAGTGGCGAGAGCATTTATATTATGAAACCGATAAAAGAGACGGTAGAAACGACGCGATTGTTGTTGGTCGACAATCGACATGGTCAGATAAGGCGGCAATAAATCGAAGAGAAAACGTGTAACCTCGGCTATTAAAATTCAAAGGAACCCTCTTTCTTTGTTTTTTGGCGACTCCGAGGGGTTGTATTGACAAGTGCTTCCTCGACCACTCGTCGGATGTTACATGCACTCGGCATCTTATAATACGTCCTTTCTTGATTACTCAACGAATGCCCTCCTCATTATCGTATGTGTAATCTGTGACATTCTCAATATTAAGGTTGTTTTCTTGATGAAGTATGTACAAAAGGGGGACACTTTTAACGTTCTTCTTCACCGAACGACGATGGTCGAAGGTTACTGCTGCTTTGTCGCATGGACTCCTCAGAAAGCATTAAAGGCAAAACAAGTGCATCACTATGGATTCGTCAAAATGTCCCGCGCATGTGTTTACCGACTGAACCTGCGATCCTGCCTGCCATTCCATTCTGTCCACTCTCCTTTTACTACCCCCCTTTGTCTTCGTCAACAATATATTGCGAAGAATGCAACGTTCGACCGCATGGGATTCGGTTCAATGGTTAGGCAACTAATTCGATTTTAAATATTGGGATATACTTTTCTCTTGGGTGAAGTATGTGTAAAGGGGGATACTTTTTGACATTCTTCACCGGACGACGATGCTCATAGGTTCGAACCAAATTGGGCAAAGTACAATATTCAGAATCCAAAAAAGAGATTGGTGAGATGGGACTCCTGCTGCTTTTTGGCATGACTACTTAAGAAAGCATCAAAAGCAAAAGAAGATCATCATTATTGAATGATTCGTCAAAATGTCCGCGCGGCGCATGTGTTTACTGACTAAAACTTGCGATCCTTCCTACGATTTTCTCCACTCTCCTTTTACTTACCACCTTTTGTCTTCGTCCACAAAAAGGAATTTGATCTCTCCCTCGCCTCCATTTTGTCGCAAGGCATGGATAGCACAGACCGACCATTTCTACTTGGGCATCTTTCTCTCGTTTGACTTCCCACCTTTGTCGTCCGCATGGATTCGACAACGATGGTTAGGCACCCGATTCGAATGCAGCGGGTCCCGTGCTCGAATCGCGCATTTCGAAGGGCGATTTGGGATTTAGCGGCTCGGGAAATGGGATCTCCCCCGCCTTCCATTATGGTTTTACTCGACTTGAGTAATGTCGGAAAGAAAATGTTCTTCGTGACTCCTTTAGTATGAATAGAAACCGATAGCTTATCATGGGTGGGTCGAACGAAAAAAGTGACTTAAAATGGTTAACATAAGTTAATGCCAATATATAAACACATAGAAGAAAGAAAAATAAGATCACAAAACGGATGCACTGCCAATTCATAAAAGTGATAAGGATTATTAAAATTGATTTATCAAGTGATTTGTCGTATTATTATTATTATTATTATTATTATTATTATTATTATTGGAGTTTAAATATGACTCATTCGATAAATGGTCACTTATAGTCGAACAATTTATTTAGTAACATGACGAGATCCGAATAGTATCTATTGCTTGTGTACCCTTATCTTTCCTTTTCAATAAACTTGGCTCCGGTACCGCTAAGTCATCTTTTCTTTGTAAACTCCAACTTGCGAAGAAAATATCGCGTAGGCCGGCCCCTCCACATCACCATGCGGCCGACCACATGTCGTCCTGGTCCCGCCTTCTCTCCCAATTTGCGTTTCTTGTAGGTAAAATCCAAATACACATCCCCAAGAACACAATTACTTAATCGGCATATAATATAAAGGTAATTTCCTAACGATTTTTTTGTAAGATTACTGCCACGCTCCCCATCGCGCTTAGTCTGGTATTTTTAGAACTCGGGACTTGCTATGACATCACGTGAGATTTTGTAAACACAACCGTTCTAAAAATTTAAGCTGTTACAAAAAGGTGTTGTTCGATATTTAAATATTATAACATTTCCATTATTTATTTAAAAAGAAGTCATCCTTTAAATATAATATGGTCACCAATTATGTGCCCGGTCCGCATGTTTAATCAATGAAAAAAACCCTGCTTCGCAGGTAATTGACTTTTTCAACCCCCGCCCCCCAAAAAAAATTATAAAACCACGAATTAGTCAACAAATTTGTCGAGTCGTTCGTTCGTCATTACTCGGAAAATTAAAGAAAGACTAAAAAACTTTGCTTGGTCGACCCCCTGGGTGATTACCGTTATACTAAGAATCATATTATACAAATATTAAATAAAGCCAACTTGGTTAAAAAAAAATTTAAAAAGAAAAGAAGAAAACTCGAAAGCAAAAAAGCAAACAGCCAAAAAAAAAAAGGAGAGGGGAAATGCCACGTCACGCATGGCCAAGATGCAAAGCAAAAGCCAGACAAAGAGAGTTTCGATGGCGACCTTCGAGTGGAAGGGCAGAGAGGTTAACAATGGCCGACGACGACGACGCCGACGCCGACGCAGCACGAATCGGTTTCTTTATTGGCGAGTCAGAGGAGGAGGCGACGACGACCGACGCTGACTCCGGAGATCCGACTCCCCCGCAAAGCTACAACCGCAAGCCTCCAAAAAATCCTCTCCCGCCTCCTTCGCAGCCATCCCCGTCGCTGATGAGGCGGCCCCTCCCGAACGAACGCGTCGTCTCGGTCGTGTGAAGACGGGACCGGTCGTACCGGCTGTGGGTACACGACAGGCGAGTGGGTACGATAACAGTTGGTAGCCTATGAATCGGTCTTGTCTCGGTCGTCTTCGGGTTTACTCGCACCCGTCTAGGACGGAGCGATCGTGAGGGAGATGACACCGTTTGCTTCCCTGCGATTGCTCGGTCCTTTGAATCTTCTCTTGCTCAATTCCTCGTGAATTCCGTTGAATTCCTCCTCCTTATTTATATATTTATATATATATTTGCTTTGTCTTTCAGCTTCACCAGCAGGCGAGCGTGCTCTCTGAATCCCCTCGTTATTCTCTCTCTCTCTCTCGCTCTTGCTGTCTAGAGATACATGGACGAGAGAGATAGGAGCTTCGGGGAGCTCGTATCGAAGCTTCGGGCATCTATTCGGGATGTTGCTTCGATGGTTAAGGGCTCTGGAGCCGAGAGCGAGGTTCTAGTGGAGTTCGGAGCTCTGGCGGAGAAGTTCGTGCCTATTCTCGATGATCTGAGCGGTAATGCTGCGGCGAAAGGCTCGTCTCCCATGCGAAGTGCGGTCGAGTCGCTCGACAAGGAGTTCGGGCGGGCCAAGGCTTTGATCAGGAGCCCCAACTCGAGAGAGCCTGTGAAACAGATTGAGGGCTTGACTCATGATCTCGGTCGATCCTTGGGGCTCGTGCTCTTCGCCAGGCGCGACATCTCGATGGAAATCAAACAGAAAATCGGTGCTTTGCACAGGGAGTTGATGAACACCAATTTCGCCGCCGGCCAAATTACCTGTTCGAGCGGCAGCAGCGAGTTGGGATTTGATAGTGAATCGGAGATGGAGGTGGAGGTGGAGGTGGAGGAGGAGGACGAGGAGGAGGAGGAGGATATCATAGAAGAGGAGAGAATTAATCTCGACATCAACGACGTGGCGTTGCAACTGAAGTATGGCGATGATGACCAGCTCAAATTCGCCCTTCTCGGGTTGCAAGATATGGTGATAGGTAAGGTGGTGAACGAAGAATGGATTAGTGATCAGGCAATTGTTCCTATCCTAGTTAACCGACTGAGTGAGGGTAAGCAGAATAGCCGGCTGACCGTCATACGTATATTGAGAACCCTTGCTTCACAGGATGCCAAAAACAAGGTACTCTCGCACGTGCCGATTACAATTTAGCTCCGCGAATAGAACCTTCGTGTAGTCTTTGAGATTCTTTCTTCTATAGTTGATAACGTAACCATGATTTGCAGGAGAAAATGGCAGATGTTGATTCTTTATCGGTGCTAGTAAAGTCTTTGGCACGGGATGTGGAAGAGAAACGGGAAGCGGTGGGATTGTTGCTTAGTCTCTCAGATCTTAACACAGTCAGGAGGCGAATTGGCAGAATACAAGGCTGTATTGTTATGTTGGTGGCTATGCTTAACTGCGAAGATTCGATTGCCTCAAATGATGCGCACAAATTGTTAAATGCTCTGTCCAGCAATACACAGAATGCACTTCATATGGCTGAAGCTGGATATTTCAAGCCACTCGTGCAGTACCTGAAAGAAGGTATTGTCTCCATCAAGTTTCCTTTCTACATATTTTGAGTGGTTGCAAAATCTCCAATGATTGCAGTAGCAGCCAAGCCTGACTTTAACTTTCGCGGTATATCATGTGTTGGTTTCACGAGTCACTGTGCATGTACCATTGTGTGGATCAAACGGTGAGTTCTATGAATTAGTGTATAATTGCCTGTTATTAACTCCGTTTAGTGGCTACGCCTAATAGTGCCTAGCTGGCCCTGATTTCCCTTCACTTAATTAATGTGCAATTGGATTGCTGAGGGTAGATATACGCAGTTAAAATCGATGATGAAGGCATTTGATATCTGAAACGCATTTATCTTTTCGATCCTTGGTGCTGATATCAGAGTTTCTAGAATATGCCTCGTCAAAGAGTAAATCAGTGCTTTTGGAATACGAAGAGAGTGATCGCAAGATACATACAATGATTAGTTTGTGTTGCGCGTCAATAAATGGTTGAGCTTCCATATGTTTTTTTTAAGGCAGACAACCATCAAACTCTGTCAAAGATCTCGCAAGATGTCAGAGCCTTATCTGATGTCATCTATTGACAAAATGTCTTTGCAGGTTCTGACATGAGCAAAATTCTTATGGCTTCTGCACTTTCGCGGATGGAGCTGACCGATCAAAGTAAAGCTTCTCTTGGGGAAGATGGGGCAATAAATACCCTCGTCAAAATGTTCAGTACGGGGAAGCTTGAAGCTAAGCTGTCTGCATTGAGTGCACTGCATGACCTATCCAGCTTGGCAGAGAATATCCAGCGTTTAGTCGGCTCTGGTATTGTGGGCTATCTACTTCAGCTACTTTTCTCTGTTACATCGGTTCTGATGACTCTCCGGGAGCCTGCGTCAGCTATTCTTGCACAAATTGCTCAATCAGAATCAGTTTTAGTCAATCCAGAAGTGGCTCAACAGATGCTCTCACTTTTGAATCTGTCGAGTCCAACAATCCAGTGTCACCTCTTACAAGCTCTTAACTCCATTGCAGCCCATCCAAGTGCATCCAAAGTTAAAAGGAAAATGAGGGAGAAGGGTGCATTTCAACTTCTCCTTCCCTTTCTTACTGAAAGTAACAGTAAAATAAGAACCGATGCGTTGAAATTACTTTACGCTCTTTCTAAAGATTCACCAGAAGAGTTGGGAGAGCAGCTAGGAGAATCCCACTTATTCACTCTGGTCAGCATTACAGCAACCTCCGTAAGTACGATTGAAAAAGCTGCAGCAGTTGGCATACTGAGCAATCTCCCTACTGCTGATAAGAAAGCGACGGATACGATGAAGAGGGCAAATTTGCTGCCCATTTTGTTGTCAACAAAGAGTTGTAGTTCTGCGACTTCAACATCCACAGATCAGACCGAGCTCTGGTTGGAAGAGAGCATTGCAGGCATACTGATTCGATTTACTATTCCATCTGACAAGAAACTGCAACATTTTTCTGCAGAACATGGGGCTATTCTTTCCCTTGTGAAGTTGCTATCCAGTGGTTCACAACTTGCAAGAGCCAGAGCTGTGACCGCGCTGGCTCAATTATCACAAAGCTCATTCTCCCTTGCAAAATTTAAAAGATCGAGGTGGTTATGTGTGTCCCCCTCCTCCGATGCACTTTGTGAAGTTCACGATAGCTTCTGCGGAGTCAAATGCACATTTTGCATCGTCAAAGCAGGTGCCGTCGCTCCAATGATTCATGCGCTGGACGGCAAGGAGAGAGAAGCTGATGAAGCCGTTCTGGACGCGCTCGCAACTCTCATCCAAGGCGAGAATTTCGAGAGCGGAAGCAATTACTTGGCTAAAATGTCGGTTGTCCCGGCCCTGATAAAAGTTCTGGAATCAGGAAATACGAAGGCTCAGGAGAAAGCATTAACAATGCTAGAGAATATCTTCAGAATTGATGAGCACAGACTGAAGTATGGAGCATCTGCTCAGATGGTGCTCATCGATCTGGCCCAGAGCGCGAACTCCAGATTGAAATCAACCGTTGCGAGAATTCTGGCACAGCTCGAACTCTTGCAAATCCAGTCTAGCTACTTCTGAGCGTGACGCAATTTCGAGTGTATTTTTATGACCGATTAGCTCCTTTTTGAGGAGAAAATTGTTTGTTGGCTTCGCCTGGTTGTGATTGGTTTCAGCTGGTAGGCTACTTTAGTGGTAGAATCATGAAAACTCCTCGCTGTGTAAATATACAGTACACAACCTAAAGATTATTATTTTTTTCAAAATAATATTGGGTATTGTAAATTTTGACAAGGAGAGAAGTACGTATGTAATGACAATAAAGCTTACTATGGGTTCCATAAAAGAGTGAGAGTGTTTGTAATTTTAAAGCGCCTCGAGTATGATCGAATGCATCGGCAGCTCGCCATTTTCGATTTCTATTGGTTTTTGAGATGGAGTGTCATGGTTTTCCCTTTAGAGAAGAGAAAATCTTTACCAGGACCTTTAGGTAGCGAATGATAACCATTCTGTTCCGGAACGAGTTCCTGAACCAGAAATAGATTTTTCTATTTCTGGTTCCTAGATGAGTTTCTAAGAAAAAAAACCCGTTTGATAATGACAAAAAATTTCTATTTCTAGAACAGAAACCCGTTTGATAACAGCACAAAATTTCTATTTCCTGAAATAAAAACCCGTTTGATAAACAACAGAAAATTCTATTTCCAGGAACAAAAATCCATTTTTTTAGAAATGGAATAAAAATAATAAAAAATCCGAAAAATTCATAAAAATCTTTAAAAAAATTCAGAAAATCCCAAAAAATTGAAAAATTCCAGAAAAAATCATCAAAATGTCGAGAAAATAAAAAAAATTTAGATTTCGGGAAAATAGGAAATTTGTTGAATTTTTTCAAAAAAAATCAAGAAATCAAAAATTTCAAAACTTCACGGAATTGCTTAGAATACTGTGGCCACCCACTTTTAGTGAAATTTAAATTTTTTTAGGTGCCCAAAAAAAATCAAAAAATCAAAAATTTCAAAACTTCACAGAATAGTTTAGAATACATGTGCCACCCACTTTGAGTGAAATTTAAATTTTTAAGGTGCCCAAAAAATTCAAAAGCTCAAAAATTTCAAAACTTTACAGAATGACTTAGAATACCTGTGGCCACCCACTTTGAGTGAAATTTTAATTTTTGGAGGTGAAAAAAAAGCAAAAAATAAAAAATTTCAAAACTTCACAGAATGACTTAGAATACATGCGGCCATCCACTTTGAGTGAAATTTAAATTTTTTTAGGTGAAAAAAAACATAAAAAATCAAAAATTTCAAAACTTCACAGAATGACTTACAATATCTCTAGCCACCCACTTTGAGTAAAATTTAATTTTTTTTAGATGGCCAAATGGTATTTTTTATTTTATTTTTATTTTTTTTGGTTCCTAAAGAAAATTAAATTTCACTCAAAGTGGATGGCCACATGTATTCTAAGCCACTCTGTGAAGTTTTGAAAATTTTTCTTTTTACTTATTTTTATTTTTTTTTCGACACCTAAAAAATTAAATTTCACTCAAAGTGGTGGCACAAGGTATTCTAAGCAATTATGTGAAGTTTTTTATTTTTTATTTTTTTATTTTTTTCAGTACCTAAAAAAATTTAAATTTCGCTTAAAGTGGATGGCCACAGGTATTCTAAGCTATTTTGTGAAGTTTTGAAATTTTTTCTTTTTTTCTTTTTTTCGGCACCTAAAAAAATAAAATTTCGCTCAAAGAGGGTGACCACAGGTATTTTAAGCCATTCTGTAAAGTTTTGAAATTTTTACTTTTTTGCTTATTTTTATTTTTTTTGGCATATAAAAAAATTTAAATTTCACTCAAAGTGGGTGGCCACAGGTATTTTAAGCTATTCTGTGAAGTTTTGAAATTTTTTATTTTTTTATTTTTTTCGGCACCTAAAAAAATTTAAATTTCACTCAAAGTGGATGGCCACAAGTATTTTAAGCCATTCTGTGAAGTTTTGAAATTTTTGATTTTTTGATTTTTTTTTTTTGCACCTAAAAAAATAAAATTTCGCTCAAATTATGTGGCCACAGGTATTCTAAGATATTCTGTGAAGTTTTTAAATTTTAGAATTTTTTATTTTTTTTTGGCAACTAAAAAAATTAAATTTTGCTCAAAGTGGGTGGCCATAGGTTTTCTAAGCCATTTTGTGAAATTTTTTATTTTTTATTTTTATTTATTTTTATTTATTTTTTTCGTTACCTAAAAAAATTTAAATTTCACTGAAAGTTGGTAGCCACATATTCTAAACCATTCTGTTAAGTTTTGAAATTTTTGATTTTTTGCTTTTTTTTCTCACCTCAAAGATCGTGACTTCCATATGAATATGTGTGTTGAAGAAAATGAATTCCTCAGAAATGGTTCTCACTTTTGTTCCAGAAATGAAAAACCAACTTTTTTTTTGTTTTCGTTTCTGGTTTCAGAATCAGTTTTGAAAGCAAACTTGTACCAGAAATAGAAAAATGAAATTGCGTTACCAAACGGGTTTCTGATCCAAAACTGATTCTGGGAATAAAAAACCAGTTCTGGACAGAACCAGAATGGTTTTCATGCAACACCGGCTTCGGAGGCAAACGCGATTGAGTGATTTCATGAAGATTTGCGGTAATGATGGGTTTGGCAAGCCACTAGGCATTAGGCACATGCCCAGATTGACCCTATGGGACTGAAAGTATTCTAAACCAATGGGAACGACTAAAAAAGGACACGATCTGATTGCTAAGTCAAGATGGGATAACCTGACGGGAAAGTTATCTGGATCGAGAAAATAGCGACGACACCGCAACTTGCAAGATCAACTACCCATTGGCCTTGTGGATGGTTTGACCGTTACATATTAAGGTTCATCGCACGTGTCGTGATGAATCGCCATTTACCGTGACCAACCGACACTTGTCATAGCTCAGTTATTGCCTCCGATACTAACCCAATGAGCGGAGTAAAAAGACCGATGAATAACCCTTCAGAAGCTGGAAAACGGGTCTGGAACTCACGACTCTAATCAGAATCCTTATATTTTCCTCCTCCTTCAATCTTGGACTTTAGGATCGGAGGGCTAATCCGCATGAAAAGTCCGGACATCCTACCCTGTGTTCATTGTTGCATATTCAATTAGAGGTGAGAGTTTTAAGCATATCCTTAAAAGACTAAGTTGTGCATCAACAATTTGGATGAATTCGGCTTGACGGCTTCAGTATATGACGTGGGGCTCGCATCGAGGACAAGCTAGACTCATATGTCACTTCAGTCAACCATTTATATAAATCTCTCGAACTTGATTTATGAAAAATAGAAAATCCGAGTCCCTATTCTTAAGTTACATTACTTCGACCAAAAAAAAAAATTCTTAAGTTACATTACATTCAATTATCTTTAACAAGATCGATATTTATTTTAACTATGTAATCTACAAGTAAGGAGTTTCATGATCAATAGAACAAGCAAAATAATACAACCAGCATTTAGACAAGACAAACATTATCTAGTAAATTTGATGTTATAAAAATATTTATCATTTGACGTCACCAAGCATTATAAGTGAGAAATGTTTAAAAAACTAATAACAAGTTAAATGATTCTAAGCGCGATCCTGCGGTATTCCATGGCGTCTAAAAATGATGGTATAATTTAGAACCATTAATCTGAACTTCCATTTTATAACTGAAACTTTTACTCTGTTAATATTTCATATTATTTGTGTGTCCAAACATAAGTTGTGGTCAGTGAATTGTAGCAGCAAGTTGTGATCATTAAAGGTGATGATTCACTGTAATTGTTCAATTAATAATACACGTGGAATCTGAGTAGACCTAGAAACCGAGCCTAGAACCTGTGACAGGATAGGCTTTAGGTTCCATGATATGGATGGTAGTTTTCAGGTTCCAAAAAATGAGAGACCTCTTTCAACGTGTAGATTTAAGTTTCAGGTGGAACATGGAACCGCTTATGCTGAGGTAACGACCGTGTGATTTTGGGAGCAAATTCAAGATGTTTTAGGGATAATACGTAACACGCTACAGTTACAATTTCGGGAGCGAATTACCCGCAAAATTCATGGGAATTTTGTATAATTTCACCATAGTTTACGGATTTTGTTAAAACACTTAATAAAGACATGGCCCTCTCGTATTATTTAGAACCAATGTATTGAAATCATAAAAAAATTCTATTGAATAGAATTAACCATCGCGCACGCGAACTTCTATTACGTGCTTTTTAGTAGGGTTCAAGATGACATGCAATGCGGTGTCTATTAGGACGAATGGTCAACCGTATGTCGTCAACGGCTCCAAGCGCGAGCGGCAACAAAGCAACCTAAAACTAGACATGGCCACGGGCCGATTTCGGCCCGGGTCAAACCAGGGACCGGCTCGTTGACCGGGTCCGCGATTCTGAACCGGAACCGGCCAATGGCCTGCTGGCCCGGTTCCGATTCCAAAAAAAAACTGCAGCAGGGCCTGCAGGCCCAGGGCAGGTGGCCGTTGGCCACTTGGCCTTGGCAACGGCTAATATATATATTTTAAAGTAGCCATTGCCATTTATTATTAATTTTTCCTAAATTTCCTTCTCATTTTTTTCTTATAAATTTTCTCAAATTTTCTCAATTCTCTCAAATTCTCTTAAATTCTTTCTATACTCTCAATTCTCTCAAATTCTCTTAAATTCTCTCAATTTTCTCAATCCGAATTCTCTCAATTTTTTCAATCCGCGCAATTTTCTCTTAATTCTCCCAATCAATTTGCTCAATTCTCTCAATCCACTCGAAAAATGGCAAGTGGAAGTCAAGCGGCAACTGGCAAAGGTAAGAATAGAATGACGGAATTCAAACATTCTTTTGATCCTCGTGATGATGCAGATTTTCAAGATAATGATATCAACATTTTTCCCGATGTGGAGCGCGTCCCAACACAAGAAAGTCTTCATGCCGAAATGTAAACAACAAAGGAGGCGGAGCGGGAACTTACATACATTTGAGATCACTTCATGAAAACGGAAATGTTTGATATTGGTCAAAAAATGTATGATATAATTTGTAAACATTGTGGGGCAATATATAAATATACAGGTAGATATAGAATATTCAAACGACATCTTAGGAGCAAATATCCAATTGAAGCGGGAATTGATACCAAGCAACAACAAATTTTCAGGTACGTCAATCGTAACACTTATCATTTATTTCGTTTTAATGAAAAAACTTATAAGGAAGAATTAGGTAAATTTGTTTCCGTTGAGTATTTATCATTTAATTTTAGATAAAGATTTGGTTTTAATCAATTTGTACAAAAAGCTTGTGCTCCACAAGCAAAACGTGTTCCTAGAATTACACTTAAACGACTAATTAAAGATCTTTACAAAAATGGAAAAAAAAGATTTACAAAACTTTTTTATGCAATTTAATGGATGTGTGCATATAGGTAGTGATATTTGGAGTGATCATTGGCAAATTCATTCTTACATGGGCATAACATGTCATTGGATAGATGACAATTGGAATATTCAAAAAAGAGTCTTCGCATTTAGAGTTTTCGATGGTAAGCATACGGCAAATAATATTTATAGAATAATTAGGCAAATTTTAGAAAAATATTGTTTGCTTAACAAAATTTTTGCAATTAGTTTTGATAATGCTGTGGCGAATACCGCTTCAATTGCCGATTTAGAAAATATTTGTAGACTCACTTTTGGCGGAAAATTTTTTCACGTTAGACGTGCTTGTCATGTTTTAAATTTATGTGTACAAGATGGTTTGAAAACTCTTGATATTTTTCTTGAATCAATAAAAACAGCGATTCAATTTTTATGGAACATCCCAAAAAATGAAAGAATGGAGTAGATTTTCTAAAACAAATGGAAAAAAGGCCAAGAAGATTTCCAAGAGATGTTCCAACTCGTTGGAATTCTACTTTCCACTTGCTTAATGAATCTTTTGCATATAAAGATTTGTTATGTGCATTCATTTCTAATAATATACCTCATATTAATTTATATCCACAAGAGTGAGATATTTGCAAAAAAATTTAGATATTTTAAAGGTTTTTAATTATGCAACTTATACTTTATTATCCTACTACGCATTTATTTTTTGTAGAGTGTATTAATATTGTCGGAGTTTTTGAGGAATATGAAAATGATGTTGAATTACAAAATACTATAATAACAATGAGAATGAAGTGGCTACATTATTATAGCGAAATTCCCATTATTTATTTAGTTGATTGTATTTTTTATCCACGTTGCAAATTAGATGGTTTAGGTGATTATTTGCATATGTATTATCAATGTTTACATTATAATACGGTAGATGTTACAACCATACTAAGGGAGGTTAAAAACGTAGTAATAGAATTATATAATGAATTTTGTACTAAGGGATGTGATATTAGATCTTCTCAATCTACCGAGACACAAAGTGAAAGTACAGGTAAAATTAGTAGAGGGTACCAACTTTTATTACATAGACAAAAAAAGCAAAAGGTAGTAATAAGAAACATTTCTGAATTAGAGATGTATCTAACCGTTTCCTTTGAGTTTTCTGAATGCGAAGGTAGTACATATTTTTAAATTTTGGATTGGTGGAAGAGGCACGCAAGCCAATACCCAAACCTTTCTCTTATTGTAAAACAAATTTTTGCAACCCCATGTTCGACAGTTGCGGTCGAATAAGCATTCAATGCCGGAGATAATATTTTGGATGAACAACGTCCAAGATTAGTTCCGGAATCAGTAGATGCTCAAGCTTGCGTCGATGATTGGACGAATGCTCAATATCGACAACAAGAGATAGATCGAAATAATGAATCCGAATTCTTTTACGACGGAGATACCACCACTACCGGTACCAGTACCGGAATGGGTAGCGATGACTGAAGGCAAAAGAACTACATGGATTTTGATTCTTAAGGCGCTTAATGATAATTCATGAAGTTCAAGCCTCATCTCTTTTTCTCTTTTTTTTCCCAAATTTGATTACAATGTACATTTTGATTACATTTTATATTGAATAATTCATTATTTCATAATTTGATAATTTATAATTTTTTAATTTTTACCGGCCGGTTCCGAACCGGGCCGGAACTGGAACCGGCCCGGAACCGCCGGTTTCGGTTCATACATGCCACGAACCGGAACTGGCCGGTTCCGAACCGTGGCCATGCTAAAACCCCGTCTCTCTTCTTCTTCTTCTTCGCAAAAACCCTAACTTTAACTGCTCGCGACACCTTCCGCTAAATCCGGGCGAATCTCGGAGTAGATTTCGTGCGTCGCATTCGACAGGCGAAGAGATGCTGCGCAGGAACATCAGGTTGCGGAGGGAGTACCTGTACCGGAAGAACTTGGAGGGCAAGGAGCGGTTGCTCTACGAGAAGAAGCGGAAGATCAAGCAAGCCCTCGAAGGTGAATGCAGAACCCAATATGATCTGTTCTGCGAATTTCTCTGTAATCTTGTGTATTTGTATCGATTCATCTCGGTGGTTGTTCCGGTGTTTTTGTTTCGTTGTTTCCAGAGGGAAAGCCGATTCCGACTGAGCTGAGGAACGAGGAGGCCGCGCTCCGGCAAGAGATTGACCTCGAGGATGAGAACACTGCTGGTACTGAGCCGTCTACTATCTGCTTCTCCCATGAGAATGTGGAAACATGAGTTTTGAATGATGCGAACTGGTTCTGGAGGATTCTGATCCGAGTGTTACGAATGCTTTACGGATGCGGAATCCGATACTGATGTCATAAGCCGTGAAAATTTAGTTGTTTTGGAGTTTGGGTACTGCACATTTTCTGAGACGAGGTCTTTAAAGACGAAATTTTCCACCATAGTTTTTGAATTTGAAGAAGAGGTGTCTGAATTATTTGTTTGACGTCGACGGCATGTGATGGTTTTCCTTTTCAATTTATGAAGCTGATTTTTTTTGTTCATGAAATACAATGTTTCTGATATGCCTTTTGTGTTGCTCAAATGTAGTCCCGAAAACACACATTGATGATGAGTATGCACATGCCATGGAGAGAGATCCAAAAATACTACTCACTACATCGAGGAATCCTAGTGCTCCTCTTAAACAGTTTATAAAGGTGGGTTTTGTCTTCAAGGAAACCATTGGCAATTTGATTGATTTGAGGTGTACATGAGATGGCCACTTTGATAACGTAGTGGCAGCTGACGTTTCCCTCCTAATTGCTGTTTGTATGGTGCTACTTACAGGAACTGACAATTGTATTCCCTAATGCACAGCGTATGAATCGTGGTGGTCAGGTTGGTGGAATGTTCTTTCTCTAACCGTGATATCGTTCCATATGGTTCTGTTTTGTTTGGGAATTACTGATGCAAAATGAGGGCTGGGGTGCTTATTTGTTCTTTTGGAGGTATTATATGATGTAAAACAAATATAACTTTTTGTGATGCAAATGAGTCTGAAGTTTAGTTTCATTATCTTCAGGGGAGAGAATATAGGCGTGAGTGAAATTTGGAGTTTGGAGATTGTTAACTCATGCATTAACATGCCTAAGAGAAGTTGGTAACTTAGCTAAATTAGATCCTCAATGCAGGTTATATCTGAAATTATTGAAACTTGCCGAGCACATGACTTCACTGATGTGATCTTGGTTCATGAACATCGTGGTGTGCCAGATGGTTTGATAATAAGCCATCTACCTTTTGGTCCAACTGCATATTTTGGATTACTCAATGTGGTGAGTAAATCAGATTATCTATTTTCCTCTTGATTTTTGCCTTGAGCATTTTCTTGAGAACTAAGTGCGCTAATTTAATTTTTATTTAGGTTACAAGGCATGATATTAAGGACAAGAAGGCGATTGGCACTATGCCTGAGGCCTATCCTCATTTGATTCTTAACAACTTCTCGACCAAGGTAAACTTTAATCAGTGAAATCTCTGTTTTTCTGTCATTTATGCTTTGTTTATCATAAATTGTCCCTTGACATTCCAGTGGTGGATTGCCACTGAAGTTAATATCATATACTGAGCAATATAACATGTCTTTTGTGTGGCTTACATGCCCTCCGAGCACTTTCGGTGATTTATTATTGAACTTTTGTGTCTTTCTTTTCTTTTCAAAATTTGTGACAATTCAGAGTATACTTGGGAGTGGAGAACTGATTAATATTTTTGGAAAAAAGGAATGCGCTAACTAAACTTTTGTATGAGATAAGCCAATATGATGTGACAAGGGTTTCACTGTGAGCTGTTGGGATGTCTACATATTCTAAAGCACTTATGTGGTATCATGAGATTGAGTTCTGTTGTAGTAGCTCTCTCTGGTAATGTAAAGTAATTTTTTTTTTGGTCAAAATGCGAAGTAAATTTAGTCATTAATATTGTATAGATGAAGGCATCTGGTCGAACGTAGGTATATAGAATAAGTTGATCTTATCTGATCAAGGTTTTCATTTCTTTTATATGTTAATGGATCTTCCTCTCAGTCCAACCATACATGTTTCCCTGAATTGTGATGATATAAAGTAGTTGTTGCTAGATATTTATCCTTTGTAATTGGTGCAAATAAGTGTATTAATCTTGGTTTGGCTTATGGGAAGTTTTCATGAACTGATATCCATTTGTATACAGTTGGGACAAAGAACGGCCAATGTTTTAAAGCATCTATTTCCAGTGCCTAAGCCCGATACCAAACGCATTGTTACTTTTGCTAATCAGTCTGATTACATTTCCTTCAGGTTTGTTCTGTGTTACCCCCTGGATATTTTCTGTTTACATGGTTAATATGTCTTAGATAATTTAAGTCATGTCTCTGTCATCCCCTCTTTTATTTGATGGGTCTTTCCTTTCTTCAAAGGCATTTTTGATATAATGGTTCTGAGTGGAGCATCCTTCGCATCTACACCCTAATGCGGGCATAAATCTGTGTGAATGTGCTAGATTATGGATGATTGCAGATATATACCGGTTATTTTTTTCATGTCTTTTGATAAGGACTAGGTTTCTGCATCTGCAGTCTTCCAGAGAAAGTCTTTGTCTTGCAGCTAAAGCTTGTTAGAATCGATACTTCTCAAGTTGGCTTCATCTGTAAATAAGTAATTCAACGTAGACCTACATCTTCTAGTATGATTCCGTGAGAAATGATGGACCTGATATTTAACCATATTAATGATCTTATTGGTGCCATAATGCATATGTGCAATGCTTTTCCCATGTAGATCCTTTCCTCCTACTATCTTATGGAGAATGAGTGTGTTATAGGGCATCCATTTAATTTTAATTCCAAGTAAAGAAAATCTTTGCTTTTTCTTCTTTGTATTTTTACTGCCAGCAAAATCGAGGGTTATGAGTTTTTACCCGAAGGAGTTTAGTCAAGATATTAACCAAAAGATTTGTCCTTGCCATTAATCTCTTGGAGACCTCAAGAACAAAGTGAATTGAGAGAAGAACTATTCAGGAAACTGCATGACTTTACCATAATTGGCTATTGTTGACTATGTTCAACAACAAGAACTAAAGTGTCATTGCTGGACTGCGAGATTCATTGATGTGAAACATGTTTGAACGATATAAAAAAGTTTAATGCATACTTCTGCAACCATAAAAACCTAAAGGGCCAGGGATTACAAATGTTCAAACTCCTCTCAACATTGAATAGGTTATGATTTGCAAAATTCAAAGTTATTGTGTGGTTCTTATGTATTGCGGCTTTTCAGTCAGAAGCAATTTCTTTCCATGAGAGAGACCCTGGTCATCTAGGCTCCAGTTTTTCCTTCACCATCCTTTAACATGTGATAGCATTTTATGATTGGTCTATTTGTTAATGTCATATGACTCATGCTTCATGTGCCATAGCATTTTCTTTCCTAACTTTTGCCCATTTCATTCATGCAGGCATCATCTTTATGAGAAGCATGGCGGTCCCAAAAGTGTCGAGCTCAAGGAAATAGGCCCTCGGTTTGAATTACGCCTATATCAGGTAATTTGGCAGAGTCAGGTTGGGTGAGGCATGGAGAGTTGGTCTATTTGTTATCCCTTGTATTATCTTCTACTAGAAGAATATGTTCTCCTAGGGCTATGGCCCATGAAGCACAGATATATGCATCTCACTGATGTTGATCACAGATTTCTGTAATTCCCCTTCTTCTGTGGAGAATTTTTGGAAATTTAGTGCTTTTTGTGTAATTCTTGTCAGGATACCTGAACCTTTATTGTTTGTTCTCAAGCTTTTAAAGTAACTGTGAATTTTAGGTTCTTGAAAACTTAGGTGTCGGTTTTTGGTTTTTTATGTAATTTATATTCTCTGGGTGGCCTGCATAATGTATCCTGGCTCCCATCTTTCTCTCTCATATCCTCCTTGGATGTTGCAGGTAAAATTGGGCACAGTGGATCAGACTGAAGCTCAAATAGAATGGGTCATCAGGCCGTATATGAACACATCCAAGAAAAGGAAGTTCATTGGAGACTGATGGGTACAGCAAATCTTTTGTTGCATTTGTCTCTAAGAAATTCGCCCATATAGCTTGTGACCATCTTCAGCTGGGGACGCTCTGCTTATGAGAAGAATGTGGTGGAATGTGCACTCTGGAGTCCTCTTTATTTCACCTTTGGTCATTAAATGCTTTCTAGGGCCACATGAATGTAACCACTGGCGCTGTGATTCGAATTTCCTTTGCTGGAAGTGAGAATTTGTAGTGTGCTCCTGTTATAGGAGGGCCACTTGGACATTTAATTCTTGTTTGGACTATCATTAACGCAGCATCCTACCTTCTATTTATTTTTCTACAAAACATTGAGATGTATTATATCTCGATCTGAAAGTAAGATGTTGCCCCTTAGGCAAAACAGATTTCCTCTCCTTTATATCCTATCTTATGAAGTTGGGGATTCTGCTGCATGTGCGATTCTTGCAAATATCGACTACGTTCACTTTATCTTAACACTTAATTGCGTTTGAGTGATGATGGGTTTTGGCACTGCCATTTGAGCCAACTTCAAAGTTTTCCCAAATGGCTTAGACGATATTGATGTCCTGTCTTGTCCCCATCACTATTCACGAGAGCACCATAACTCGAGTTGAATCAGCTGCTTGTGAGTGGCCATGGTTCTAGTATTTCCAGAGGTTGGAAGGTAGCTCTTCACAGGAAGATCTGTGCAGGTTTTCGCTTTTCTGTGACTGAAATTACTAAGATTTTCTTTGATATACAAACACAAAATTGACTTAAAAAGTACCGTATTTTGAGGGCCTTCATGAGGAAATTCCGGTAGTCAAATAGTGTCTTGCCGCCGTCGTCATACAGCGAGACATACTGGTTCTTTCTTTTTTCTTTTTTAGCATAAGTTAACTCGTCAATAAATTTAAACTGTACTTGTGAGTCTCCGTGACTCGGACTGTAGTAGTTAACAAGTCTCCTAAATTTCCTCTTCAGAATGAATGTATTCAAGATTGGTTTCAGACATGCAAAGATGAGAGTCTATTGAATAGCATATACAATATCCTCCCACCTAATGGGAATCATTTGACTTTCTTATCAGCCGGTTAATGAAGATGAGATAAACTAATATGTACGGGGTTTGTGTTCTTAGTTCTTGATTATTTCAAGTTTGGCCAATTATCTTCACTGAAAATATCTGATTGTGAACACCTCGTTTCGCTGCCTGAAAACATGCGGACCCTGCTTCCATCTCTTCAGTACTTGCATCTATGTGATTGTCCAGGAGTTGGATCATTTCCACAGGGATGTTTACCCCTTGGCTTGAAATCTCTTGAAGTTTGGAACTGCAGCAACTGGTTACAAACATAATGAAGGGGAGTTTGCAAAGTCTACCTTCACTTAGCTACATGTGTATCCATGGCAAGTGCGATGAGGTGACATCGTTTCCAGAGAACACGCTATTACCACCCACCATTACGTCTCTATACAGCTGGAATTTCGGAAATTTGAAGTCTCTGAAGGGTGAGGGGCTACAATACTTGACGTCTCTTAAAATGTTGAGCATCCTAGGATGCGGTCAGCTTCAGAGTATGTCTCTCCAGAGGCTTCCCGACTCTCTTACCTCTCTTGTTATCTTATTCTTGTCCTTTGCCGAAAGAGAGGTGCCAAAAGGAGAAAGGGAAAGATTTGTTGAAGATTGCTCCCATCTTTTGTATTCAGCTTGATGATGAAATCAACATCTAACCAGAAACAGGAGAGCAGACGTCGTTGTGCGTTGTCCAGTTTTATCAGGTAACCAATTCAGGCTCCACGGCTTCCAAGAGAGAGTTTAGTCTAGTCTTCTCATTAGATTGTTGGTGACCTTCTTGGTGAATTTCTCTTTCCTTTCTTTTTTCCCAGCCCGGAGGGTGATTATATCTGCTTAATGAATCCCGTACTGCCGTGTGCTTTTTGATGGTTATCTCCTGTTGGATGTCACCAACGTGCTGCTTGCTCATGTTACTTCATGCTGACAGAAGATTATGTCCCGTGCATCTGCTGGTCTCTCTGCTTTTGTCATTTCATGAGAAGACTACAAACAAAACGGTTTTCGACATTCAATAATGTGTATAGTCGTTAGTTCAAAGACGGGGACACATAGGTGCTGCTCGAATTTGCTTGATTTGTGAAGATGGTGTTGTAGTTTATTTAGAGAGTCTAAAACTAACAATAGCCCACTTCTTCTTACGTGATAAATAGATAAATGAAAAGGTAGATAACGCAAGTTGCTACAAACTCGATAAGTATACGATTAGGCTACATCGCATATGTTAATCTTGTCCTCTATCAAAACTCCCAAGAACATGATTAGATCTCAATGAAACTCAGCCAGATTTCATCAATTTACGGACTTGCCAGGATTCGCCTAGATCAACTCACAACCCTAACATCATGCAGGATCAGCTCATATGACTGCATCGTTTTGCCATTCAGCTTTATTGATGCAGTTAGCAGTTCCAAGGTAAACCATGAAGATGCACGACCGAGGAAGAAAAATCTTCCATAAGGACAAAAAATAGGGGAAGAAAAGATTGAATTCTTCAGACGTTTAATGGCGAAACTTTGGAAACCAAGCCATGGAGAAGCAGAACTTGAAAGAAAAAATATTGTCAAAACTTCAAGATTGGCTGCATCTAATATTACCAAGATCAATAATTAGGCACTGTACAGCAGAAACTATGCTACAATTCGTACCCTGGACCCTGAGGATGCACTTAACAATATCTTCCAGTACAGTATTTCAAAATCGCAACTTTCACGTGGCTCCCCTGGGAACAGAGAACATTAGATATCTTACCATTTGATAGTATTCTTGAGAAACTGCTCATCTCGTCTACAAGTGGAGCCGACTATGAGAAAGAGGCTCAACTGCATCATTCCAATCCTCCGGGAACTGCTCCTTGACATTGCCGAATAAAAAGGGCAGCGGATCTTCAACCATAGATGGATTCATACAACATACTACTCCTGCATCTTTGTCACATCGTTCGAGCTCTCTAGCATGTCACCATTTCCGTCAGATCTATGGACTTCCGGCTCAGTTTCCCCTTTCTGTTGACTCTGAAGAGGCAAATCTCCATTCTCATCATTTACAGAATCATGGACTGCTGCACTATCCTCTTCATTATCAGTAAGCATATTTCTGGATGTGTTACCCGTAGGCACAGGCGTGCTAGCATTCTCGGTTTCCCGTGAAGATGTTGAAATCATATGGTCATTCGGAACTTCATTGTCACTCATGGCACCAGCTACTTGTTCTGAATAAGCCATATATTGATCCCATTGGGGGTTCCTCATCTGCACCCAGGAAAATGGAGATCATGTTTAGCTCGTTTGTGATAAACACTAACTAAGAACCAGCTCATGAGAAACAGAATATCCTAAAACTAAGTTCTGCAAATCTTCCATTGGAATGAAAACTAAAGCATTTGACCCAAAAAAATAAAATAAAGCAAGAAGCAGTAGTTGATTTCAAGCTTGCTTCAATTTTCCAACTAAATTTTCTCTGCCAGTCATTTGTCTAATGCTATTCACCAATTAGTCTCGCCAATACTCGAAGCATCACGGCTTGCATTAGTTTATATTTCCCTAAACTGCATAATATTTAAATCTAAGGAGCTCTCCAATAAATCATAGAAATGTCAGTTGGTAGCACCGGTTCTCTCTTTCCGAAATAAAAAGTTAGATTAAGCGTGCTCCCATATAATCACAAAACGATACAAACAGAAATCTATAGCCACAAAATGCTCCATTGTGGCAACTTGAAGCAAATCAACTTCTTTCGTATTAAGGCACCAAAAAATGCCCACACTTCATTTGCTAAATTGCTATGTTGTGAAGGAAGAGATAAATACCTGATAAGTCCGATATATCTTATCCATGACAATGCTGCTCATCTCCTCAAGACCACTGACTAGATACCTATCTGTTGTGTCTTCAACGTGCCGATCAGTATATGAAGTATCCTCATAGAGATTTAGAGCAAGATGATCAGGCCTTTGAAGTAATAGCCGGAATGTTGGCTGTAGCTCGTAGCATTGCTCAAACAAAGAGCGGCGACAAAAAACATACAACCCAAGTCGGGCACGAGACATGGCGACAACCAATCGTCTAACATCACGAAGGTGTCCAACAAAGCGCGTACGCACAAGAGACAGCAAGATGAAATCATTTTGCTGACCTTGGAACTTATCAACTGTAGTGACCTATTGAAAATGGGAGAGAAAGGATAATTATCATTTCAGGGATTTATTTATATCTGAACAGAAAAATAGAATAGAATCCTAAATACTGATGCCTTTGTATCACATTCATTGATCAATCCTACATGGTACTTTGAGTAAAGTGATGAGGAAAGTATATTCATGCTATTGACCCAAGTTTACCAACTCATCCCTAGCTTCCGTAAATATACTTGACTAATCGAGATTTCAATGCATATGACGGGAGAAAACAAGAGAGTTAAACATGGAGGACAAAAATCACTGTACGTCCCTTTCCAGAAATCTTATCAAAAGCACAGTGAGCACGAAATTTATAAGGTCATAGACTCGCTAACAGAGTATTGCCACTGAAAATAGTTTGGTATAGTAAACAAGCTTTTCACAGATAAGTTCATCAAATCTGTTATTATAAAAGCAAATCTGACGAAAAAATGCAGTCTACTGCAAAATTCTAACAGCGTTCCATGAATCTAACTTAAAAGAAATCATCACACAAAACCATCAAACAAGTTCTTTTGTCACTAAAAGAAAATCTAGTATCAAGGACCAAACTTAACAATTTTAATTAGTTCATAGAAACCCGTGAATAAACCATCACAGAAGTCACAGCCAGTCATAGCTTACCTTGCTGGGAGGACCGATGAAGTCATAAGGAACACATCGTCTGTTGATAACATCGCGGATCAAAAGTTTCTGGCCATTGTAAGTTGTCAAGATGGAAATCTTATTTGCTGGGTACCCTAGCAAGCGCATGTACATATAGATACTAACTACGTATTCAGCCTCTCCTTCATTCTGATAGAACCAGGGGGAAGGGGCACTCTCACCTCTCCCATTGTAATCAGGCACGTCAATTAATTGATAATCATAAGTGAACCCAGCATTTGCTTTGTGGAAGATGGCAGCCTCCTTTAGGAAAGGAAGATCTCCCAAATCACGGTACCTCCAGTTATAAAGCTTGGCAATACTTGGCCTGGCTCTACCCTGCGCATTAAGCTCAATGTAGGGTATACCCAGACGAACAAACCTAGTGAAGAGGCTCTGATCCATGTGGCTGTACTTCTGGAAAGCCATATTCTTTACAACTGGAGGCAACTGATGGTGATCGCCAATCAATATACAGCGTTTAAGGCGTGCATAACCATCTTCCTGCCTCTGAAGCAACATTGGGATGAAAGTCTCAATTTCTAGTATTTGGGCGCTTTCTTCCATCAATAAGTTGTCATACTTGAAACCTAATTGAAGAAAATCTTTCCTTTTAAGGGCTGCATGAGTGCAAGTCATTGCCACAATCTTTGCCTGCTTGGTCATCAAGTAATTTGCTCGATCAGCCGTTGACTTGAGCAATTCAAATGCCCTACACTCTTCAAGCTCCCGAAACATGGTTTTAAGATGGCGAAAACACCCTTTAGCAGCTCGCATGTCCTTTTCAAATGACTGACCAGTGAAAACAGGCTGAGGAGTGTCAGAGAAGAAATCCTTAAAGGGGAAACGATCTTGAACAAATGATGGTTTATCTTCATTATCAACACAAGCAGCAAGAAATTGCTCCCAACGTGAATATACATGGAGCAACCAAAAGTAACCAGCTGTTTCACAAGTGTAACCCACATCCTCAGGCAGTCCAAGAGATCTTGCGAGCCTTTCCACTTCACTAAGCAATTCTAATCGCCGAACAAGCATCGCATTGACGCGACCTTGCCTGCTGAAGTCCAGATCAGTTGCCAGTTCTTGTTCTCCTTGACCTAGCCGAAGAAGATAGCGAGCAGGCACATCCCTCTGTAATCAACAAGGATGCCAATTTAAATCAATTTATATTTCGACAATAGAAGTCAATTTATAACTTCATTGAGATCACAGTTGGAAATATCCAAAGCACAAATAAAATGAAAAATGCCACAATCTGTACTAGGCACCAAGAATAGGAATCTCCAAATTTGATGAGATGTGATTGCACAGTCCGGCAGCATGCACCTTGGGTCTATTTGCACCACTGAATAGTAGGTCCCATAATGTGAAACATACCATGTTGAGAGACAAAAAACTGAAACGAATGCTTGGTTAGGTCGATGTGACCCCAAGCTATATATTTATAATAAAGCCAAAAGGCCAAAATTACAATATTACCCTCATTGCTGCCATACATATAAAATAATAAAGGACATAGACAAATATGCCCCTATCGGCCACATACTTTCAACACATGCGCCCACCAAATTTAACTGTTAAAATGGAAGCAGTGCATGTACTCGGTCCATAGAAGACACCTTCCATCTAGACATGGTTGTGAAAGCTTACCTCCATTATCTTCTCAAAAAGGTCATTAAGAGCCTGATTTGAATGAGTAATTATCAACGTTCTCTGAGAAGGACAATTGTGATAAAGAACGTTCAATATCTGCACTGCTGTATCAGTCTTTCCAGTACCAGGTGGACCAACAACCATCGTCAGTCCTGGTTGGATGCCTGAGATAATTGCCCCAACCTGCAAAAACAATACGACTTGAATCAATCAGCATACCATTCCTCTGACTTTTGGACTTTAGAATCTCGGGTAAGAAGAAAAATTCACTACCTGTGTAGGTGTGAATCTAACAGAATTTTGCTTCGGCTGATCTTGGGGATAAGGACCTGGATCAGGGGGAATATAAGCTTCAACAATGAGATTTTCCTTTTCAGAACCAGCATCCACCACATTAAAAGTATCAGATTTCCTGTTCCCAGGAAGAGCATGGGTATTGGCTTTCAAAGTCCTCGGAAGTCTTATGCGAAAAGGGGGTTTTGGTAGGGAGTTTTCCGAGCCATCTGGATTCACGAAGGACACCTAAAGCCAGGATGGAAAAAACTGTTACTAGATGACATTAGAAAATGTTTCACAGAAAACAAGTAGAAAAGATCATCACGATAACTGACCTCATATTCCGAGAAACACTCTTTTAAATGGTTTGTGTCAAGGAAAGTATCTTTAAAATCTACAACGTCAAGAAGATCAGGCATATTAGTCCACTGTGCTGCAGAAGGATTCCCGTAGCCCAGAAATATGTTGTGCAACCAGTCAGGAACAATGCAATATTCATTCATAAGGTCCCTTATTGATTCCAATATTGCCTTGAAGTTGTTTTCCTTGGGTTTTCTTCTCATCAATATATTAAATGTGCCATAAACATCCTCCGAACCTTTCTCTGCAATATCAGTGACATCCATATGGTACTGCGCTGCATCCAGAGCAATAGTAACAGTCCTCAATTCGCCCTTTGGGGGCTTCCACTCATCACGTTTGATTCTTCCCGTAAAATCATTCATTAGAGTTCCCTCTTCGTCACGGATCTCAATAATTTCACATCCCCTCACAAACTGAAGGCCAAGCCTCTGTGGCACACTAGCTTTTGATGCTTCGTCTGCACTAAGAGGCTCAAACAAGGGGCGGATGGAGAGCAAAAATAGGACATCATGCTCTTTGAGGGCATTCCACTCTGATCTTACTTGAGCTCTATAACTGGAAATGCTAAAAGTTACTTCGGCTGTCACAGAAGCAGGCTTAACCTCACCAATATTTGGCTGCTTTACCTCCGTTATCTTAAATTCTTTGATTGGCACAGCCATCCTCGACCAACCACGGAATGCAGTATCTCCTTCATTATTGATGTACGCAAGGAGGTGCGGTACAGCCTCCTGAATATCCTCGCGAATCTCATATGTGGACTCAAGACGAAAGAGATTAAAATTTCTTAGAAGATAGTCATGGAGTGTCAGGAATTGTAAATTGAGTTTGGGAAGAGCCAGACAACCTTCCCCTGAGTAATTTATGCTGGGTACAAGACTTTCATCCCACATGATCTGCTCATTAGGGTAGAGTGGAAGTGCATTTACAGCTTCTTTCTGAGACTGTTGTTTTCCAAAGTAGGATACCATGACTTCAACAAGAAAATCCACCCTATCTGACCATGGATCTTCCTTAGAGACCAGCTTAAGCTGCATATAAAAAAGGAACATGATCAGAGCATGGTTTTCCAGTACATATAACCCAAGGAGGAAGATAAGAGTATGAGCACATGGCCAAATATCACAACCAGAAAAGATATAAAAATGTAAGATAGGCAAGTGATATATTTTTTTTATGTTCTATATGTGTATCAACGCCAAGCAAAGTACAAGTACGCCCAAAAAAAGTGAGAAGGATGACTAACACGATGTGCCTATGAAGCGTTTAACATTGGAAAATTCAACTAATTATAACAACTAAATAAGCCTCAAGTCTCAATGTTTTCAACAGTTACATAATGCCTGTGATGAAGAAGCGCCCTGAACCCTTTGTATAATGACTGTTAAGGCCTATTTATTCGATATTTCTATAACTATTTTCCTAAGGATGAACCCATTTACCACATTATATAGAACCACCATAAAGCTGCTTAAACATGAAATATTTTTGGTGATCAAGCTGTATTTTTTAGAAAAAAAAACATCATGGTACATAATCAGAAGTTTTACAATTCAAACTCTATCAACTTCTAAAATCTTTCTTATATGCCTTTTTTTTCTAATTTCCGGCAAGAACAAATACTCTGATACTCGTACACATGCATAGACAAAGGTTATAAAAGCACTTCAGATGCATCACGTATATATATTTCATAAAACACTTTCTTCTTCATATGCCAATTAATTCTCTTCATTAGCTTCACCTAATTAGCGGATGCACTCTATTGCAGCACACTTCATGGAACTGGGATCATCATCAATTTGACATACAAATGTTTCCTGGAATGGCCAATACAAATACAACTATGTAAGTGCTGCATTATTATTTGCTTGATTCCGCTCATTTGTGTTACTCTAACACTAAGTCCTCAGATAAAGTAACATACAAGATGTAGCCAAGGGACTGCATGGCTCGGGCAATTGTCAGCAGTCAACAATTCATCTTTGAGAAAAAGAAGTGACTGCGATGCAATTATGGACAAGTAGTATGAACCACACCAGATGCCCAGTAAAGTTGATCATTAGATGACAGGAAAGATCAGTACAGGGTAAAGTCGAAGACATTGTCAAAACAAGAAAGACCGCAATAAGGTTAACAAAGTAATACTGACAAACCTTGTGGCAGACTAAGTCCCTTAACTCATCTATAGTAAGTACAGACAATTTTTTTGAGAGATCGTTCCTCTTGTGAATTGCACCGATGTTAGCCAATGCAAGTTCTCGCAGCTATGGGAAAAACAAAGAATCAGATAAAAGTCAGTTGATGAAAGAGAAGATTAAAAGAAAGGAAGGAGATGCATATCCATTATTCTCAGGATCCATGAACATTTTACATAACCGTGGCCATAACAAACCTTGGGGACCTTCTTAAAAGCGAGTAGCTGGAAAGACTGAAGGCGGTCATAATGAGACTGAACCACCTCATCATCTGTCAATTGTGTGCCCACGTGGTCATTAATTTCAAAGCCTTCATAGAACTGTAGTAAGTCAACAAGTTGTGCAAAGAGTTTTCCTTTTTCATGTCTATACAAAGCACTTAAATGGCATTTGGCGACAATGGCCACGTCTGCCACAAGAGGCCTTAGGTACCTGTTCATCCAAAATGAAAAGAAGGGTGAGGAATGCCGAAGCATAGGAGCAGTAGTAGCATAGTGGTGTCAGCACAAGGCTAACAACATTACTCAGCTGAATTTTTCAGAAGAACCCCATGCAACCACCTTAAAGAGCCGACAATAAGAGAGAAGAAAGCCCTCAAACTGTACTTTAATAATATTTGCGTACTGTACTCATATTAAGTTCTTTTGCAACTATCAAACTCAATTATTTGCATTGCAATATAAAAAGCTTTCAATAAAACATCCTAGGCAGGTGACAAAAGCAGCCACTTATAATTCTGTCAGCAGACTTAGATGAAGCAATACGAAGTAGAAAAACACCCAATACCTTCTTGTTGGCAGCTGGCTCAGAAGATCGATGAGGAATTCTATAAACCTCTCACAATATAGGACGGAAGCATCATCAACTTGTCCAAGACTGTAGGCAACAATTGTTTCATCATTCCCATTATCACCATCTGGTTGGGGGAAAACCTTGAAGTCGAGTACCTACAATTACCAAACAGAATATAATTTATGTACATTATTTTCATTGTGGAGCAAAAGGGCATGTGTCCAGCTAAAATTAGCTATAGATATATAAGCTCTATTACTTCGCAGACAGTACCTCCAAAAACTCATCCATGAGATTCCTCAAGAACTTCGACTCCACCTTACAAGAGGGATCAAACTGCTCGCCACGTTTCGTGGCCTCCTTACTCTCTCTCTTTATCATCCGTTTCCATTTTTTAATCAAATCAGGGTTGAGGCAAAGCTCCATCTACAATTGCACGAAACTACGAGTCAGCTTCTTAAGATGCCCATCATAATTTCACACACACACACTCACTATCCCAAACGGAATAGAATTTATAGGTACATAACATAATTATTGAAGATTCACATGGAGCATAGCTAATATCACCTGGAAACGACCAAATGACAAACTGTGCCAGGATTGCAGACTTGCTAATCTCAAAACAGTCTCACTGACAATTTCATCTTCCAAACTCTGCCAGGCGAAATAGCAGGTCAACCAGATAAAATGGCAAGTAATAAGGGCAGTTCTGATAACGCAACTTATTCAAAGAAGGAATAAAGGCGATACAACGAAATTTCATACTAAATGAAGTAAGAAATTATAACCTAATGCCAATAATTCAAACATCCATGAGAAATGTAACATACCTGAAAAGCATTAATCATGAAAACCAAGTAATTAGTTTTCTCTGGAATACTTAACTCTCTTCCCTGGAAAAGGAAAAGAAAAATAGGCATTCAGGCAGCAGCAAAAATGCAAGAAATGATTAAACACAGAATACCGACCAATATTCCTAAATTGCATTACGAAACACACAGTGAAGTCACTTTGCATATTACTGGTAGCAGGGCAAAAATCCCCTCAGCGAAGAAAAAGGTTAATTACACGTTACAAGTGAATAGAAGGATACAAACCTCCTTAAGACAGAGGACCCTGTCAAGAAATCCCGTGAACTCATCCTTTCGGTCATAAAAGCATGTCCAAGCTGCCACATTCTCTCGAAACTGCAGGAGTCATATATGCATAAATTTATTCAAGATCAAAGGCACAACTTCTTCAAACAAAGGGTTTTTTTCCTACATAACGAGGGCAGTGCATGAACAAAAGAAAATCATCCTTGCTGTCTCATCACATTCCCAGCCATTGTCCAAAGAAGTTAACCTTAATTAGCTTATTAACTTGGGATTCAGACAAGCGAAGAGAGAAGGCTTGAAGTCGTATTGCTATTGTTTATCAACGCCACTTTCCAAATTCACAATTAGACGTTTTAAACAGAAAAAAAAAAAAAGTCGCTGCTCTTCCTCGTTGCCTCAAACTAACCTGAGCAATTATTGAATCTATCACTGAAAACTGAAAAAAAAAAAAAAAAAAACCTAGCAATGAGAATGCAAGAACCAATCTCTATATCAATGCCACCTTCTTAGCCTACCAGCTCACGGCTGCGGAAAAACTTACTCGATACCACACATTATAGCGCAACTACTCAAAAACTTAGTAAAGTAAATTGCAATACTCAAATCAGCAAAACCTCTAAGCTCCAGCAAGTTCTTCCCCGCGAACTCACCTTTTCATTGACCATGAGGATCATCGACATGACATGCTCGAAAGTCGCGGTCCGCGGGTCGAAATTCGGCCACAGGTAGTTCTCCAAGTACTGGCTCACCTCGAGGATCATAACCCTCTGCAAGGGCACCGGCTTCCTCCCGCCCTTCACCACCAGCTCCGTCTCGTAGATTTCCCTCACCAGCTCCGAATCGAGCGGCCTCCTGCCCCCGCCCGCCTCGCCCTCGCCCTCGCCCTCGCCGCCGTCGCCGGAGACGAGCCAATTGGCCGCCGCGATCTTGGTGAGGCGGTCGCGCTGGATCTCCGACAGGGTGATGGAGCCGGGGAGGGACGCACCGGGCTTCGGCTCGGCCGGCTTGTCGCCCGGCTGGTGGGACGACGGCGGCGGCGGCTCGACGGGGTACTCGGCGACGCGGTGGCGCTTGAAGTCGTAGGTGCCGGTTCCGTACACTCTGGTCATTTTGGTCCGGCGAGAGAGAGAGAGAGAGAGAGAAGAAGAGTAGTGAGGGTTTATGGCGGAGGGGACGAGCTCTCCTCCCTCTCAAAGGCGGCGGAAGGAGCTGCTTGAATTCTGAGGACGGTTTGGGCCCTCGTAGTTGGCGGTATTTACGTCAATGCCATTGATTTCAAGTGATTTTTTTTTTCCATTTCTCTTATTAATAATCATTCCTTTTACCCCGGTATAAATAAAATTAATCTGCTAGGGGGAGCAAACTACAGTAAATGACCAGAGGCTTTGTCAAAAGTCACAAGTTACAAAAACATTCCTCGCATCATTAGTATTTGATATTAAGAGGTAACCCCATCAATAACATGAAATGTTTATTACTACGAAAACTTTAGTGGCCTATCCCTAATATAGAGTAGACTTCACGAATGCATTTCTTATTTTAACGCATTAGTATTCGCATACATCGCGTCCTTTAATTCCCTGTGCATCTTTTTTTTTTATAGGAAGAAGGAATACCATTAAGTTGTTTTACGTCTCGGTAATCCCGGACGAAAACTGAGATGAAGTCTTAAAAGGACATGCTTAGGTCCTAAAACAAATGGCTTCACCACATTTGGTGCAATAAATACTTCACTCGTTAACCGACATTTTGACATTTAATAGTGGGGACGAAAAATTCCACACGCACTACATATCATTAATTATATTAACTGACTTTTAACATAATCCATAGTCATAGATTAGTCGAGTTGTGCGAAAAGTTGATCTGGATTATAAGTGGTTGGTTCCCAGATTGGCCTGGTTCCTAGCTTGGACCAGTCCACTTTAGGATTTTGGCAATTTCCCTTTCTTTACTTTTAAAAATGGGCAAAATTAAAAGAAGAAAAAAATCAGTCCGGTACGGGTAGTTCACTTCTGCACTTGGAATCGAGACCTGGACAAATTATTCCCTAATTCAAAAATTTGGAATCGGAACCGCCTAGAACGGCCAATTCAGCCGGTCGATTCAGTTCGCTTTCCGTGCACGCTCCTAATGCGGACGCTAATGATGGCTAGAAAGAAAGAACTACATTGTTTTACACAGTCTTTCGTTGATGCATTATACAAAGGCAGGAAAAGTGATGGAGATGCCTTCGAACATGAGATGATCAACGAAAAGTTTCAAATTTTATTATAATAATAAAAGGAGTGGGAGTACAATGATGATATTATCATGTCATTTATCAAAAATAAATTATGATATTATTTATTAACTAATTATTTTAAAAAATATATTTTTTAAATCATTTATTTTTTTTCGTGGACATACGATTGAAGTAAGGAAGGAAGTGGAGTAGAATGATGGTATGGTCAATGTCATCTCTTAAAAGAACAAATTTGATGATGTGCGGGACAGGGAGGGAATCTACTCATCATGTGGGCCGTATTGCGTTTCGAACGGCTGCCTTTAAGTTAATTCGCAGCCATCAAAGCGTAGCTCTTCTCCTTTGACTCGCAGCGGATCTTTCACTCTGTCTCACTCCGCCTAACACACGAACACAGAGCAGAAAGAACGACAGAAGCTCAGGATCATGTCCATCTCCGACTCTGGCCACTCTTCGGTCTCATGCAATAGGTAATTCGGATGATGCTCTCTCTCTCTCTCTCTCTGGGCATGGGAGTTTCTGGTTTTGGGTCTGGTTGACCTTATGCCCTTGAGGCTAGAATCAAGATCCCCATGTTGAAATCTCTCGGCCTTGTACGTGGGTTTTTCTCACTGGGTGTCGTTTCTCGTGAATGGGTTCGGGTCTTTTGCTTTTAATATGCAATCGCGTGGCTTGTTGACTTTTGATCTGCATCTTCTCTCATCATCTTGAGGATGGATCTTTAGTTTTAACTCCAAGCACAACCTTATGTTCTGGTTCATGGGTAGCTTTCATGTTGTATCTGGTCCTTTTTTAGCATTTGATTTGTATCAGCAGAGATCCTGTCTGGACTTTGCAATATCATATTGCTTCATCAGTAGCTGGAGCCACTGCTGTGATCCGTCTGCTTTTGATGTTGTTGACTAGAACTGGTGGTAGGAGTACATTTGCTGACATCGTGTATTGACGTTCTGTCTTTTCTGTGTTGCTGATAACAATGAAGTTTTTGTCTCGATGTCTTGCTGTTTTAACTGTTATCGTGTGCGCTGAACATGTCATGCCCGTCATGCCTCCATAATATTTCACCAAAGAGAGCTGTTTAAGCTCTCATTATCAAAAACCTGTCTACCAGTGTAGCTATTGACTGCTTCTTATTCGTTGTGAATCGGTTTCTGTTGTTAATTGGAAGGAAAAAGATCTAATTCAGTTGTTGCGAGCATGTCAGCCTCGCCTGGCAGATGAGTGCTACTGTATTATGTGTTTGTACCCAACGATGGATTCAATCGGTGGACTGTCTACTGCGCAATTATCCAGTACCTACGCACATTTCCTACTTTCTGCCTTGTGTTCTGGGTGCTAAGATGTATTGTAGGAGTAAAACGTTGCCTTGAAGCATCAACTCCGCTTAATAAATTTACGTTTGCCATGTGTTGAACAGTTATCAATTGGTTACGATTTTCTCTGCAAGGTCAATAAGCATATTTTGTTCATGCTACTACTGCCAAAAGTCAAGAATCAGGGCCAGATTTTTTTTCCCTATATCGTCCGATCAGTTCCGACTGGAAAGGAGTAATAAGAGTAGAAAAGAGATGATCTTGTTTCCTCCATTGAGGCAGGAAGTTTCTTTATTAGCTTAAAGTCCTCAAAGGCAACCGTATCTCAGTTATAATTCATGAAGTTGAATCCTATTGCTCCTTTGGGATTCATGTAGATGGGAAAACTGTTCTCCTTTTCTGATGTTTAGCTGTCCTTCGAAAGGTTCTTTCTCTCATTTTGCTATGTTTCCATGGTCCCCATAACTGAACAGGAATTGACACAATTTTGCTTCATTACTGATGCCTTTACTTTCTCAGATTACAAGGGAAGGTTGCCTTGGTCACTGGTGGAGCAACTGGGATTGGAGAGAGCATCGTGCGTCTATTCCACAAGCATGGTGCGAAGGTTTGTGTCGCCGACGTGCAAGATAACCTGGGTCATCAGGTCCTGGAGTCTCTTGGTGGGGAACCTGCTGTTTCCTATGTGCACTGTGATGTCACCCTTGAAGATGATGTACGCCGTGCAGTCGATGAAACAGTCAGTAAATTCGGTACACTCGATGTGGTGGTCAACAATGCCGGGACATCTGGCCCGCCATGTTCGGACATCCGTAATGTAGAACTGTCCGATTTCGAGAAGGTGTTTGATATAAATGTGAAAGGGGTTTTCATCGGAATGAAGCATGCCGCCCGTATCATGATCCCGCACAAGAGCGGTGCCATAATTTCTCTAAGCAGCGTTGCCAGTGTCATGGGGGGCTTGGGCCCACATGCGTACGCCGGGTCCAAGCATGCCGTTCTGGGGCTGACACAGAATGTCGCGGGCGAGCTGGGAAAGCATGGGATACGCGTGAACTGCGTCTCTCCCTATGCAGTCGCGACGGGCCTGGCATTGGCTCATTTGCCCGAGGATGAGCGAACTGAGGATGCCATGATGGGTTTTCGCTCCTTCGTTGCTAGGAATGCCAACTTGGAGGGAGTCGAACTGACGGCCGAGGATGTGGCGAATGCGGTCCTCTTTTTGGCCAGCGACGACTCGAGGTACGTCAGCGGGCTTAATCTCATGGTAGATGGGGGTTTCACGTGTTCTAATCACACCCTCCGAGTCTTCAGATGATCAAATTTGGGACTTGTGCGGTGTACACACCATGCTGTACCTGCCTCAATTGTTGTTGCTTGGATCTTGGTGGGTTGTATCGTCAGATGTGGATCAAGAACAACTTAGTACCAATGGATTTTACCATAACTTAGGGACATTATTAGGCTTGTGCTTCTGCTCTTGTTGAAGATATATTCGAATTATTTCCTTTTACTATCTGCACATTTCTCTAATAAAGTCAACTATCATATCACTATTGGCGGCACCCATGTAATAATATGTAGTTGTATTTAGTGTGAGACGCTTCCATTTCATTGATTGGTGAAGTTTGTCTAGCGGTTCAAGGGACAAGCCATTGAATTATACAAAAAAATTTTGAAAACAAAATAGAAAAACGAAAGAAAGAAAGAAAGAAATCCTATCTTTTACCGTACCAAGTCCAAGTCATGAGTTGGCCAATTGCCGACACGCAACAATTTCAAGGTCATCAATCAGCAATAGCGATCCCTTTTATATATTATCATAATGGTTTCGCATCCGTTACAAAATATTCAATTTGAAACATAATTACTCCACAATGCTTGTGACTAAACATGCGAGATTAGGGAGCTGTCATTGCAGTCTCATCAAAATGTTAACAATTAGGAAGTCTTTTTCAATGAGGCACGATGTATTTAGGCAACTGCAGCACGAGCCGTTCAGAGGCTCGCCCGGAACATGAATTGATCTTGTTACCCGTGGAAGACAGGTGGCCCTTTACCATTGAGCGAGCTACCTTGGTGGTGATATGCCCTTTAATATGGTGTATGTCTATGTATATGCACGTCTAACATGAAAGTATATGCTATAGCTAGGCATGCACAAGACAACACAAAGCCCAGAATAAGCAAAACGGCCGACACAAAGGCCCGCTAGAATATACACACATGCAACATATGAGCCCAAGTAAGACTACGTAACACTGGTAAGTAAGTACATATCCCCGTAAAACACAAACGTATAATCACAGTACTAACACCAGACATGATTTGGATCAGTCCACCATACCAATCACTTCAACAGTCACTCATCTTATCATCAAGAGAATCCTCGAAAAACGACCCTTCATTGACGTCACACAGCCTTCCAAAAAATCACATCGACCCGATCCCGATTTTCTATTCGCATCTCCGAGGCTATGAAATGATATGGGCATCTATAAAAGCTCCTGAAATGACTATGGTCCCCCCAAAATATAAGATTAAGACTAAACAGTACATGAGAACCTTGTCTCCATGTAAGGCTCATGTGTGGGAATCCAGTTAAGGTAAGAGAAATTAACAAGTTCTTGAGTAACAATCTAACTGCGCCTGATGCTTCGATCAGCTTCAGCCCTTGATATCAGTGGGAAAGAAAGTTCAAAGAACCCTTTACATATTATACGTGCGTGGCAAAGGAAATCGTGCGCGCATAAAAGTAGAAAAAGCACAACTGCATCACCGAAAGGCGAAGGGAGACGTTCAAGTCTCGGTCGAAAACAAAGGGAAGATAAGCAAAATTTGAAATACTGCGTGGGACATGTATACGTAATGTATACGAGCACGCCGATGTGGAAATCAAGAATTTTGACGAAGGATGTCCTCTGGTCTGAATTCCGTTGCTATACGTGTCCATTCCATCACTAAAGAAGGTTTCTTTCTTCTCTTTTCTCAAGTGACAAGGGACGCCCAAGGAGAAAGCTCAATTTTTGTTGAATATGATAGGACGAAAGAGGAGCTGAATTTAAGCTGAATTTAAAATCGTATTTTTCGGTATTTAAAGATCGTATCGACTAGTAATGAAGATTGCGCGTACGAACTCAAAACGTCAAGTATTGTAATTCCGTCTCTTATGAACCGTGCATGCGAATTTCCTAGATAACGCATAATTGACGGAGCTAATCTCAGATCGACCACAAGGATTCTCAAATTTGAATAGTAAAAAGGAGGAGATTGGAAAGGTTGACGTCCAAGATGTGATAGGTGGAAGAAGTTCGTTAAGCAAGAGATAGCGAAATGGTTTTAACTTTCAATGGCCTAACTGATGACCAATCGTTTTGAAAAATGGGGTAGGGGGCCGGTGGGCGTTCTTGATAAGGGACATTGAAATTGAAAAAGAGGAAGTGGGTCGATTTGATTTTCCTCCTCTTCTTTTTTTATGCGTTGCTCAGGCTTTGGAGACGATGAAAGTTGAAAAACATGTTGCGGAGAGAAGGGGAGAGGAGCGTCTGTCTGCATTTGGAGCTTTATCGCGGTGGTTCCCACCACCGCCGACCACCACCACCACCACCGCCCTTCTTTTCTTTTTGGGAAATTGCCGCCCACCCATTTGCTTACGCCTCCGGCATCCCCAGTCAACAGTGACGTTTGACATTAAAAATCAAAAACAGGGAAGCTTTGCCGACTCTTTTTAACATACAGTATCAAGGCTAAGCATCTTTCATCTTCCTCTGTTCATATGTCAGATCATTAGATTTTTAGTGCATAGTATGATCTATTATGTGGTTGAACTGATGTTCGAGAAACAAGTGCATCTGATGTGATATCGGCAAGATAAGCTCTGTACCTACTGAAAATGAAGGATCTCAAACCACCATTCCCGTACCCAACTGCAACATTTAAAAATAATACTGGACCATAAGAGTACTCTAGAACTATTTCATGCGTGACACAAGGTTCATACCGCTCTAGAGTCTTCGTCTTGTGAAGGAGGGGGGCATACGTGTAATTATGAGGACATGGATTAGTCTGGGGCCTCTGTAAGGTGAACCCCACCGATACAAAAGATCCCTTGATAAATAAGAAACAGAGTGATTGCGATTTTGCAGATTTCCCAGGGCACACGCACATATCCAAAAGCAATTGAATCCAAAAGATGCCCTTGTTGAAAGGGTCCCCATAGAGACCCGGATGTATGTTAGTGCATGTCAGCATCAGACTATTATCTCAACCTCATTCAAACCCACCAAACATTGCTCACAGATAAGACACAAAAAGGCCAACCCACCTCAAACACCTAAACTTAACCGCACCAACAAGGAATCTTTTCCTTGTTTGGTTTCCTGGAATTCCAATGTGGAAACTAACCTTTGGCTTTCTTTTCGGAAGCTTCACCTCCCTGGTACCGTAGTAAAGAACACCCACCTCGTTTTCTTATTCCCTCTGGTATGTTTGTCCTAGTGGTTTTCTTTTCCTTTGAAGATGGTCCAAAGAAAGGTTGCTGATAAGCTTGGAATCCAAGCTGATCAAATAAAGTCCGAGAAGCTATCGGCGACCCTCAGACCCTCTTCTCATCAGAACCACGATGGCAAAGCCAGAGGGACCGACCTGAAAAAGAAGATGAAGAGATCAAGATCGATGAAGCTCTCCAGCTTCGACGGCTCGAGATCATCTCCCTTCGGGAAGGAAGTACCGCAACCTGGAAGACCGCCGCCCCGCGACGTTCCAACTTCCGCAGCAACTTCGCAGAAGCAGTCTCCCGTCCAGCTAAAGGGTGCTGTGCCTAACTATATGAAGTCCACCAGCTGTTCAGTTGCAAGAAAGGAGTGTTCTCAGGTAATTTCGCAGACAACTAAAACTGGTTCTGATACTAAGAATCTGCATAGAAGAACTTCCGGTTCTTCAAAACTGAGCCCTGCTTCGTCTGATAATACATCCCCGCAGAACCCAAAAAGGTCATCCAGTTTGAAACTCGTTAGGACTCTAACGAAGACCCCTAGTTTTAAGCCTGCAAGGTCATCAGTCAAAAGGTGTTCCAAAGTAGTTCTCTGTGCAGACATGGATGCACAGAGAGCTACCTGTTCTTCGGCTCTTAAGGACTCCAAGTTTCCTGAATACCTCATGCTTAATCCTGGCGGGACCGAAGCAGAGGGAACTTCAGCGATGAAGGTCTGTCCCTACACTTATTGCTCTCTCAATGGTCATCACCATGCTCGATCACCTCCTCTCAAGTGCTTCCTTTCGGCACGGAGGCGATTGATGAAGACCCAAAAGGATGCAAAAGTAGTGCCTCTAAGCCCAAACAATGAGAGTCTTGACAGTAATCCAGCCAGCGAGGAGGAAAAAATTGGACTGGAATTTTTCGTGGAAATTTATGCTAAAAATGAAGATGAAGACCCTTCCTCCATGGGAAGGGTCGATATCAAGGAAGAAATGGTTGAGTTAGACAGGGGAAGCAAAGAAGATGATACCGTGACTTTTGGGGTAAGTGCAGATGAAGAAAAAGCAGAATGTGCAGATGATGAGCACTGTGATGAGAGACCATCTGGTGTATCCTCACGTCATGAAGATGATCTTAAGCAAAACCTAGAAGGGTATAACGATGAGAGTGACAAAATGGTGGAAGGTGAGAGCTTTTGCAAAGAAAGTGTCGAAATCCTGGACTCCTGTTCAGAAGATTCGGGTATGGAGTGGGATGCGGGAGAGTATGCTGATTCGGTGCTTGATGGAGAAGAGATTTACTCAACAGAAGAGGATAATCTATCCTGTTCAGATTTTGAGTATATATCAGAAATACAAGATCCTACTTTGCATGAGATAGCTGCTGTCGCTTGTGAGAATATTGACAGCAATTGGAAGGAAATTTCCAATAATCAAGTACCAAATGAAGGAAAGCATGCAAGCTTTGAGGTCCAAATGCCAAGCCTTCTTGATATGGAAGTTGAAGGTGCGGATGAGGAGCCGCAGGGTTCTGAAGCCAGCCATGTCTTTGATTACTTAGACTATAGCGACGATTCGTCTCCAGAGGATGAATTTGAAGAAGTGAAAAACCCCAATGGAAGTGGACCAGCTTCAATAGAGGAGGTCATCACAGAAGTAAAGGCATCCTTTGAAGAGGCTGAAGAAGAAAACATTCCTGGTGCTGACAATGTTAATGCCAATGTGCTTTTGAATGCTGTTGGCAATGAATCCAACAGCTTGGACATGATAGGCAGTGCCCCATATGATGAGAAGAATAACGATGTTTCTGAAACATCCAAGTTTGATGCTCATCCAGGTTTGACAGATGGAGATTGCGTAAATGAGGAGGCACAAGTTCATACGGATCTTACCACCAAGTTTAGCAGCCTAAATGAGGAAATCACTCACAATGATGTCGGAGAGAGAATAAAAGAAACAGAGGATAATTATGAAATTGAGTCGGTGGCTACAATCCTGATTTCTGATCAGCCATCCGAACATTCCTGCAAAGCTGATGAAGACACTCCAACACTTGCAGTGGATGATGCTGAGGAGCAGGAAGATCCAAGAACTAAAAGATCTTACCAAGAGGAATACTCTGGTGGAGAACCTGATGAAACGGAAGGGGAGAAAACTACAGAGCCTGATTCAGCAGATTCAATCCTCGAAGAGGACAGTTCCACTGAAACGAAGTTGACGAGGATATACTCCGGGTTGAAGTGCAATCCTGACGAAGAGCCCTTTGATTCCTGTAAGAATTTGAAGGGCACGATCAGATGTAAAAGATCCGGTGAGCTGACCGAGGACCTACGGGATTTTAACCCAAAAGAACCAAACTATCTGCCACTACCTCCTGATCCAGACGCTGAACGAGTAGATTTGAGGCATCAGATGATGGATGATAGGAAAAATTCAGAGGAATGGATGCTTGACTATGCACTCAGACAAACTGTAACAAAGCTAGCTCCTGCTAGGAAGAGGAAGGTAGCACTTCTGGTCGAGGCTTTTGAGAAAGTCATGCCAACTTCGAAGTATGAAACCCATCTTCAAAGCACTTCAGCAAGCTTACCTCATGCAAGGCCCATTCAAACTTGCAGCTGAAAAAGATCCTAAAGCAAGGTAAAAACCTCCTAGTATTCCTTCCACTTTTTTCCCACTTTCAGAAATATCCTTCTAATTCATCTCTATCACTAATTCCTGCTGCAGGTTATAAGCAACGGCGCGCATTTCAAGCAGATTGAGAGGTCTGGCAGGCATCACAAGCTTGGCAGAGCATAACTTGTTCAGCTCTTACATTTCGGATCGGGCAGCTTGGTGAAAGGATCATGGGACGAACATCGAACTTCTCCGAAGGCAGGCAAACTACGAGTATCTACTTGATGGCAAAAAAAAAAAAAACACAAACTATTGCTTTTTTTGGTAAGAAAAAAACAAACTATTGAGTGTGAAGCTTAAACATATGCACTGCCAGTGCAATATATGGCGTTCGAATTTCCTTTTGAATGGATATCCATGTAGCCTCAGTTGTAGGGGCACTTAGCTCCAAACTCCCGTGACTTATCCTAGTTGATGTTTGTCTGAAACAACATATTGCAAGATCATGGTTATGCTCTAAATTGGTCTGGCAGTTGTTTGGCATTCGCTTACAGTTATGAAAACCTAGGTTCTGAACACCCCCACAAGGACTTCGTGCACTAACAGGAAACACTTGAGTTGAAAAATTGTATCTTGTTAGCTATACTCCCTATCAAAATAGGAAATACATAAACCTATTTAACTTCATACAAGATCTTTAGAGGGTAATGTCACAAAATGTTCTAGAAATCAACGACCAGAATTAGCCCATCATCAACCATACAAGCAACTCAGAGAGTTCAGCGCTACATGAGGTGTTCTCATCACCTAGCAATCAATACCGAGCCTATGCAAGGGCATGCATACTATTACTGTTACCTTAGAGCAGTTCTTTAGCCTTCTTCAAGATGGAAGAAGTTTGTGTATATCCATTACTAATAAGAGGCGGAACACCACCATAATATCATGTAATAAAAGCTCGCGAACTTTTATCTTCTGCCAACTAGTTGTTTGTCTTGGAAGGAATGTAAAGCAAAAATTCTTACACAATGGCACGTAGGCCGTCAACAGTCAACAACTAACATAAATTTACAGTGTAATTGCTGGTAATATAAACAATTTTCCTAGTTACCTATAAAATAAATCCTCGTAAAGGTACAAAAATAACACACCACTGAGAAAGCTATCCCCAACAGGCTAGGGAGACATATCTAATCTAACTTCAATTGCAGGACACTCGATAAGGAGTGATCTTAGTTCTGCAAAATAACTTCCCAAACGACTAGATTCCGAACTTTTCACCTGTGAACCCACAGTAAGGCCACTAGCTTCTGCCGCTTTACTTTCTTGTGTTGTTTTGTCGGACAGGATTTCATCACTAAATAATTTGAGAGCATCTGGTGTAGAGAGAGAATTAACAGACTTGTACAAGTCTTGGAACTTGTCTCTGTGTCCTTGATCTTCCACTAGCCTATCTTTCAACTCATCAGGAAGGCAAGCGAATGCACTTAATAGGAGTTGCAGATGGTCAAGACAAAAATTTCACACGTCAGTGATCAATCTCCCAGAATTTAGTTCGTCAAGACAAATCTCAATGTAATCTAAAAACATGTCATCATTAATTTTCTTAACTGTTTCTTTTACCTGGTGGCACCTCTAACAAGACCCCAGTTGTATCCGATGGGCACCGATTGCTTAAAACCAAGATTGAATCCCTCTTGTGCAGAAGCCTCTTTTCCGGCTATTACTCCATCACGATATCCGATCTAGCATTCGACAGATAAAGATTAGTCTTATCCAAGAAAGAGAAACCCAAAAACCTACAATTCAAATTTCCATATTACTGTGTAAAATTGATCATGCCTCCTTTGCCACTCTCTGTCCAAATCAGATGATTCACCGAATACCTCATCCGAATCATCCCATGCCAATCCATCTTTGTCCAAATCGGTCTCATCAATGCCTGAAGCAAAACATAAAAGACTCATACTTCTAAAGATCGATCTTCCAAGTCTCGCTCCAGACAAAATGCCTATAAAGGGAAGTGATACTTCTAAGAAATTAGAAATAAACTCATGAAGGTAATGTAAACATATATTGATGCCAAACTGAATAGCAGTTAAAAACAACTCTTACCAGGAAATTGGTGGTCATTAAGGGCAGCGGAACTAGAACTTAATTCTAGTTGCGAGAATCGCAAACTCTCAGAATAGAGCTCTTCAGCAATGTTATGCTCCATCTACAGAAGAAAAAGCAATCATTTTATTCAATTCTCTGATCATACAAGAAAATAGAAAAATTTCTAAATGGCTAACACAAATATTACAGTAGCTAAAAAGCAAAAGTGTGACTAATTATTCAAAACTTCCAAACTCATCATCCACTGACCATGCTGAATTGTAAAGAAAGGCTAATGGATTTCTAATTGGCAAACACGAATTATGAGTTAATTAGATAATGAATGCCATATTTTTCCAGTATTTTGCGCAAGATGCTGCCCAAATTCGAGCGAGGTGTAAAGCCAATGAATAACAGCAGAAAACCAAAGACTGAATCAAATGATGAGGATAATACCAGGATTCCAATATAAATAACCTCAAGCACAAACCAAGTAATTCCAGAAAAATTCATGACTTGCCCATCAGAAATCAGTTCAAGGAGGACACTTTTTGAACATTCAAGAAGGAGGAGAAGAGAAGAAGAGGAAGAAGACACCAGACAGAGAGAGAGAGAGAGAGAGAGAGAGTGGTTTTAATCAGTTCAGTTGGGGGAAATTAAAGGAGATTAGGGATTCCGCCATTTTTTAGCTTCTTCCGAATAACCTTTCCTACTTCTTCTTTTTTCGATAATTGCTCCAAATCCCCTTGCTTTGGCACCATTGCACTATAGCCCCGAATTTTGAAAAATTTCAGATTATCACCCTCAACTTTGGCACCATTGCACAATGACCTCCAAACTTTGAAAAGTTATAGATTACTCCTTGAAATTTGATTGTGTTGCAGTGGCTAGTTTTTCTATCTGGATAGCAATTAAACATTACCTTAAGATGGACCTATTCATATTTTTGACAGAAAAAACCTCTAATACATGGTTAAGAAAATTAAAAAAATATATAGAGGAGGAAATGCATGGTTGATGAAGTTAAGAAATTTAACACGTGTTATGTTTCAGTCAATAAAATGAGTTATCCATTTTTAGGTATCACTTAACGCTATGCAGATGGAACAACTAGCAACTTCAACAAAACTCAAGGTTCAAAGGCCAAATCTGAAACTTTTCAAAGTTCAGAGGCCATTGTGCTACAGTGCCAAAGTATGAGGGAGGGTAATCTGTAACTTATTACAGTTCAAGAGCTATTGAACGAAGGTGCCAAAGTTCGGGGAGGATTTAAGCAATTACCCCTTTTCTTTTTTGGCTTAATTCCCTAAGCCCCCCAACTTAAGCTCCAATCCCAATTCTACCCCAATCTTGTCTAAAGAGAATATAAAACTTTCATTTTAGTCCTAAATCTGCCCCACCTTCAAAAATCACTGATTTCTTCAAAATTATCAACTTAGGATTGGACCTAAAGTTGGGGGTTTTTAAAGAATTAGGCCTTATTTTTTTTTTTATGAGCATTGTCACCATGGGTGTTAGTCTGTCACAATACCCTTTTGTGCTGCTTGCTAATTAGTAGGGCTGTCAAATTGGTGGGTCCGGTCAGGTCAAAAATGGTCCGACCCATATTGACCCATTTCCGTGTAATGTACATTTAATAGCCCATACCCAACCTGTACCCGACCCATATTACCAAAACACATAAATATTTAAGTCTAGGAAAACCCATACCCACCCATTTAATCCACTTTTATATGTTACTTGGATAAAAACGTCACATCAAATTAAAAAAGTAAATTAAACAATAAAAAAATTAGTCAATAAAATAAAGAACGTAAAAAACCTATAAATTGAAATACTTATAAAGAACAATTGATAAGAGAAAGTCCGATCAACCAACCATTCACTTGAAAATAACATTTGCTTATAAGAATCTTCTAACATGCGCCAAGTTCGTTGTCAGTCAAGTATCGGAGAAGAATGTTTTCTGATGATAAGAGACGTGAAAGCTGAACTGCTAATGTTGACAAGTTCCTAAGGTTGTCCTATTTTGAAAATATATTGCATCTAGAATGTTGCACACTGAAGTATATAACAATGTCCCCTTGGAGTCGCTGTTTTGAATTACAGCAAGTCTAATTCGTTTTGCTATATGAGACTCTTTATAATAATTATCTTCTCCATAACTCCTGTCACCTAAGAAACACAATAAGGGGGTGCGAAATGCCTACATTGTGATATGGCAATTCTGGCAAATTTGATGACGCTACAATAGGATATAACTAGGATAAGAGAACAGGACAGATGTAGAAAAAGCAAGTAACATAGAATGATATTGCATCAGTCTCTTATTGATATAACTAAATGTGGAAGGAGCTCTCTATCCTGTGGATAACAATAATCTAAGGATCAATATAAATTCTGTTCTGTGATGTGTGGAAGGTGAGAGTATTGCATGTTTAAATATGATATTCATGAATTGGTTCTGTGGTGTGAAGTAGTAGTTGGAGAGCCAGCTTAGAGCAGTATAATCCTCTTTGTCTATGAGACTTTTTGTTTGGTTCATATTGGACATATTTGCCACTTACGATTATATTAGTAGATTCTATCAAAATTGTTTTTCTATAAGCATATCTTCTCACTTATTTTGATATGTCGTATTATATTTTTTTCCTGAAAGCAAAAAAGTTACTGTTCTATTGTTGCTTCTTGCATTGAATGCTTTTTTCTTCTTCTTTTTTTGCGAACAGAGTTGTATGTCCTCCCGTTTATCTTCTTGGTGGCAACGACCTTTTCCCTGGGCCTGGGGCTGGAATGTACCCACCCAGGTTCCTTGCTGATCTTTGCTTAGTGTTCGTTTTTTTTTTTTTTGTTTTTTACTCTGCCTTCACAAAACACAAAGTTCAGTTTGAGGAGCTTCAAATGCTCTAAACTCCAGAAGATCTTGAGTTACTCAATTTCTGTTCACAATTTTTAACCACTCGCAAGCCGCAACCTCTTATAATGATCAACTCAAAATGCTAACTTACCCAGCCGCTCGCTAAGGCACAGAGTTATCTACAAGTCAAAACAAGAATCACTTGCTAGGAACTTCACGGGACGCAATAAAATTCAAAACCATATGCGAGCCCTCATCCCGATTCGCTCTCATGAGAATATCATCAATCAGGTTGTGACTAATCAGCGCAGCCACCTAACAGGACAATCGAGCATATACCGTTCAAGATCAAGAATCGCACAACCAAAAAGGAAAAGGTTCAAACTTTGTAAGCCAAAATTATATAGAAACTAAGAGATTACAAGATGGTATTGAGGTCCAGCCTCCTTCAAAGTACTTCACGAGATGTACCTTCGAGTGACGATTGTCCGATCGGGGACGGAATCTGGCGGCGACGGCGGGGACGAGTGGAACCGGGAGAGGATCGGTGGCGAAGGGCGGAAGAAGCGGAGAGGGGCGGCGAGATTCGAGGGGGTTAGAGAGAGAGTGACGAGCAGCGTTAAGAGTTAGAGAGTGGTGTGGTGCTGCTTCTGTCCTCTACGGAGGGAGAGAGAAGAGGAGGTGGAAGGAGTCAAAAACACTATAATCCACTATAATCCAAGTGATTTATTAAGTACCAAATCTAAATATTTTTACATCTCGCCATATTTATTATTTGCCATGATGTCATACCAGTATAAATGAATCCAAAGATTAGACAAACAGAGATGATAAAAATCTTTCACGATACTTTTACCTACTTCATTTTTATTTGCTTGTTTTTTTAATTATTTTTCTCTCTTGTTTAATTCTTTTCTCTTTTTTATTTCTTTTTTCCCTTTCCATCATTCTCTAATAAAATTTTATCAAATGATAAACTATAATAATATACTAAAATATGTAATAAATATAAATAATAAATTTATTTTTATTTATATATATGAAATTTATATCATAAGATAGATAGAAATTTGCATATATAAATAAAAACGAAATTATTGTTATTCTGAATTTTTATATTAAAATTAAAGTATTATTTTAATTTTATTAATTTAACGAGTTTGTTATTCGAGAAAAATAACTTTGAAATCCTATCCACCTTTATCCCACCTTCCCATGTAATAATTTTATTCGGCTTATATTCTTTATATATTCGACTTTATTCTGTCATGAACAGGTACCAAACATATGATAAAATAAAATTTATTATATCCTAAATTTTATCCTGACTACCAAGCGTAACCTTATGGATTAAAAGTCTCTGTGATGAGTCCTAAATGCATGTCAACACAGACAAAGTGTCATGGTCCTAAGGACCGTGAACTATCCGAGAGAAATGGGCGACCCTCTCCAGTATTCTCTATAATGTTCATGAGGATGGACGATATTGTAATTGTACATTATTCTAGAGTCTTTTGTTATAAATGCGCATAGCTAGTAGTTGGGGAGATGCAATCTTTACCGTTAAATCGAGGAGAGATCTACAAATACGGTTAGTTCTGTACTTGTTTATAAAGAGATCTCCTCCCCATCATTTATACATCTCATTCTCACAAGAACAATACAAATTCAAAGTTTCTTGTGAGCGACAAGTTGACTTGAGACGATCACGATAACAATTTATATGGAATTTTTATTCCATAACAGGTCATGTAATTGACTTCCAAAGATATTGAGACTCCAAGACTAGATTTTTTCGAAGTTCTTATAAAGGGAATCGCCCACGACCAAATCCGACATTCAATGGGTGTTCAGCATCGCAACTGAAAATGCCCAAATTAAGGGAAACGAGCTTGAAATTAGCAGCTATGATCATCCAAGGAGAGACTAGAGTCATGAGTGCAGCCTTGCTAGGTGACGATTGTCCGATCGGAAACGGAGTCTCATGGCAGCGGCGGCGGCAACGGAGAGGGGTAGCAAGATTCGAGGTAGAGAGAGAGGATAGAGTGAGGGTTATGGATTAAAAGTGAGTCCTAAATGCATTTGGAATTTTTATTGCATGTCATTTAATTGACTTCCAAAAATATTAAGACTCCAAAATCAATTCAAGATTAGATTTTTGCGAAGTTCGGAATCGCCCACAAATTTTATATGCAGCTCGTAGCAGCATATCATCAAACAATTGTGTGAAGATAGGGACAACAGCAGATGCATTTCATCTATATGGAAGAAGAGATCAATCCAAACAAAAACAGAAAGAGGAAGAGAAATACCGTTCACCTCTTCTATAGGATGACTTGTCGCCACGGTAATCTGAGGAGCCCTGAAAAATGATTTCCAAGAGGAGAAAAATTGATGCGAAGGACCAATTCAATGCCGTCTCATGGTTGTTTTTCCGAAAGTCTCAATGGTCGGACGAGGTGTCGTGCATCGCTCGGTCGTTTAAGATTTTTGCTCTTCCTTCTAGCATTCGTTGTTCCGAGAATGCTCAGTATAGTGAGTTTTTGATGAGAACGAACAAAGTGTTTCATGTTGTGACAGGTGGGTGACGGGAGAGGGTTTCAAGGGCTGCTGCCACCTGTCCATACAGCAACACTACTGATCAGCAAGCCATAGCAGCAGAGGTGATCAGATGGGTGAATTACGGACCTAAAACCGAATACCAACTCTGTTAACCGAGCCGGTTCTAAGGTCAACCAGAGAACTGGCCCGAGCCTCTTTTTTTTTTTCTTTTGTTTTTGTTTCGTTTTATTATATGCACAATACGCACTTGTTAAACATGAATATAATTTTTTCTGGTTGAGGATAATATGTCAAACATATTCAAATATATCCTATTTTAAAAAAGTGTAAAAGAACTTAGATTAAGGGTAAACCGATTCAAAATCGGTTCGGTTTCACATTTCTTGGTAAAACCGGCCGGTTTAGGGTATAAAACCGGGAACTAGACCAGTCCCGTTACGAAGGGTAAGGCCGGTTTGGGCCGATGGTCCGGTTGCTCAGTCCTAATGGCTGCCAAACCTTGTCTTGTCTCTATTTGTTTTATTTACAGTGTTAACCAATTTCTTGCCTCGTGTTCGTGTACCAATGGAGATAATGAAGGAAAAGGCCTGCTTTCCATGGATGACATTAGGGAATTCTTGATTGATTATTTTCTCATTACCCTGATTAAAAGATTATGTTGGGACTGACCATCGATTTCTTTTAGGGTATCAAGTAAGGATTTCACTATTTTATATTGCGATTGGTTAATTTAATTAGTTCAATTGAGATGAGTGGTTGAGTTATCAACCTCAGTCAAGAAATATAGATGCAATGCAGATGCAGTCCTAGAAATTTCGCAGCTAATAAATGCATCTGCACCATGGGAAGAATTCTAAAGAAAGAGAGCAATAGCAACTTTTCTTTAATATACTAACAAAATTTATGTGGGCACAAAAAATTTAAGGAAAAAAGCGAGCATTATCTTTTGATTCTTTTTTAGAAAAATCGGATTTGTTTATTAGATGATATGAAATTGTGTTGACTTCTTCAAATTATCACTTTTTGCTAATTGCTTAAACATTATTGTATTGAAATGCCCCAGAAAAAATTTGAAATTGAAATGTTTTTAGAGTTAATATTTTTTTTTGGTCGAAATTTAGAGTTAATATGAAGATTAACCTTCATATACACCGACACCCAATAGTTACAAGCTTCCTTTTTTGCCCTTTCTGTCATCGTTGGATACAAAATCTATGTCACGTGTTAACCCAAATTTTGGACTCCATCTGGATCTTTCTACTGCCAATTGTTTTGCTTTTCTTTTTCAGCGGCTGCTTGGTTGTCTTCATCTTATCATAACATTAATGTCTTCATCATCATCTTGACTCCACAGCATGATTCCATTTCAAACCATTTTGCTTCTTCATCAATCAGTGGTTGCACATGAATGATCACATCCCTTTCTCACTACAATCATCAGAGCTGAAGCGGGGCTTGAGCACTTTGGCAATTAGATGGATGAAACTATCAAAGAAAGAGAAAATGCCAAAACAAAAAACAATAATAGGTGCTCCTTTGTCTCACAGTGATTCCAGAGATTCCACCATGTCCCTTCTCGTGTCTGCAAGTTCCATGCAAGACAAATCCAAGCTACTTTCCGTTCTCTCGCCGCAAAAACAAGCATTCCAAAACTAATCTCTCTCTCTCTCTCCCTTTCCCTCTCACTCTCACATGACATGACATGCCTGACGCAATATGGAATCCAATATGAACTTTCTGGGGTGGTTCCTTTTCCTCGTATGAGTTGTTTGTCATGTGTTTTGCATGTGAAGACCCCCAGATTTGCAAACGCACAACATGGATCCATAACTAATCAATTTGGGTACTGCCTACCTCATGCTCTTGCTCATTGTGTGTTTCCGTGATCTGGGTCGCTCGTGCCCACATCTCTGTACTGAAGTCTTTCCGTGATTTTTCTTTTTTCCAGGAAAGGAAAGACAACAAAGACCAAATATTTTCTGTCACCGTGACCCGGAAAGGTAGTTTCTCTGGATGTGCTCGGTGACCCAATTAGGCAGTTATCTAAATTTCTGCATCCAGCCCAATAAAGGCAACTCCATTGCCAACTTATCTACTTTTGTTACCTCCAATTTATCACACAATTTACCAGCGGATCAAGCCAAAAGGCTTATTTTTTGGCAATTTATCTTCTTTTGTTAATCCAATTTATCACACAATCCCTCATTGGCTCAAGCCTATTAAGTTACCACCAACCTCCAATCGAACCTCCTCGTCTTCTGTATGCAATGCACGTACATTGACTTTAAAAACTCTCTCTCTCTGTCTCTCTCTCTCTCTCTCTCTCTCTCTCTCTCTCTCTCTGAGTGAAGAGTGGAGTGAAGATTCAGTGGTGAGACGGAGATGGCTACAGGGTGTCAGAGAATTGTCTTGGGTATCTTGGTTGCCATGTCTGGGACACTTGACTCGTGTATTAGTTCTGCAGAAGCAGGACTACTACAGAGTGAGAGTGCAAATGGAGGGAAGGGGAAGAAACAAGAGCAAGAGAAGTGTGACATGTATAAAGGGCGTTGGGTGTATGACACTTCTTACCCTCTGTATGACCCCTCGGCCTGTCCTTTCATTCGCAAGGAGTTCGACTGCTTCAAGTACGGCCGACCCGATCGGCTCTACCTTAACTACAGATGGCAGCCCAAAGACTGTGACTTGCCTAGGTACATCTCTCTCTCTCTCTTTGTTTGCACGCGGGCATGTCTGTGCGTCATTCGTCCCATGTTGTCGTCATGTTCATATCATTATTCAGAATGTTCATAGGCTAGCGCGTGTTAATCTTGCTGTGTCTCAAGTCTTCTTGCTCACGAAAAGATGGGGAGCTTTGGAAAACTCACCTTTTCTTGAACGACAATATTTAATCAAGATTTTGCCAGTCCGTGAAAACTTTTTATTTGAGCAGTTGGGCTTTAGGAGTGCACAGGAGTCAAAAAAGTATTGAGTTCTTTTTGAGACCTAACGCTGGTGTTTGGTAGATTTAGCCAAAAAAAAACGCTGGTGTTTGGTAAAAGTGGTTTCTGCAAGAGAAGGAAAAAGAGCCTCCTCAAAGTTGCGAACCACTTGGTTCCTTTCCTCTACCGGCATTGATTTTTTTTTTTTCGATTCATGTTAGTTGGGCAATAATTGTCAGAAGTAAGTTGGAACTGCCTTTTGGTAAATTTTGTGCCTTTGTTCATCACGATAACTTACAAACCTCGTGACATATGGAGACAATTTTAAAGAGACATGAGTGGATACTCGCACAGAATTTTCATAACGTATGCATCCAACTGCTGCCAATGAATTACATGTTTCTAAATGATGCTGCAGATTTGATGCTCAAGGTTTCCTAAGAAGGTTTCAGGGCAAGAAGATTATGTACATTGGAGACTCCTTAAGCCTCAACAACTGGCAATCTTTAATATGCTTGCTTCATGCTGGCGTGCCGAATTCGAGCATCTTGCAGGAGACGGAGGGCTCGATTTCTAAAGTCACATTCCAGGTGAGTGAAAAAATTTTACTTCCTCAAAGAGTTAGATCAAAATGTCTGGATGATTAGCATAATAATGGACAACATGCAACAAGTAAGAAGTGAATGAGGAGTTTGTAGATCTTATGATTACGCCATCGTGCAGGATTATGGAGTATCCGTAATGCTATTTCACTCTCTATACCTGGTTGACATTGAAGTGGAAAGCATTGGTAGAGTCTTGAAGCTAGATTCGCTTAAGAGCGGCGGTATATGGAAGGACATGGATGTGTTGATCTTCAATACTTGGCAATGGTGGAACCGGAGAGGAGATAAGCAGCAGTACGTTGTATTTTCTACAGAAGTTGTGTTGTCATCAACTGGTTGAAAGATGCATAAACAGACCTCCTTTTTTTGGTCACCTGCAGATGGGATTACATACAAGAAGGTAATAGCACATACAAAGACATGGATCGGATGGTTGCATTTCGCAAAGCATTGATGACATGGGCGAAGTGGGTGGACTCAGATGTAGACACGATTAAAACTAGAGTCATCTTTCAAGGAATTTCGCCCTCTCACTACAAGTAAGTACTTTTCTTTTCAATCCAACTTCAGCAGAACAATGAGTCAAAAGGTACTGATTGCTTCGACAATTTGATGAGTTTAGCGGGACAGATTGGCAAGAGCCAGGAGTGAAGGACTGCTCGAAGGAGAAGCTACCGATGACTGGATCAACATACCCACCCGGGTTGCCAGCTGCAGCATATGTGGTGAAAGAAGTGATAAGTAGCATCAGAAAGCCTGCTCATTTGCTAGATATTACCACTCTTTCTCAGCTGAGGAAAGATGCACATCCTAGCATTTACAGTGGTCTCAAGGTTATGGACTGCACACACTGGTGTATTGCAGGACTTCCAGATACATGGAACGAACTCCTATCCGTGGCGCTCGCTGCTTGAACAGAAATACAATTGAAACGTGAGAACAGAGATTAGATGATGGAGTCAGGAGTAGCCAGATTGATCCGATACATCGATAGGATGAATATGTCACTCTCGAAATAAGAATAATGCTCATTGTTTTTTGTATTAAGGACAAAAAAGTCATGTCATTACTTTCATTTTTGCAAGTCATAACTTTGTCTAAGTAGAGGAGTGGTGCCACAATATTGGCAAAAAGAATGGTGACAGTAAGACCTTCGTACTCATTTATCGAATAAGAGATCACTTTGAATAGGGAGTACACGATATCCTCCGCCAAAACTAATGAAATGGCAGCAGTTCAACGGAATGAATCACTCTCTCAACCAAAAAAAAAGAAACAGAATAAATCACTCGAAAGACATGAAATTCCCCATGTTATCCACTTCCCACTCCAAAGCTGTCATTTCTACTCTTCTTCATCGCACTTCTCATATTTCTCAATCATTTTCTGAGCCAATAAAATATCATCACATAACAGTCCAGACCTTCATACTGGGAAGAAAAAAAAGCGAACTTATGTTCATTTGTCTATGACATCCCAGGACACAAGTTATGTAAGCTGGAAGACATGGTGGCTTAGGACTGATCAATAATAAATCGTCTGAGAGTGTGCTTAGCAACTTCCAGATAAAAACGCTAATTCATGTGATCATGAAGTTTCCTCCCATAGTGAGTATGCAACAATGAGAATGCAGATAGCACTCTTCAGGAAATAACATCATGTCTGTTTCTTAACCAGAGAAATAACACCATGTCCTAGCACATTAGAAAACAAGCTGCAGATATGATCTAACACCACAATTTACCAAGAAAAGGTCCACTTGACAAGTAGGGAGGAAGGAGAAGGATGGGCACAGGATTCAGTATATATTGTCATGCCAACATTAGACAACTAAGTAGATTCCAAAGAAATAGAGAGGAAGAAAGTCGAGTGACTAAGTCGAAATGAATATTTGGCTAGACGCAACCAAGGGGCAAAAAAAGTTAAAGATACCATCAAAAGGGGCAAAAATAATTTAAAGCAGTTACGGCAGAGAGGTGAGTAAATTGGAATCTCTCCGTCAGCTCACTATGCACGTGCTGAGAAAGAAGAGCTTCAGTTTCTTTATACAAAACATGAAAGAAAATTGGAAAATAGAAGAAAAGAGAATAACACAACTCCCACACGATCCACAATATTATTTTCTACCTCCTAAATCTCCAGGCTGAAACTGAAAACAGGGGTCTGTCATGCCAACATAAAAAGAAGCACCCATTCTCTTCTTTTAGGTTGTACCCGTCATAACCATAGCTCTGCAGCAACATCCCTGCTTGCATCAATCCATTGTAACTCAAGGACACCTTTCCAAACCCAGCTAGCTCAAGCCTCAAAATCCACTTTTCAAGCTTCTCATGTCTCTCCTTCCTCTGAATGCCCTCGCAAGCAATGATATTCTTAATTTCCTCTCCGAACAGCATCTTCTCAACCTTTTGTCGCTCTACCGATGCCCTCGGAACAGTAGACTCCAGACAATCAAACAGGGCACAATAGAAATGCAATGCTTCCAGATATCTCTCCATTAAGGTACACCCATTATGGTTTGATTCTTGCTCTGTAATCACCATTAGCTTAGGAGACAATCCCCAAAGAGAAGTCAAAAAGCTCCCCATCTTCGGTGATAGGTTACAAGACAATGGCGAAGATGCCGAAGCTGAGTCAGGACTAGCGCAATATAAATGGACCACATCTTTCTCAAGCCACTCTCCTAGAGTGCGCTGCTTCATAAGCAACACTCTCTGTTGATGATTAGAATTTGAACTGTTGGATGCAGAAGGTGAGGTCCTTCGCTGCGTCTCATCATCAGCAGCCAAGACAGTATGCAGCTGGAGTACAGAGCTTATTGCAAGTGCTTCACCAGTCTTGACGCGCAAACTTTCTAGATCGAGATTCTCCAGCTTGCAGACGATAGGAATGAACTGAAATGGGATATCTAATTTTTCAGCTTCTTCATTCAATCGAAAAGCCATTTGATCTAAAACCTCTTTCTGTTCATTAATACCCGTAATTCTCAAGTGAGGCGGGCCTTCTGGCCTAGCACTTAGTGACTGAAGAAGATTGATCCACTGAGCAGGCTCAAATGAGTTGAGGTCGATAATGTGAACCATCTTCTCCCCATCCATTGCTTCTAGTATGGCCTGATTAGTGATTACATATGCGAGCTTCAAGAAGGGGCAAAGCTCAAAAAATAATCGTTTGACAAGAATTTCCTCAGACACTGGGGATATTTTTGTCGAATTAAGGGCTTTATGAAGGCCTGGCCAACCTTTCAGTATCCGGTCAGCAAGTGCTTCAGTGAAGTAAGCAGCGATTCGCTGCATTGTATCTCCATCAGGAGAAGCAAGATGGGAGATTTGCTCGAGGCAAAGATTAGCATTCTCTACACTACCAGCAGCGACATGGTTAGCACAGCCAGTAAGATAACGGATTAACCACAAACCCCTGTCTTCAGGATTAACTTCCCTGAGCAATGGGTATGGTGATCCTATGCCAGGAGAAAGTGACATCAACGAAAACATCTGAAGGGGAGATGGCGTTACGGGTGATGATCCCTCGTCGTGAACCATACCCGCCATTGATGATGGGAAAACCAGGGATTACGACCTCACCTGCACCACTACAATGAAATCAGATCGTGCAAGAAAAGTCAATCTCAATGTCAAGCAGTCACACCAAAGTTCCTTTATTTTGGAAAAAGATGGAAGGACATGAGAACAAATGCAAGCAGGACTCCTCATTGCAGAACCCAATTTCAGTGAGAAGCTCAACCTAGAAAGGCAAAACAGTCATAGTAAACTCCAGTAATGAAAAAAAAAAAAAAAATCCAGTAATGAACAACATTAAACGACCTACCAAATGAAGTCGAGCATCTCACCACTGATAGAACATATTAATAAAAGGTAGTCATCTAACTTCATCAACTTCCAACCTCTTACACTGAGACGGTTAGAGTTACATACAAATTGATTCCTCAATGAAACACTTCCTCATTTAATTGCCAATAAAGAACACAGCAGCTAAAACAGATTTTGGCAGAAGTCTCTTCTACTGCAGCTGTCCGGTTTCTCACAAAGACCTGAAGAATTCACACCATTTGTTGCTCAATCTAGTCACTGACTGTAATCTCTTGGTTCATCAAGTAGTTTGAGCTTTCCAAGATCAAGAAAGTAATTACTTTCATTCCCAAAAAAATGAACCACATCATTTACTTAAGAAAATTCAAGCACATGCTATGCTATTTTCTTTTTCCAAAAAGATTCAACCCCAAGCCTTACTCAAAGAAATGAGCAGGATCTAAAGAATTACCAGATAAAATGTTGTGGATGCTTGCTTCTTGAATCAGTGCTCCAGCAGAGCAGCAGATATATGTTACTGAGCTGGGAATTTTGATGAGTCACAAACCCAGAAAAGACTCCAAGAAAATTTCTGAACTTGATAACGCAGTACACCTCATCCGTCTAGCTCTTGGTCCGGAGGTCCATTAAGAGCTATGTGGGTGTCTAGGGTTTTATTGCAGAGCGAGCCAATTGGGTTAAAAGCTATTGTCTTGATGAACTTTTCCATGGCTGCGTTGGCGACAAAGCACGAGGTTGTGTTTGTCGTCATTGTTTTGTTGTCTTTTGTTAGGATCAGAGGAATATGGAATTTCTGAAATCCAGAGCCCCCCCTCCTCTCTCTGTCTGTTCCAAAAAATTGTTTGTTCTCTCTCTTTCTCTCACTAGGTAGAGCTTTGTCTGGACATAAAGTGGAAGGGAATAAAAGCTGGCCATAGTTTGGGGCTATTCTCAAGAAAACTGTTAATCCAAGCATGTCATAACAAAACAAAACAACACCTTTTCTTGTTGCTTAGTGGGGGATAGTGGGGATTGCAAGGAAAGCCTCACAAGGCAAGTGCCTCCAAAATCTGCATTTGGATTCTTTTCCAAAGGCAAGTGAGAAGAGACCATCCACTTGGTACTTTGTTTTATTTCTTCCTTTTAAGATGTTAGGACTCTAAGGACAATGAGACAAGGAGATTGTGGAACAAGCCAAAAGTAGACATAAAACATTGCAACTTTACTGGTGGAGTCTTTAGGGGGGAGTTCTTGGAATTTGTTAATTCCATTCCTTAAAATTCCTATGCACATTCTATCAAAGAGGGCAAAAGAAATAAATAAAAAAAAACCCACAGACAATTTGTCTGAAGCAATCAAAAAGTTGGGCACATAATCTTGAATATTGGGATATGCAACCCAAAAGAAAAACCTTTGAATATTGGGTTAAGAGGAGTGGTACACCACATCATGGGTACTTAAACAAATCGATATGTTTCCTTAGTGGAAGGAACTGCAAGGACTTATGTTTATGTCCAGTCCACCACCATCCGTTTTGCCAGTCCCATGCTGGAGTTCTGATAAGGTATCTTCATTATAATTTGGCAAAAAAGAAAACAGGACTTGTGGTTTTGGTGGTGGTATGGTGTTGGCATTATTGGTTGCTAAATATGTCTTCAACACTAAAAAAATGGTACTAGCACTGCTATATACACCAAGTGATTCACCTTCTTTTACAAGCAAGCCTTTCTGTTGTTGATATTTCAAGTGAAATTTGACCGTCCCTTACAAGATTCTATTTGTCTTCCAGCAAACAAATACGAGGATACATCCTTCATGGAGGCATGATTTCCTTTTGACATGACTGGTTAATCCTTCTGTTCTGTTCTCTCTGAACCTACAAAACCCTAATCTTCTCTCTCTCCCTCTCTCTCTCTCTTCTTTCTGGCTTTGGGTTGTGAAGACAAAAGCTATGGTTTCTTGCTTGTTATAATTCGGTCAACAAAAACGTCCTACTCAGATACGCCAAATTCGCATGTGGACAAACGAAAGCATCTGTCTTTGCTTTACACGCTCCCTCAAATGAGGATACAAACTAGAAAGAGATGGTAATAAAGCAAGGATCCAGAATTTCTCTCTGACCATCTTTAGTTTATGTGGCAGGTTTTTCCCATTTGCCAAAAAGCAAACAAGCTCATTAGCAAACTATCGATTGATTTGTTGCTTCCTAGTACTGGAATCACAAGAACCCTCTTTAGACAAAGAATCAAAATAGACATGCCTTCAAACTACGCAGGTTAATTAGTATAAACTCAATAAAGGTTGTTCTTGTTTATGGTCTAACTCCATGTTTGACCGGATATTATGTTTGATTACTTTAAAGCGTCTTCGTTGGTGAGAGATTTGGTGAACTTAGGTGGGCATTTTCAAAGAGTTTGATACAATCATTGAACATTGAAAGGGAGAGGTGAATGGAGAGGATGTCATTGCTTTTGGAAATTTCCAAGATATGCTTGTTACTAAGAAAGACGATTTGTCCTCACGTCATGAAAGCCAACTTCTTGTCCTAAACGGTAAGATATCGGTCCTAACGATGTTCGTAGTGAGGGTGTTTTCAAAGGAACGACATCTTGTAGCTTTGTAGCCATCGGTAGCGAATTTTTCTAAGTCAGTCAAGCCTGGAGTCAGGCTAAATGATAAGGATGTCCTCGTGAAATTGAAAGAAAAACAAATGAACGGAAGGCCCCATAAGTAATAATTAGAAATAGAGAGGATGAAGTTAGAGAGGAGCCGTTTTGACCCCTCTAAGATAAAGACAATCTCGACGAAAGACAAATTTCGTAGTGCCATTTTACCGGCGAGGTGATAGGAAAGATCAAATCATCGTATGGAAATGTATAAAAAGCGTGGAACGGGCTTTCCATATGGCGCATCGGTGTTGGGTGTTGGCTTGAGTGTAACTTATTATATGATTCGTTTGATCCGATGAAATTTCACGACTTTTATTTGCTTCGTTGTGTCGTTTACTTCTACTGGGTAACTGTCACTCGTGCGAATTTTACATGGAATCGAAATGACCAAGCTGGCGATAAAAATGATGCTTTTGAAAGGAAGGAGAAGGACCCTAGGAGCATGCTATAAATTAAAGATAACGAGTGCGTCGTTGTGCTATGATTTTTCCCACATTATTAAATTGTTCTAACCTATGTTTTTCCCGCATCATTTCGACCCGCCGAATCAAAGGGAATCCTATGCCAGACGCGACAACTTGTTAGTGTCTTTTGAGGGGAAAAGTGCCAAAAAAGTCCTACAACCTTTTGCATTAGTGCGATTTAGTCCTAAGCTTTTTTTTTGGTCTTAGGTCAGATCCTAGCTTGGCGCTTTTGCGTTGGTGCTTAATTTAATTCACTAAACTTTTTTGGTGCCAATTAAGTCACAAAGGCTTTTAAATTGGTCTTAGATTCGATCCTAAACCTTTTGTTTTTGTCTTGCGATTTAGTCGCCGCCAAATTTAGGCCAGGAATTTGCCTGCGTGGACGCTTGCCGGCCGGCGGGAATCACCGGCGCCGGCGTGGCGCCGCGTGGACAACTTTAATATTTTTTTGAATTTTTATTTTTTTCCTTTTTTTTTCTTTTTTTTTCCACTTTTTTTTTGGTTGTCTTCCTCCTTACTCTGGCCGGTCGCCGGTCCGGCGACCGGCCAGAGGCCAGAGGCCGGCGAGGGCGAGCCTCGCCATGGTCGGGCGAGGCCCGACCTCGCCGGATCTGGCGAACGCTCGACCTCGCCCGACCATGGCGAGGCTCGCCCTCGCCGCGGCCTCCGGCGAGGTCGGGCCTCGCCATGGTCGGGCGAGGCTCGCCCTCGCCGCAGCCTCCGGCGAGGGCTCGAGCCTCGCCATGGTCGGGCGAGGCCCGACCTCGCCGGATCTGGCGAGGTCGGGCCTCGCCGGCGGCTGGGCGAGGCTCGACCTTGCCAGATCCGGCGAGGTCGAGCCTCGCCCGACCATGGCGAGGCTCGGCCTCGCCGGGCGAGGCCGCCCTCCCCAGTGGCCGGCGAGGTCGAGCTCGCCGGCCACTGGCCTCTGGCCGGCGAGGTCGAGCTCGCCGGCCACTGGCCTCTGGCCGGTCGCCGGACCGGCGACCGGCCAGATGAAGAAGAAACCAAAAAAAAAAAGTGGAAAAAAAAAGAAAAAAAAGGAAAAAAATAAAAATTCAAAAAATATTAAAATATTATTTAATTTGTCACGTCAGTTCACATCGGCGCGGTGATCGTACGCCGCGCGGGCATCCATCGTCTGAAAATTCCGATCAAAATCAATGGAAGAATAAATGAAAAATAAAAGGTTTAGGATGAATCAGCACCAATTTAAAAGGTTTAGACTTAATTGGCACCAAAAGGTTTAGGACTAAATTGCAGCCAATGCAAAAGTTTAGGACTGAATTGGCACCAAAAAAAGGTTTAGGACTAAATTGGCACTAATGCAAAAGGTTTAGGACTTTTTTGGCACTTTTCCCGTCTTTTGAGGATGATCACTTCATCACTTCACGGTGACGAAGATCATTACATGAAATTAACGAGGAACCATAAGTTTGTACGGGTAGAAAATTCTTATTCTTGAAAGATGGGTATCCTAGGAGCATCGTTTCTCTTTTGTGCCGAAGAGAAATATAGCCCACAAGACGAAAAACTAAACAAGGAAATGGATCGTTAAGCACGCACGAACATAGTATAGAAGATGGCAAAACGAAAAAGAAAGATTAACGTATATAGTATAAGCGGGATGATAGTCCAAATAATCATGAACCTATTACGATTGTCAATTCAATCATAAACCTTTCAATTTGACCAATTTAACCCTTCCAACCAATTTTGGCACGAAATCAATGACATGGACGTCGGCCTTTTCTTCCCCGAAGGGCTAGCGAGGGTCGCCGATGCAGGGCGACAACCCTCACCTCGCACAAATCTGGCTCGTCGAGGGTTGCCGCCATTGCCGAGCCCGGGTGAGCCCCGCTGGCCCTTTGAGGAAGAAGGATAGTAGAAAAAAAAACAAAAAAGAAAGAAAATTAAAAATTAAAAAAATTATAAGAATTACAAAAATTGTCTACATCAGCGTAGGCCTTTCTATATAGGACAACCAACAGCGCAGGCTGTTCTGTATAAGACAACCGTCGTCCACACCATCGATTTTCGGCCAAAATTGGCTAATCGCCAAAAGATTTAGGAATAAATTTGTCGAATTAAAATGTTTAGAAATGAATTGATCATCGTACAATACATTTATGACAATTTCCCTGATACACGTAAAAATTACACATCATTGATATGAGAGATCGATAGTTACAATTCTCAAATCAAAGGTTAATAAGGCTATTTGTGTAAGAAAATCTTTCACACCAAACATCATGAAGTTTATTTATTTATTTTCGATGTAAAGTATATTTGATAAAAACTAAGCGCCACATGATGGGGATTGGCGGCTCCCACTGGCCCCCTGGGTTCATCGTTGGACTCTAGCAGGGAAAGGGCAATGGTGGCCCAGGATGACACACACAGGAAACCTCGTTGTCTTTTCCATGTAACGAGTACGTTTCTAAACTATTGGCTCACGGAAAAGGGGCAAATGGTTGTTCACACAAATGCACTTGGGGATCCTTTCTCGAGGGGCTTGTTTCACACAGTGTAAGCTCAAAAGCAGATACTTCACCCTCTTCTTAGTTCTTTCCCCTTGTATTTAGTCAATTGTCTTTTAGAGAAATCGCGATCCCGAGCCACATTCCCTGCCAAGCATCCGACATTTACCATCAAACTTTTTCGAGAGTGAAAAACCCAAGAAAAGTTGAAATGGACCACAACCGCCAAAGACACTACTTTTTCACCATTTTTGTAATGCATCTTTTCACTGCAGTCCTACCAATTCTGCCTGCTTCTTGGTTGCAGCAAGCTCGTGTCTTGTCTCGCTGCGCGGTTTATGAAGGATCGACGATGAGGAAAACACTGGACATTTTCTAGGGGGATAAAATGCGTGCAGTGACATGGGTTCGAGACGATTAAACCAAAGTAACGTTCAATAATTTACAGTTGAGGGTGAAGACTAGACTATAGTCGGATGGATGGAAAAAGATGCAAAATGGATTAACATCATGTTTGGACTTCTTCCATTCTTCAGAAGTTAAAACTAACCTGTGCGCTCTAGAGCATCTATCGATCTTGGAACAGGTGTTCCGTAGATGAATCTTCTGTAACATAACTCCGCGAACTCAAATTTAGCTCCAAACAAGCAAGCCATGCCATCATTTTAGCATTTGACCAAGACATGGGAGACTTAAAAGGCAGATGTCTCGCCTTCAGCTATGTCAGCTCTCGATTTCCAGGGGTTTCCAGTCCTTAGTGAAATCTTTAAGATGCTAGGTCGTACAACCAAGTCCAACCCGAGTTCCAGATTTAGATCGACCTCACAGCACACCGTGACCAACAGCTATGCCACACGTTAACAAACATTCAATTGATCAATATCCAACAAAGTAGGGCATACTGCTGCCCTCGAGAGCACTTGATTAATATTGAAATAACAAAATCATATTCCTGTGCACATCCTAATGCCCACAGCGTTAATACATGAAGTTTTTTGCATTCACATTTTCCTCCCCTCTTTTTTTCGGTGTAGATGCGTAAATCTTTTGACCAGCATCCTATTGTCAAATTTTAAGAGGTAGCAGAAATCAATCACCCCAGACCAATCGGAAGATGTTTTTACTAGCAAGCTTGTTGACAACATTGTTGGTCTGCCTCGTTAGCATTTCCTCTTGGGCACATAGGTCACCATCCTTCCCAAATATGGAACAGACAAGGAATCAGGATTATAGTGAAAGAAAAGAAATAAAAATACTGTTCTGTTTCAATTGCATGAGGAAAACATTGCTTCAATTACACATGGTGCTATGTCACTCTTTGCATGCTCTGCATTTAGAGAAGCCAACTATTTCATAAAAAAATTCTCAGAACTGAGCTCTCATAGGACAGAATAGACATGGGCAGGAGATAGACTGGTTAAAAACATGTCAAGAACAGGAACCAATGCATAGAACCAAAAGTGTCCAAGAAATGCAGGAATGGCTTTAGAAGCTTCTTCTGTCCAACAATGGTTACTGTGACCTTTTATCCATCATATCCTATTCTTGTCATATGAGCTAATATATTTTGTACTTGCGCTTTCTAAACTATATATACTCAAGGATTATTTACATGTTTTACAGCGGAGAGAGCTGCCATTCTTGTAAAATCATGTAATATAATATTCACAATGTGCATATGAATAACTTCACGTACATCAGCACTCACCAGAAGAGCATAGGCACGGGCAAGAGAGAGAAGGGTTGGGTACATGTCAATAACAGCTATAGCAGCTTCTTCGGTCACTTGTGGAACCTGCAGACAGAATCTCACATAATTCGATCATCCAATTGTGGCAGATTTTATAAAAAATTCCAGCCATTAGACGTAAGAATCACTACTATTCCTGAAGAATCCAGGTCATTGGACACCCAAATCCACTGTTAATACTTCAAGGAGTTTCTCAGTAAAAAAAGAACATGTTTAGGAAAAGCAGATTCCGGAGTAAAGGTCATAGAACTCAACATTTATCTAGTACGTAATAACCAGAGAGAAAAAAGGGAAACACAATTCCATCAAAAAAACCTAAATATAATTCCAAAGTAACAGAAAGATCTCCCTTAATTGTTAACGGACACTTTGTCAAGTAATCTTTCACAGTTTAAAATATAACCAAATCTATCCTTACTATGAAAAGACCAAGTACCTGCATGAGTTGGATGGCAAAGACATCACTCACAGTCATTTTCTCCGCATCTTGGCATCTTTTGATAAACTCATCGAAAGGGGGGCAAACCCCAGTGCTTTTGGACTGGTCATCTTGCAATTGTGATGTGTAATAATGAACAATCGCTTGAGTCAGATGACCATACTTCTTAAGTGTATCGGCTAGACCGCTTGTTCTCTGCACGTCAAAACCCTCCAGAATCTCTGTCGTGAAACAACTGTATGTGATAAAATTACTTACAGTTTAAGAAAACTCATTATTAACTGATCAGACAATAAGTCATCAACACGAGAATAGGAAACCTGCTGTAGGAAAGCTTGCTACCAAAAAAAAGAGGACATCCTACATATGATAAATCCACTAACCAGCAATTACACCAATGTCACATTATGCAGAAAAATCACATATCGTATGCCCCAAGCATCTATGCAACTGCATTATTTTACTTCACAACGGAAACTGGCAAATCATAACATTACAGAATTTTCCATCTTGCAACCTCATCTGCATATAAAGGATTTCACAATTTTTAAATAAGGTGCAAGGAAACTACACCTATCCATGCCCAAGAAACTTCAGGGAAAACAACAAATTAAAAGAAGGGAATCTAAGAGACATTTCACAACCGTTCTACTCCACTTTATCATTCCTTAGTCTATCCTTGTCTTATTCATCAAGCAATCTCTATCCTTCTCTTCTTCCCACTTTCTAGTCTCTACCCACCGACTCCCCTCCTCCTTCCGTCTCTGTCCTTCCCTCCCTCCCTCTCTCCCTCTCCCCATAGCCAGCTTAATGATGATAGCCTTCATTGTTTTAACATTCCATAATTTCATTAATTTACAGAATGGCTAGAAAGAATGAAGATATGGTACCTCAGACGAGATACTTACGCTGTCTTGATGCTTTCGGCAGCTTCACACTGATTTGGATCACCTTCCACAAGGTAAATCAGCTTCTTAAGCCCACACCTCTAAAACATTTGTAATACCCAGTGTCAGCTTAATCATCGAATCACATCAAAAAGCTAATACACAGTGCACGATAATGGGATTCTCATCGGATTCTGAAGCCAGGATTTCATCAGTTTACTCCAACAGAACAAAAACATGATAGGTCACACCTATACTGGATGTCAAGTAAATTCTGCAGGAACCATAAGTTCTCTTACTAAGCTTTGCTCTCCTGCTTATTTTAATCACATTAGCTGATCAACTTTGGTGAAAAATTCTTTATAGTTGTTACAAACTATTGATACTAATATCAATAGCAAATTTTTTTTGTTATGGATACAGTAACAGACAGCATCTTTTTGTCCTAAATACCTCTACATGTCAAAATATGAAAGAATGCTTTGCCTACACTGCTAAGACACCAAATCAAGATAAAACAACGAATACAAGGTTTAACTTCAGGCTGCATAGTGCAAAATTTTGTAAAAGACCGTCAAAACAAAATAAGAAATGACAACTCTGCAGGTGACTATCAGCGACATTATTACACAGGTAAAACAAATTATAACATGCAAATGAGCAGCTAAATATTCGCCATCAGGGATTTACACAGTTACTAGATGATTTAAATAACTGTAACTGTAAGTACCAGTAGCTTGAATTTCTGATCCTTGTAGCGATTATCTCTGATGGAAGAACGCAAATCCTCAACCTTCTTTCTCTCTACTATAAAATCAAGAACATATTCAGAATCATGATATTTATGACGAGCTATCCAGATTCCATCTCCTACTGGCAGCCGCCTGACCTGCAAATAATTTTGGTGAAAGCAATACAAGGGCAGTCAGGCAAGTTCAAGAGCAGGCACCTGTCAAACTATCCAATACCGCTTGCCGACGGAATCTATATAGGCCTCATGTACATGTAGTCTACCTCCACCTGATAGCTTACATTTTTATATTGGACTCTCTCACAGCTTTTACACAAAATCTAAGACATTATCCTTGGCACACTTTGTTGACTCAATGTGTGTTAATAACAACTTCAATTTTTTTTATGGCATGAATGCTAACTTGACTAGTAGAATTAACTTCCTGCTCTTCTACTTTACTTGATATTCCTGAAGAGCAAGCACTAACTTGTCCTATCACACTACACAGGTGGAACTCCCTTCATCTGCATGATATGACTCCTGCATGAAAGGCCTTCACTTCAAATTTTCTAAAGCATTAGGACATTCGCTTTCATGAAACTCGTGCTTCTTCCGTCATAGTGGAGAAAATACTATCAATATGACCGCAAGTTGAGCATTGTTTGCACAATTCCAGGATCAAGAACATAACTTAAGACGTGCACCATGGAAATAAAGCCAGCAGAGGATCGCAAGAATTCTCCAGACACATTTCACGAAAAGGTTATTCATTATTGCACAGAAATAAGATCATCTTCAATTTCAGAGTTTTTTTTTTATGTTAAGACAAAAAACACATGAAAACCATATTATTCTACCGACAAACCTCACGGAGAAAGAATAAAAAGTCTTTTGTCTTGTGAAAGTGGTGAATTACTCATGAGCACTAACCTCTACTTTGACGTTAAATTGGCTGCAAATGTTGTCAATTATTCTCCGAGAACGTGACCTGGCAATATCACGATAGCAGCATCAATCGATAGCTAACATTAATGATAGACTCAATGGAAAAGAACCACATTTGTGAAGCCAGAAATTGAGAAAAATAACTTGTGTTTGGTAAGAGCTGAAAATTTTTGGCCAAAATTATATTGTGAAGTTTCCTCAACACAACCAACCACTTGGAATCATCTGATAGATTCTACTATAATGGTGACTACTTTTGTACAATCGTACCATAAAAATCCATCACCTCACCAAATAAAGCATCCCATATACTGCACATATTGAAAATCAATAAAATAAAATAAAAACTGTTAACTGACTCTAAGAACCACAGAAGTTGCTCAAAATGCCATCAAAATAAATGTTAATATGCATCTACCAAAATAAATAGACATGTAAAATCTTAAAAACAAAGTAGAGCAAAATGCATAGTACAACTTGCCAAACTGGAGAGAAGAAGATAGCTAGGAGAATCAAACTCAAAACTTACTGACCCACGAGTAGCAAATTGCTCTCGGTCATCCAATATTAAGATTACTTCATATACATCCTGGAACCTCTCTCCAAAATTGAGAGGCGGCTTGCTTAAAACATTCATACTGCCCTCCACACTAAAAGAGCCTGATCCACTCGCTGGATAATCCTAAGAATTCAGGTGTAAAAGAAAATGAGAAATTGTATCACCACAAACTGATCAACAAATATTTGTGGAAAAAGATATCCAATCAATAAAGTGCTAAAGCTGATATCTTATATTGATGCAGAAACAAAAGAGGGATAAACATATAACAACTAGCAAAAACCTTGCAGCACTATTCTCATCTTAGAAACCTGAAATAGAATGTCAGATATTTAGCTCAAAAAATATAGGTTGTCCTTATCATGGTATCACAAAAATGAAAACAAAGGATATTGAGAGCACTTAAAATTTTCCCAGATCAAGGGTCAACATCATTTGGTAAAAGGGAATACATGAAGAGAAGCAGTATTCTCTAGAATTGTATGTGAAAGTACAATTGTAGATTGCAAATTCATGAAATAATGTGAAATTTGTCTATTACCCAGCGCAAACATACATTGGTGGAGCAAGGTTTCATGGTAAAAGAGTTCTGTGATGATTCCATGAAGGAGTATTTTGTGTTGGTTACATCATCACAGACAGGCTCCTCCCTTGTACTCTGACTTCCTTCAATGTCTACTTGACCTGATTGTAGAAAAACAAGAAACTCCCCACTTAGAATGTTTATAATCCAAAAATGTATGGCAATATATGTGGTAAATTATTACAATTATCATCAGTGATTATTTCAGAGAAAGTGATTACCATGTGCCACTGCAGATCTGGTTGAAGTTGAACAACGTTTCATGGCAAATGTGGTTGAGGTGGAACAACCGTATACTTGATCCTCTCTGAGGCGACATTGAATTGCTGGCCATAGAGTTGAAATATCCCTTCCATCAGAAGTTTTTGAAACTTCAGCAACAGCACAAAGAACTTGCTCCTCCGCATACCCCATGCCCAAAAACTGGAAGATGAAAATACAATATTCCATATTAGACAAAATATGAAGCTTCCATCAAGCAAAAAATGCTACCTTCATAGTACAAAGATCGTTTTCATAATTTTGGATTCATAACAGTATGAGCACTTTTTAGATCAAATAATGCAGATATCAACAAGAAGTCTATTTTCCAAATCGACATCAGCAAAATGAGAATGTCTCCTCACCTCAGGTCATGAATGACATTGTTCATGAGAATAACGTATGAACAGTTTTTGGTCATTTTAAAGCCTTGTCTATAACACAGCTTCTCCAGCTAAAATGATCAAGGACATGGATGTCTTTTTTCCAATTTCAGCATTATAGACACAAGATCAACAATTTTTCCTAGAAAATTACACTGCTGAATTGCGATCCCATACCAAGAACATGAAGACAAGACAAGCACTCAATTAGTAAGACCAGTTAAGCCAAAGATACCACACTTTGCATTGTACGTCACAAGTGTAAAAGGAGATATAACTACATATACCCATAAGCATCCCTAAGGAAACAAAAAAATGCACTGATAGCATGAGTAAGGTTTTGACAGTACATAGAAAAATTTCATTCTCATCAAATTCGAAAAAGGAAAAAAATTTTAAAAAAAAGGCACAAAAGCACTGCATTCCACGTACGTGATAGCAAGAAGTCAAAACAAATCCAGAACTAATAAAAACATCATGAACAAGCCCAAGAGCAACTCAAAATTAATTGATGACTGCTGAATAATCAACGGCTGAAAGACCAATATGTCTGAACTGTTTGTGCATGTGCTCGTTCATCGTGGTATCCGACATATGTCCACTCTGTAATTTACTTAACCAAGCAATATTGAGAAGAAATAATTTACTCTCTCAAGAGTTTGAGGGGGAATATCGGTTGGGTTTTGCCGCTTTCTCACGCAAATAGGTTGGACTGTCAAATCTTCAGAAGATTCAGGGCTCACAGTCTCCAGATTCACCCCATTGACCATGTCCAGGTCAAGAGACCCTTCTTCGCAGTGAGATGAGTCCGCCAAACCAGACCTCAGCAGACAGTCTCGTGCTGCATCCTTGCCTTCCTGAGAAAGCATGTATCTGTTTATGGACAAACTCTCATCAACCACTGAGCAAACTACAAAGCAATCACATGATAAATATCTGTCCAGATCTGGATCCCTCAACTAATTAATTAACTGTATGCTAGATACTAACAGACAATTGAGAGAACATGATCTGCAAGGTCATTAAACGAGATGCTTCTACATCTATCTGTTTAGGAGATACCGCAATTAACAAAAATAGCAGACTCTCATTACAACTAGTGCACCTTCATCCTTTAATTCTTACTCCATGAAATGCAATTTTTTATAACAAATAAGATGCCTTAGCCATTGTGGACATAGGCAGTCATTCATGAACAAAAAGTAGACTTTTCACCTGGTTGCTCTATGGTTGAATAATCACTAATATCAGAAATTGACTAAATTTGCATAATCCACTGGAAATGGAAGCTCCCACATCCCCATCATCATTTCATTTCAACAACAAAGATAGCTTTGAATAGCAGCAGATTGAATATTATTAATCATTCAAATATATATGTGCTGAGAAGTTACAAATGGGAGTGCAATGAAGGATAGTCATCCAACATTCTGAAGGCCACAAACCAATGAAAGAAAGTGCAAGATAAGCAGATCTTAGCAAAAGACATTCACGAAATTGCAAGATAAAAGAAGTGCTATACTTTGCTGGACAGCTAGATTTCATAACTAATCCCTTAGTTATCAGTGTCTTCATGCAGCTCCATCCACTGTACCAGTCCCTTGGAGAACTTCCAAATTGACCAGGTTTCCCTTTTCCTTTTTCTGGACTAAGAATAGAGCAATGTGGTTACAGAATGAACTGTTAACTACCTATTCATAGAAAAAAGAAATTTGATGAACAAAGGACCTACACAATTGGGGCCCGAGAAAGTCCACTAGCTTCAGCTGCGTCAATGAGCTCTTGCTTACGCATGTATTCATTCCCGTTTGAGATTCCCCTGAAGAAAAACCAACTTAAAAATTTAATTCGCAGTCACTACAAAATATAAAGCTGAGAAGACGACATATTCTCTACCTGTAAAGAGTAATCAGCAATGCGTAGGCAACAGAATTCTTTTTGGGAAGATAACGCTTGGTTCCTTTGGCATTCTTACCTGTGACAAAAAGAACTTGCTTATTTCTTGGAGATAACCAAATGAATTCAACATCTCAATCCGCGTGAATCACTTTTGATCACTATGCTAAGTAAAATATAGAGTTTTAGTTCGAGAAGAACGCATTCAGACTACCCAGAGGATACCAATATACGGACAGCTCAGTTCCTGATAAGAATTGCTATATGTTACAGCAAAACATAAACTTGCAAGTAACATTAAGAACATGAATCGAGAACAAATTTAGCTATAAGAATCAGAAAGAGAAGGGACTGATAGTACCCTTGGTGGTCAAGTCTTCATTTTCAGAATCGGGCGTATCGTTCTCAAAATATCGTCGCACGAGCTTCAGAATCCACTTCCCAACGCCCCTGATCCAAAACGCCCACACGAAATGCACAAGTAAACATCGCACTCGAACTTTCGAACGTATTCACAATGTCCAGGATGCTTCAGCAAGGGAATTCTATCCCGAAGAACGATTGAGACTCCCCGAGAGAAGGCGAAAAACTCACTTCACTTGCGATAACTCCTTGAGGGAGCTTATCGGCGACTGGGACCGGGAAACGTTGTGAATCGCCCTGGCGAGAGTGGCCTCCGCGTTCTCCGACAAGCCCTTGGGGGTCTGCGAGAGCTCGACCTTCGTCTGCAGCATGAAATGCACGAGCCCTTCGTTCGAAGGGCACGCCGCTCCGGTCGGGCCCTCCATCCGAGACGGCGACGGTGACGGCGGGGGTTTCCCCAGCAGCATTCGACGGCGACGGCGACGGCGACGGTGACGACGACGGCGACGGCGACGGCGGGTGGGTCCCCTCCGATTTTCCGATCGGCGTTGGCGAAGCGGAGCGATCCTTGCTTGGCTTTGCTTGAGAGAGGATTTTGAACGCTGAGGAAGAGACGAAGAGAAATAGCGGTTAATTCGAAGGATTGAAAGGCCGTGGGTCGGGTCTGGGTCGGGTCCGGCGAATCTGGAATCGGTGATGGGCCTTCGGACTCGGGTAAGGCCCGACGGGTCGAAATCGGGTTCTAATTGGACCCGTTGTTGCCGGGCAATGTCTGCAGTCTGCACGTCTCGTGAGCTCAACATTGTGCATAGCCCAAAGGTGTTGGGTCGGGTATTTTAAACTAGTCGGATCTCGCATCTTTTATTTTTGGGTTCGAATGATCTCGCATCTTAAAAATTTGAAATTTTACATCCGATCATTACAGAGAGTAGTTATCTGGTGTTTAGGTCAGGAGAAGGTGATTTTTAGTAAATTCTCTGGAAGTAAAAAATGAACCGAAAAAAAATTAATTTGTGTTATGTTATATAATGTAAGGCCATGCTAATTTCACTCCTATATTGACTCCATCCACTGCTTGCACTTGCACCGCCCTATGCTCGGTGACACAGGTTGTAGCCAAGACCTAGTTCAATATGAGATTAACCACCTCAATCGGCCTCAATCCTAGCGTCCGTGATGGCATGCGCTTGGAGCTAAAAGCAGCGATAGGTGGTGGCCGAGGGCAAAGGCATACGCACTTGTGAGCTGGGGCAGAAGCAAGTGACGAATGACGTACGATGGCGATAGTGTGTGAAGGCTAACAATGGCAATGTCACGCTACCGACTGGCAAAGTCTTAGCGGGCTGATTGATAGAGAAAGAGGCGAAGGACTTACGATGATACTTTTGTCATCTCTTTTTTACAATGTTTTTCGGAGCTAATTGGGGTGGAATTAGCGTCCTTGAGCACGACCAACGAACACTATTCTCATGAGCGTGAAGTCACGTTCGTTTGCGGTCCAAATAGCGGGTCCCATGAAAACATCTTCCTTAAAAGAGCCTCACCTGTAGCATCACCGATTGCATGTCCCGTCAAGATGACTGTTTTTAAGGAACAACGCAAGAGCACGTCCGTCCCCCACCCACCCCCCCCCCCCCCCTCCCCCCCGCCGGTTCGCTTTCGATGTCCTATATAAACCCCACAAATTTCACTCCCAAGACACACAACATACACAAGCTCACACCAAGAGAGAAGCAAAAAGAAATGGCGAGGTTTGAGCTTGGTCTCGCCGCGGTGGTGGTTTTGGCCGTGGCGGCCGGTATCGTGACCGCAGGCGAAAGCAAGGCGCTGGTCATGGCTGAACAGTCATGCCAAGGCGACATGCAGGGGCTGTCGACTCAATGCATGCCCTTTATCCGGAAGGGGACACCGCGAACGCAGCCTTCGCAAGGGTGCTGCGACATGGTCAAGAACACCGACGTGTCGTGCGTGTGTGAGCACCTGTCCCATGAGGTCGAGCAGCAGCTCAACATGGAGAACGTCGTGTATGTCTCGGGGTACTGCGGGAAGCCGCTCAGCCACGGCATGCAATGCGGAGGTAATCAGAACAGAAGAAGATAACTCGTTTCTCTAGCTCCTGCATGTTTGCTTAACATTCAGATTCAAGAACCTAAGTTATCAACCTTATCCTAAAACGACCCTTTTTCGCAGGCTATACGGTCCCATGAAGTCGATGGATGTTGAAGAGAGCTAGCTCAGACATGAGGCGACAAACCCTATATAGACCAAGAATAATCTGTCCGTTTTCGATGTAACTTTGAGCTATGCATTCCATGTTGCTCAAGGGAAAAGTTATAGTGAGAATAATACATGGAAAAATAACGTTCGCCATGTTTCTGGACATCTCCAAATTGTAGAGGATTATCCTTTGATGTGCATGCATCTATGTATGTTGAATTTATAAGCATGTGTTGGAGATGCGACTGAAAGCATTTTATCTAAGTATCTATCTATCTATCGATCTTCTCATTAGTTGGAAAGATGTGTCCCATGATTTTTCATTTTGCTTTGCAAACTTGCTAGCTCGTTGGTTGGTTCACCAACTCACGACCAGCTCACTGAGTCAAGGAGAGTGAGACTAGGTTTCGATGCTGCCCTCACCTTCACTCACTCCCACCTCCTACTTCAACTTTGAGGCTTTTTTTTTATATAGTTTTACATGCATTTATGCCTTATTTTATGCGTTCTTTCCAAAGATTGTGGAATTAACATGTACATGACATTCGTTAACTCGACAATATACTACTTTGTTGCGCTATGCGATAATACAACTCGATGTCGATACAGAATTAGCATATTTGAGTTCACATAAATCCTATTAGTGAAAAGAAAACATATATATAAATAACTGTAAATATATATATGTATCTAAACTAGATAAGGCGCATGGATTATTAATTTCTTGACATGAAATAAGTAAAATGAGTTCCATAATATATACTGTTGCGAAAATGGTGTGCATTGATCCAATGTTAATTTAGTGTCTCTCAAGTCATCTATATAATTCCAAACTCAAAATAAAAGAAAGCAGTGATTTTGGTTTCATGAGAAAGGGTTATTAGCAACATCTGTTGCGTAAATTATCAATTTAAACAAAGGTCATCTTAAAATTTTCAAAGATGTCTTACGCAGTAGAATATTTTTGTTCAAAAGATTATCATATTTGTCTAAAATTTTGGTATTTTTGGAATTATCTATCACGAAAACGCGCTCATTGTCTCAATTAGTAAGTTGAGTGGATATGCAAGTATTGTCTGTTTAAGATAAAATTTAATTTACCAAATCACTTTCTCTTTAGTACCTCCCATCATCTCTCTTAAAATTCGCACAAATCTCGAGATCATAGCAAGGTTATTACTAAATAAGGTTATTAAATAAGATCATTAATTTTGATTGAGCCATGCCAATTGCGAAATACAATGGACTTTTTCAACAATCAACTAAAATTGTTGCATCACGTGATAAACACATTTTAGTAAGAAGAATTCAATATTTCATGCCTTATTTCGGTGGGGAAGAAGACAAATTTTATAGATTGAGGCATGAAGCAATTTCAGAAAATAAGTAAGGGGTGACATTTGCTTCAAACCCCTAATTTGCGTATTTTCCTTACTTTATATATATATATAGCTTCTGATGCTTTACATTCGATTATTGGGGCATGCTTGTTTCGGCTTAACATAAAGCTTAAAAGGCAAAAAGTAATTATTTATTTTCCCGTCAAAATTTAATATGTTAGTTTAGTTCAAAAATCATTTGCAAAAAACATATGTGACTAGAGTCGTAAGTTTTTTATTAAAAAAAAGTGAAATTATGTCTAATATCTCAAAATATCAAAAAGTCGCGATGTAATTACTATGTCGGCATTGCGCACGCACATTTTCGGTTAAGTTTGCATGTCGGTAATATCTAAATTTATTAAATAAAGTCATTTAAATCTATTTTCTTTTTTTTTTCTATACGTTTTTGAAAACTTAATTTTTTGGGTTCGCAAGCAAAACGAACAAGCTCGAACCCGAAGGAAGAGCTGCAAGCCGACGGCCGGCCCAATCCCGAGTCTTTTCCGAACGTTGTCAACTCCGACCTCGGTAACTGATCTTCCTTCGTAATCCAATCACACTTTCTTGCTTCTCTCTCTCTCTCTCTCTCTCTCTCTCTCTCTAAACTCTTCTGAAATCAAATTGTTTCCAATCCCAAAAAGATCATTTCTTTTGCGTGCAGGATCGCTTCTTCTTGAATCTCCGATATTGGGTGATCTCGAATTTGGTATTTTTGTCTTCTTTTTTTACGGGGGCCTTCCGTTTGGGGATAAAGAGAAGGCGAGAGATGGAGTACAGATGCGTGCAGTGTGGATTTAGGATCAAGAAACTGTACGTGCAGTACTCACCCGGGAACATTCGCCTCATGAAATGCGTAAAGCTTTTGACTTTAATCTCATCTCTCTTCGAAACGAGCTCTCTTAGGTCGGATGAGCTGATGGGTCATCGATTTATGGTCTTTTAGGAGAACTGTAAAGCGGTTGCTGATGAGTATATTGAATGTGAACTCATGGTGAGAACTCTTTCCTGTGAATTTCTTTTTCTTTTTTCTGCTGCTGATTTCGGTTTCTTAGTCTCTGTAAAATGAGTGAATTTCAAGGTTTCTGTGTGGTTAGATTCTGCTGATTGATTTGATTCTGCACAAGCCGAAAGCATACAGACATCTCCTTTACAATGTACTCAATCAAGAAACAGGGGAGTGCAAGGTACGCCCGCCTGCTTTTACTAGCTCTGGTTTTTTGCGCTTAGTGCAATTGAAATCATTTCCATTGACATGGGTTTGGAAATCTTTTGATGGACTTGGCAGGGATTGTTGTGGAAATCGGCCTTGGGTTTTCTTGCTTTGGATGCTTGTATCTTTTTATCTTGAAGATTTTAATCAATTAACCAGATTGCTCCTCATAATGTGTTTAGTATCCTTGTCCATGAGCTATGCATAAAGAGAACAAATTGCCTTAGCAAACTCAAGACAGGTGTCTATTGCTGGAAATGGCTCGAGAAGGATGGGATGCGTCAATGAGCTTCAGCTCTGTTACTTGGACGTGTGTAAAGGTCTTTTTTTTACTTGCATTAGATGGATAGGTTAGTTTTTGAGTTGTTTCAAGATCTTAACAAGCGGCATTATCAAAGCTGCAGATATTGGTGGATGTCTTTCTTGGGAACTTTTTCCTCTTTTATCTCCTTCTGCTCATGACGAGAATCTCTTTCACATTACCAGTTGGATTCTCCAGGTGAACTTCGATGTTATTTTTGTATACTTCACCTCGGTAATAGTCAAGACTAAAACACTTCTAGTTCTGCTGTAAAATTAATCCACTTCTATTCAAGGGACAGTTGCTTTTGTTTGAATGGACTTAGCCCATTGAAGAGGTGTCATTTGGTGGATCACTAGAAATGATAAATGTGATATGAACACCCCTCTATCTCAGGAAGAAGATGCTATAACCTTGTCTTAGAGTGGATCGACCAGAAGTCTTTCTTGTATCGTGGCCACAGGATACACGGCAAAAGGCTACTGGTCCTCTACGTAGTGTTTAAATGAGATGAAGAAAACTTTTACTCATTTAATTGGATTGACAATTGTTAAATATAGCATTTACTCCTCTTAAACTATGTAATATTATCCAAGGATGTAGAGAAAGCTAGTATGTTGTATTTGGCCTATAGCATGCATTAGGTACTCTCTTTTTCTAATCGAAACTTGCACTGTGCCTTTATTAATATGTTCTTTGTTTGAGATTTTGATGTGCATTTCATTTCCTAACCACATAGGCACAAGGACTTTACGCTTGCAATCCTTGTTTCAAGCTACTTCAAGCTTTTACTATTAGCCATGATGGTAAGACTTGGGCTTGGCAAGTCTCCAGGGAACACCATCATTTCAGCTTATATTACATCTTCTCTCCCCAGTCTACAGGTTCCCACCATGCCCTCCTCCCTTTAAGTTCTCTGATGTTTGGATTCGTGATGCTACAGATTTGGGAATTTCCATCATCAGTGGTTTTCATCATTGACCTATTTGTCTTGTCCTCCAATGCAATGGCTTTGAAAGGTTAGATAATTAAACAATTGCACAGATGATCTATGTACTCGTTCAAATTTGCGTGGCTCTGATAAATGAAACTCAATACTAGATTCTGTTCCGTTAGCCCCCATTTTCTTCCATTTTTCCTTGATCGGTGTCTTTGCCTTGTAAAGCAGTGATCACTGAGTCAACCACGGAAAAATGCATAGGAGCTTGTTTCACTGCACATGCTGCCAAATTTTTTGCCAGTCATGTAAGTCCACTTATGCAGATCCTTGCTAATCAAACTTATAACTAGCTTTCTTAGCTTCTAGCGATGGAAGATCAGTTAGTTTTTAAATTTTTCTTATCCGATTGATTTTGGTTCCAGCTTTTGAAATGGTGCTTTGCTTGACAACCCCGTGAGGTATGCAGCAATCTCAAAATCATGCATTATGCTATGTTCACAAATGAGTTCGACACATTGGGAAACTGTTTTAGGATCCCCGCTTCTCCTTTTCATGGCTTCCATTTGATGGAGGAAGAACGAGGAGGAAAGGCCTCGGTTGATATGTCGCGACTTACTTTGACTTGTCGGCCTTCTGATGGCACATATGGTAGAGCAGCTTCAGATGAATGCTTCAAAGATATTGCAAATTGCTGGCATCTCAAGTTCTGAAGCAGTATTTTGGACAACCAAAGTCATCACACATTGATAGGTCTCCATCGCAGCCTATCACACGACTTCACTGCCTGTTCAAAGCAATGGTAACTTTTAAGTGAATATTTTCACTTTTTGCTGTGTCGTGTATCCAGCTTTGGTTCCAATTGTTTTCTCGTCAGCAGAAGTCGTTAGTGAGGTTAATCTGACCAATGACCCGATGCTTGCTTCAAGAATATTTAAGTGTTGATAAAGCTAATTACCGAAGTTGTCTAGGTTACTTCTGTGTTGATATGGTATCCAATGTAGAGAAGAGAGAGAGTAGTGTAAAAAACTCGAGTGTTGAAACGGGCCGGGTTGAGCCCTTCTATCTTGCTGTCCGTTTTTCTCGTCTATTAACACGGCCTAGACCGGAGAGTGATGGTTGTTACTAGAATCCACATGATCTATTGGATTCGTTTATCCTCGATTCCGATAAGTTGTCCTGTGTAAGGGCACTTGGTAGCTGCGCCAAATCTACCGAACCAAGACAGATGCATATGTTAATTGTGATAGGGGTCACTGTGGGAGTGGAAGATGGTTAAAGCGATGGGAGAAAAGAAATGAGACTTTGCTTATGGTAACTGGTAATGAGTGTTTATGGGTAACTAAAAAAATGCTAATCACTGTTCTATACTGTTGATACAATTACATACCGGACAAGGTTTCTGTCGTTACAAACCACCGACCTGACTACGCAATGTCCGCTGACTAAATGCGACTCTCTGCATGCATTGAATCTTATGTTCGTTCTAGTGCATAAACACCAAATCTGTGCGGCTAGCTACAAAGAAAACAGTCATATTCTATTACCATCTTTGCTGGTCCTGACTTAGAGAAAACCCGACCAACGCCAATCTTGGAACATGGAAAACCTTCAAGATACGCATTCTGGTTAGCATGAAGTGCCCAAATTTTTTGAATAGGTTGACCTTCATGAATACTCTGTCACCAAAGTAGCTCGAAGCTACCCCGAACAAGAGAGGCGAACGCGTGACATGCTTGCTTAAAACGAGTTTCATAGTTTCTTAACCGAATATAATAGTATTTTCGGATTGAAAAGGCGACCCAAAGCCACCGCGCGCTCCTCATTGGAAGAAGATTCAACAGCTTTTTTCTTTAGTTGATGATCACACGCGGCTGTGTTATTAATAATCAGAACCGTAAAATGATTCTTTCATGTGCCTTCTTCATGTTGCAAAGCTCGAATTAGTTCTTTATGGTCTAAGACAACTTTTGGAATTATAATAGACAGCCGGCCACCATGTTCCGAGGACGAATGTTTTGAATACTGTGGAGCACAAGGTAAGGGATAGACAATAGTTTAATGAAATTTCTTTAGTGGAACAACTTTACTATTATGCAGGTGTCCTTATGTTGAAAAGTCAAAAGCTCTCTCATGTAATTTCTGAGCCTGAATAATCTTCACAATCCATGCCAATTTCTTCAATAAAATTATAATACATATACAAAAAAAGAAATAAAAGTAAGGTTAATACCACAAAAAATCTCAAACTGTGATAAATTTACACCAAAATAATTTTTTGAACACCAAAAATTCTAAACTAATACATTTGTGACAAATACACCCTCCGTTAGTTTAAGCTAAATTGGATTAATATCAAGAAAAACTCCAAACTGGTACACTTTTGACAAACGGAGGTAAAACTCTAAACCGGTACGTCTGTCAACTGCCATGAGCCATCCATCTTAGCAATTTAACGGTAAAAATCAATGAAAACTAATGGAAAGTAAATTTATCACAGGTGTATAAATTTGGGGTTTTTCATGGTATTAACCCATAAAAGTAATTGAGATGTCAGTCACCACAATTATTGAATCTTTTTTTTTTCTGGGGTGAATCGCATCTATTACTATAAGTACCAACTGTATTCGTGATTAGCAAGAGAGAAGGGTCCAAGGGGGGAACAGAGAGCAAAATAGGTCTATGATTAGGAATATAAAAACTAAATTAGGTGCCAAATTGGGTAGCTTAGCTCCAATAAAGAGAATGCCTTTTGTACTAGAGGGTGTGAACTGTGTGGAAAATTAATAAATTAGTTAGGTCACTATTCACTAACTTGTAATCCGGTGTCGAGTACTATAGTCTCCAACTAAGGTTCCCACATAAAATTTAGAGGATCGTTATGAGTCGATGGACGAGACGAAGCTTCGAAAAATTTATGAATATTTTAGGGAAGAAAATGTTAGGATTAAGCGCACAAAGATAGCAAAATAGAGAGTAAAAACAGGAATGAGAAATCGAGACACAAGATTTTATCATGGTTCACTTTTAAACTCGGGCTACATCTAATAGATGATTCAACTATAATTAGCACCTCTCACCTTTCTGTTACAACTTTCAATTACAAAAAAAAAAAGATTATATATAGGTAGCAGCTATTCATGGACCTAAGCCCAAACTATCAATAAAATATAAGCCCAGACTATAAAACTGTACGGCGACTCAAGGGAACTGCCCCAATGACCCCCGCTAAGATGGCTCCCTTTGACCCCCACGCCTTCCTATCGATGGGGAGTATAACCACACTCCAACAGAAAAGACAGCGCTAATCGTGATTATTTTCCCACACATTTTTTTCTTCTCACTAAATTGGTCTAATTTGGGTAATTAAATCAAAAGGGTGAAAGCCATTCAAATTTTATTTATTTTTTGGTCAGAAAAGTCATCCAGTTTGCCAAGTGCAAGTTCATGGGTAACTTTCACTTGACGTGGAGGTGAATGACCTAACCCATGAAAAGATAAGCTTTGATAAAACTAAAATGAAATCAAGAGATAGGTCATGTCCAATGTCCATCTATCTGGTCAAATTATAAAACCTTAGCTTGAACAACCTAACCCTAAATAGTTTATGGACGTAGAGGAGATGGTAGGAGGCGTTCCTCAAACTCAAGGGTTCACATCTTATGCAAGAATTGCAGTAAAGAGTTTGACTTATGTCTTATTCTTTGTTTATCTTTATTCCGCCGTATTCAAAGAAAAGTGTTTGGCACGGTTTGGATCTTTGAACTTCCCACCGTCAATTCGTTTGAAGATGCCAATTAATCAACCAAGGAATTATAAAGATTGGACGAGTGCAAGGAACTATGAAACTTCCTGCCCCGAATGTTGAATGGAGCAGCAATGTCGCAGCGGCGCCGACGGAGGCCGCTCTTCTGAATTTGTTTAAGGACAATATCTGACTCTTAACTGTAAACATGTTGTCGCCTAAACGGCGATTTTCATCCTTGCCAAATCACTCTTATGTTTGCCTATATGAGTTCTTTGCTTTACATTAGTCAATCGCGATTTAAAGCGGAAAGCCAAAAACTTTTCCTTTGCATCAGTACAAATTCTGCGTATCGATTCTTCTGAAATATTTAATATTTTCGATGTTGTGTCGTTGCTTTTGCCATGCCATGGTCCATGGTAGGCTTGAAACAACTGTTTCACCAAACGGGTCCAACGAGGCCTCGAATTCTTGGTATATTCTGAGCAATTAGTAACGAGGGAGAGGGGGTGGCGGTGGTCCCTCCTGATAACCTAATTTGCGTGGAGTAAAGTAACGATTTTTCAAAGTAGCCGTTGCACCCACACCTGGAATTAATAATTTAAAAGAAGAGAAATTATGCAAACCCTGTCCCTCAAGGAATCCGTGTGTGTCCTACTTTACAACTCCGCTCCACTTTAGGAAATTCCTCTTTATAACACACACCCATCATCGTCCATCACAGTAACGTCTCTCAAAACTGCCCCCTCCCATCTTCTATGTTCTGTTCCTTGATATCTTTATTAAGACATCAAGAAAGCAAGTTCTTTATTGCTTTGGCTTCCGATGGATCTTCTTCATGTCCCAGATGTTGCAGTCTCCATTCCGTTGTTGTCTGCAACGATAACAAGCAGTAGCTGCAGCAGCAGCAGCAGCAGCCTGGGCAGCGAAACCGACGATAGCCCTGTGAATTCGCACCGGTTCGAGCTCCGAGACGTGAAATATCAGCTCCCTTGCAGCCCCTTTTCTGGGTTTCAGTCGCACAAGCCATTGGCAGTTTTGTCTGGCCACGTGGGTTCAGTTTCTTGCTTGGCCTTGTGTGGGGAGTTCATCTTGAGTGCCTCACAAGGCAAGGACATCATAGTGTGGCAACAGCCTGATTTGAGGCTATTCACAAAGTTTGGCCAAGGGGATGGCACTGTGAAAGCCCTTGTGACTGTGGGCAACAAGGTGTTCACAGCACATCAAGATAGCAGAATCAGAGTTTGGAAGGTCTCAAGGAGATCGGAGAATGTTTTCAGGCTTGTCGATACGCTTCCCACCACGAAGGACTACTTGGGGAAGTTCATGAAGCAGAGCAATTATGTGCAGACAAGGAGGCATCACAAGAGGTTGTGGATTGAGCATGCAGATAGCATCTCTTGCTTGGCTGTGTTTCATGACTTCATCTATTCAGGCTCTTGGGACAAAACCCTCAAAGTGTGGAGGATATCGGATCTGAAGTGCTTGGAGTCCATAAAGGCACATGATGATGCTATCAATGGGTTGGTGGCATGCAAAGGGATTGTGTATTCAGCTTCTGCAGACGGGAAAATCAAAGCTTGGGGCAAGGAGGGAACAAAGAGCTCGCACTCCTTGAAGGGCATTTTGGAAGGCCACAAGGATGTTTCTCTAAATTCGGTGATTGTTTCGGAAGATGGGAAGTGGGTTTACGGAGGAGGGTCAGATGGGTATGTTATGGGGTGGGAGGGAAGTAGTAATTTTGTGAGCTGGAAGTTGGTGTGTGAGAAAAAGGCACATCAGATGGCTGTTTTGTGTATGTGCATGATGGGAGAGTACTTGTGCAGTGGTTCTGCTGATAAAAGCATAGCCATATGGAAGAGAGAGGCTTTTGGTCAGATTTGTAAGGTTGGCCTGATAAGTGGCCATGAAGGGCCAGTAAAGTGTCTGCAAGCATCACCTCTCAGAGTTGGTGTTGGGTTTATGCTCTATAGTGGTGGTCTTGACAAAAGTGTGAGGGTATGGTGGGTTCCCAAGTACTCTGCCCAGAAAGAGGACACAGCTGCACTACCATTGAGTACAGAGAAAAGCTCTATTTTGTGTTAGAAAAAGTTTCGGATTTCTGAGAGTCATGAGGCACTGCTGCTGCCTTTTTTCAATGCCTGCAGTGCTTCAAATCAGTTTCGAGACGTCCATAGTACTTTGAAGGATCAAGAAGAGTCGCAATTCATTTTGTTCAGAGTTTGAAGCTGGGTCTTGGAGGTCTTGATTGTTTTTTTTCCTTGTACAACAGTTAATGATAGATAGGGTTCAAGAAGATAGATTCGTCGCTATTGTTTTTTTTATTTCTCTCTTTGTTTGGGACAAAGTTTAGAACATACCAGTGAAGTGTGGATTGTTTGTTGTTTCTCGTTTCAGGTGTCACAGAATTCTGAAATACTCTGTATATGAAACCGGTGTGATTAAAGGATATGTTCAAAGTATGAATAGCATCGTTTCTTTAGTTACATGATCAAGTTGCAGCTTTTCCTTAATTTATGCTGCTGATTCTTCTTCTCCAACCAAGCTTTTTCATTTGGAGTTGGGGCAAAATATAATACCAGAACAAACTGGCATCTGGAACATGCTTTGCTTCCTCCTACCATGACAATGAGACCCCACCATAACATAAAGAAGATATTGATGCTAAAAAACCTCAAGCGAACACAATTTAGAGTTGTGACCAAAAGAATATTGCCTTATTCTCGGTCTTACAAGACTTCCCCATCATTTGTCAGATTTTCCTCAGCAGATATACCAACTTAAGGCGAATTTATGCCGAGTATAGCTGGTGTTATTTCGACACTGTTCATAATTGAGAAGACTAGATTGCTAGCCCTACTCACTTCTGACAATTTCTTCAATATGAAATTGATATTACCTAGCTTGAGAGCTTATTTGATTCAATCACAAACTCAAATTATTAAAAATCCCAGGGAACGTATGATTCCTCTTTGCATAGTCACTTGGACGAGGTTAGATGACTAAACAAGAATAAGTCGTGGAAGCTGAAGAGGCATTACAGTTAGATCTCTGATCCCTTCCCCCTATTTAGTACATTATTGTCATGATTTCATCACGAGGAACAATAAAATGAATGGACGGAATTGCCGACCTCAAACCTAGGAAATGGTTTCCTTTTCTCTTCATTTCCGGTCAAATCCCTCCCCTTCCAATCAGGACGACGATAGTCTTAAAAGTTGAAGAACCTAAATCCTTTATCTTTAAGCAATCACAGGATTGCTGAAACCCCAAGTAGTGAACCGGCAGGGTTCAACAGCCACTCAAGGTTTTCTAGCTGCCTGGACTTTGCTTTTTAGCCACACCATTATACCATAAAATATGTCCTGTAGGAAGGGAGGGAATGCTAGGTACTAAAAGTTTAGACTGGTTCTTTGATTCCCATAAAAGAAAACAAGCCAAGCACATAAAGTCCCAAGTTTGCCCGTTCTCTTTATGTAGTTCACATATAAGAGTACTCCAAAGACAAAATTAATAATGATTCTTTGATACATGCCAAAGTAAAGAAGCTACCAAACAAAAGCCATGCTCTAAAAAGTTTCTTATTTCTACTATTGTAGGGGTGACGTGCTGATTGGAAGTCTATTCAATTGTTCATGAGAAGCTTCTGATTTTCTTATCAGAGAAAGTAAACAAGAGAGGTCCAACTCGAACCACCCTTTCGCTTTTTTTCCCAAGAAAGAACAGTTCTTTGAAATATCTAAGAGAAAAGCAAGCATCCACTAAGAAACATCAAAAGGAATTCAGCTACTGGCTTGCATGGGGGACCATTCAAAAAGCTCAAGCAATAATCTTAGCTCTCAAGGGAAAATGAAAATTCTATTTCTCAACTGTGATGAGCTGACTTGGGGCGCGCATGGAATCCATTCTGGAGTAGAAATTCTGCTCCAGAATGCATTCCGGAACAGAAATGCGTTTGTTAAAAATTTCCGGAATGCATTCTGGAGCAATTTTTGTATTCTTGAATAAAAATGCGTTTGTTAAAAATACTTGATTCCAGAATGCATTCTTGATTCCAGAATGAATTTTGGGCAAGAAAAAGAGAAGCTACTTTTTGTAGCTTCTCTCTTCCAGAATGCATTCTCCCTATTTTCTCTCTGTTTCGTGGCCTTTACAACACATTTTGAGATCTCACTAATTTTTTTTTTCAGAAAATGCATAAAAATTGAAAAACTCCAGAAAAATTCATAAAAATTTTCAGAAAATAAAAAAAAAAGTCAGATTTCGGAAAAATAGGAAATTTGGTAAATTTTTTTCAAAAAATATAAAAAAATCAAAAATTTCAAAATTTCACAGAATGACTTAGAATACCTTTGGGCACTCACTTTGAGTGAAATTTAATTTTTTTGAGGTGCCCAAAAAAATCAAAAAATCAAAAATTTCAAAACTTCACAAAATGGCTTAGAATACCTTTGGGCACCCAACTTTGAGTGAAATTTATTTTTTTTGAGGTGCCCCAAAAAATAAAAAAATAAAAATTTTAAAACTTCACAGAATGACTTAGAATACCTGTGACCACCCACTTTAAGTGAAATTTAAATTTTTTTACGTGCAAAAAAAATCAACAAAATAAAATAGATTTCTGGAGCAGAATTAGTCATGTTTTATCAAACAGATTTCTCCTCCAAAAATCAATTTCTGGCAAGAATTCCGAAAATCAATTTCCAGCAAGAATTTGATTTATGAAGCAGAATGGTTACCATTCGCGCCCTTGACCTCCACTTAGATCAGCCGGCATTGGCTCTACAAGAAATTCGATTCACATAATGCAGTGTGCAATGCATATCTCGATCACAACGCAAGTGGCAAGGAGAACAACAAGAGTGAAATGGCTCTATGCTCAGTTTTACTCCAATTTAAGGGCATATATGAAAGCAAAATTAAGGTTTCAGTGCAATCTTACTGATTACTTGAAAATGTTAAAAGAAAGAAATAGATACCAGATAACAAAATTGAAGAAGTGGGCTTCCGTTAAAATTCCAACGAATGAGAAAACTGATGCCTAGAACAGGTGTGCCAAAATTGCCCGAACCAACCCAAACCGACCCAAAATTTTCAGGTCTTTTTGGGCTGGGTCTTCTTAACGTTCAGGTAACAGGTAAACAAACGGGTATTGTAAAGGTTTCGGTTCAGTTCAGGTCATATACCCAACACCGAACCGAAACACATTTCACTGAGTTCAAACCCAACATCGAATCGTACTGGTGAGTGCCTAGAAGGCTAAAATTGACACTATCAAACAGTCCTCAACCTCAATTATCATCCAACCTCGAGGACTCAATATAGTCTGTTAACAACCTTTCAAGCACAAAAAATTCATCCTATCTCATTTATCCACAACACCACTTTTATGAAAAGGGAAAATTTAACCATATCAAAATTGAGTATTAATTTACTCTCAAGTAGCAGAAATTTCGTCCACGATCAATTCATTAACAATATGTCAAACCCCCCCAAAAAAATTTACAACCTTACCCTAAAGACCATCAGAAAAGGGAGGCCAACAAGTACCTCAAGTTTCCCAACATAAATGGACAACGATACACAAGCATGGCATCTGGCTTTTGGCCAGTGATACATAGTAATAACTTTGTTATCAACTGATAAGTTACTCGAATCAGCAGGCCTCTTTCTTTTCACAAAGGTGCAGACATCCATAAACATTCTCCACATTTATACTCGCTTGTAGAAGAGGACATATGCCTGGTCGTGCAATACCTTATTTGTCCCAATAACAGTCACAGATGCATCATCAAACCGCAACCACTGGCCATTAGCGTGCAGAGCATCAGTAGTATAGTGACCCTTTGTGGGTTCCCTGCCATGGTGGGTTACCGTAGCAACGAGCTTGTATTTGCGGCCCTGTAGAGGCAAAGCACAACAATTTCACTTGATATAGATCATAATAACCCCAACTAAAAAAAGCAACTTCTAGCAGTCAGGTCCTTAAGTTGATTTGCAAGACATACAGCAGCTATATCTCATATATACATCTATGCACCTAAATAAAAATTCTGGAAAAACAGTGACGACAAAACATGTAGTCAGGAATCAGGAAAAAACATGCAAGCAGGAGACAGGAAAATAGATCGCAACAATGATTGCAAGAACAGATATAGTTTTGAGTTGCGCAGCCATCAGAAGGCATTTTCTAAGGGCACTCTAACGCTTTATGACAACCAGATGATGCCAACACAGAATAGGGACCATAATTTACCAATTCAAAACCTCAAAAGTAGACAAGAATGCAGCACATGACATATTGCAGAATAAATGGTTAAGACATGCAATTATTGGAGAAAAGCATCACCTCTGTAGATGAAGATACAAGCAGCTCACGACCCAAAACCAATTCAAGAGGAAAATACACTGCTTTATGCAACTTGGTGCTCCCTTGGCTTCCATACCCAAACCGCATCAGGTGCAGAATCAATACATTGGAAAGTTTTTGAATTTTGATTGCTTTCCTTGCAGCCACCACACTGGCCTGCAAAATGATGGTATTGATTAAAATATTTAGACGCATATCCTATGACATTTGAAGGTCACTGAATTTATTTCATCAAAGTAAAATTTCAGGAATGCTACCTAATAGCTGATTAGTTTGCAAGGACTGCTATACCAATGATAACTAATAATTGTCACTACCCTACAGACAGTACAAGAAATAGCGAGACGATCATACTCGTACTCCAGTCTGAAAATTTGTAATGTCATTAAGGAGAAAACAATATGCAGAAAGGAACAGAAAGCAGAGACGCAATAATGTTAACATGACGCGATATTAAAGAGTTACATATACATCACAAGAAACATGCATAACCAAAGCAATATGGTTTCAACATCTAATGACCATAAAAAGTTCAGTCCATCAAAATATCATGTTCCACAACAAAAATTAAAACAGTAATACGTAATGAATTGTCGGTACAGACTACCTTTCCGCTTGCTGATGGTTTATATCCCTCGAGGGTTTCTGGTGCAGAGAACAATCGAAGCGCATCCTCAATAGTATGAACAGCCTCTGGGTAAATATCTAGATGTAGCAAGAGAAAGGGTTGAACAGTTGCAGAAGCTTTATTCCCTGAACCAGAGACACGGAGATCCACAAATTATCACTTTGAGAGTGCTTTATTGCCCAAGACAAAATAATGATCCACTAGATTACAAATTCAGTATGTAGAAGCAGCTCTTCCATCCATAGTTTAAATATTGCCAACACCTTTAAATTCAAACTCAGCTCGGCCAAGCAGATAGAAGGCTAAAATGCCTAACAAGACCACAGTTCAACAGTTATGGAATGGAATAAAATTAAAGAACAAAATCAAGTTTCTTTTTTTCTGAACAAAAAATCAAATCTCTTACAGCACTACTCTGGTAGAAAGCAGTAACCGATGCATTCAATGAATATACGAGGACCTAGAGAAAGCACCTAAGTACTTTAAACCAGTAACATCAGTAACTTTATCATCTTATAACTATAGTACCTCTTGCCTTCACCACACTTCTCAGTTGTCCACCAAATATATCACTTAGTTCTGACGGGACAAAACTTTGTGTTCTAGTCACTGCCGATTTGTTCTTTGGGCCAACCGTCTCCCATTCATCATCTTCCACAGAAGAAACTAAAGATGATTTTCCCCCGTCGAGTAACAAAGAATTCCCACCAAGCTTAAGTAATTCACCATGCATTTGATCCATGATGAAGCTTAGAAATTCCTGCGCATCTTCTTGCCTACAGCAACAATAACAATAGAAATCAACTTAGAGATTTTTTTTACATCACTGACGCAATGCTAGAAAAAATTAGAAATGGATTTATTATAACAAAAGTATTTCATTCCATTTTCAGCAAGATAATAGCTGCCATTGTCTTGCGTCATCAGGATGTCCAAGCTCATGCTTTCCTTTGCTAAATTAGCCATGGCATTCAGCAATCCATCAATACGATTAAAAGGAAATTTCAAACACTTTGATTGCTTAAACATGCTGTTGAAGTCTTGCAGAAACAAGTGGGCCAACCAACATAAGCCACTCATGACAAGGAAGATCTTACAAAGTAAGAAAATCTTAGGGCATTAACATATCCAATTCAGTCATCTAAAAAGCACTAGCACCGAGATTAATGCATCTTCATTGAACGAATTCCTTTACCTGTGTTTCAAGCACAGTGTTCAGATATGTACATTGAAGACAGCAACTGACAGAGCTCGCGGCAACATGAATGCCAAGCAATAGTTACAGGCTTAAAACCGATCAGTTTTGCTAAAAAAAAGTTAAACAAATAATTAAAAAACATACAAACCTCGGCCTTGCTGACATGCTATTTGGCACATCCGGAGTAAAATTCTTCAGCACGGCTCCAAACATAGCAGGGTTAAACGGCCTTCCACTCTCCAGAGAATTGAGGTCCTTTCTGTTTGAGCTTGAGGCAGCAGGCATCTCGAATTCAGAGATGAACTCAGTGAATGCAACTAAAGTGGGATAACTAACCTGGTTAAACCAAGGGCAAGGACAGCACAGTCAGGTGAATTGAAGCAATGAGAAGTTAATAAAAATTGAGGTATGAAATCATCATCATGTTAATGCTCTGCAACAGCTCCAATAAATGTAAACAAGTAAGATGAGTGCAACAAACCTTTGGGATGTCTCGCTGCTTAAGGTCATGCAAGAGTTGCACAAAAGGAGCACAGGAGAGAAGAGCTTGTAGAGTCGCATTAAGAAAACATAAGTTACCAGAATTAATTAAGCCTCGTGGAAGTATGTCCTTCAAACATGGGACAGACCCATTTGATTCCTTTAAAATTACCCCCTTAGACACCATCTGTGGCAAATCCCCAATCCCACAATTCAGGTCGCCGTCTTTGGCTTCTCCGTCATCAAGGATATGAAACATTGACTTTTGAGAGTGATTAGAGGGACTGTCTCCATTTAGGGATCCACTTATGGGTGTTGAACTGATACTATCTACTTCTATTTCTTTCAACCCATTACTACTTGAAGAAACATGGATGTGATTGAAGTTTCCATTTTCTTTCGGAATATCCGAAGCTATCAGCGCATGGCTCTTTGCCTTTGCTACATCTGATTCTGCATGTTTCTTTAAAGGTTCTAAGCTTCCAAAAGTTATCGACCCCTTTGAAGAATCCACATATCTGGGGGATTGATCGTCATTATCAACAATGGGAAATGAGCCTCTTCGTAGTTCAATCTTATCAGCAGCCTTTTCAGCACTCTTGGGAGACTGACTTAGCAGCAATGACTTAGTCTCGTCTTCAGTGAATGAACCAAAGAGAACTACCTGCTTCAACATTATGAAAAGAAGAAAACGTCATGTCCAGATTAAAATAAGTGAACTACAAAGTTCACAAAGAAAATTATACCTACAAAGTTCTTATGTGCGTGTGTGTGTGTGTGATCTTTGTGATAGGATCACGTGGATATACACACTATTAAAGCAGAAATTAATGATTTTTCAAGATAGTGACATATTTTCCCAATATCATGAAAGCATAAGCCTTTCCTGGTTCTTTCCACAAAACAGACTCTGTCGAAAGGAAGCATCTCAAAGACCAAAATACATTATGCATCGAAATAATGCCTCCTATCGATACGGGGACAAAGCAAGAAAATGAAATTACTACCCACGGGAATCCGATAACGTAATAAGATCACCAAGCAACTAGCCTAGAGCAAAAAGACTGCATAGATATCCGGGGTCCTCACATTAATTGAGTTTAATCACCAATATACAGCTCAGAACTCATGTTAAATGAGGTAAACCGTACACCACAACCTCAAAAGCCACGCATCTTCATCCGTCATCGACCCCACTCGAAATTGACCGAAAGATAGACAACGACTTGGACCGACAAGCAGCAACAAAAGACACGAATTTTCCAAAAAAAAAAAAACTCACAAACAAGGAACAAAATCGAACTCCCCAGACCAGAAAAACTCAGAAAAGCCCCAAATCCCGCGATCGCGATCGCGATCAACTCACACCCAGTATCGAAACTACCCATCAATCAAACTCGCGATGTCACGGGGAAACGCACCTTGGAATTGCTCATGTCTCCGGCGCGCAGACGCCCCTATACAGGCCGAGCGATTTCAGGTCACCCCAGCACTTCCGGCAATGCCCGAATCGTATGCGAAAGGAACGGGGGATCAGGAGTCGTTGTGCGAGCCCAGGAGGAGAAAGGGAGGGGGCATAGAAGGAGCCGATGGTAGACATGAAATTGGGGACGAAGCGGAGGGAGGAGGAGGAGGAGGAGGAGGAGGGGAGGAGAGGGAGCATTTAACGGCGGAACCCTCTCTTTGGCCCTTCACTGGCTCGCCGCGTCGGAGCATCGACCGACTATGGAGGGAGGGAAAGCGAGAGGAAGAGAGACGGAACCACGAAGCTAGGGCTTGGCAGTATTCCAGAGGAAAGAGGGGATTTTGGGGGGAGAGAGAAGGAGAGAGAGAGAGAGAGAGCAGCTTATTCCTAGAAATTCTTGTGTTCTTATATTATATTGATATTAAGATTGATATTTATCTTTTAGCTAAGGTATAATTGGAGATGCGCATCACGGACTGACCGAATGAATCGTCCGGATCAGCCTGTTCTGAGTGGCTCCCAGAAACATCTGTCCCTGTCCGATTCCCGCTTCCATAAAATTGAAATCGGTAATTTTCGATCCGATTCCTAGTTCTCAAGTAGAATCAGACCGTCTGGATCGAGCTGATAATTTTTTTTATATTTATTTTATTTATCACGTAAATTTCTTTCCCTTCTCTTCTCACGTGTCCCGCTTTACTCTCTCCTCTCTTTCCCTGATACCTCTCCCTTGAGCTCCGCCTATCCCAACTCTTATATAGCTTGGTGAGACGACTTGGAAGAGCTCTGCCTATCACGCCTCTCGACATCTCGTCGTTTCTTTCTTTTTAGATTTGATCATGTTGTGGGTCTTGTTCTTTTTCCGAGAGTCGTCGAGCATTGCATCTCTTCTTTGTTCTTACATGCCAACATCTTTAAGGGCCGGATGCCTTTCTTCCTTTGCTTTGCTTTAGCTTCTCTTCGATTCACACGAGATAAAGACAAAAGGCCAAGAAATTAAAAAAAGCAAAAAGCCGATAACTAATAGCTTCCCACATCGGATATGGCAAGTATCAGTTCTTATGATGCCTCGGATATGGCCAATTGTTCACTGAATGGGGCTCTTATGATCTTACGTAGTCCTTGTATTTACCCTTGAAAGTTACTTTCACCGCTCAAAAGGTGCTTCTGTTTGCTCGGCGCTTCATGAAGCCGAGCGTCATCATCTTGGTGATAAAGCTATAAGTGACATTATCAATGATTTTTTTTTTAAAAAGCAATGGCTACGTTCCTTGGGAAATATTTGTAAATCAATTAATTCTATTTGATTGCTCGGGGACCGAACTATCCGAGGATCAGGCGGTCTGATCCTCGGTTCCCGATTCTTAAATGGGACCGGACCGGATCAGGAACCGATCACCAATAGGTATAATCCTTCTTGGAAATATAGAATTCCTATTTGAAATTGCTTGACCATATAAAATTTAATGTACAAATGTCTAGTTACCAAGAATATATGTTGACCAAGTAAAATTTTAAAAAGATGCATATTTGATTATCAAAAATATATGTAGTTATCCGTACTATGCAAAAAGCAAAAAAAAAATCAAATTAGGGCTCCGTTTGTTTTGCCGACAATGAATAATTTGGAAAATATTTTTCATACAAATTATTGCTTATACACATGAAATAACTAGTTAATGAAAAATGTTTTCATTATCGACATCAATTCATATCTAAATATTTTTGTGGAATATGATAATATTTTTCATTCATTCATTTTTATAAGCAACACAAGTGATAATTTTTAGGAAAATGTGTTTTATGGAACAATCATTCTTTGCGAAATAAATGCACCTCGGGATTTTAACTTTTTTCAACTCTCACATAAATCCTATACGAACCCTCACAACTCCTTGAGATGCATTTTTAGTTTTTATTATTAAGCAATAGATCGGATCACCAATTAAGATAAATTATGATAATAAAAAATGTGGTTCCTCAAATCTCGCTTGCTTTTTGAAATTTAACAGCAACCTCTTTCGCTTTTGCGGAAAAGTCAAATTTTACTTTTTTAAATTAAAATTGTGTCTGAAGCACGTTACGTGCGTGAGGTGAGATGATTATCCAAAGAAGAAAATGGGTAATTATATTATTATGTTAGATGATGAAAGGAATATGTGCCAATATGCCTTTTTTATTATTTTGTTCGGGATAATTTTAATAAGATTGAAAAGTGAGCCTACATTCACTTTTCCAATTATATAAATAAGATTTTGTTTTTGGTCGGACAATTATATATAAGATTAAGTCTTTCGGAGTAACTTATTGAAGAGTTTGTTTTGTAATTTTTATTTGCACACGGGCTTTATGCTCTAAAGAGCTAGTCAAAAGAAAGGAGAATGAGAATACTAACTTCTGAAATATGCTTCACCATGTAAAAGTAACGTGTAATTTAAGTATTTATCGAAAGGAAATACAACGAAAAAACAACGGAAAAATGGGAGTAATGGAAATTAGGGATTGTTATGTGATTATTATGATTTTGGAAATTTTGCAATTTCAATTTTTGTCAACGAATTAATCAATCTGTTTATGTTAATTCGTAAAGGGAACATGTTCGTGTTTTTTGAGAATCTATTATTAATCCCGTTTCCTTCTATTCTTAAATAATCAATTTGTATGGATTAGATATTTGAGAGTAAATTTGACCTTTTAAGGCATTAGGAAATTCCTATTTTTTTCAAGTATCATTAGTTTTATCTTTTTTATTGAGAACAATTTAGTAATCCCTTTTCATTTTTATCCTTAAATAATCATTTTACATAGATAATATATTTGAAAGTAAATTTTGTGTCTCTATATTTTACGAAGCAGACCCAACATCATAAGAAATAACGATATAACAGATAAAATGAAAACTCAAAATTCCCTCAATAATATATAATTACGTAAAATCTCTCAAATTTGTTTTTTTATACTGTTGCTTACATTGTAGAGAACCTCCTACTTTAAGAATCATAATTTTTTCATTTTCCTCAAAATACCATCAATTGGTTATTTATAAGTACCCTATCACTAGACAGATGTCAAAATCGATTATTTCCTAATGTATTTTAGTTCTGAACATTGAACCTGCTTTATCTTATAAAAATCTTGCAAAATGAGTCGAGCATTAAAATGCTTCTCTCCTTTTGTCTATATAATAGATACAAGCGAATAACCTCTTTATATTATGTCAATAATTTTCCCACTTATTAATAACTTTAACATTATGTACAAAGATGATTTTATGTAATCTTTTAAATGTTTATTTTTTCCTCACATGCAAAGCTGTGGGCTTTTACTAGTTTGAAATTAAATCTTCCGCATTCTCAACAATCTTAAGGTTTCTTTCCTAAAATAAGACAAATCACCTTTTGTTTCTCTATTTTTTTTTTCAAAAATAAATTTCGAATAGAAATTCGTTTGGCAATGCAATTTCATTTTTTTTTATTTCCGAGATAAAATTTTAGCCCCGAAAATATTTGGAACAGAAATGAAAAGTATATATTTTTTTTACTTTTAAGAAATAACAACTCTCTTTATTGCTTGCCCTTGCCGCCCACAACCATCACCCGCTGCCCGCCCGCCCGCCACCGGCCATCTGCCTCCGCTTGCCGCCATCGACTGACCGAACATAAATTTAAGAATAACCTATCAAATGGATTTCTATTTCAGGAACTGAAATTTTATATTATTATCAATCTACTTTTTGATAAGAAAACTCGTTCATGGAGTAGAAATAGATAATCAGAAAGAGGGCAGGTAAGAGAATGATTATCGTTCGTGCCCTATTTTTGCTATATTTCCAATATACATAATAGACATGCAAACTACTAACAAGTTGGAGAGAACTAAAAATATTAAAAAAAAGAATAAACTTGATTAGCTCATATAAATTTCCCAACCAAACCAAATCATTTGTGCCGCTCAAATAAATAAAAAGAAGAAAAAAAAAACAGAGTCTTCTCTTTCTCTCTCTCTCTCTAGCTCGGTCGCTCGCTCTCTGCGTCCGCCATGCCGAGCCACCTCCACACTTCCCTCCGGCCAAATGCACCGTCCTACTACTCCAACTCCTCGTCGTCGTCGTCGTCGTCGGCGGTGGCGTCGCCGTCCTTCGCCGCGAAGCTCCTCCTCCTGCTGACCCTCCTCCCGCTCTCCCTCGCCCTCCTGGCCTTCGCCCTCCAATGGCGCGGCGGCGTCACCGACCCCACCACCCGGTGGGCCCCTCCCGGATCCAGCCACCTCTTCCCCGGCATGGACAACGCCTCCCCTCTCTCCTCCGTCTCCCGCCACTCTTCCCCTTCCTCCTCGTCTCCATCCGATTGCGCCCATCTCGCTCGCAGCGCCTCTCCTTCCTTCCCGTACTACCGGGATTGGAAGTTCGATATCGGATCCAGTTTGAAGCCAAAGGTTCGTTTTTTTTTTTCTTCTTTTCCCGCCTCGTTTCGTGTAATTGCGTGGATCTTGGCGTTGATTGTGCTCCGGAGGTTCAGTTTTTAAATTTCGAGGGCGAATCGAGCTCGGATTGGACATTTTCAAGATTTTCGTTCCAGTGTGAAGGCGAAAGTTTGATTTTTTTTTTTTTTTGGCTTCCCGTTGGTTATGTTGATCCCGATCTGGGTTCTGTTTTTGCCTGTGCGTGCGTGTGCTTTTTCTTTGGTCGAGTACGTTAGTTGTATTTGGCAGTCTGGACGTTCGGTGATGTCGATCTTGGGGTGGTTGGCTTTGGTTGCCTGAATGAGTATTGGGGACTCCCAGTCCTAGTTATTGGTCTCATTGCTGTAAGAGTTTCTTGACATCACTGATCGATAGGTTTCAAATTATACGTCTGATCTAGGGTCATAGGGTGCATCTGATGATAATTGGTAGTGATACTCTTTTTTCTATGTACAGAACTAAAATGAAAGGAAAAAAATATATATTTATCGACGAACTTGTCATATATAGTTGATTTCGAGCCCTCATCAGAAAAAAATAAAAATAAAATCTGAACAGTTTCCAGAAGAGCCTCATGAAAATGAAAGATAGAAACTTTCATCGGCTCAATTCGCCCATATTTTTCTGCGTGTGCACACCTTTTGGACTTTATGCGCTGCATGTGTACCAAAACTGTCGGTGACATTAAGTAGTCAGGGTGATTGGTAGACGTTGTAAGGGAACACAGAGAACTGAGAGGGAAATGTGCTGGTTACTGATCTTCAGGTTGTGAATATTCTGGCCGGTTTAAATGTGGCGGAGAGTCAATCAGGGGAGGATAAGAGTTGGTGCAAGTATTTCTATCATTTTGTTTGATCGTGTGGTAGAGTCCATTCTCTGTTAAATGATTGCAGATATACGGACAATGTGCTGTCATCAGTAGATATGGTGGCTCTTTTGGGTTTTCAACTTGCATATGACAACCTTCTCAGATTCTCTTTTTACTGTGTAGATATGCGTAACAACAAGCACCTCAGCTGGTTTGGATCAGATTCTGCCATGGATGTTTTACCATAAGGTTATTGGAGTCACAACCTTCTTTTTATTTGTTGAAGGGAAGGCTGCATCTCCTAGCATATCCAAAGTTCTCGAATCTATTCCAGTAAGTAAACACTTACTTTAATTTGGTTGGCTTTTTGCTCTCTTCCCCTTTTCTTCAGGATCTATATCATTTGGATTTTAAGATTCACATGAAGCATTGAAAAGTGTGCTTATAGAAAGATATGATCTCAGGGGCAAAAGTGTTGTTTTATTACAACATAAATAAAACCCAACATTCAGTTGTACCATGGGGTGAAGGAAATCTTGACAGAATCCTGGACTTGTTATGGTTCTATTTTTTCAGTTTTTGGTTTGGCAAGTCTACTTGAACATTTATTAATTGCCGCTTTTGCAGGGTGTAAAAGTGATATACAGAACACGAGAGCTAGAGGAGCAGCAAGCTAAAAGGTGAAATTTGCCATTTAAATGTTGGATTATGTCACACCGCTCTAACTGGCTGACTGATATGATTATTGGCAGATAAACGACCTTCCTCTGTTGTTATTTCTTTTTCGTTATAGCATACTTTGATCATATTTTGGTTTGGTGTAGTGCAATTGGCTTTTCAATTGAGATACGTTGACTACGAAATTAACGTATTTTCTGTGGTCTATGTACATGACATGGGCAGCCCTCAGAAGTTGAAAGTTTATGTACAGTAATTATTTTCTTAATTACCTTTCTAAAGCTAATCGTCTTTTATGTTCTTATTTTTCTTTGGATCCATCAGTCGAATCTGGAACGAGACTTGGCTATCAAGTTTCTTTTACAAACCATGCAATTACGAGCTATTTGTGAAGCAATCTCTCAATATGGAGATGGCCATCGTCATGGCAAGGGTATTGATTTACACTCACTGTGTTGCATAAATTTTATCACAAGAACCAAATCTGACTCTACTTGTATAATGTCAGGATGCTGGATTGGACTGGATAATTCATCTTGATACAGACGAGCTGATGCACCCTGCTGGTGCACGAGAATATTCTCTGAGGCAATTACTGATGGATGTTCCTGATAATGTGGACATGGTTGTATTTCCTAACTACGTAAGTGAAGGGTTTATGGTCTTGTAGGTGCTTCTTTTAGTTCATTTTATTATTTTATTACAAACTTATTCATAGCCTTCTCCTGAAGGTGGTTGGTATTTCCATGTGGACTTTGATTTTCATTTGTGTTGTGAGATAATGAAAGACAGAGATTTTAAAGTTTCACCTTTCTCTTTGCTGCCTTTGATCAGCTCTGGCACATAATATAATTGATATTTCCTCTGATTGTCTTTTAGGAGAGCAGTGTAGAGCGTGACGACATCAAAGATCCTTTCAGTGAGGTAAATGCTTCTATCACACTCAAAAGTTTTTGATGTTGGCTTCATTTTGTATCTTGAAAGTCAGTGTTCACCGAAACAAAGTTTAGGCCATTGTTGTGCCTAAATTCCTACTCTTCTGTCTTTTTTGACTGTGGCATTATAATTTTATGACTGCTGTTAGTCAGAATGCTGCTAAACTTGTTTATTGCTGTCAAATCTATAATTTTTGTCTTCATTAGTTTACGCTGTATAGTTTCAAATTATTCCCTTTTTTTCCCATGAAGACACGAGTTTTCAACTTTGCAGTTATACGAAGTTAGGCCATTGCCGTGCCTAAATTCCTACTCTTCTGTCTTTTTAGACAGCGGCATTATAATTTTACGACTGCTGTCAGTCAGAATGCTGCTCGTTCATTACCGTCAAATCTATGATGTCTTCATTAGTTTACGTTATCTAGTTTCAAACATTATGCCCTCTTTTTTCATGAAGACATGAGTGTTTGACTTCACAGTCATAATTGTTCTGGTTTGTCATTGCTCATTAGACGGAGAATTTAAAGCATATTTCCAGCTAATTCTGGATGTTCGGGAAAGATATGCACTTCTTTTGATTTGTATATGAACTCTGCTAAGCAGGTCTCAATGTTCAAGAAGAATTATGACCATCTTCCGAAAGATACTTACTTTGGAATGTACAAAGAATCGACTCGTGGTAATCCAAACTACTTCCTGACTTATGGAAATGGGAAATCAGCTGCCCGAATTCAGGATCATCTCCGACCTAATGGAGCACACAGATGGCACAATTACATGAAAACCCCCAAGTATGACGCTCTTATCTGTGAATGTTAGGCTTTTGATTAGCAGTCTACTTCATAGGCCGCAAATAATGCATCTCGCTTTTTTTATTTCCTTCTAGATGTTAGTACAGTTGTTTGGGTGCTTTATTTGCAAATCCCTCTCTTTGAGTATCAATAGGCTAATATTACTAGAGTCCATTTTTATATGAAGGAAGTTTGCTGGTTTTATTCATGTTATTTATCTATTTTTCCATAAATCTTTAGCATAAAGTCTTGGTATCAGTTCGGGTAGATTTCAACTATGTCATGTGCTTTGGCTGTTAGTGAGGTCAAGTTGGAAGAGGCTGCTGTTCTACATTACACATACGCCAAGTTCTCAGATTTGACGTCTAGGCGTGATAGGTGCGGCTGCAAGCCCACAAAGGAAGATGTTAAAAGATGCTTCATGTTAGAATTTGACAGATCAGTGAGTGATCTCTCTCTCTCTCTCTCTCTCTCTCTCTCTCTCTCTCTCTCTCTCTCTCTCTCTCTCTCTCTCTCTCTCTACATGTATGTTTTCCCATATAGACATTTCTTTCCCTCTTCTTCTTTTGTTGGGTTGAGGAGTGGATTGCGGGTGGCTTTGAGGAAGGGAGAGGTGGTTGCTAGATAAACTGAGCTGCATTTAGATGTAACTGGCTCTTATCTACTTTTGGGGAGACCGCAAGTTGTAGGAGGCCATTACATTGATTTTGATTTAAATTGGACCTGTGGAGCAACGTATAAGCTTCCATTATGATGAGCTATGTCTTGCCTAAGTGTCAAGGCTTGTACACACACATCAATTCAGTAGAGAAAGTACTGGAAATTTTGTGTGTGTATATATACACACACAAGTGATGTGGGATTTTCAGCAAGGTATGAACTTTTCTGAAGAATGGAAAATCACCTGTCTTGTCTTTTGATGATGCTCGGTAAAAAGTGCTCTCGATAACTTGGAAACATCTGGGAGTCCAATGCAGTCACAAGTCTTTATTTCTCATCCTAATTTGCATGTTTTATGAAAAATTATCCAGTGGTTGAGCTGTGGAGTCCATGTTTATGCTATAATCATCTGTTTGTGAATTTCCTTTTGATTAAATGAAGCAAATGTAAATGTTGCAGGCATTCATAATCGCTTCAACAGTTACTGAGGATGAAATGCTAAACTGGTAACACCTGGATGCTATACAGTTATTTTCTTGTCTCGTTTCTTTTAATGATGCTTCATCTTTGGTATGATGAGAATCAGTCAGCTCAATGGTATTGGCTCACATAAAGTGGCTCTTTTTGGCAAATTATGTGATTTTTGCTTTTCTTTTGGTTTAGGTATCGTGAACATGTTGTCTGGGGTGACAAAGACGTAAAAATGAAACTCCTAAGGAAAGGCGTTCTAACTCGTATATATGCTCCCATGGTAAGCATCATTTCTAGTACTTTCTCTACTGAATTGTACTATCGACAAGGCTTTCTGCCCTCATCTCTAATTATACTTTGTTAAGATTTCACCTTTTTCTTGGACATGGGTATGGGAAGATAGAGTGAGTTTGGATTTTGTAATGCTGGACACATTTAAGTGCTCTTACAACTAATTTCTAGTAGGTGGATCATATACTAGATGGTGTAGTTGCATAGATGCATCTCTGAACCCTTACCCCACTTTTGGGGGAAAAAAGCGTGCTTTCTACTTTTGGAGTCCAAATTGACAGTCTTTTTTCTCCTCATAAATTCTTTTTTCTCTCAATTGAATCCATTTGGTGCAATCTCTTTTACATCAGGCTATTATACAAGGCCTGAGGGAGTCCGGTGTCTTCAGCTCTGTCATCGCATCCGCCCCATCAATTCTATCAAGAGACAAGTTCTTATCTATGATTGGTGGCGGTAATTCATCTAGAGCAGTTGCCTCGGAATCCCTCCCATCGAGAAAGGCTGGAAGAAGCAAGGAACACCACTCAACTGCAAGGAAGATCTTGGATGTTGAAGCCAATGCTGCTGCTTCTCATGCATCAGCCATCCCACCGCTATCGCCCCCAGGAATAAGGGGATACATCTCGGATGAAGTATATTAGTATATACCCAGGTCCACGATGATTGTTGCCATTGCTGCCGCCACAGCTTCTCGTCCTTGCGCGTAAAGTTGAAAGGAAGAATCAAGAGACAAAATTTGCTAGTTTTTAGTTCAGGCGGGTGTGACGTGATCTACTTGTGTCCTGTCTCTTTTGGTTCTTCCCGATCATTATCTTAGTGGCCTTGTGAGTCGCGCATTGTTTTGAGCTGAGATTCAGTGATCTCAGTAGAAACTGAAGCGATGTTGTACTTACATTCATTACACGTAAAAGAAGATGCTCAGGTTGTTTCCCTTGTAATTATTGGGTGCCTCTTTGGCTTTGCTGTGGTATACTAGTGACAAGAAAAAGACGCTGGAAGCATTTCAGTCTTACAAAATTTTGCATCTGGAGATTGTGCATTACCGTGTAATATCTCTATATCGCCCACGTGAGATTAAAGCAGGACCAACTTATTGAAAACCGAAATATGACCATAACCATCTTCTGCCAAATTACAATTTGTGACCAGAGTGGCATTAATTGATAAGACAAGCGACAGGAACTCCAGTTAACCCTTTTCCGGCAATCAAAATCATTAAAGATTGGCCTCATTTTAGGTTCTGAACCAAATATATATATATATTTCATTCTCAGTAAAGTAAAGACGATTTTCTTCGTGGAGATCTTTTCGTGTGATTTCTGGATATGTTCCAGGCAGTAAAGCCCAGTGGGGTAGTCTTTTGAAATGAACTTATTAAGGAGATCTGAGTCTTCTTCTAGTTCTTTATCACAAATGTCCTCAGATCAAGGACCAATAAATAGAGAAGAAATTAATATAGAAGATTTCAATAAATCTATTGAAAATTGATTTATTCCAAAAGTCAAACTGGATAGAATTTATGAACATTCAAAATTTAAACTCTTTGGAAATAATGATTATGTCATTGTTACTGAAGAAAGAGATGTACCACTTTCTAATTCTTTTGCTTCTATACAACTTTTAAATAAGGATTCTGTAAAGAAGCATTCCCAGAAATGGAATTACATGCACATAGGTTTGGTACAGGTCGGTGCAAAGCCCCTTACCAAAGAAGGATTAGATACTTCCTTACTCCTTGTTTTGAGAGATGCTAGACTTTTAAAATATGAAGAATCTATTCTTGGTGCTGTCGAGACCAGTCTTTGCAGCGGACCAATTCATTTTGATAGTCATCCTGGCCTTACTGTCTCTCTCAAAGACAGAAATATTTTAAAATCTCTCACTCTCCAAATAAAAACCCATAATTATTCCATAGCTCAAGGTTCTATTCCCATAGCCCTTATATACAGAGTTTATTACAAAGTAATGAATTCTGCCTTCGATAGCAAAGCTTTTAAATTAAATTCTAATAGAGAAACCCTTCTCCTGCAAACAGACATTTCTAAAGCAAATGTTACCATTCCTAGGACCATTCCTTGGAATCAAATAACCCTTCCTGATCAATGGGAATTAGAAAACCGAATACCCCAGCCAATCATAAAAAATTCTGATCCTACCAATATCATTCAACACCCTGAAGGAAGAGTAACTATTCAATTTTCCAGAAGATCTATAGATATTCCTAGAAGGTCTTGCGACATTAGATCAATTCCTTCTTGGCATTCCACTTCTTCTCGAAGGTCAGTAGATACTATTCCTTTCAATATTCCTTTGAATAATCCTGAAGAAGTATCTGCTAGTGCTCCTCCTCTTCCAAACATTAGTGGTATAGATAACAGGTCAGGAATTTCCAGACCAGTTTACCAACATACTCCTGATTTCCCGGATCCAACTCCTTCCGAAATGGAAGACCCTGAAATCAATGTTTTGGAATTAGTTTTTGAACCTGATAAAGTACTTTTAAATAAGGAATTTAATTTTTTTGAAAATAAACAAATCAGAGATTGGTTCTTCGAGAATTTTCGAAACCAAGCTCTTAAAATCAAAAAGGAATATTACGATTACATGTACCAACATGAAATCCAAACATTCTTCTTTGGCTGGTTTGAAAATGAATTTCTAAAAGAAAAACAAATTTTTGTTTTAGATCAATTTTATAAATGGAAATTAGACGATGGCCAGGTCATCGAGTCTAATCATCCTCCACTTAGAAAAATTAAAATTGAACATAGAGAAAATGAGATAATAGCTTCTCCTTTTAAAACAGCCTCTGAAATAGACGTCATTGGTATTAAGAAGATTGTTGAGCAAAATAATTTTTCAAATCAACATCTTCATACCATAGGAAAATAACTTGATCGTATTGAAAATCTCACTTAAAATAGTTTTCCATCCTCTTCTATAACAGCTCTAAAAAAGGACTTAAAATCACCTCTTTTTAAAAATTTTGAAATTCCAAAAAATCCTAGTCTTGATTTTGCTAAAGCATTAGAAGACAGGAGGAAACTCCTCAAAGGAAAAACAGTTTTGATTCCTAAAAATCCTATAATTTTGGATACTCCTTTAATACAAAATCTGAGTGTCAAAGACACTCCAGACCGCATTAAAACCTCCAATCAAATCAATCTTTTAGATAAATCCGATACTGAATCCCTTCCTGAAATAAATCGTATTACTTGGAAGGATCCCCAAAAGTTATATTACTCTCGTGCTACTCCTCCAGATATCCTTACGGAAGAAGCATTTTCAAAAGTTCAAAATAAATATTCTTCTGATGCTATTTATGAATGGAACATTGATGGTGTCTCTGAGCAAAACCTCATTAATATTTTAACCCAAATGGTTATGCTCGCCAACACTTATAAAACCATTCCGGATACTTCCGACCACTCTGTTGCATATCTTTTAATAGCCGGTTTTACAGGACAGCTTAAAGGATGGTGGGATAACTATCTGAATGATGAGCAAAGGTCCCAGATTCTAAACGCCTATAAACTCGACCCTTTTGGTCAAAATATTCTTGATGAAGATGATCAGCCCATCCAAGATGCTGTTAATACTTTAATATTTTCTATATCCCAACATTTTCTAGGAGATTCTTCTCATATTCTTGATAAAAACCAAGATCTTTTATCCAATATGAAATGTAGATCTTTAGGAGAATTCCGAGAATACAAAGAAATATTTTTGCAAAGAGTTTTCCAAAGAACAGACTACAATCAGTTTTTTTGGAAAGAAAAATTTCTTACTGGTTTACCAAAACTCATAGGAGAACAAGTTCGTAGTAAGATAATAAAAGAATATGAAAATCAAATTCCATATGACCATCTTTCTTATGGAGAACTAACCTCTTATGTTTATAAAATAGGAACACAGTTGTGCACTAATATTCGTCTCCAAAAACAAATCAAGAAAGAACAAAAGCTTTCTAAAAAAGGATTAGGAGATTTTTGTGCCCAATATGATCCATCTTTTGAATCTTTTAAAAAATCCAAATATTCAGGAAAATGTCCTTCTAAACAAAAGGATCGAAAGAAATTTTATAAGAAACCTTATAAAAAGAAATTTGATAAAAAGTATTCTGAAAAGAAATTTTCTAAAAGAAAAGAAAATGATAGTTTTGATAAAACCAAAAAACCTAAAAGAGATTTTAAAAACATTACTTGCTATAACTGCGGCAAAAAAGGCCACACTTCTCGTTTCTGCAAACTCAGCAAAAAGGTTAATGAGTTAGATTTAGATGAAGAAACTATTAATCAACTTAATCAATTAATGATTGAAACTGTTAGTAGTTCTTCTGACGAATCTAGTTTTGAAAAATGATTACAAATTTGTGATTTGGAAACCTCTTCATCATCAACTTCAGAAAGTGAAGATGAAGAAGCCACCAGCTTTGAAATAAATGTTTTGACAAAAGAAGAAGAAATTCTTTTGCAAACAATTGATCAGATCACTGATCCTGAAACAAAAATAAAATATTTGAATAATTTCCAAAACCCCAAATTAGCTTCTAAACCTACTTTTCAAACTAGCAATCCTTATAATATTTCTACCATTCTTGACAAAACCAAGAAAACTAAATTCAAACCCATTTCTATAAGTGATCTAACCCAAGAAATCAATAAACAAAAGGAGGAAATCCAAAACCTCAAAGCTGCTCAGATAATTATGCAAAAAGACATTTTGGATATTAAAATGAAAAATTTTAAAAAGAAACAAAAGGAAGAAGATTTTGAAGAAAAAGATGTTCCTCAACTCACTTCTTCTTATGATACAAACTTCCTTTTAATGCTTCTGAAATAACTACCAGAAAATGGATTATCAACATTTCCATAAGAATCCAAAATGAGATTGTTTTGGAAACAACAGCCCTTTTTGATACTGGTGCAGACCTCAATTGTATAAAAGAAGGTCTTATACCAACTAAATATTTTGAAAAAACTTTCCAATCTCTCAAATCAGCATCCGGTGATAAGCTGGTTATTAATTATAAAATTCCTGAAGCCGAGATTGTGAAAGACCAAATATCTTTCAAAACTCCCTTTCTCCTTGTTAAAAATATCAAACAAAATGTTATTTTGGGATCGCCTTTTATCAATTTACTCCAGCCTTTTAAAGTTTCTGAAAAAGGAATTGAAACTGAAACCTTAGGCAAAAGAATTTGCTTTAATTTCATTTCAAAACCCCAAACCAGAAATTTGAATACTCTTCAAGAACATTCCATTTCTGAGATTAATTGCATAATCCAAGACAAAGAAAGTCATCTTCAGTTTCTTAAAGAAGACCTTGAATACAAAAGAATTGACAAAAATCTTTCTGAAACCAGTCTTCAGAAAAGGATTTCCAATCTTGAAAATCAAATCAAAGATTCCATATGTTCTAATATTCCCAATGCCTTCTGGTCTCGTAAATGTCACATAGTTGATTTACCTTATGAACCAGGATTTTCAGAAAAGGATATTCCTACTAAGGCTAGACCTTCTCAAATGAATCACGAAGTTCTAAATTTCTGCCAAAAAGAAATACAGGAACTTCTTGAGAAGAAGCTTATTAGGAAAAGCCAATCCCCTTGGAGTTGCTCTGCTTTCTATGTCAACAAAAATGCTGAACTAGAAAGAGGAGTCCCGAGATTGGTAATAAATTACAAAACTTTGAATACTGCCTTGAAATGGATAAGATATCCAATTCCTAATAAAAAAGATTTGTTAAATAGGCTTTGTGATGCAAAGATCTTTTCTAAATTTGATATGAAATCAGGCTTCTGGCAAATTCAAATTAGTGAAAAAGACAGGTGCAAGACAGCCTTTACTGTTCCTTTTGGCCAATATGAATGGAATGTCATGCCTTTTGGGTTGAAAAATGCCCCATCTGAATTTCAAAGGATAATGAATGATATTTTTAATCATTGTTCTGATTATATTATTGTTTATATTGATGATGTTCTAATATTTTCTACATCCATAAAGAAACATTTTAAGCACATCAATCATTTTATCAATATTTCAAAGAAAAATGGTTTAGTAGTTTCACCTACTAAAATATCTCTTTTCAAAACAAAAATTCGTTTTTTAGGACATTACATTCATCAAGGTACTATCATACCTATTGAAAGATCAATAATATTTTCTGAGAAATTTCCCAATGAAATCAGAGACAAAAATCAATTGCAAAGATTTCTAGGAAGTTTGAATTACATTATTGAATTCTTTCCTCGCATCAATATAATTTGCAAACCACTCCATCAGAGGCTCAAAAAGGATCCTCCTCCATGGACTCAGGTCCATACTGATATTGTAAAACAGATCAAACGGACTGTCAAGGAAATTCCTTGTTTACATTTTGCAGATTCTTTTGCTTTTAAAATTGTTGAAACTGATGCTTCTGATATTGGATACGGAGGAATTCTTAAGCAATCCAAAGACAACAAAGAACAAATCGTTCAGTTTGTCTCCAAACACTGGAATGATTGCCAAAAGAATTACTCTACCATTAAGAAAGAAATTCTTGCTATTGTACTTTCTATTTCTAAGTTTCAAGGAGATCTTTTGAATCAAAAATTCTTATTACGAATTGATTGTAAGTCTGCAAAAGATGTTTTGCAGAAAGATGTTCAAAATATTGCTTCTAAACAAATCTTCGCCAGGTGGCAAGCCATCTTATCTGTTTTTGATTTTGATATAGAATTCATAAATGGTTCTTCAAATTCTCTCCCAGATTTTTTAACACGAGAATTTTTACAGGGAAAATGCCTCCCAAACCACCTGACAAGCCTACCAGAAGAAAAGGCAAAGAACCCGCCGAATCTTCGGAGAAAAAGCCTGGCTTAACCAACATAAAGACGTGGTTACAAGCAACCACCCAGCCATCTTTGAATACCACCACCATTTCTACTCAGGCCAAACCGAACCCTGAGTTGTCTCTAAGACCTCCTTTTGATATTACTAAAATTTCTCATGAAGAAGCTTTACAGCTTCTCCAAAAAGCATTCAATAGTCAGACTCAACCATCAGCATCATCAGCGGCAATGGTAAGTCCTGACCCTTCTCCCATTGCTACCTAAAAGCAAATGGGAAAAAGAATTTCTAGTGAGGTGGTTATCCAGTCTACCCAGACAACACCTCTTGAACCCAAATCAAAATTTTTTCCTAAAATTGGTTTTGAAACAATTTGCAACATTGAAAATGGATTTTATGATGAAAACCCTTGTGTTTTTGCAAAAAAAATATGTTTTCAGAAAAATTCTTTTACACCCCTCATGATATTTATAAAACTGTTGATTTCTATGAAAGAATTTTGATAGAAACAGAATCTATCACTTTTAAGTATTTCTCAGACAAAGGACATATAAATTACTCCAAGACCATTCTACACAAGGTCATTCACCCTCGAGAATGGAAACCTAGTCCTCTGGCCATGAGAAAATTTAATATCAAAATGTCTGAATCCATTCCATACAGGACATCCTTTTCCTATTTTGATTATAGACAAGCATGGTGGAATGTATTTTGGAGACAGAACCCTAATAATTCCCATACTTGGCTTTTCTACTTTGAGAACTTTGAAATCAAAGGACTCCCTTACTGGTTCCTCAAATGGTGGGATCATTTTGGACCCATCGAAGAAATTATTCATCCCAGAGTTCAACCCAGTTATGAACTCTTCCTCAAAAAATTCAATCCATTCTCCCATGAACAAATCTACAATAGTATCATGATCTTTTTCCATGCTTTTGGCATATCTTGGGTTCATGGATGGACTTTTGATTTTATAAAATCACAAGGAAGAACAAACATCCCTATTCTGATAAGAAGATTCAAAGTCAAATGGTGGGATGGTTTCAAGTTTTTTGATAGAACATCTCTTGAGAGTGTCAATAAATGGCTCATTGCCAGATAGCATGTTTCTAGTCACCCTCCCCCTCCTGGGGAAATCACCCCTTTTCTACATGACAAAGGTTTTGTCCTTTCTAAGTTAGCTTCAGCCCAATCACACCAACAATTAGCAGGGATGTTGAAGCAAGCTCTTTCTGAAATCGAAGACTCTGAATCTTCCTACTCTCATCATAGTGGGAACTCCAATGAAGATGATTGCTACGGAATCCTTCCAAGGATCCCATGGGGAGATGTAGCAGACCAAGAAGGAGAAGACGAAATGGTGGAAGATTTGTCCAAACCATAAAATCAGGCGCCGAAAGTCTTCAGCCATTTCCATCATTACGCCAAGAGACTCCAACCATTTTCATCATTTCTAGGACGAAATGAGTCTATCAATCTTTTTTTTTATCAGAATTTTCATAATTATGTTCGGTCACTGTTCACTGTAACACTGTGCACTTATTACTATTTACTACAGTATCACCCGTGAACTATTTCTACAGGAACTTTATTTGCTTATAAAACCAGACCTCACTCACTTGAAGAGGCAGGCTCTCACATCCTCTCAGAACCTCTTCACATCCTTTCTCTCAGAGCTCAAAACCTCTCCAGTTTCTCTCCAAGCCTTCTTCGAAGGAATAAGAGATCTCACATCTCAAACCTTTCTATAACCTTTTCATATCCAGTAAGTTCCTGATCCCTGTAAAGATCTTATCCCATACTTTCAACATCTTTCAAAACCTTTTCTAGTTCTTATAGCGTGGAAAATCTTATCGTTCTAGACTACTAAATAGTTTGAGTAACGGGAGAATTTCTACTAAAGAAATTTCCTTACTTCTGCACTTGTATTTCGATACTTACATTCTGTAACCTTTCAATACTGTTGTTGTAATATTTCAATATTGTTTATATACCAGTCATTTCTCTAATTTCCTTCTTGCATTTACATACTACATACCGCACAAACGGCAGGTCGAACCGCCTGTGGAAGGTCTGTACTTTAAATTAAAGCAGTTCTCTACAATTGTTATATGTCCTTACTTCTTCTTACCGTTTTACCCTTTTCATCCTTGCTTAGCAAGACCACCTACATGGTTGGTTTAGAGTTTCTAGCTATTCTTCTTTTAGTTTTATATATTGCTTATGGTCTCTTTATTATTTATAATGCTCGTGCTTTTATTTAATTTTATTTATTTAATAGTTTTCTGTGTAGAAATATGCACTTTTGTACTAGAGTATATTTTTGCTATTGCTAGATCCAGAGACATATCTGAGATTCTATATTTATTTTCACAATATATTAGATATTTTGATCATTTAGAACGACAATTACAGGTTACATACATCCTTGTAGCCCTTATCTTTTTATTACAATTTCCCAGATTCCTTTCTAATAAACGTAAACGTTCAGATAAAGATTAATAACCTTCTATAATTCATTCTTTTCCATTTACAATCCCCAGATCCTTGGACACTTATGGTATCAAAGCCAAGGGGTAGATAAAGATTAATAACCTTCTATATTTCATTCTTTTTCATTTACAATCCCCAGATCCTTAGACACTATATATATGTCTTCAAAATTTAAAAGGAATCCAGTTTGAAGCATTCAACCATCTAGCTGTCAGAGGAGGCATGAGGCATCACAGTTTGACTTGACTTTTGTCTGCATTTAGCAATTTGGGTGAACGAGTCAAAAGTCGGTAGATAGGAAGACTGGAAAGGGCATGGCAAGTGGTGGAGGAGGGTCATTGGAAAGTTGAAAAGCTTGTCTACTTCTAGCCATAATGTTTTTCCTGTTTATCTATGAATGATTTAAAGTCACCTTTCAGCAAAAGTTGGAGATATCAAGAAGTCACCAACTTATCACCCTGCTTTCTCTCGTCTCAGTTCTGCATCTGCAGCCAAAGCAAAACATGGTTTGGTGGGAAGCAGTTCTCTCTCCGGCCCTGCAGGTGGTTTTTGACAAGTTAACGTCTGGAGACATCACAGAGTTTCTTCATCGCGCAAACATCGACGAATTCCTCCTTGAAAAGCTAAAGATTACATATTTTACAAATATTGCTGTACTTGATGATGCAGAGGAAAAGCAGTACGATAATCTGGCCATCGAGACCTGGCTAGACATGCTTAAAGAAACGACTTATGAAGCTGAGGACATATTGGATGTGTTGGCCACAGAAGCATTGAGATGCAAGTTGCAAGCCGGCTCTCAAAACATGGGGAATCAGGTGCGCAAATGGAACTTGGTACCTCCTTTTAGATCATTTGATGACACGATCAAGTCAAAGATAACGGAAATTGTCGATAAATTAGAATTCATTGCAAAACAAAAAGATTTGCTTGGACTAAAAGGTGAAGGTGGGAGGAAGTTTAGAATCATGCGAAGAATGCCAACAACTCCACTACTCGTTGAGTCTCGTGTTTTTGGTAGGGATGATGACAAAGAAGAAATAATTAGGTTACTTTTGGACAGTGACAGTGAAAGGCAAACTAGTGAGTTCTCTGTAGTCCCTCTCTTGGGGATGGGTGGAATTGGTAAGACTCTGCTTGCTCAATTTGTCTTCAATGACAGAAGGGTGGATGAGTTTTTTGATGTGAAAGCATGGGCCTGTGTGTCGGATCAATTTGATATGGTAAGGGTAACAAAGGCGATTCTTGAATCGGCCACTCATAAGTCATGGGAAACCATGAACTTGGAGCTACTGCAGAATAGCTTAGCAAAGGAGCTAAGCAAAAAGAAGTTTTTCGTCGTCTTAGATGATTTATGGGATGACAACTATGAGAATTGGCATGAGCTGATGTTACCTTTCCTTGCTGGTGCTCGTGGAAGTAAAATAATGGTCACAACACGCAATGAAGCTGCTTTGTCATTTATGAATGCCTGCGCGCCTTATCGTCTCAGGGAATTGTCAGACGATGCTTGTTGGTCATTGTTTTCTCGACATGCTTTTCCAAATGCTGACTCAGGAACTCATCATCAGCTGGAAGTTATCGGTAGAGAAATCGTGAAGAAGTGCAGAGGCGTGCCTTTGGCTGCAAAATCTTTGGTAAGCCTTCTTGGCTCTAAGTTAGGGATTGACCACTGGCAAGAGATCTTGAATAGTAATCTCTGGGATTTGCCAACCAGAAGAAATGGCATACTTCCTGCTCTGCAGTTGAGCTATCATCACCTTCCTGCAAATCTAAAGCGATGTTTTGCATATTGTTCATTATTCCCGAAGGACTATAAATATGACAAAGACAAGCTAGTCTTGCTATGGATGGCCGAAGGGTTTGTTCAGCAAGGAGAAGATGATAAAAGAATGGAAGATCTAGGTGGAGATTACTTTAATGATCTATTATCAAGATCATTTTTCCAGGAGTCAACTGCGGATAAATCACGGTACATCATGCATGACCTGATTAATAATTTGGCTCAGCTAGTGTCAAGAAAGATGCGCCTAAGCTTTGAGAGTAGATCAGCGCTCCAAAAGCCAACTGGTTTTTTGGGAAAGGCTCGTCACTTCTCCTATCCTCGTGGTAGATACGACGTGTATAAGAAATTCGAATCATTAATTGAAGTTGAGTGGTTACGGACATTCCTGCCATTGTCTCCATATGAGACCGGATTTTGTTACTTAAGCAATAAGGTGGTCACAGATCTTTTACCTAGGTTGAGATGCCTGAGGGTGCTTTCTTTGAGTGGCTATTGCATCACTGAGCTACCCAACTCGATTGGTGATTTGAAAAATCTCCGTTACCTGAATCTCTCACACACTGCCATTAAATCTCTACCTCAATCTGTGTGTACTCTGTACAACCTACAAACATTGATGTTGAATGATTGTGATTCTCTTGAAGAGTTGCCTACAGATTTAACAGACCTAATTAACTTGCAGTATTTCGACATAAGTAGGAGTATAATACCGCGCATGCCTTCGCATATGAGTAGACTGAGAAATCTTCGCACTTTGCCTGAATTTGTTGTGGGCCCTAAAAGCGGTTCTGACATAGGAGAGTTACGCGATATGGTGCATCTCCATGGAGCACTTACCTTATCAAGGTTGGAGAACGTTGAAGATTTTTGGGATGCAAGGAAGGCCAATTTGACAAATAAGAAGCACCTGACCACTTTGACATTGGAATGGAGCAGCAACTTTGAATTACAAGACGAAATTGTCCAGATAACCGTCCTAGAGATGCTACAACCTCATTCGAAAGTAAAGAAGGTTGACATAAGATGGTATGGAGGCACAAGGTTTTCGTCTTGGTTGGGGGACCCTTCCTTCTCCAAGATGGTGTTTCTCAGCCTCACAGATTGTCGAAGATGCGTGTTCTTACCCCCATTGGCTCAGCTATCCTCGCTGAAACATCTCCACGTCAAGGGACTTTATGCTGTGAAGAGTGTCGGTCTGGAATTTTTTGGGTATGCCTTATCTCGTGGCAAGCCTTTTCCCTCGCTGGAGACTCTTATTTTCAGAGACATGTTGGAGTGGGAGGACTGGTCTTGTTCTCTAGATGATAAAGGAATTGCAGCTTTCCCGAGCCTTCGCGAGCTTTATATCGAGAGATGTCAGAATCTAAGGGGAAAACTACCCGACCATCTTCCTTGCTTGGAGAAACTTGTGATTCATGAATGCAAGCAGTGGGCATCTCCACTCCCAAGGCTTCCTCTGCTCCGTCAACTAGACATTAGAGGATGTGACGCGCTATCACTTGGAACCGCCCTCGATATGAGCTCACTTCTCTCCTTGCAAATTAGTGAGATCTCAAATTTCACTCATTTTAACGCTGGTCTGATGCAACATTTGACACAGCTCAAGCATTTAAATATCACGGGTTGCGCTGATCTTAACTATTTGTGCGGAGATGATGGCGGGTTTCAACAGTTGACTTCTCTTCGGAGAATGGTAATTCGCAATTGTCCACAATTGATTGCTTTGACCAAGAAAGAGCAACATCTTCCGAAGGACATTGAGTATTTGGAGTTCGAGCGTTGTCATAGTCTGCAGACACTACCAACCGCGCTTCACAGTCTCACATCTCTTCAAGAGTTGACGATCAAGGACTGCCCTGCAATTATATCATTCACCGAGACAAATGTTCCGTCCATGCTAAGGGGACTGGCAATTCGCGGATGCAATCTGGAGTCCCTACCTAAAGGGATAATTTGTAACAGGCATACATCGCTCGAGTATCTGTACATAAGCGGATGCTATTCCCTCACCTCCTTTCCGAGTGCAAGTGAACTCATTCCCACCTCTTTCCGGCAGTTGTCTATTGACCTTTGTCCGGATTTGGAGTCGCTTCCTGATGGAATAATGCTACGGGACAACGTGTTTCTCAAGGTCTTGGAGATCTTCGACTGCTCCTCTCTTATATCCTTCCCGAGTGGCCAATTACCGCTCACACTGAAGACGCTGACCGTCTGTAGTTGTTCGAATCTGGAGTCAATAGCCGACATCCTAAGTCAAGATGGCGAAAGGGTTCTCGAATCTTTTCGTGTCAGCAACTGCACTAGTCTCAAGTCCTTACCCAATGGCCTGCACAAACTCGCTTTTCTTGATTATCTGGAAATCGAACAGTGTCCGAGTCTGACATCCTTCCCTGAAGGAGGACTTCCCATGGCCAATCTCAAAAGGTTCCATGTCATGAGCTGCGAGAACCTCAGGGCATTGCCCGAGCAAATGCAGAATCTGACTGCTCTTCAGGAACTATGCATTTCAGACTGTCCAGGAATCGAGTCCTTCCCAGAAGGCGGTTTGCCCATCAACCTAGTATCCCTAGAGATCAAAGATTGCAAGAGCATTAGCCCCCTGACCGACTGGGGCTTGCATAGACTGAACTCGCTCGACAAATTATCAGTAACTGGTGGATGCTCGACTCCTTCGACTTTCCCCGAGTGGATGCTTCCTCCCACTCTCACCAGCCTTCACCTGGGAAGGCTCCCGAACCTCGAGTTTCGAACTAACTGGTTGCAGAACCTGACATCCCTGGAAGATCTTAGGCTTAAAGATTGTCGGAAGCTCCACTCTTTGCCTGTCGAGGGGCTTCCCGCCACTCTCTCTCGCCTGGAGGTCAGCGGTTGCCCCCTGATCGAGCAACAATGCGAAAGAGAATGGACAAAGATCGACCACATCCCGTGCATACTAATGTAGACTCCGCCGCGAAAAACTGATGCCAGCATAAACAATGAAGCTCCACGGTTTTTGCACTCCCGAAGCAATCATACGAGCGAACTGAGGTGTTGATTCAGCCCATCTCTTTTTCTTGTTCAAGAAGGGCACTGTGTATTTTGGGTAGTTGCTAGTCAGTCAGTCAGTACCGGAAGTGGTAAGCTAAATGTCTTGCTTTTGCTTGCGGCCTTTACACAGATCATGTGGAACGGCGTCGGGCATGGTCAGGGTCAGTTTGGTAAAATGCCATCGCGGCGCGCGCGCTGTGAAAAACGAAGAAAGGCGAAGGGATAAGGCGACACGCCATGGCGAGTCTCCTCCCCTGCTTCAACTGCCGCTCCCCCTCCCGCCCCCTCCCCGCCGCACGCGCGCGGGTCTCGCCGCCGGTCGGGCTCCCGGCGGGGCGGCACCCCGCCGCCGCCTCGGCGGCTTCGTCGGCGGCGGCGGCGGCGGCAGGGGCGTACGGCTGGTGGCCCGCGCCGGCCCGAGCGCGAGCAGCTACGTGTTCGCTTTCGTGTTCCCGCTCTCCCTCCTCGTCGTCACCGTCTTCGCCTCCATAAAGATCGCCGATAAGCTCGACAGGGACTTCCTCGAGGAGGTTAGATATCTCCATCTTCTTCCTCGATTCTTAACCTCGTTTTTCTCCGGATTTCCTGCTGTTCTTTTTTCCCGGTTTTGTGGAGGGGTGATGACATTCGATACAGCATCAAAGGCGATGCTTGTTCTTCGCTCGATTGTTGAAGTACTTGTGTACAGTATGAGAGAATCAGTGTGTTAAAAATGGTAAATTTTGTTAATTGGCTTAACAAGTGACCTCGAGGAGCATCATTCTCTAAGCTTAATTATTTGAAGCCCGCTTTGGAGTTCGATTTCCAAGGTATGAAATCCGCTTTCTGAAATCGCGAATCCTGTGAGTAAAATCTTGGCCTTTCGGGGTGCGGTGTCCCTTGAAGCTTGTTGTGTTTTAACTAGTGTAAGACTGCAGTTTGCACAAATACATGTATGTAACTTTCAGATTTTCTCTAATATTTGAGAGCTGGTAGGATGCTGATGGATGACATCCATTTCTTGTAGAGAATTGGAAACAGAAGATTTTCTCTTCTTGCAGTGTAAAATTCAATGGGCAATTCGAGTTTGCTAGGGAATGGCGCAACTCTTGTTTCTTATCTTTTAGCTTTAGCTGATTAGTTGACGGCTTTGCGCCGCTTGCCACGAGGATGCAATGTTACCTGCATGACAAAACTCCTCACTCTTCTTTGTTTGGCAGATATTCTAGTCATTCATAGCTAAGTCTGCTGTATTCTAAGAGCACGAGTATTGCTATCACCTTGATTTGCATGTCGAAGGACAGTAAGTTGCCAGCTAAGAAAAGGACCGATAAGGATACACTGTAGTTTGTGAAATGAGCGACATAGTCTGCTTTCCTTTTCTCTGTTGTGAGTTTGTGACCTCAAGATAGAGAAGTTCTTCTTTGCAGACAGGGTTGCGTACGAACACCGTGCTATTTTCTCATCTGTGCTCTCGTTACTGTTTGGATGTTTGTCTGCTTGCTTCTGTATGGTAATAGCAATAGGAATCATACCTCTCTCAGATTTTTGGAGAAGCCTCAGATGAAATTTTTGCCTTTACAATTTTAATGCCAGATAAAGTCTGCGACCACTTCTTTCTTCCATGTTTTTAGATGGTTCTTTTTCCTTGTACTGGGTATTTTTTGCATTTGCCTTCATGCGAATGCACGCTTGCATTACGTAGAAATGTGGGTTTTCATATCTTTGATGGTTGGAGACCAGCATGCTGATTTGATCTGCCACTTGGAACAAACCATTCAAAGAACTTGTTGTTTAGATAGTCTGTCGATGTTTCTACCTGTTTGTGAAGAGGGTCACCCTAGCGTAACAGATTTTACATTTCTCTAATCCAGCTTGCAATTAATCAAGCAATAAAGGATGCGGATGAAGGTGATGATGCTGAGGTCTCTTTAGAAGAGAAACCTGTTCTTTCCCGCACTCGCAACCGGCCAAAACGAGAAGCGTAGGCTGCAGCAGCCTTGTGTGTAGTTTTGACTTTAGTTGAGAGACCAACACACCATTGGGAAGACCAATCTGAAGAGAGCAGTGGCATGCTTGTAGTTTCATGTGATTCATCTTGGCTTTGAATGTGTGTAATTTGGGTTCGATAGAATGCACAGGCTTGGTATATTTCTTGAGGATAATGTGATGGGATTTGAAATGACTTATTAGGAAAAAGATAAATCAGATCACTGCAATCCGAATGTAATTGATTGAACTGCAACTTTAGTATATATGGGTTAAATATGGGCTTATAACCCATTTTGCAGGTGGTGCCAGTTTTTAAAGAGTTTTAGCAGTTTTAGTGGAGGCAATCTTTGTTTTAGGCACTTCTTGCATCTTAGTTCCTCTCTATGAACACCATTTTAATATATCAACATAGGAATGGCCGTCATTTCTTATATACATAATTCTGATTCGGCCGTAACATGGATTCATTTCGAAAATTGGTGTTCTCACATGATTCGATGCCGATGAACTGAATTTTTTTTCTTGGTACATGACATATGTGGAACATTTCTCTTTAGTTGGGCAAAGTTTCGAATTAAAAATCCCAACCTATTTCCTGGATGGGAGAGAGCATTTTCAATCAAACCTAGAACGAGACTGTCAGGGACTAGTACATCGGAAAACAATAGTGAGGAAGTTTTACAAACCTGAGCCACAACAAGAGGCATCTCAAGTACGCTGTTCGCACCGGGAATGTCATAGACCAGCTTCCCGAGTCTCTCTGGATCGGGCCTTGTCATGTCCCCAAGCTCTTGCAACACGCGATTCACTTCGGCCCTGACAAAAACTGTATCTTCTCCATTGCAATGTACCATAAGCCTTCTTTCAGAGCTAATTGCAAGCTGACCTGCAAGAGGGTAGTAATGCCCAAGAACCTTTGGCAATGCGGTCTTGATCGCTTCACCAGCCAGTTCATCACGTTCTGGTTCAACTTGAAGTAATAGACAGTTCGGACTATGGAAGCAAGGACGATGTCTCGGCTTCGTAAGGAAGTATTGTCCTTTCATAGTTACTTCTGCAGGAGAAATCGGTGATTGCTCACCTTGCTTCATACCCAGTTGATTGGAAGAGCAGTTCTCCATCAAAAAAAAGTTCTTCAAGGCTTCAACTTTATCCAGAACCTGATGCACAACTTCAATAAACAAGATCAATGGTCTATGCACAGGAATATGTGTACCGTGCTACTTTCTCAGTCTACGCACTTGTTATACATATTTTCCTTCATCCAGAAGAGCACTTACATTACGAGAATTGTGGATTTTTCCGTATCTGTGATGGTCAGAGACTGGCATGTGTGGATTTGGTCTGTCAATTGGAACAAACCATACAGAAAACTTGCACATTAGATAGTCTGATGGATGTCTCTAACTGTGTTTGTCAAAGGGACTCACCTTTGCATAACGGAATTTATGTTACGACTAATCAAGCAATGAAGGACAAGGATGAAGGCGACACGCTGAGGTCTCTTTAGAAGAGAAGCCTGTTATTTCCCACACTCACGGCGGTCTGGAACAAGAAGTGTAAACTGCAGCTAATTTTGACTGTACTTGAGAGATTGAAACACACCATGGCGAAAACCAATTTTAAGAGAGCTGTAGCGTGCTTATAGTTTCATGTGATTCTATCTTGGCTCTGAATGTTTGCAGCATGGATTCTATAGTTTCATTTGTCTGTATTCATGTTTGATAGGATGCGCGAAAGAAAAGAATTTGCGATATTCCTTAAAGATAATATGACACGATGCAAATGACTTCTCAGTAAAGAGGTCAATTAAATCACTGCAAACCAAATGTAATCGATTAGTCTGCAATGGGAACGACCTGAATGTCAACTTCACCAGTCATCATTGTTCCACATTGCAGTGTTGCTCATCCACCAAATTGATCTTTCACACACATTAGACTAGTTCATGAGATGGGTTAATTGCTAATAAATCACTAAACATCACCTTTATTTATTGATCCTTATGCACCCTACAAAAGGAATACCAAAGGATTTACTTTGCAAATGTCTCAAAGCAGATCCATAAGAAATCACATCAAAAATTTAAGATCGAATGCAGAAAATAACAGCATCAAGTGAAAGGGTCTTAGCCTTTCCTATATCTGCATCATCTCCTCCTGGAAAATCTTCATAGCAGCGGCAGGCAAACCTAGAACTACACTGATGCCTTTCGGATCCTTCCCATGAGGAAGGAACAACATAACTTCTTTCTCAGGCAAGTTCACGGGCCCCGAAATAAGCGGTTCTCCCCAGCCAAAATCTATCTTATGAAATGACAACCTTGACCAGGTACTAATCAAGACGGTGCATGCAAGGAAGGTCGCGATCGTTTTGTTTCAAAGTAATCAATGGTCGACCTGACATAACTCTCAGTGATCATCTTGATTGCATCTTGAATTAGCCCCACAGTGAACGATAGTGGCTTCTCCACAATTTCACCTGCCCGGCGGATCAAATGTGCTAACATTATTCCATTTCCAAAATACCCTTTCGGAAGTGGGGGATCAAATTTGGCACGCATGTCGACAGCGAATAGCAGCTTGGTTTGTCGGTCAGGCAGCATACTGAGTGCTTTGGTTCTAGCAATCCATAAAAATGCAGAGAGTTTCGGAAGTGGTGCATTTCTTCAATAGTCCATCTCCCATTGCCTAGGCCTTTAATTTCTCGATCTTGTCAGCATCGAAGCAGAAGGAATTATACAGCAGCTCATTATTCGGAGTTAGACCTGTCTTCGATTTCAGCGAGTTCCTGGTGTGGGTATTCAACCTTTGGCGGGTTCCTGGATTTGAGAATGGTTCTGCCCAGGAATGGTGGGATCGATAGAGGCAAGCCCCTCGCTGTTTCAGCCCATGAATTGACGAATTCCATTGCCACAATCCCATCAAACATGCAATGGTTCATGCACAGCCCCAGAGTGAATCCTCCGCATTTGAACTTTGTCACCTGTTGGATATGAAAATCAGAACTCGAAGTTTTCGTGAATTACCTTCAAAATCCAATCCTATCTGGAGTATATGAGTCTTGTTTAAGAGATGATGCATACACAAATGCACATGCTCTCCTGCAGATAAGGGAAACAGCTGAATGTCTAACACTTAATGGCAGAGTGAACATTCTTGGAGGGATCTTTGTATCAAGTCGAGTCTGGGTACCTCGTCTCAATCATATCCTAGCCATGATACAGTAATACTCCGCGACAAGATGCGCATAGTTGCACTACAAGACTCAAAACTAGCAAATGCTTGGACAAGAACATTTTCAATAAAACACAGACTGACATTGTAGGGACAGGTATCAGAAAACAATAGTGAGGAAAGTTTCACAAACTTGAGCCACAACAAGAGGCATCTCAAGTATGCTGTTTGCACCAGGAATGCCATAGACCAACTTCCCAAGTCTCTCAGGATCGGGCTTTGTCATGTCCCCAAGCTCACTCAGCGTGCAATTTGCTTCGGCCACAACAAAGACTGCACCTTCTCCTTTGCAATCCACCATCAGCCTCCCTTCAGAGCTGATGGTGAGCCTCCCTGCAAGAGGGTAGTAATGCACAAGAACCTTTGCCAATGCATTCTTGATCACCTCACCAGCCTGTTCGTTCCTTTTTCCATTTGACTTGAAGCAATAGATGGTTCGGACTACTGAAATGAGGACAATGTCCCAGTTTGTGAGGAAGTACAGTCCTCTCTTTGTTTCTTCTGCAGGAGAAATGAGTATTGGCTCACCTTGCTTTATACCAAGTTGAAGCACTTGGCCACTGGAGTAATAATTCTCCATCAAAGAAGAATGTTTAGGCTAATTTCAGAAACTAAGGCACAAGCTCAATAAACAAGATGGGATCATATATAGTTTAGAACTTGGCATTGTTCATCTTGACGTAAAAAGAATGTGATTTGAATGAATTATGGGTATGAATGCGTAGAACAATGCTAAGAAAAAGTCTGACCATGTGAAAGGTTCGAGACAGATCCATAAGAACTTCTTTTATGTTTTTTTCCCTTTTTCCGAAAAAAAAAGAGGCACCCAAGATTAGTGTTCCTTTTACGCTACCTCACTTCACCGCAAGAGGTTGATATATCTGGACAATGGATCAATAATTTGTTGGATTAGCAACGTAATTTCATGCATTTGTGATATTAAATTGGGCAATCCAAATGTGATATACATGAAAAAGGAGATGAATGATTTCTTTCGTGAAGCCATCTTGACATTGATTTTCTTCCACTGTTATCTTATTTTACTCTAATTGCTTCTTTCATGAATATAATTCCTTGCTATGATTCCTTGGAGTTGAAAACTCTTGTTTCGGGCACGGCATGAAGGATTCTGAATGACTGGGAAAACCTGTTATTTCTTTCCTCATAACATGTCCATCTTGACATTGGTTTTCTTCCAGTGTTATCTTATTTTATTATAATTACTTCTTTCATGAATATAATTCCTTGCTATGATTCCATGGAGTTGAAGAACTCTTGTTTCAGGCACGGCATGATAGATTCTGAATGACTGGGAAAACCTGATATTCAAACTTTCTATGCAAATTTTCAAACTACTTTCTCTGTTTTCTTCAGGTCATGTGGTTGGAGTTGGTCATGACAAATGAGATATCTCTAGGAGTTTTGCAGAGGCAGTCCATTTTGAGAGGCTATCTCATGAACCCAACAACAGTTTTATGATGGTATCAAAGCCTATCCATGTTTATAGAACTAACGATGTGTTCTATAATTAAATTTCATAAATTGGGTGCTTTTTTCCAGGAAATATGTAAACCTTGATTGGCTCGCCACATCGCGGTCCCTTGACATGGTGAAATTGCCCCCATTGAATCCAGCTTTGATTCATTCGGGCCGCCCATACCGAATTCACTCACCGATGCATTCTGACCTCATTTACTTTTTACTCCAGCATGATGTGAATCCTCGAATTTAAATATCTTCCTATTTTAATCTAATAAGCAACAATAGATGTGAATGAACCCGGATCTTAGATCTATATGTTTATTTTTCTAATGTCGATAATGCTCTTTTTTTTTATTTTTTCAAGTTGTTGGATTGACTACTAACCAAGGCGGCAAATGAACAAGTTGCTCGACTCCTCCAAATTTGAAGATCTCTTGTTCCCACATCAAAATGCTAGTGAGTAATAGTAGCCACATCAAAATCCTGGCTTTCATTGATGGACAAAGCCAGTAAGCATATATGTTCAGGCACTTAGTACATACCAAGATTAATAGGGCAAAACCAAAGAACATTGTCAGTGATGGAAATGATTCTCCTGCTTATATATCTTTACTTCTGTTGAAACAACAACAGTTCGAAGCACTGTATACAGAAACTTTTCTGTTGCAACAAGCAACTTTCTACTACTAAAACATGGATAAAACCATCAGTCCTTGAAGAGCCCATCAAAATTGGACGTGCAATTCACAGTTCCAAAAAAAAAAAACGAATGAATATAATTCCTGATTGCACAAATCTCTAACTTGGGACTCTCTATACAAACAACTTCATGAAACCAAAGATTCCAAAAAGCAGTAACCCACACCAAAAAACGGCTATAGATTACTGAAGTGCGAAACTGACCCTCTTGTTATCTCTATCGCTGCTCCAATATTGATTAGCTTGTTTATTGTCCCCCTGGAACCCAGGGCTCCTGTACCTTGACGTGTGCTGATGAGAACTTCCCCTCTTGCGTGAGCCCTCTCCATCTCTAGGAACCCAGGTCCTTCTGCTCCTTTTCCGTTCATCCTTGTGCTCGTCCCAGTTTTTCCAACCCCTTGAAGTGGTGCGCACATTCTCTCTCCATCTTCCATCTTTTGAAGCTCTATCTTCTCTACTATGGCCATAGTCCATAGCATCAGGATTGGAACCAAACTTCCTTGACTTTGCAGCATTCCAGTCTGCAGAGTTAAGGGCAGTTTTGGCCCATTTCTCATCGTTCTCAGAATTCCCACTGTTCAGCTGATTAGAATTGCCTCCCCACTGGTTCCAACCTGATAAGTTGACCCCGTCGGCCCACACATTTTCTTTCCTCACCCTATTGCCCTGAGAGTAGCTTTGTTCCCATGGATTGTCATCACTATGCAGATGTCCTGGTTCACAAATTTCATTATCCCATGAGTTTGTGCTCCATGCTGAATTCTTCACATCCTCGCCATGATGTAAATTGTTTATTTCCCAAGGATTTTCGATGTTTTTTGGATTAACATCACATCTATCAGATGGTGAGCCAACTAGGTTCCCGATCCTTTTCTTTTTACTCGCCATCTCTTCGTCTTCTTCAACATCGTCCGGATTAAAATACTGCTTATCAAGGTCCTTGATAAGTTCTGGGTCAATGGCCTGATTCCAATTTATCTCGTCCATATAAATATCTGGATCAGGCGGAGAGATATCACAAGGGAGACCATTGATCTCTGCCCAAAACCGTTTCTTGGCATTTTGGAATGCCTCTTCAGCAGCGGAATCATCCCAGTGGAAGATATTGTCATGGTAGTTCAGAAGCATCTTCGAATAAACAATCTTCCCCCATGAAATTGTTCCGACCAGTCTACAGAATCTCCTCTCCCATGAAGGCACGTTATCTTGCCAAACAGCATTAAAAAATTAAACCAATTGGTGAGAAGCCATAACATTAAAATATTAAACCAATTGGTAAGAAGCCATAAAAGCTATGAAGAATCAGATTCTAGAGGATTGCTAACAAGCAATCTTCTAAAAACAGAACCCAAGAAAATAAAAGAGATGGCTATAGAATATTGTTTCAGTTGTTTGGAAATATATTACAAAGCATACTGCAGGACTTTTGGAACGTAAAAAGCGTTTCCAATCAATCTACCAAGTACAGCATGCTGCTGTTATATGATTGCAGGGCATTTCTGCAATACCGAGTGCACATAAGAATTCACTATTAGAATCCAATCTAAAAGAGACACTTCAATTAACTTCTACTCCAAAAACTATCTGCTAGCTTTCTTCCTTTTTCTTTAACAATGTACATAACCACGAAAATCCTCTATCAAGATCAAAGAACATAGTTAATTGAGGCAAGGGGGATAAGTAGTACTAAAAAATCAAACAGCCATTTTATATTTCTTTACTAATCAGAGAACCTGCACCAACTCGCTTTTGTGAGTCTCAAACACGAGAAAAGAAAGACTTTCCCTCACCACAATACACTACTCAATCGCATGCATATGAGGAATTCAACTGTAAGAAATAGAGACAATATGATCAACAATTCCGAACTGCGCTACAGGAAGTTTATTCACAAATGCCAGACAGGAGTAACTCAAAACAGTGAGATTTAGCCATCATGATTGTCCATATGGTAGATAGATCAAGCCTATTAAGTAAAACCAGCAATGTCCACTGGCTGTAGAAACCACTGGAGAGGAGACGAGAGTGCACAGGTGTTTCTCTTGCCACACGCATTCTCTATAAGCAGCACTATCTTTGGACAGACAAATAACTTGCACTCGCAAAAACTTGAACAAGTTGAACTTCAGGATCACACCATAGCTAAAACTAACATCACAAAAGAGCCTTTTGAAACCTCAGTTCTCGAGACACAATCACGAGGAAAATGAATTGGCGCAATCTATCGAGAGGAATGTATGCATAACATAATCAAACCCCAATGCCTGTCTCATTCCACCACCCAAAATTACAACACTTTCCTTTGCCAAAACTATGAAGTGGGAGCACATATAGCTACATATACATAAAGACGGCAACCATAAAGAATTTTAGTTGACAAAGCAATTTTTCACAACATTGAAAACACTAAATTCATTTTCGTTGGCAATGCAACTGAACAACACCAGCTCCACAAGCAAAATGACCCACATTTCGGAATAAGAACCGAAACCACCACCATACACAAAGGAGTCACCTAAATCTGATCATGAACAGTTAACAAGTTCCTCAAATGAAGAATTCCTCGCACAGATAAGCAACAAGAGCCTCAATTCTCTCCTAGCATAATCAGTAAAAACATTAGGAATTGAAAGACAGAGAAGTTGGGTCAATCCAAAAATCGAGAGAAAAGAAATCTTGCCCCACACAGAGATCATGATCGAAGAGCAACCCAGTAATGTTAAGCTAGTTTCTTACCCTCCTTTCCAAGAAGACATCCAAAGGCGATTCAGACGACGCAACCAACACACACCCAAGAGGGAAAAAGAACAAAAGGATTCTTGCGTTCTCTTCCGCAATGTACCTGGAGTGGATTGGTCGTGGTAGGAACGGTGAGCGCCTTCTCGGTAAAGATAACGATAGGGGTGGTATTTCCTCCTAGGAGGGCGGTTTCTCCAACTGCCCATCGGACCCAGAAACTAAAGACGACCTCAAAGTTCACTGTTGCATAGAGAGAGCACCCTTCACTCCGGGTATCTGTCTCAGATAGAGAGAGAGAGAGAGAGAGAGAGGTTTGGTGTCGATCAGAAGCAAGGTCAAACGTGGTTACGTGGGCATGTGTAGCGTCAGTACTCGGAGTTGTTGGGGGGTTTTCCAAGCCTACGGCTTACAGAGCTAGTGGGCCTTAAAGGCGCTCCCTTTTCGCAGCTTCTTCCAGAGGTTAAAACGAAGACCCCTCTGGATGGAGAAGGTTCTTGCCGGATCGAAAGGATTAACCATTTCAGCTTTTCCTTTACTCATCTTTGTCTCAAAATACTCGAAAACGGTCATCTCAATGTCGCACGAGAAGAGATCGAACGTGAGATATCCTTATAATTAACTTTAGTTTGTCCAATCTTTAAATAACGTTCCTAATTTTCCTTTTTCTATAGTTCGGAGATCTTTGATAACGTACTGTTGGAGCTCGAATTATCGCATCCGATGTTTGTGACTTACATTATATCATATGACCGTTCATATCTGTTGTCAACCGTGTTCTCCTTACGCATAATTTGCTTAGGATAAAGATTTTCTCTTCTTTCATTTTGGGCAAGTGCTCAGATTTTTCTTTGCTTTATGGATGCATTCGAGAAATACATGAATGTTCTTTTTACCCCTTTTCAGGTCCCATGATTATATTGGCGCAAGCCTTTTTGTAAACAAAGTAAGAAAAAAACGAAGAAGCAGAAGAAGAAGAAGCAAATGGGCCCAGAAGCAGGAAGGGTTTGGGCCTAGACATGTATTGGCAGCCTCGTCCCAAAAAAAATATTAATTGAACTAAGTTGTGGCCCAATTTGAAGACAAATGGTCTTATAAGGCCCACCAACTGCCATTCAGCCTAGTTACTATATTGTCGGTAAATATAGTGTTATCCTTTTTCTCCATTTCGTTATTGACGAGAAAGCCGATAAAATACCTCACTAACCTCACTCATTCGGTGAGAGCATGCGAGAAAGCTCAAGTGGATAGGTCAAAGTTAGAATCATTTTTTTATGGGAATTGAATGTTACAGAGAATCGAACATGTGTCATACTTCGAGACCCATCTCTTTTTTCTCACCACTGAATCGGTTCGCGGACTAGAATCAGCTTTGATGATCCAAATTGCAAGATTCTGTCAATGAAAATATGCAAAAGCTTTTTTTTATCTGTTTTAGGATCTTTTACACATGGAGTACCGATATGTTTAGCCCCGATTTTGATTTTAATTAGGTAACGATCAGCTTGCTAAGTTATTATTGTTTCACATGTAAAGACCCAACTTCTCTCTTGCCCCGCCCTAACTCTCAACCATATGCAAAAAATTAGCATATCTTTCCGCATCAGGGAAGTGAAACTCCTTAGCCCCGTCAAAGAGAAGCAGCATTCGAAGGAATTGAACATGAAGCAGGAGAGATGATTAGAGCTTCCAAAAGGCTATAATCGGTATTTCAGTTACCGTCCTAGCAAAGCAAACGCTAATGGCAGATGTCTTATGTCATAAGTTTTTTGCAAACGTGGCAACTTTATTGGCTACTTAAAAGCTTATTCTCAATGATATGAAAAAGTCGGCACCGGAGGTATTGGTGAGATACAATCAACTATAAAATTATGTTTTTAAACCATGAAACATCGGTCTTTCTTATCGGCTCGGATCATAATTGGGGGTTTAGAACCATAAATTATTGCCCACAGATTTCGATATGATTAAAAAGATCATTATTCTGTTGATGGGGGTAAACATCGCATTATGTTGTTTTAGAGAATGCCAAAGTCCACACCAATCTCTCATTCGTGAAAGCAAAGGGTTGTCTCCCACCACGACCTGTAACCATCACAAAGTGTCCTCCTCACTCCCAACGCACGCATTTTCCTTTGGAATTAGACCTAACCCATCCACGACATGCACATGGTTTTGCTCCATGGAAATTGCAATAAACCACACTGAATTGACTGAGATAGATTGGTCAAGCACACTTGAGAAGAGGCAACTTCCGTCCAAAAAGTCATTCAACGAGCTGCCTTTATGTAATTGTTAGTGCTTTCTCTCGTTCTCCAAGATGGACTCGGCATTCTTGCTCCAACATAATGTCGAAAGCTAAAGACAACGCTGTTTGTGCTTGGAAATTTAATGCTTGTAGGTCACTCCCTCTTCATGCATGAACGCAGACTAAGAAATTGACACCATGTCTCTTTTGATGTAGGGAAAGCTTCGTGGTAGACCATCAGAAGTTAAAGTTCTGCAGAGACCCAGAACAGAACTCGTGCGCAAGTTCCATGTGGCAGTGAAAATGAGAAGCCATATAGTTATTGGTAGTAACTATCATTGAATTGGAGGAGAGCAGATTCATATGGTCACCACCCTTTTTCAAGGTACATTTTGGAAAGGGAATTTGCTCGTGTCAAAGGCACGCCATTAGGCAAGAAAAGTACGAGAAAACCAATGGGAATGGAAGCAACTATATGCCAACGAGTTCACAGTCCTTGAGATGTGGCCGAAGTATAGTTGGCTAATGAGTTCCTCTTGAATGGTAATCTTTGTGAGTTGGGTACTTCGAATTTCCTAGAAAAAAGCAATAGCTTCCTTCTAATTCCAATGGTGAACAAGATCTAATTCAACTTGGCATGCACCCCTCCCTCCTTCCGTCTCTGAGTCAAGAAAGCATTTTCCATGAGTAGGTTATGATAAATGTGACTTAAAGAATGAAGTCAAGAAAGAGGATTCGCTCTTGTGTCAATGGCACGCCATTAGGCAAGAAAAGTACTAAGAAACCAATGGAAGTGGAAGCAACTGTATGCCAATGAGTTCGCAGTTTCCGTGAGTAGTTTATGATAAATGTGACTCAAAAAATGAAGTCCAATTCTCCAGCTGCATCTCATCAGAAATAAAGATATCACAAGTGCCATAATTATCGTACGATACTCAATTGAGTATCATAACTTTTTTTTTTCTATCACTCGAGTGCCATGACTTCTTAAATTACGTTAACTCGAGTGCCATAATTTTTAAAAAAATGTTCACTCAAGTATCGGAAATCTGACGTGCCATGATACTTGTGATGAACATTATTAAAAAGTTATAATACTTAAGCGATCGATTAAAAAATTATATGACACTTAAGCGATCACCATACGAAAATTGTTGCGTCTGTGGTGTACTCATCTCCATCCCGTCACCATAAACACTGCGATGAGTGGGACTTGAGAGGGAACAAAAGCTGCATTATTTGGAGCAAGAAAGGGACTGTAGATGCGAACATCTTTCGGGGAGGTTCTCATATTGTTTGACCTCATAAATAGTGGACGAGAGAGGTTGGCGGATGGGAAAGAGAGGGTTGATAGGCACGCGGGAATAGAAAAGGATCACACACATTCTCCCATAAAGATATTCCCATTCGTTTTTTCTATCTCGTCGACACGTTCGCAACGAAGAATAGAATAGAATGTATATGCAAAGTATATGGTAATAAAGTGAAACTGGCACCTTCCAATGTTTGGTGGTGATGTAGAAATAATGTGGTCATCCAGAAAGCATTAGAATCAAATGTCAAATGTATCGTTAAATACACATGACAATAAGTGAGACTTTTTACCGAAATGCGTATTCCAGCTAAGAAAAATTTCACCAAACAAATGAAAATAATTAAAGATCGGAATTGAGATTTCATTTATGATTTGATTCGGCATACTTCATGGTAACTTTTATTTTAACTTTGACTTTTTGTGAATTTTGCAAACTAAACCCGATATACTTTAAGCTTTTCAAATATTCAAACAACAACATGTACAATTTTATATAGTAAAGATATTCTTTCGAAGCTTGAACAATATTTTTTTCATTTTCAAAATTCGAAGGAAAGGTAGGAGTAGAGGTAAAAAGAAATGCCCCAAATAAGAAGTCGATGTGGCTTATTCTAACTGTTCATGCTCAAAGTACACATTTTTTATGCGAGGAAGCTTATCTTATTATCTTGAATGGATTTTCGTAACCTAAAGGTTTGAATAAAATGGATTTTCATTAGTCTCTCATGTGGATTGAACTCTTTTGCCAATTCTTTTGTTCACCCTTTTGCAAAATCTAGAAGATTGCTTCATGGATGGGGTTTGCGAGGTTTCTTTGAGAATGGGTATGAAGTGGTATCTCATGTACGTTTTTTTGGGTCAGATACTTCATGTACTTAGGAAGTGGGTTGACCTCTTTAGTTAAAGTTCAAACACCACTAATCACATCCACATTTAATCATAGTATAATAGTCCTAGGGCATAAAGAAATGATTCTTGATTCATCTTAAAAAAATGTGATTAGTGCAATTCACTTGAAAAGCAAAAGATGCACTGTCCACGGCACAAGATCTGCTTTTGACGTCAACGTATTCGTGGTCTGCTTCCCCCGTTCCAATGCCTTTGCATTTGCCATCCTTGGTAAGCAAGCAACTTCATGGAAGGAAACCCCTTTTTCTTCTTCCTCTTTAGCTTGGCCTTAATGGAATTTGTCATCCCAAGAGGGGAGATTTACAGTCCCACCAGAAAGATGGGGTAGGGACACACTAATCTTGTATCCTATCATGTTTGCTTTGTTTTCTTACAATTTTCGGACAGCTGGATCTTTTCCTCGAAGAGACACTCGCGCACGCGGACGCTTGCATGCATGCATTCGGTTTGCCATGGCGACTACAGATGATGTGCGCATAATAAATGGTCCATCTAAAGTAATGTTTTCCACAAACATAAAACCTTCATTTCCATAACGTATATCGTCGGATGTGACCTGATTGAACTAGGATTGCTTTAACCTGTTTCGTGATTAGCTAACTGTTCATGTATTTTGAGTTGATACGAATATATGTTGATCCATTTCGAATTCGAAATCAAGCACCGCCATAACAAGAAAGGTAATTTCCTTTCCTTCCCCTTGTGGTCAAAGAAGGACCCCAAATCGCATCGTTGGATTATACCCTGAGGACGGATCTTTCTGTTGCATGTCATGAGTGATCCGTGCTTCGACAACAGAGATAGATCACGACAAACATGTTTAAAACACGAACAAGGAAAAGTTCAAGCTTTCAAAGATTTCACAGCACAAATGAGAGAGGACAATCAGACATTGATTAGGGTCGAATAAAGAGATGGATAGGGAACATGATAAGAACGCTTTCATCTCTAACCCAAAATTGTTTTTTCTCAGCACTCTCCAAATCAATTCTGCGCCCTACCCACCCTTCTAACTCCCATTACTTCATTATCACCATAATCCTGATCAAAATCGAACCGACATCACACGCGGCACAGGACTAAATGACCTTTTGGATCTAATGGCCCTCAAAACGACGCTAGACGACGCGTTATCTTTGTATCTTGATCCGCCCAATCGAGTGGCTCGCATCGCGATTGACATGGCACATTGGTGTCGGTTTGATTTGATGATTTGATGAGGCGTGTTTTTTGAAAAGGCTCGATGGAGCCCCCTTGGTTCGCCGCCCCTTCCATTCACTAATGACAATTGGATTGGTATTAGTTTCTAATGGTTTAGACTTCATGACCCTTTTTAGGTTCCACAAACATGGCATTATGGAGACATTAGGCCCACGAATGGGCCAACCCTAGTACGTGCAAGGAGATGCTCCAACAAAATAATTACTCTTAGGAAACAGATCTAGGATTTAAATATTATGGTCGGTCTCCTTCTAGAAAGCATGCAATCACAATTAGGTTTTTCACCACAAACAAGGGGGGAAGACTATGTTCCAAGTTCACACCTAGACACCATGATGGCCCATTACCCCTCCTAAAGAGAATATGAGAGCGCCATGTCCACTCCATAGTATTACTTTGATTATTTAAAACCTAATGAAAGGTGAGTCCAGATTTGGACAGTCCACAATAATTAACCGTTAAATTTCCATGATCCTAGTGAAGATGAAACCTCATTTGGACGCATTAACCTGCTACGGAACGGAAGGAATCGTCGTGTACAGAGAGAAGTCATCCAAGTTTTTGTCAAAAGTGCATCAATAGAGAGAAACCCATCAGTGCAGCAATGGAGAGAAAAAAACAGATACATACCAGTTGATCAGTACTTGTCTATGCTCAATATTAAGCCCTCCCCACCAATATGGACATATCAACACCGCAATCAGACAAAGATTAAGAGGAAAAGAGAATATTTCAAGGAGCTAAACTGCATACTACCATCACGATTCACGAACATCTACTTTTACCAAACAAAAAGAAGAGGTCAGGTGCATTTAGACATGTAACAAGAGAATCATTCATAACTTCAGACATTTGTGAAGTGAGCCTTCTAAAAGGCAAAGAGGAAGGGCATAGGGAAAATAGGGAACTGTACTTACAAGCCGTTTCACTCTCTTCTCCTTCTTTTTCCAGACCATAGCATTGGGCCCCATTCAGGTCCCAGGCACAACCAATCATATCCCTTCACCCCACAAAGCCCACAGCCATTAGAAAATTCACGTGCCGGTCGGACCCATGGACCTCCCACAGTGGTCATCCCACAAGCTTGCAAAAAGAATCATGGAAGGCCCCGGCAGTCTCTGTCATCAGATCTGCAATTAGATACGCAATTTTTACACTAGGACAACAATAGGATTCAGAAAGAACGAACAACTCATCACACATCGTACATATGAATAAAGACTTGACTGGGGGGGGTACCTGTCAGCTGGAACAGAGGAATGCTAATTCCATCCCAAGCTTATTTTTTGCTATAAATGGCAAATGTATCCTTAACATGATTAACAAGAAACTATAGGAGATAAAACCCCTTTGATGCAAAAGGTGATGATGGGGTCACAACTGTTTGAGAAAGGGAAAAGATTTGTAAGATCTTCCTTTCTTGCGACTTTTTCCTCCTCAACTTGGCTTATTTGTGATGGCTTCTCTCATAAATGAACGCCCCCAAAAAAGAAGAGCTAAAAGCAAGCTCCTAAGACTCTCCCACTCAAGTCGGCAGTCTTCATACGTATTCTTGCCAATGTTGATAGGTTGACTCTGCCACCAAATCTCCTCCCTTTAAATTCCAGCCTTCGACCATTCTTTCCTGCCTTGGTTCTGCTGAACCTCTCCTTTGTTCTTTCTCACGACAAACAATATATATGGAAGTAAAAGTCTTCCATCTTCCACTGCTTCTGACTCGTCCAATGAGAAAAATGAGAAAGCCGGCAGCAAGTTCCCCCCAGCCAAAGAACTTTCTTGTAATAAGAAGCTTCTTGCTCTTATTACTGAGCTGTATAGCTGCTAAACTGAGCCTTTGCTTTTCGAATATCCCCTCTTCACTACTAACGCTCTCCCTTGATGGGCATCTCAATTTTGATGAAGTCCAGCATGTGGCCAAAGATTTCGGCAATCAATACCAGTTGCTGCCTTCTGCAGTATTGCACCCCAAGACGGTTATGGATATTGCCATCACCATTAAGCATATCTGGCAAATGGGCCCTCACTCCGAACTCACCGTTGCAGCCAGAGGCCATGGTCATTCACTTCAGGGTCAGGCACAAGCCTACCGAGGTGTTGTGGTCAATATGAAATGTCTTCAGAGCCCAATAATGCAGGTCCATGGGGGGAAATTCCCGTATGTTGACGTTTCCGGTGGAGAGTTGTGGATAAACATACTGCGTGAGAGCATGAAATACGGTTTAGCACCAAAATCATGGACAGACTACTTACATCTAACGGTTGGCGGTACTCTGTCAAATGCCGGGATCAGTGGGCAAGCATTTCGACATGGACCCCAGATTAGTAATGTCCATCAGCTGGAGGTTATTACAGGTACTACTGATGCAAAAGTTAATGAAACAAACGGCCAACATACTTCATCATCATATATAAGATGAGGGTCAATATACCGCCATGAACACAAAGATGGAGAAATGATACAAAAAATCATCTCGGCCTTTGTTTGCCAAACGCCACACACCACCCCCCCACAAAAAAAAAAAAGAAAAGGCCTTTTGTGCCATCTGCACTATTTATTTATCCTAGTTCATCTTTCTTATTGAAGCACTCCATGTCAAAGTGAAAACATGATAATTTTGGTCATTTTGTAAACAAAATGCAGGAAAAGGGGAGGTCGTAAAGTGCTCAGCGAATCAGAATGAAGACCTCTTCCATAGTGTCCTTGGAGGACTCGGACAATTTGGTATCATCACCCAAGCTAGAATATCTCTGGAACCGGCACCTGACAAGGTAAACACACAAACACACACACACCCATGTACCTGTACCTACATAACACGGCATACTTGTTTACACTATATGCCCCCATTGAGGATTAGATGTAAATATAAGATCACGAGCTCCTCGGATCGCAGATAAATCCAGACATACTCATACTTCAGACATATAATTGCAAGATCTAATGCAGTGGAGTTACAAAGTATTCTAATGTGGTCACCAATTTGAACAGGTGAAATGGATTCGGATGCTCTACTCAGATTTCAACACATTTACCAGAGATCAAGAGCATTTGATATCTTCAGAGAATACATTTGACTACATTGAAGGATTTGTGATAATTAACAGAACTGGCCTTCTAAATAACTGGAGGTCATCCTTTAGTCCACAAGACCCACTTCAAGCAAGCCAGTTTGAATCTGATGGACGAACTCTCTTCTGCCTTGAGGTGGCCAAGTACTTCAACCTGGGGCAGACAGATACAATAATTGAAGTAAGATATCGGAGTCAAGATTTAAATTTCATCCTGAACGTAAGAGCCATCATTAGTTGAAAAAAGAAGAAGATTTTAACAAGTTATTTTACATTTCAGGAGGTTGAGAGGCTATTATCTCCTTTGAATTATATCCCCTCAACGCTTTTCCTATCAGAAGTATCATACATAAATTTCTTGGACAGAGTTCACGTATCTGAGGTCAAACTCAGGTCAAAAGGTCTGTGGGAAGTTCCGCATCCTTGGCTTAATCTTCTCATACCCAGAAGCAAAATTCATCGATTTGCTGAAGAAGTCTTTGGCAATATTCTCACAGACACGAGCAATGGTCCCATTCTCATCTACCCAGTCAACAAATCAAAGTAATGGCGTGCAGAAATAATAGTTTAATCCTCCAAGTTTCAAGAAATTGCCAATCTAGACTGATAAATTTGTCAATTCATTGCAGGTGGGACAATAGGACTTCTGTAGTGATTCCTGAGGAAGATATTTTCTATTTGGTGGCATTCCTTTCCTCTGCAGTTCCTTCTTCCACGGGAACTGACGGCTTGGATCACATACTATATCAGAACAAAAGAATACTAAATTTTTGTGAATCAGCCCATCTAGGGGTGAAGAAGTATTTGCCGCACTATACTAGACAGGAAGACTGGAAGGCGCACTTTGGCCCACGCTGGGAAGCTCTTGTAAGGAGAAAATCTGCATATGACCCCTTGAGAATACTTGCACCTGGCCAAAGAATATTTCAGAAGGCAGTGCCCTTCTCATGATACTCACTTTTTCAATTTCTCAAGGTCCTTTAGAGAAGCAAAGCAAAAGAGGAAGACCCTTGCCAAAGTAGAGGGGGAATGCCTACTATAAAGTGTTGATTATACTATTTATTCTAATTCCTTGTATCTTCTCATATATTATAAGTAACGAGGAGGAGAAGCCTGTGTTAAATATGTTTAAGAAATAAAAATGCTTGCTTAACTATGAAAAGGTAGAGAGAAAAAAAAAATAACATGCCCCAAACCCCTTAGAAATGATGTATATGACAAATCAACACGAAAGCAAATCGTGATAACTTAAGACATGTTGACTATAAATGGAAAGGAAGGCCATTCTGGCCTAAAAATTAAAAAGGTAGGCCACTGATATACCCTTTACTAACGAGAGATATAATGAGTGGCATCTCAAACAGAAATACCTTTGTGCCGGATAAAGGCCAAGTACAATTGCACCAGCAAGTGTTGGTGTGTGTGTGTGTGTGTGTGAGAGAGAGAGAGAGAGAGAGAGAGAGATGAATTATTTCCCATCTGCAAAAATGAACAATCAATCGCTCATGCAGCATACACTAATGCAATTCGTCTCCAAAAAAATTTCAGTGCTCACAACATGGATGGTATGGACAGATACTAGAAGTTGATCTCCTGCATGACTTTCTTCTACATTCTGAATAATTACATCCATAAAAGCTTTCGGACAAGTAACAATATGTTTTTTTTTTGGTAAGTAACAAGTAACAATATGTTAACGAGTGATAATTGCTATTATCAACAACATTGAAAGTTTCAAATATATCATTTCCCTGATTATAGGAGCATCTTCGAGACGAGCACTCTGTATGCAGGGGAACCGCAGCAATAAATATTGTTTAAATGCACGGTGAAGTATGAGACTGGGAGGAGCTCCACATCAGATAATTAAAGTTTAAATGGATAGCTAATTAAATAAGATTGCTCATTGATCGAACTCTAGGTTCCCGCTAGCGATCTCCCGTTATGAGGTGCAGACTTTTGTCACTGAGTCCTATAGGTCACATTAAAGCCACTAATCTGAGTAAAGCCCCGGTAACGATGGGCATTTAAGAATATCTCAGCGAAAATCTCGTGCAACATCACTTCGCTGAGTGAGTTTGCCATCAAGCCCATCACAGTTCAGTGTAGAGGAACAGAACATACGTGAGTGAAGGTGTATGTATTGAGACATCAGCAAACTCTAAATTTGGTGTATCCCTTGATGTGCCACACAACCGTGGGAACAAACAATTTAACTATAGGATACATTCATTCGATATTAGCCCTGGTAATGGGTGGATGTTGTCCTCGAGTCACACAAAACCGAAGGGCGAGATGTCTACCCAATGAAGGAACGGAGCTTCAAATGCTGCACGTACAGTTCATTGAAACATTAGAAGAAGAAAAAAGTGGAACCATGATTGTTATTTTCCAATATCTGTTTAATCAATGAACTTGCTAGCTTTGTTACAATTGCACTGGAAAGAAGACAGACTCCCATGTTTGACCTCCATCATCACCAACTAAAAGCAGAATCAGCAGACAAATTACGCATCAGCATTTAGTATTTATCCAAAATTACATAGTAAGGACTTCAGAGCAAAACCTTTTCTCTAAAATTCAACTCGATTATCAATGAGTTTTTTGTGCTTTCTTGTATCACCAACAATCATGTACCGTATTTTCTGCTTTATGCAACAATGTTACCCTAATGAACATTTAGAACTTGTATCCATCCAACAATGTCAAAAGATAACATCTTTTGAGCTAGACAAAAAGGAGATTTAAAAGAGTGAGAAGATCTTTTCCACTCAAAATATTCTGGAATCTGTTTCTCGGGATGACTGGGGCCATGTTAGTCAATGGTGCTCAGAATCCATGTTTCTGCTGACTCACTGCCCAGTCTGCACTTGTAGATATGTTCAAGTTGATGTGGACGGACCCCAGGGACCACCTTACTGAACCTAAAATGTAGTGGCTCAAAAATTTCCCTCTACTTTTCAGACCATTGGAACTGCCAAAGACACTTGGCAGATCAAGGCATCGCCTACTAATGTGACGGCCCAACTGCCAATTGAAAGGGAATATTCGCTTGAAAAGAACCTATTGCACTATACAGGGTATGCATGTAAAGACTTGAAAAATCTCAAGGAAACTATCAACCATTTATTCTAGTCATGCTGCCAATGATTCGACAACACGAACAAGTGGCATTAGAATGCTTCTGTGACGTTCTAACCACAAGACAGGTGTTTTCTTAACCAACATCAAAGTTGCTCGCTGAGGTTCCTCTTTGGGAATACTACAATGTTACACAGTTCCAACTCCGTAGTCAACCAAAAAAGCAAGTGACACAGAAACCTACATTATTCCCGTTCTCCTAGAACCAGAGCCTGCATTGACCAGGGAACGGAATGCAGCTGTCTCCTTAGAACTTGCAAAACTAGATGCCGCTTTCCTGGTGACAAGGCGGATCTTTCTGAAAGATTAGATACCAGAATTACCGATTTTACGCACCCATCAATTCCACATCCATCAATCACGGATGTCTTCTTCAACTTAGTTACTGTTATCCACAGGGATTCTCAAGGGTCCCGTAAAGATAACCCTTTTTCCAGTGGAGATTTCTTCGAAAAGTTCTTTAACTCAACAAGGGGAATTTCAAGAAAATGGCATACTCTGCGCCCATGAACAGACAGCCATAGAAATCCAGCGCTCCCACATTGCCACTTCACCGGGTCTCTTATCAATTCAAGTTATATCCAACTCCTGCCCACATATCCAAGAAGACCCACGTTAGTCTCGTAAGCATTTAAGCAAACACCTTGTCCGCGTGCAAGAAAATGATTCTGCTCACCCACGAGACAGCAAAACACCAGCAAGTGAACAGATTTCCTCCCTCATTCCGCATCGAAAACCCAAGCGAACTTGTCGAGAATCACACGTAAACAAGCGTTGAAAGCATCCATCGGATGTGTCAGAGGGTGCTGTCGGTGTTGCAGTGTTACATGGGACGCCGACGAAGCTGATGCGCGGGAGTTTCAACAGAAACATCTAACGGTGTGATCACGTGGCGGTTCTTGTCCCGATCCCATAGCCTTAATTAAAGAAGGGGATAAAATTTTTAAAATGCGTCGTTACCAAAAATTGCAATAATTCTTTAAAGATTACGATAATATTATTTTACATTAACATTAATGAAAAATTACTAATCACAGATAAAAAATTACCAAAAAGACATGTTCATAATCAAGATAAAACCCGTCGCTTGGGGGAAATTATAATATTTTTACATAATAAATCAAATACTAGTCACGTATAAATGTTACTGACAAGAATTTTGTGTTCACAATTGAGATAAAGTTTGCAACTTTAATTATAAATCGGTGCCGTTTTTCGTTTTCAACCTCACAACATGAAACCAAACTTTTTTTCTTTTTTTTTTATAGAAAAAGTTACCATCGAAGAAATTATTAATGACGTAAAAGAAGGATTTGTATCTTCTTATTTTAAATTGTGGCCTTTGATTTATTTGACGAACGAAAGGTAAAATTCCTGTCGAATTTTGCTGTCAAGGAAGCTAGCTCATCAGCATTGCCAGCTATGCATGAATTTCGCCATCCGGGGATGTCTGTCTCTCCGTCGGAATGGAATTTGGAACGAGCGAAATTCGGTACAAACCAACATGGGCCAGCTCTGTTTTCCTTTCCGATGTTGTTCGAGTACGAGGAATCCGATGAACATGAGCTAGGCCGTGATGCAAAGGAACCGTCTTTTTGCAATTTTGCGGATGAAATTTTAAGCAGAGCCTGAGGAAATTTTGAATCGCCCATGGTTGTGAATGAAGAAAGCACGAAACTTTCGGCATTGGTTGCGTAGGGTGCGAATGGTAACCATTCTGCTCCAGAAATCAAATTCTTGCCATAAATTGATTTACGGAATTCTTGCGAGAAATTGATTTATGGAGGAGAAATGCATTTGGTAAAACATGACTAATTCTCGCTCAGGAAATGTTTTGATTTGTTGATTTTTTTTGCACCTAAAAAAATTTAAATTTTACTCAAAGTGGGTGGCCACATGTATTATAAGCCATTCTGTAAAGTTTTGAAATTTTTGATTTTTTTTAAATTTTTTTTGGGCACCTAAAAAATTTTAAATTTCACTCAAAGTCGGTGGTCACAGGTATTCTAAGCCATTTTGTGCAGTTTTGAATTTTTTTATTTTTTTTTTTTGTGCACCTCAAAAAATTTAAATTTTACTCAAAGTGGGTGGCTACAGATATTCTAAGCCATTCTGTGAAGTTTTGAAATTTTTTATTTTTTTTTATTTTTTTGGGCACCTAAAAAAATTTAAATTTCACTTAAAGTGGGTGACCACAGGTATTTTAAGCCATTTTGTGAAGTTTTGAAAATTTTTATTATTTTATTATTTTTATTTTTTTTGGGCACCTCAAAAAATTTAAATTTCACTAAAAGTAGGTGACCACAGGTATTTTAAGTCATTTTGTGAAGTTTTGAAATTTTTGATTTTTTTTTGCACCTAAAAAAATTTAAATTTCACTCAAAGTGGGTGGCCACATGTGTTTTAAGCTATTCTGTGAAGTTTTGAAATTTTTGATTTTTTTTATTTTTAAAAAAAAATTCACCAAATTTCGTATTTTCCCTAAATCTGACTTTTTTTATTTTCTGAAAAATTTTATGAATTTTTCTAGAATTTTTCAATTTTTATGCATTTTCTGAAAAAAAAAAATTGTGAGAAAATAGAGAGAATGCATTCCGGAATCAAAAAGCTACAAAAAGTAGCTTCTCTTTTCTCGCCAAAACTCATTCGAATCAAAATGCATTCGGAATCAAGAACGCATTCGGAATCAAGTATTTTTAACAAATCCATTTTTATTCCGTAATGCAAAAATCGCTCCAGAATGCATTCCGGAAATTTTTTAACAAACGCCGTTCTGTTCCGGAATGCATTCCATGCGCACCCGTAGTATGTTCAGCCGTGCACGCAAGGGTGGCTCTCTGCGTTGCGTCGGAGGCGCTTGGCGAAGAAGCTGCTTCTTCACTTCAATCCCCGTAAGAAACAAGAAACGCCAACTAATGGGTTATTTCTTTTGCCTTCTTTCGTTTTCTGTTTTGGGTTAAAGATCGCGTTTTTAATCGGGAGAATCGCCATAGCCTTCATTTCTAGTTTTCGGACACGAAGCGAAAACGGTGGGACTCGAGAGAGAATTACGTGAGACACGCGTGTACGGAAGTGGGTTTTGTTGACGGTGAAAACGGGGTGGAAGGACGAAGCTTTCTTTTTCTTTTTCCTTTCCCCCTTCGTTCTCTTCGCCGAGTTCTCCCCCCCCGTTGCGAATTCAATTCAGCTCTCTGTTGCATCTTTTGGATGGCACGAGCAGATGCGGACAAAGAGCACTCGAGATCGACGTGCCCCGCGTTGAATAATCCGCCGAATTGAAAGTCGAGTGCATCTCTTTCCCACTTTTCGATCTTTGTTTGTCCTTGTTCCTTGAACAGTTTGGTTTGATGGGGTTGATATAAAGGAAGACGACGAACACCGTGTTTTCAAAGTTGGGTCTTGGTTTTTGCATGTTTTTGACTAATCTTCCACGCGGTTCTTGAAATCATAAACCCTGTCAAGGCGAAACCTGTGTTCAATTCAACCTGTGTAGTTGCCTAGGAACGGGGTGTTCAATTCAACCTGTGTTCTTTATCTGCCCTGAGCGTTGAGCTAAACTTAGTGAATAGAGAGGAAGAGATGGGGGAGACCTCTGAAGAGATGACTAATAATGTTTACTCAAATGGGTCGATTCAGAGTATTAATGGGTCTCTCGAAGAGAAGCTGGATGAGCTCCGTTGCCTCATGGGAAAATCAGACGGTGATCCGCTCAGGATTGTTGGCGTCGGAGCTGGTGCTTGGGGCAGTGTTTTTACTGCTATGTTGCAAGATACTTATGGTCACTTGAGGGAGAAAGTTCTGATTCGTATTTGGAGGAGGCCCGGAAGATCAATCGATAAAGCCACGGCCGAGCATTTGTTCGAAGTGATCAATTCGAGGGAGGATGTGTTGAGGCGGCTCATTAGGAGGTGCGCATACTTGAAGTATGTTGAGGCGAGATTAGGTGACAGGACATTGTTTGCGGACGAGATTTTGAAAGACGGGTTCTGCTTGAACATGATCGACACCCCTCTTTGCCCTATGAAGGTCGTCACCAGTTTGCAGGAGGCTGTGTGGGATGCCGACATCGTAGTGAATGGGTTGCCATCAACAGAGACCCGCCAGGTGTTTGAGGAAATTAGTAGGTATTGGAAAGAAAGGATTACAATGCCTGTTATCATATCCTTGGCAAAGGGTGTGGAGGCAGAGTTGGAGACTGAGCCCCGTGTGATTACTCCCACCCAAATGATTAATCGAGCAAGTAAGCCCTTCTCCTTTCCAGTTTCTTGACCAACTAGACATTGCTGTCTGTTGCACGGTAGGCCTAGTATCCATTTTCTCAGACTAACATACTTCGGCTGTTGTATTTCTGTTGTATTAACGAAGTAACTCCATTTATGGTATGGGTGATAAAATCAAAATACTTGTCCGATTAGGATGATTCACAATGCAAGTGCTACAGCACCCCCTTCTTGATAACTGGTCTTTCTTTGTTCCGCCCGTTACACTTGTTAAAGGTTAAGGCAGAGAGCTTCTCCGCTTGTAAACTATGTGAAGTTGGTTTTATTGGGATCTGGCATTCATGTTTCAGCTGAAACAGGCTATTAAAGATTCTCTGTTGGTGTTCGTTTTGTTTCTCATTTGCTTATTGAGGAGCACATTGTTTAATGAAATATCGCATTGAAGATATGAATGCTGGTTTTGCCTCTGGCCATTTGAAAATATCCAATCCCATTTCTTCACATGGCATAATCTGCTTTTGAAGAAACGAATAATATTAGCATTTTCGAGGATCCGTTCCTGTTCCTTGCGATGCTTCGGCTCACAGAACTTCAAATTTCCGTTTCCACTTTTGATACTCTTTTAACTGGCCAAATGGGCAAAAAGAAGCAGCCTGCTTAACATGGAGAAAGCTCTCCTTGCAAAAAGAATTATCTGGAGAAGTCTGACACTACTTTTTTCTGTCCCGGTTCCTCTTGTCCTTGTCTTTGAATGGTGGACAACTATCTTCTCAAGGGTACTATCTTCTCAATATTGTCTCTATCATGGTTCTTGCAGCTGGAGTGCCACTAGAGAACATTTTATACCTCGGAGGACCAAATATTGCCTCAGAGATATACAACAAGGAATATGCCAATGCTCGAATATGTGGATCTGCAAAGTGGAGGAAGCCTTTGGCAAAGTTTTTGAGGCAGACCCACTTTATAGTGTGGGACAATGGAGACCTTGTTACTCATGAAGTTATGGGTGGTTTAAAGAATGTTTATGCCATTGGAGCAGGTAAAATTGTTTGCTTGGCACTTTTACTCTTAGGCTTGGGAAAAATGTGGTTCTGCCGAAATGCCCTTTTCTCCTAACAAATCATCGATAGTTCATTCCTCCACTTTTGTTTAGGAGCCTTAGTATACTAGGTTTGAAGTTTTGACAAGCTATACAATTTGCAATTGCACCTCTTACAGCTCCTCTCAACTTGAACTTCGCAGGTATGATTGCAGCTCTGACAAAGGAAAGTGCCACCAGCAAAGCAGTATATTTTGCACATTGTACGTCAGAGATGATATTCATCACACATCTGTTGGCAGAGGAACCTGAGAAACTTGCTGGGCCTTTATTGGCAGACACATACGTAACTCTGTTGAAGGGTCGTAATGCATGGTATGGACAAAAGTTAGCTTGTGGGGAGCTGAAACTTGAGATGGGTGATAATATCAAGGGGAAGGGGATGATTCAGGTATTCAATCTCAATCATCTTTAGGTGCTGTTGATAGAAACTTTTGAATTTGAGATTCTGTAAATATGAGAACTTTTACTTCAGAATTTGGTGGATGTCTTTGAATGGAAAGAGCTAGTCAAAAAAGTGTCTTCCAATCATCATGTCTTCAGGGTAGATCTATACCACGTGTCACCATTTTCAATTCCTAATTAGATGGACATATAACCAAATAAAATAGTATATGCATATCTTATTCAAAGTACTGGATAGTCCAGTGCTTTTGGGTGATGAATCTTGGAATTGAGAGGGCTCCAGGAAGAATTCTTTGTCCACTGTTACATTTCTTAGTACAATACTTTGCTTTATCGATAGGGAAGGCACGTGTTCTAAATTACTATGTGATGCAATTGCTCTGCCTTGTTTTTGTGATTGTAGGGAGTCTCGGCCGTGAAAGCCTTTTACGAGCTGCTGAGTGAGCCATGCTTAAGTGTGCTGCATCCCGAAGAAAAGAAACCAGTTGCTCCTGTGGAGCTGTGCCCAATCTTGAAGAAGCTATACAAAATTCTTATTCTGAGGTAATAAAAGCTCCTATATTTCGTGCCTCTTCTGGGTCCCTTTTCTCTTTCGTTGTATCAGAGAAATTGAAGGCAGTATACCCAAGTGAATTGATGGATCTGTGTCTCTCGTGGGCTTGATAGCCACTCTCTGTGAATCGTTTGCGCAAATATTTGAAGATGACCGGACCGTATGCGTGCGTATTATATCTCATGAGAATGGATGAGTTGTAGCAAAGATGTTGATTTCCATCTATGAGCAAGCCCTTTGGTGGTAATGTGTCTAAATGTGCGGTCCAGTGAACCAGATAGACTAGGGTTTAGGATTCCGTTGAAACTTTGCTTTGTACCTTTGATATATCATTGATGATGTGGGAGTACAGAGCAAAATGTGATATTATCACTTTGTTTGCAGGGAGTTCCCACCAGAAGCTATTCTTCAAGCATTGAGGGATGAATCCATGAACGATCCTCGAGATCGCATCGAGATAGCTCAAAGCCATGCATTCTACAGGCCATCGCTTCTCGGGCAACAGCCTTGATAAGATGCACTTCCATCTGCATGCAGTTGCAGCCATTTTTGGTACTGGACTGAATATCAATGGGAATTAGATGGTCCCTCGTCGCTTGTAATTTTCTAAAATGGTGGTCGTTGGGAATGTGTTGTGTGTCAACTGGGATCTGTTACCTTTGTACTAATCCATCTCTAAATGGGTGATTAGCATGTTGTGATGCATCTATGCCTGTTAGAGTAAGGCTTGTTTGGAGGGAGTTAAGAAAATGGCCCGGTTGGCAAGGTAGGTTAGGAATTGTACGGTCATTATCAACTTTCTTAGATTGAAGTTTTTGATTAAAGAGTGGAAGCAAATTGAAAAGTCACCAGAGCATTTTGCATATTCGTATCGAACCGCTGAAAATTTTAACAATGATCTGAATGACCCGCGCCACAAGATCTATGTATCCGATTTTCGCCGGCTCCAGCAGTGCTTGACGTGCGAACCAGAACTATTTTCCATACGATGACAAACGAACTTCAAAGTCGGTTCCAATTTTCACAAAATTAGAGTTGTTGTGATATATAGATGGTTTGGAGAGTGGCAAGCAACTATGCTCCAAACTCCCTCTATATAGGCCAATTCATTCGGCTATCTTTCACCATAGATACAGAATCTGATACTTTCTAGTAAGATTGATACGTTCACAAACGGAGAAATCTTCTTTAATTATCATATATCAAGAAATAGTACGGTTGGTTTTTTGCTGAAAACCACGAACTTTCATAAAGTTTGTTCCTTGAACGAACGTCTGCATTATTTTCTTTTGTTAATTTAGCTCGAAAGCATTCCTTTTGCTGGGTTTTCGGCTTCCTCCTCCTTCCCGTGCGCTCCGCCGACATGGGACGGGTCGAATAACAGGCGCCCCATCATCCCCCCACAACCCCACCACGCAGACGCAGACACAGACACAGACACAGACAGAGAGAAGAGAGAGAGAGAGAGAGAGAGAGAGAGATGTCTCTGGTGGACTACGATGCTTCTTCCGACGAAGACGTTTCCGACGTTGAAGACAACGAAGAACAAGGAGAAGTAGAGGGAACGGGAAAGGACCCAGAAGCCCCAAGACCCCAACTTGCTCAACCCCAGCCTTCTCCTCCACCTCTTCCTCAGACCCGGTAAGTTTCCTGATTCTAAAGAAACGAACTTGGATCTGAAAGACCGCGTTTTTCCCTCGTTCATCTTGGTAGATTTACTTCCAACATTTCGGACGCGTATTCCCTCTTCTTCCCCAGCTCAATGCGAGCTTCATCCAAACTACCCAACACTTGGCGATTGTGAATCCTGCATTTTAGCAATTAGCGGTATAGCCAGTGTCGACGATGGCGTCCGTTCTCTTGGTCTAGTGTTTTGTATCCTGATTGTATAGTGTCTGACACATGAGGCATGGCAACTGTGCCCTAGATCCTCGGCTCGGATAGAATTAGTTAGGTGGGTGTTCCGGTTGATGGTTGTTCATAGCTTCTATTGACAACTCGTCTGATAAACGCGCCCTAGTATTGCTCTGCCATAATCAAGGTGATGAGCCTCAAGTTCTGTCTTTTTGTTTTCTTTTCAATTCTTGGACCTTGGGAGATTTGACGCGAACTAATCGAATGTTGTCGCTCGACTTTGGCTATTTTGTTAGCTGGTTCTTGTATCAAACTTCATTTGATTTTGCTTTGTGCTCCAACATGTCAATGATTCAGTCTTTTCCTTCTGTGGTGATTATGATCGAGCAAATACCATTCTCGTAATTGAAGGTGCAAACTTCCTCCTCTTCCCTACACAGGGTTTCCACTTTGAAAATTAAATAAAAGGTGGTAACTTCGGGGAACTGGTGAAGAATAGGTCATACGTCATGATTTGTAATGTAAGGACATTGTGCACCATGGCTGGAGAGGGTGATCTTGCCCATGGATTGCATGTCTTGGTTTCTTCAATTTGGAAGTTGATGCACTTAAAATACATCTTTATAATCTGAGAAGTTGCTCTAAAAGAGAAGATTACATTGCTTTAGAGGTCGATGCAGAAGGAGACACTCTGTAAGTGGTTCCATTCAAGAGTAAAAGTTTAAGAATTTGCAGCCGATAGGAGAATAATTGTCTGATCCCACTGTCGATTTGGCAAATATGCTTTTCTATTTCTTAACAATGGTGAGTTGTTTTATCCCCTTTGTTTAGAAGTTATGCTCACTGCCTTAGCCTATTTGATTTGACTGATTGTTGGCATCAAAGATTTGTGTCACTTGTATGGTGAGGATCTTGGGCTAATTACTTTATGGGTGGGTAATTACAAGTATATGAAGCTCAATGAAATGTCTCAAAAAGGTTGATGGTAGTGAGGGAAAAAGAATGAGAGAGAGAGAGAGAGAGAGAGAGAGAGAGAGACGCTTAGTTTCCGTACTTTAAGTAAGTTTCCTATTACTAGCTAGATGAACATGAGAGATTGGCTATACTAAAAGGGCAAAATTGGAATAGTTATCCACTTTATCCATTTTCAGTTAGTATGGTCTATAGGTAGGACTTTTTTTCCTAGTGATCTTAGTATGGTCTATAGGTAGGACTTTTTTTCCTAGTGATCTGTAAGAGATTTGGTATATGTTTTTTTTGTGATCTGCCACAACTTTACAATTGTTGCTGTATATGACGAGGTTTGAGTGTTCTCGGTTTGTAATCTTCACTTGTCTTGTGTATAGGGGATCATCATATGCATCAGACCATCAGCTAGAAACCACTGCAGGTATACCAGCGCCCCCTGTTGAGAAGCTTCCTGATGCTTCCCTTTTGTTGGATGGTCCAGCTGGATTGGCTTCTCCGTTGAGTGGTGATGACCATGCTTCTAGAGTTGCAGCAGCAAGGGCTGAAAGTGCTCTGCGAAAGAGAGAGTCTCATTCGCTATCTTCATCTGTTCCCCGCAACAAAGTGCCAAGGGGAACATTACCCAATTTGAAGAATGTTCCAGATACTGTTGGTGGACTACTGGTTCCTCCTCAGCTTAGTGGAAGGTTAGTTCGTACTAGACTTTGAGTCTTTGACATCTACATTACATTGTGTCTTTTGCTCAGCAATTAAGATTTTTTCGTTCTTGTCAAAAAAGTGCTTTTTTTCCTATTTTTTCTACTTTCCCTCTAAAAATGTGAAGGCAGGAAAAAGGATATTATAGGTTTAGAAAGTCATGAAAAAATTATTTATGATTCTACATGTGAATTTTTGTATATTTTGTTAGATCTACGGTGTTTTTCGTTAAAGAAAAGTAAAATTGTAGAGCTGCAGAATTTGGAAAAAAATTAGTCAAAAAGATCACTGGAAAGTAACTCTGAAATTGAAGAGATGATTATATTAATATTCCAGACAAATTACTAATACAGGCGTGTACATACACAAGCAGTTTTATAGAACAAAACCTGAACAAGAACACAAACACCAACTGAGTTGAATCAGTGTCGACTGAGTCAACTCGGACACCTTGATACAAGTACCAATATGTATGCAAGTACCCTAACATGAGTGTGTGCAATATGACAGACATGCAATTTGTCTGCGGGACTTCTTAGATCAACCTCTGAATAAACTTCCACAATCTGTCTCCCCGGAGTTAGATCGACCTCTGGCCCAACATTAGAGGTTTAGAACCGTGACTTAGAATTTGGATGGTTATTGATGCTGGACCTTCATAAGTTTAGGCTGCGCATGGCAACCATTCTGTGCCCAGAATCTGATTCTGGGCAGAAATGATTCTTTTTTATTTTGTGCCCAGAAACAATTTCTAAGCATTTGAAGGCGCTTGGTAATTGCCAAAAATTTTTGTTCTTAGGATAGAAAAAGAACAAAAATGCGTTTGGTAACTACACAAAATTTCTTTTTATTAATAATATTTTAATAATATTTTGAATTTTTTAATATTTATTTCTTTTTTTATCTTTTTTTTTTCTTTCCCCTTCCTTTCTTGGCCATGGCTGGCCGCCGGCGCCAGCGACCGGCCACAGGCCAGGGCCGGCGAGGGCATTGCGGCCCTCGCCGCCGGCCTTGCTGGTGGCGACGGCGAGGTCGGCCTCGCCTTGGCTGGGCGAGGCCGCGAACTGCCCTTGCCGGCCACCGGGGAGGGCCGAGACGCCCTCACCGGCGGCCGGCGGGTGGCGGGGCTGAAGAAGAAGAACAACCAAAAAAAAGAAAAAAACCAAGAAGAATCAGTTCTGAAAAAATTGTTCCAGAATCAAGAAGCTACTTTTTTTTTATTCTTGATTCTGTTCCAAAACTGATTCTGGGCACAATTTTTTGCAAAATTGTGCCCGGGCACAAAAAATTTAACAAACGGATTTCTGTTCCCAAACTGATTCTGGGAACAAAAGAACAGAATCAATTACTATTTGGCAAGTTGCCAAACAGGCCCTTAATCTTCCGCGGTGATTTAAAGACAATACTTTCATCTTGTAACTAATTGGGAGTTTTAGTGATCAGTTTCTCAAACTTTGTTTTGTGTGGATGCAAGAAAGTATTTAGACTGATGAGTTGGTGCTTGTTTTTTTTGCCCAGGAGCAATGTTGTCACTGAAGATATTAGCAAGTTATTTGTAAAGGGAAATGCAGAGAAACCATCTCATTAGGGAACTTACAAACAGGTTGTAGTTTATTCTCCGTAACCTTATCACACCTCTCTCATTAAATCCATGAATAAGTATACTTTCTTGAGGGTCTGGCATGTACAGAATCGCGAGCAATGTTGTATGAGAATGAACCAATGAGAGATTAATGAACCTGACAGGATGATTCAAGGGATTGCGTTCAAACAGAAAATTTTGTATGTGTTGGAGTATGGATATTGCAGGAGGAAACTATTTGGCAGATCCATTCTGTTAGTTTAATGGTGCACATGCAAGGGATGGTCCATTACTTTGGTACGATTCCGGCATTGATAAGTTGAATCTACCTTGTTGATGGAGGATAAATGTGTTGCCGAAGTCACATCCATTTGCAAGATGAGTTAGCATGATAAGGGGTGAAATGTTCGCCGACAACAAAAGATTAAAGGGGATAAAATCGAGGTCAAATCCTTGATCAGAGTAATTGATCTCATACTATTGTGACCCTGCTTCGCTCTTTATTATTCTGGAGGTATGCGTGTTCAGCCAAGAAAGGGAAATATTCTGTCGATATGACGTGTTGTTCCGTGGCCCAGATATGATTTCATAGACGACCAACCAAGCCAACAAAATTTAGATGACCCTTGAGCAATTCTTTATCGGTATTGCATCTTCCTCCTGCATAAGTTTTCACACCATGCATTGGATGTAGACCCAAGAGAGCCTCATTTCATTGAATCAAAAATCGGTAGACTAGCCACACCAAGCGCTCTCTTACCAACCCATCATTGTATAGAATCGTAAGCCACCATAACTCTCACTCCAAACATATTTTATTGAGCCGGGGACAAACATGTCTTTCATCAGATTGTGTACATGATTTATCTTCTTTATTACAGCAAAACTCTTCTGGGCCATCATCGCCCCCAACATTGAAACCCCCCTAATCACGAAGAACTTTCTTTCCTCAAACGAAAAAAGCAGCCTCCGTCAATCAAGAAAGTTAAACTTGGTCACACTTTTGAAAACTTCCACTAAAGTTTGAAATGAATCACTCCCTCACATAAAATAAAGTTAAAAACAGCAAAACAATGATAGATTGGGCATTTGCATGTCTCTGTCTTTACTTTGCCAGCCTGTCTCTACCGTCTTTCCGTACTTTAATTTTTTTTTTTCCTTTGGCAATGAACCTTTTTTGTGCCACTATCCAATTTCTCAGCTATCAATGATAAAGGACTACCCCCGGCAGGGGAAATTTGCAGGCCAGTCCCCTTACTTTAATTAGGTACGTGATCTATCTAAGATTAAGACAAGATTAGATTATAGCTAAATTTTTAGCCTTTTTTGGGTTCAAGGAGGGGGAAAGAAGTGTCGAGAGGGAGTGGGGGATAAAATAGAAAAGGAGTGAGAAAACAAGAGGGAATCACAAGCTTCACTGACTGTCGCACACACTCACGAGTTTTGTTAACAGACCCAGAAAAGATTCCTGCAACAACACACCGTGCACTTTTGCCATACGTGTGGCATCAACATCTACTTTTAGATCTGTGCACGTCCTTTCCTCTTATTCAAGAACCCCATTAAAAGATTATGCAGCAGAGAGAGAGAGAGAGTTGCAGCATCTCTCACATGGGGTGTGTTGTTGGTGGTGTGTGAGAGAGACCCTACACACCCTGGCATCAATTATACTTAATATTTTAAGGAGCAAGGGGGACCCACCGTGAATGTGTCAGTACCCCCATGTGAGATCACTGTGACACACTGGGTTCTGTGGGGCCCATTCCCTCCATGAATGGCACGATGAAAGGCCTGTTCTGTTGACCCCACCACCCACATACATTTGCATATGTTATCATGTCACTCACACCTAAAGATATCATATATGGGCAAAATAATAATAAAGAGACAAACTTTTCTAAATTTAAAGGCAACACACCCACCCAAGAGAGACAGGATACAGAGAGAGAGACAGAGAGAGAGACAGAGAGCTCAGCCCTTTCTTAAAATTGAGAAACTGATTTCTTTCTTTTTGGTTGCTGATCTTTCACTAGTTCCTTCTCTGTCTGTCTGATCCACATGAGTAGTTGAACACAAACTGTTGTATAATAAACAGCTACAGTAAACATCAAACATTAATAATCAACCTTACAAATTTGTACCTGAAAACTCAGCTGACTGACTAAAACTCTATTAATCTCTGCCTCTCCCATCATCCTCTCCTCCCCTTCAAATCTATCCCCTCCTTTTCATTTCCAAATTACCATTTATGGGATGAAAAATCTGCCCTTGTAGTCACTTCTTGCCTTTTTGGCCACTCCCCGGTTCTTTGAATTCTCCGATTCTTCTTGCTGTACAAAGATTTGATCTTTCTTGTACCCTAACAACACAAACTAATAGAAGACTCTGTTGCTAATTATGGACTCTGCCACCCTCCCAAAGGAGGGGACGTAGTAAAAACTTGAAAATGGGAAGAAGAGATTTGCAGCTCTGTGAGTTTTAAAATACTACACATAGACTGTAAAATTCTCCTGGTGGTCCAAATTGCAACTAGAAAAAACATGTGAAAATAGCACAAACAAAGGAGATTGGGGTATCCCACTTCATTTAGTCATTTTTTACGTATGCATTTTTGTATGGTATCCAGTAGTATACTATGGATAATTGAGGTAGTGGTGGTGGTGATGGTAGTGGTACTAATTCTCTACAGATCTGCTCTTGATAAAGGTTTGTTTGGTTATTGTTGTTAATCTTCCTGCAATTGTTCAGACAGAGCAGAAAAGAAACAACCATGCTCAGTGAAAAGTGGCCACTCAAAAAGCCTAACAATAAAAGGCAGATCAAAGGAAAAATTACCTCAGTCAAGGAAGAGCTAGCTATATACCCACCGGGCACGTCGGCCCTCCGGCACCGGCATACATTCCTATGGCTCCATGACCAGAGGAAAATCTGAGAAGTTTGGAGGACAAATTACTGTCCTTGCTTTCTAAAAGCATATTAATTCTGATCTGTTCTTTTCAGTATGTAAGCTTTAGATTATGCAATCTTGGGATAAAATCATACCTAGGAATCTGGCAGTTGAAAGATTTGAAAGATGCCATGTCCATGGCGGAGGTGCCCGGGATTAAGGGCGAAGAAACAGGGTTATTGCTGTTAGGAGGAGAAGATGAAGCCGAACCTGCACCGTCCTTTTCAGCCTCGCCGACTACATTGGTAAAGGAATAGATATACTCTGTGGAGGCTTTGGTAGAAGATGCGAAGGGACTGTCAGGAAGGTTATGCTCCAAACTGCATCATTTTACAAAAGTTTCTCTGAATTGGTCATAGTAAGAAAATGCACTAAAGCAGTGGTTAGAAACTCAAGCAAGCACGCTATTTGCTCAAGAAAAGTCAATTCATTTGTCAAAAGCAGAAGCATATTTGTTTTCCACATATACCTTTCAGCCAAGCCTCCATCTTCATTGTGGGAGTTTTCCTTGTCATTCCCATTGCTCTTCTCACTTCCAGTCAAATCTTTCCCAGCAGAGACAATCACAGACTGGTAGTTCAAGGGCTGACTGTCGGATAAGCCAGGGCTAGAGCCATTCTCTGCATCAAATAACGAAAGGAACTTAATATCAGTACTGCATTTGCCAAACGAAATCAACTGGGCAAAAATTGAATGAACATAGCCTAAGATGAACAGGTATACCTTCCGTGACGCCCAGGCTACGAACCGAAGGAATGTTAAGGAACGTTGGATTGTTGAACAAAGTGGGCGATTGAGTAGGAGATGGAATGGGTGAGCCAGTTGAGAGAGCCCTCTGATGATGATGCTTCTTGACATCCAGAAGCTGCAGATTCATCAACCGTTGACTCTGGAGTTCAAGGGCTTGTTGGAGATCAGCTTGCTCCTCGAATCTCCTCCTCCACAGCATGTCCTGAGAATTGTAAAACGTCCTCGCTCCTGCATTACAGATTAAAAAAAAAGGGAAGTTAAGAACAGCCCAAGACTCGTCTCACAATATAAAAAATCCCACTCATGTTAAAATTCTAACCGAGGTTGAGGTCAAACGGTCCCGCCCTCGAATCCAACCCGGTCGGAGTTCCACAAGGCGAAAAATCACCCCTTTCCACCAGTTGGGACTGCTTCCTGTAAAAACACCACAAAAGACTAAAACTTGAGCTCATTTCCTGTCATCAACTCAAGCAAACAATGGACAGGCAAATGTCAAAAGAACCAAACAGGAAAAGTGAGACAACGTGCCTGAACTTGTCTGGCACTTTCCCCTTCTCTTTGTAAGGCTTGACAAGAACCCTAGCATCACAAACAAAATGAGGGTTCCCTTTGGCCAAAATGAGCTTCACCGTTTCTGGGTAAACAAATGTAACAAAGCCAAACATCCTCTTCTGCTGGTAAGGAATTCTCACATCTTGCACCGGCCCAAAGTTGCTTCATACAACAGCCATATAAGACAATTGAACAGTCAAAACAAAGTTCTTGATCTGAAAAAGATCAGAAACCGGAAAAAGAAAAACCTCCAAATGAACTTGCTAGAGAAAAACATTACTCACCTGAAATAGTTGGAAACATCTTCCTCCTTGAAAGTACTGTCAGCTGGGAAAGTCAAGTAAATCTGCCTAGAAGCTGGGTTCACACAACCATTCACTGAAAAATCACTCCTTTCAAGCCTTGATCTGCCATACTTGTAGAATTCTTCACCCATCATCAGTGCAGCAGCAGCAGCAGCAGCAGCCCTGCCCACATATGTTCCTCAACATATCATATCATACAAATGAACATGAAAGAGACGTTGTGGATACATATGTTACGTCCCTTTAGGGACATGCATAGCGTACCTATGAGCATCATTTTGTTGGTGATGGAGAAGCAAATTCATGGACTTGGGAGAGTAAGGGAAAGTTGCAGAACCTATGAGCTGAGAAGCAGCAGCTAGTCTCTGCTGCTGAGCAGATTTGGACCTCAGAACAGCTTCATGGCACTGACCCATCATGTCCACCTTACTCGGGGAGCCGACAACCGCGGACGCACTGCCGTCCGGGCTGCCGACCACAGAAGCGGTATCACCAAGTCCACTACTGTGCAAGAACCTGCAGCTGATCCCATTCTTGCAGTACCCTCTTGCATAGTACAAGCATGGCCTCCACCCAGCTCCACAAGATGGGTCTTCTGAGGACCCCGAGCACACATCGCTGACCGAGCAGCTCCTCCGGTGCACCGAAGCGCCCCAGCCCGTGGCCGCTCCGCCGTACACGGCGGTGGGGCTGGACAGCAAGTCCTGCTGGGGGCAGAACATATCAGGGTTGCTGGTGGGTCCAAGGGGTGGGGAGTTATCGTTGAGGAAGGAGAGCTGGTTTTGGAGCTGAAGCTCATCAATCATGGTGTCACTGCCTCCATTTCCATACAAACAAGAGGAAGAATTGATCAAATCATCTCCACTCGACAGATCAGAGAAAGCACCACCACCGCCACCACCCCAAGAAGATGGGCTGTGGATATTCGTGAGAGAAGATGGCGAAAAGTTGCTTCCTTTAGGCCTGGAGGAGATGGAGATGGAGATGGGGTTGGTGGAAATGAAAGGAGAGGGGGAAGAAGGTGTGGAAGGCGTTGAGGGAGAGTTTGACGGAAGGCCGATGTCCTTCCTTGCCTTAAGGACCACTGAGTGAAGCAGAGTCTCTGGTCCAAGAGCCAGCCTGATCATTTCCTTCTCACCGTGATCTTGGATGAGGAGGAGACCCATGATCTTGGAGGCATTCTCAGGGTCTAAACTTTGGATTCTTGAGAAGACAATCCTTGTGGCTTCATATGCGTCCATGGAAATGAATGGAGTGAAGTGCGTGTTCCTGTTTGGTGGCTGGCTATGTGGCTTTCACCTTTTCACACCAACCCTCTTGAAACCTGGTTTGCTGGCGATGATCTTTTGAGTTCAGCGTGCCTGCGAGAGAACCACTTGCTCTCTCTCTCTCTCTCTCTCTCTCTCTCTCTCTCCGTAAGTAAAACTTCTTTCTCAACCACAAACCCCACCTACTACCAACTCAGCTTGTGAAGCTGTGTGATGAGTTCTTTTGAGTATTCCAGCATCCATCTTTCTCATAATCCTGCAAAAACCAAGAAAAGAAAGGAGAAAAAAAAGGCAAACAAAAGAAAAAGGAGGCGTTAAAAGGAGTGCTAGAAAGAGCTATTCTCGTGTGTGGGGGGGGGTTGGAACTTGAAAGCAGGCGACGAGGAAAAATGAGAGTGAACAATATTACAATATATAAGAAAGAGTTTACTTTTCATTATACTTTGTTAAAAAGAGAGAAAATAGGACATGTTGGTTGTGCTGAATTTCTTCATAAAGAAACTAGGAGGGGCTAAAAGTAGCAGCAATCAATCATATGAAGAAATAACGATAAATAACACTTAACACACCTTTCTTTGCCAATATTTTTTGTTTCTTTCTTTCAAAATTTCTCTCTGGTTCTTACCAGAACTGAAATTCAAAAACAAAAGCTCTGTGCATGAATGAAGTCTGCAGCAGTAACTGACTGCTCTTGTGGCTTACCATCAAAATCTGGTCTTTCTTCTTTCGCTTCTGACGAGAAGATCAGGCTCTCTCCTTCTTTAATGCTCTCTCTCTCTCCTTCTTCTACACTGGTCAAAATTCAAACGTTATAGCTGCAAAAAATAAAACCCCAAAGCCCTTGTTTCTAGGCTGGTTTCATCCATGGCAGAAACCAAAAACAACCCTATCAGCTCAAATTTGCTCACTGTGGTTTCTTGGGAAACTGAGGCCAGGTTGGTGGCAGTCAAGCTGAAATGGAAAAGAAAGATCAGCTCTCTCTCTCTCCCTCACTACCCACCTAGAGTTCTCTACCGTCTCTCTCTTTCTCTCACTAGTCACTCTCCCCGTCTCTCTCCTTTGAAAACAATAAAAATAAAGACTGGTAGGAGAGGAGGAGTCACCCTCTGTGGCAGGGAGTGAAGTGATAGAGAGAGAGTGAGAGAGAGTATGCGGAGAGCTGAGTGATTGAATATCGAAGTGGATCCAGATCTGTGCTTCAAATAGTGCACGTTCTCTCTTATGCTCACTCATACCGTCAATGACCCAAGAAAACTCTTTTTGCTAAATCTTTTGATTCGTCTTCATATAGTAAGCTTAATCACTAATGAAATCTGAAGTGACCCGATGAAGAAGCACAAACCCACTTGCAATTCCTGTACCGTGAACGAATTACTGCCCCGGACAAACTTTAATTTTGAATTTGATTGACCCCATGAGTTGTCGCACATTCAAATTATTGTTTAGCTTTCATCTGATGTGCCGCAAAACTTGCTCAACCACTCGCCTGATAAACAAATGATTTTGCGTGTTTGTTCTTGTTATGTTTGTTTCTTGAATTTAAAACATAGTTAAAGCTCACTTATATAGTGCTTGAGGGGGCACTATGATAATATTAAGTTGAAATATACACCCAAAAAATCTGGGTTTTGTTTAAACTTCTTGTCATGTGCTTGGCATCCTAATCCTAGAGAAGAAAAGGAAGAAGAAGCTTATCAGAAATCAAGATCACAGGCTGATTGAAACATGATGGAGGATTCGACCAAAAAAAAAAAAATGATGGAGGGAAATGGGGCCCATCTCCCTAAAACCTTTAATGTCTAGTAATTGGAGAGTGAGTCACTTGATGCTTAGTTTTGTGTTTTGGTTTGATTGAGGCATTATGGATGTTGTGGGAGAGTGTCAATTCTCTCTCTATCTCTCTATCTCTCTCCCTCTCAAAAAGGTGTTTTCTTTTTTGATCTCCTCCATCCTCTTTTCTATATTTTGCTTCTATTTTTTCACCATATTCCATGAAATCATTAGGGATCAACTTTTTGCCATGTCCCACCACCACATGTATGCTCCCTCTTCTTTCATCTCAATGGGGCTGGTTCTCCATTGCCTTAAATAATTGAAATTATGGTGATTGATGATCATCATGACGATGGAAGTTTTATAATCCATGATTTGATCTGCGAATGTGTGAGGGAGAGGAGCAGAAGGTGGACCCCCATGCTAGAAAACAATAATCGCGAAAGTAAACGTATAATGTTTTTGGGGATTTGTATCCGGCCCATATGTTTCTTGTATTCTTCCTCCTCCTTCAAGAGTTCAAATATTTGTATAGAGTTAGACCAGATATGCTCCCTCTCTCTCTCTCTCTCTCTCTCTCTCTCTCTCTCCAGAAAAAGTTCAGAGAGAGAATCATAATAATTGACAGCACAAGGTTCAATTACTTTTTCTCCCCTTTTGCAATATTCATTTCTTTTCCTTGGAGACATGTACAAAAGTTAGAAATTGAGGAAGGGGTGGGAAAAATAACAGACGAAAAGGGAGAGAGAAAGAGAGTAGTGCTGGCTGTGATTTTTCCCCTCGCATTCATGAGTGAAGGTGGAAAAATGGGACTTGAAAAGTGAAGCTTTTTCCACATGGTGGCCACAAATTTCCCTTTTAGCAGACGGGCAAAACTAGCAACACAGCTAGAGGGAGGTAATCCAAGTTATCGTAAATGTAATAGAAAGAAATGTCTAATCAGAAGGTAATTTTCATGATTGGTTTTTATGCATGACAAGGCAAACTATATATGATTTCCAATGTTATAATCTTTGTGACTTCAATGCAATTACAGATGTGGTTCAAGATTTTACAAGGCAATAATGTGCACTCCAAATGAATATGATTTAGAAAAGGCAAACAGAAAGATTATTTTTCTCAGCACCATTTTTGTTTTAATAGTATGCGAAAATACTTCTTCTCTGATTATGAAATGTTGTTCGTATTTGTCTAGGCTCAACCAACCTTGAGGAGAAAATGCATGGTAAGGCAAACTCAATATGATTTCCAATGTTATGTCTTTGTGACTTCAATGCAATTACAGATGTGGTTCAAGATTTTACAAGGTAATAATGTGTATTCCAAATGAATATGATTTAGAAAAGGCAAACCGAAAGACTATTTTTCTCGGCCCCATTTTTGTTTTAATAACATGCAAATTCCAAGTATCCTGACCATTCTTGTCGGGTTTTTATGATCCTAAAATAAAGAGCATCCATGACTTAAAGAGATAACTAGGGTTAACAACAACAAAAAGATATTCTGAGTATATATTATTCCAACTTTTTATCACTTACTTGTGATGTAACTTAAATCACACAGACTTATTATACTATGCCATTGCCATTCTTAACGTACCAAGTGTGTTGTGTTGTGTACAATTTGGGTGCCCAAGAGTGTTAGTTGAAAATGAAATGGTCGTTGCTTGCCACACTAGCTCGAACCCATGCACAAAAACGCGAAACCACACTAGCTCGAACCCATGCACAAAAACGCGAAAGGTACGTCGCCTTTGTAACCACGGTCCACAAACACGAACCCAGTGATGTTATTCATGTTCTCAGAATTGAAAGTCCCTTGTTCGGTAAATGAATGTGACTTTTCATTGATAAAACAATCCACTGATTTAGGCCTTCTTGAGAAGCCTTAAAAGCACAAAATCATGTTGGCTATCTCACAAACGTAGATGAAGCATCTTTTTCCTTCAATTCAAAAATTACCAAATACTTGTGCCGTGATTTTGAATGGCTATAATCATTTATGTAAATATAGGGTTTTAGAAATATCTATGATGTTCTAAGAGAAATAAAAGTAAGAGCCGCTCGACATTGATATTTCCTATACGAGTGTCGCAACATGATTACCACGTAGAACTATGCAATACGCAACTTGTCGGAGATGATATGTACGATGATAAGAGCTACAGATGAGGGATTTGCCATTATGCTGAAGAGTGATTGCATATGCCAGCATGGTGTATATTGCCGTGCAGTGGCCAACAAAAGAGAAGTGTGTATATATGAGGAAGGCAATGAGAGTTGGCTTCGATCCTTCACTTCTCGATTCTAATGAACTCTGCATTTAGTTAGTATTGACTCACATACTATTCTAGGAAGTACAATCAAGAATTCACATTAAAAAGCGCAAGCAGATACAAGATGGCCTTACTTCGTGCAAGAGACATTGGGATGATTGGCTAGAGAGAGAGAGAGAGAGAGAGAGATTGATTAGATAGAGAAGAGGAAGCAATAATCTACGTTAGTTGAGTTGTCCGAGGGGGAAGAGGGCCATCGGTAGTCCCTCGGACAATAAACGAGCAGCAGTTCATGTTCCCCGGGGAAACAACTTCGTGAAAAGATGGGCATTTCTGCACCAGTTTGCATGCACTCTTAATTTGACACGAACCGCATCATTGGACCAAGATATTGTCTGTCCCCTAATCACCCAATCGAATCCCTCTTTGATCGGTGGCTTCTGTTTTTCTTTTTTTCCTTCTTCCATTTGGAAATCTTGATTAACCTCTCCCTTCACTCCCTACTACTTGCAGGAGCTAATTTTCATGCAGTTACCCTCCATTTGCAGGAGCTAATTTTCCATGGTGCTCCTTTAAAAGGCGTCGTCTCGACATCAAAGACCATTTTAAAATTCATTTCTGATATCTGCTTTGAGCTAACTTGAGTCCCTCTTGAACAGTACGGGCCTCTACACGGTGAACACATTCTGCTTTAACCTTTCTACTACCGCCATCAATAAGCTTCCAACCTCATTCCCGATGACGACGCCAATGGCTTCGGATTGACCCATTGGCCCTCAGTCAGAATCCTCTCCATTCTAACAACGTCTTGAGGTCTTCAACCCATGAAGTTCCTGCATAGTTTCCTTACATCTCATGACAGTTGCCCATGGATCAGGCTTTTTCTTCATTGTGTCCCTTCCAAATATAACAACAAACAAAAGCAATGCCATTCCATAACTTGGCTGAATTACTGTCAACTCACAACCCCAATACACCATCTTATGCATACTCAACCCCAATCACGACCTAATAGCGTAAGCTCCCCATCCTCTTCAAAGGAATAAAGAGGACATTGAGCATGCTCAACCGTTCTTCTTCGATAAACATTCTTTCTACATGGTCTAGCTCGTGTCAGCAGCTTCCAAACTCACCTGTCAGTCCTCTAGGAAGTGGTGGCTTCTGCTCATCCCATAGAGCCTCCTCTTCATGTAAAAAATGATATCTGACCCAACCATGCAATACAAATGGATTTTATATATCCAGTTAACGATTGACAGGATCAGGAGAGAGTGGTCACAATGTAATTACAAAGTCAAGAGTAAAACACCTAAGTTGGAATGAAGAAAATGAAAAACAAAGCAAGAGGTGCTAAAGAGAATGAATGAATTGGACAAAAAAGATTGTTGTCCATTTGTGAGAGTAGACAGAACAAAGCTACTCTCCCTCGCAACGATTCTATATCTACTTTACGTTGTCAAGATTGTTTGTCATGTTACTTGAACCAGGCCATTTATTCTTTTTTGGTGGTTGCCGAAAGTCGGTCCCGATCTGGCTGGTTTTGTTTCCATTTGAGAGTTGGTCCGCTCATATATATTATAGTTCGAAATTAATTGTCCCAAAGTTTGTAATTACGTTCATATTAATTTAAATTATATAGACTATTCCCACCTGAGTCAATCAATTGAATGTCCTAAAGTTCCCACTCCGTAATCACATCATTTTCATTTTGATGCTCTTTTTTAGCATAGCTTAAGTACATATTTGTATGATGAGAAGTGTCGTGTAATTAACACAGAGAATATGAAATTAGAGATATGATATTGTTTAATATATTTGTATGGATGTATCTCAAAATTTAAAATTTTCAGGGTTTCATAACGAAAACTTTTCGTCATCTTTTCTTTGCCTCGAATCAAGTCGTCAAACTTGATCATCGCTTTTCTTGACGAGCTTCATACCAGTAATATTCCAAAACAAATATATGAAAAGAGCTTCATGTCATTCTGTGATTTGTGATGTGCTGCATAATCTTGTCATGTGTTACTGTTAACTTAACAACTGGCCGATATAGGGTTTAGTGGAGTTCACCATCAAGGTGACAATAACCCAACGTCCTTTCGTGAGGTAAGTACACCGCCCAATTCCATCAACCAATATCTTTTAGATTACAAACTATATAATATAGCCACACTGAAGAAAAATATACACCAAGATGGTCCCGCAACTGAGTTCTAGTGTGTATGTATATACACCCAGATGTCTACCTATATATATATTTCCCCTAAAATAATCTTTCTTCTTAGAATCGATCGTTTAAAAATTTATTTGATAAGTGATGTGATAGATTTTAAGGGAGTGTTGAATCTAGTCAGCTTATTTATATGCCTAAAAATCCTTTCTTATAGCGAGGGACACGCGAAGAGATGACACTATCGATACATATGATTTTTGTTCATTTTTCAAGGGAGAGTGTTTAATCTTGAAAATTACTTTTTTACCCATTTTTCTCCATTCTTATATTATAAATTCCGACTTGTAGTTTTTCAACATTTTCGATTTTCACTGACTCTTTTTCAAAGGCAATTTATTTAAGCTAGAGTAAAGTACATCGCTAATTGAAAGCCTGGAGGTCTATAAAATACCTTGCAAACCTCACGGATTGATTAAATACAAGCCTTCTACACAGTTGGCTAGTTTCTGAATTGGAGATTAGGAACGACAAGTATCCTCTTATCGATGACCATTTTTCAACCTAACATGTAAAATGTTTTGTGTTGACGTAACGGGGGACCACATTGACTACATACCTAGTCACATTAATTTCACATGAGGTAATTGTAGTCCTCTTCGTTTTATGAAAACGAAAAATGTAGAATTTTATACGGCGAATCGCTTGAGTTGATGGGGAATGTTCGGTATAAGAAAATGGAATGAGGTGGAAATGAAATGGCAAAAAGAATCAAATGGAATAGAATGGGATTGAATTGATAAGTAGTTCAATGATAAAGGGGTTCCTATGCTTTCGACTTAAGAACCGATGGTTGTGGTCCGTATACCAACAACGGATAAAGAATCAAGATCGGAACTGTGTCCCATTCTTTCCCGGCCCGATTTCGCATGGCAATATTACACAATTGATTTTTTTTTTTCACGTATGATCCACTGCTGTTGAAGCGATATTACGTGAGCTTCATCATCTCCAACAAGCGATTCATGATAATTGTAAGCTTCTGCACGTCTCTACATGGCCTTCTGAAGAAGCATTTAACTTCGTCCCTGTGCTTACTGGAAAAAGCAATGACCTTCCATTATGAGCTTTCCAATCAATCAAACCTTATGTCTTCCCACTTCGTATTTCATTCTCGTTGCTTAGGGTGCGCATGATAACCATTCTGTTCCGGAATGAGTTCCTGAACCAGAAATAGATTTTTCTATTTCTGGTTCCTGGATGAGTTTCTGAGAAAAAAAACCCGTTTGATAACGACCAAAAATTTCTATTTCTAGAACAGAAACCCGTTTGATAACAGCACAAAATTTCTATTTCCTGAAACAAAAACCCGTTTGATAAACAACAGAAAATTCTATTTCCAGGAACAGAAATCCATTTTTTTAGAAATGGAATAAAAATAATTAAAAAATCCGAAAAATTCATAAAATCTCAAAAAAAAATCAGAAAATCCCAAAAAATTGAAAAATTCCAGAAAAAATCATCAAAATGTCAAGAAAATAAAAAAAAATTCAGATTTCGGGAAAATAGGAAATTTGTTGAATTTTTTTAAAAAAAAATCAAGAAATCAAAAATTTCAAAACTTCACAGAATTGCTTAGAATACTTGTAGCCACTCACTTTGAGTAAAATTTAAATTTTTTGAGGTGCCCAAAAAAGTAAAAAAAAATTTCAAAATTTCACAAAATGGCTTAGAATACCTGTGGCCACCCACTTTTTAAGTAAATTTTAATTTTTTTGAGATACCCAAAAAAAATTTAAAAAAATGAAAAATTTCAAAACTTCACATAATGGCTTAGAATACCTGTGGCCACCCACTTTGAGTGAAATTTTGATTTTTGGAGGTGAAAAAAAAAGCAAAAAATCAAAAATTTCAAAACTTCACAGAATGACTTAGAATACATGTGACCATCCACTTTGAGTGAAATTTAAATTTTTTTAGGTGAAAAAAAACATAAAAAATCAAAAATTTCAAAACTTCACAGAATGACTTACAATACCTCTAGCCACCCACTTTGAGTAAAATTTAATTTTTTTTAGATGCCCAAATGGTATTTTTTATTTTTTTTTTATTTTTTTTGGTTCCTAAAGAAAATTAAATTTCACTCAAAGTGGATGGCCACATGTATTCTAAGCCACTCTGTGAAGTTTTGAAAATTTTTCTTTTTTGCTTATTTTTATTTTTTTTTCGACACCTAAAAAAAATTAAATTTCACTCAAAGTGGGTGGCCACAGGTATTCTAAGTAATTATGTGAAGTTTTTTATTTTTTATTTTTTTATTTTTTTCGGCACCTAAAAAAATTTAAATTTCGCTTAAAGTGGATGGCCACAGGTATTCTAAGCCATTTTGTGAAGTTTTGAAATTTTTTCTTTTTTTCTTTTTATTTTTTATTTTTTTCGGCAACTAAAAAAATAAAATTTCGCTCAAAGTGGGTGGCCACAGGTATTTTAAAAGCCATTCTGTAAAGTTTTGAAATTTTTACTTTTTTGCTTATTTTTATTTTTTTGGCATATAAAAAATTAAAATTTCATTCAAAGTGGGTGCGCGGTATTTTAAGCTATTCGTGAAGTTTTGAATTTTTTTTTTTTTTTTTTTTTTCGCAACTAAAAAATTTAAATTTCATTCAAAGTGGATGGCCACAAGTATTCTAAGCCATTCTGTGAAGTTTTGAAATTTTTGATTTTTTGCTTTTTTTTATTTTTTTCGGCACCTAAAAAAATAAAATTTCGCTCAAATTGGGTGGCCACAGATATTCTAAGATATTTTGTGAAGTTTTTAAATTTTAGAATTTTTTATTATTTTTTATTTTTTTTGGCAACTAAAAAAATTAAATTTTGCTCAAAGTGGGTGGCCATAGGTTTTCTAAGCCATTTTGTGAAATTTTGAAATTTTTTATTTTTATTTATTTTTATTTATTTTTTCGTACCTAAAAAATTTAAATTTTTGAAAGTGGTAGCTACTGATTCTAAACCATTCGTTAAGTTTTGAAATTTTTGATTTTTGCTTTTTTTTCTCATCTCAAATATCGTGACTTCCATATGAATATGTGTGTTGAAGAAAATGAATTCCTCAGAAATGGTTCTCACTTTTGTTCCAGAAATGAAAAACCAACTTTTTTTTGGTTCTCATTTCTGGTTTTTAATCGATTTTGGAAGAAAACTTGTCCGGAAATAGAAAAATGAAATTGCGTTACCAAACGGGTTTCTGGTCCAAAACTGATTCTGGGAACAAAAAACCAGTTCTGGACAGAACCAGAATGGTTTTCATGCAGCACCTTATTCCAATCCCTTCTTATTCCTAATCATAACGTCATAAGAAAATGGAATGAACACTTCATTTCCATTTTATTGCTCTTATTTTCAAATCAACTGATAGTCCTTTAGGGAAATCAATCAAATGCAAGCGATGATACGTCATTATGAGTTAATTACGCCCGTGCGACGTGTTATAAGTGGGGCTTCTTTTGCAAATGTTTATGGATTATGCTAATGTCATTTGTTGTCTCCATTATGGTAAAATAATCTAGTAAATCTCCAAAAATGATCCATTTCCTCCCCTTTCCCCCTTTGCCCTGAGTAATATGGAGGCCCGGTTATCAACAACTTGGATAAAAGTCGAGGTGTGTTTCGATGACTCCTGCTTCGAGAGAATTATTCAAAAAGTCCTAAATTTATTGTACGATGATCAAATTAATCATAAGCTTTTCAATTTAACCAATTTAGTTCTAAATATTTTAACGATTTGCCAATATAGACCAAATTGGCCGTCTATTTCCCTCCGCCGATCTCTAGCCATAGCTGAAGGCATTAGAAGGACATAGGAAAAGAAGAAATTTTTTGAAAAGTTCAAAAAAATTTCAAAAATAAATTTAAACAATCGTTCATGTTAGCACTAGCCATGTCGCGTAGGACGGTTGTGTCAACGTTAGCAATTTCTGACCAACATTGGCCGGAAATACTACATTGGTAAATCGTTGGAGGGACATAGGAAAAGAAGAAAAAAGAATAATTCAGAATTTTTTTTTAAAAAAGCCGTTCATGTTAACACCGGCCGTGTCACGTAGGATGGTTAGCGTTCACGTCAGCAATTTCTGACCAAAATTGATCGAAAAGACTAGATTGGTAAATCGTCAAAAGGTTTAGGACTAAATTGACTTGCTTAAAAAGTTTAGAACTGAATTGACTGTTGTACAACGGATTTAAGACTTTTTGGACAATTGCCTCTTTCTGCTTTCAGACCATAAGTCCATATATAAGTCAAGATTCAACATGGTTCATGTATAATTCGAGATTCGAATATTATTTAATGCCGGTCACTTCAGAAAATACTATATGAATATTGATAGCACAGCAAGCACAAGAATTTTTTCTATGTTTAGCAAAAGGCTAGCATAACATTTTAGGTAAGCGAGAAAGCAAAGAGTGATAAGTTCAAGCAACACATCCTTAAAAAAAAAATAAAAATTTGTCTGCATTACAAATATAACCACTTATGATCGAAGATGGTAGGTGTAAAATTTTGTAAGATTAGTACTAACAATTTTGAAAGTCTAAGCTATTATAATTTTATGGATTACTATTAATAATTCTAAAAAAATTTTAAACTGTTGTATGAAGAAGTCATTTAGTATTTAAACATTTCAACGCTCTCGTCACTCCTCCTCAAATAGAGGCTAAAAGCATAAAAATTACTAATAATTGGAATAGATGGAGAGTGCAAAAAAGATTTGAATTTAGAAAATCTTATTCACCGTACAGGTTTCTAATTAAATCACTGTCAATTATCGTGAACCCTTAAATCTTTAAATGAAATTGGCTCTACAAGAGTAATCCTACTTTCATTTTGTCAAGTATAAATGTGAAAAGTCCTTCAATTTTTTCGATCCTAGGGGCACCCATAGTTTCAAGTCCTTGTCTTTAAAAGAGTGAAGAAAGGAAAAAGGAAGGAAAAAACATGGAAGCAATCATGGTGGATAAAAAGATAAAGATGGAGAGAGAGACAGAGAGGGATATAATTGAGCAACCACTCCTAGAAAAAGGGTAGATGCGGCACCTAAATGTGATGTAACTGGCTGCATGCGGTGGACCCTATATATCATGTCCCTTTCTTTGGACCAAACTCCAAATAAACAAATAAATAATTAAATTACATATTATCAATTGATCGATTAATTAACGGGCTTTGCGAATACACTTGGGTAAGCAACCAATAGAACAGAAACTAATGTTTACCTTTTCTTTTTGCCTGATCGGTGTTATGAAGACTAGAACTTTTTGTTGCTAGACATTTTTATTGTAGGGCACTCGTTAAATGTGACGATGATCGATGCATAATGATATAATTAACGAATAGTCTCTTTCAACTGGTGTTGGATTTACTTTCAGCACTTGTATATGGACAGTGTCTACCCTACTGTCTCCTACAATGAACACCAAACACCTGCTTCTCAATCTTGGACCATTTTCGACCACAAAAAGAAAAAGAAAATCTCGGACCATTTTTCGACCTTGCCTCTCCTAGATCATATTCCTTCCGTTTTCATCTAATAAAAGGTGGGGATAATTTTCATTATCCGCTAGACTTGAATAACGTATGAGAATTTGGAAGTTGGACATATTTTGTGGGTTTCGGTTCTTTAAATTTTGAATGACACGTGATTCATTATCTCTAGCATTAAAAATTCACCCGTGATTTGGAATTTCGATGTCGATTAAGCATACGGGTGTTATGGATTTTGTTCATGACAACACGAAAATTTATCCTAATCTATCTTTTTTTCTTTTAATTTTCTTTCTGCAAACTTTGGTGCTTATTAAAAGGGGAGATAGGGCGGTGAAAAATTATGTGCCTCTCTTTCTCTCAATGATAATAAATAATGTGCATGTTAAATCACCGCCCTCTAATTTCTCTTATTCATATGTTGGAAAATTCGGATTCTTCACATGTTCTGTTATAAAATGTAATATTTTCCACAATTATTATGTAAAAGAGGGATTGTTGACCAAAATAAATAGAGAAAAAAAAAGAAGGGAAAAATACCCATGTGGACTCTGGTCACAGCAGCATGTACTATGAAAGAAAACCCTAATAATAGTAAGTGCTGTGGCAGTGGGCAAGAACTGAGTCGAATGGGTCCAGCGCACGACTGAGGCAGACGGGCAGCAGGACAAGAGTTGTGGCTTTCGTGGATGTGACCATGCACTGTCCGAATTATAATTGTTTTTGTCTCCTTACTTGCAATTTTTTAAAAGGATAATGGCACAAATAATTCTTAAATTTTGATCTAAAATAAAATTTGATATATGAATTTTTAATTTATTTAATACAATTTCTGAACTTTAGCTTAATGTTTAATGTGGTCTCTGAACTTTTAATTTGTTCAATGTGGCTATCGGACCTTCGGTGTATGTTCAATATAGTTCCTGAACTATATGAAAATATTCAATAAACATGCACTTAAAGTTTAAGGTTGACATTAAACAAATTACAAGTTCAGTGATTACATTGTATATTGAGTTAAAGTTCAGGAACTATATTGAATAAATTAAAAGTTCATAGACTAAATTATACATTAGATCAAAATTCAGAAACTGTTTATATCATTTTTTTTTTAATTTGGGATTGGACAGGCTATTTTTCCAATTATCAGTGTTGTTATTAAAGTCAAATTAACAGGGGGGTTCTTGTTTTTATGCGTGACGATGGGAAAGGGACATACATATCAGATCCGACAAGATCTTGCCGGACTAGAAATAAAAACCCATGTGTTGTAGTCAATGTCAAATGCTACCCTCTCTCTCTCTCTCTCTCTCTCTCTCTCACCAATTTATCGCATCCGTACTCCTCTCATGCATGCACTTCCCCCATCTCAACTATTTTCTCAAATATCATATGTGCAACTGATCATTAGAAATGTGTATCAAGAATCAGAATCTTGACTTAAGACAGGATAATTAGATTATTATATGCGTAATTATATCGTTCGAATGTAGATGGGCCAACAAGAGCCTATGCAGCGCACGATGGCCCATTGGATCTGCATTGGACCCGAGCCCGCCAGACAGGTATTGCCAGTTCGATTCGGCCCATGTAAGAGTTAAAGGTGTAGTTTCCTCCCATGTTCCATTTCTTGGACAGTACGTTCTTCAGCGCTGATGAGAAATGTGCTTCACATTTGATTTTTCAGCCTGTTGTTTGGCACAACAGTATGTTCTTGAGCGTGAGGAGGGTTGGCACTCTTCTTTGTTGATTGTCATGTGACAAATTCGTTTGTGTTGCTGTTTTTGACATGATTTACGGCCCACACAATGCATTTCGCGCGAAAGGCCCGACTAAAAGAGGCCCATTTTTTGGTCAAGCCGGACAGCTATGATCACAAGATTTCAATGACAATTCATCCCTACAATTGGCCCACAAGTCACTTTTTGTGGCTTTGCTTTGCTTAAAGCTGTGAAAGTTTGAAAACCTGAGTTGAAACCGAATGAGGTACAGGTTGAACCAAACGAGAGTATGGACAATCTTAATAGTACAGCAAATACTCCATTGCGAAGAAGTGATAAGTTGCAAGCAAAGACAACCTGGACTGAGCATCAAGTTCTGATCTCACTCACAAGTCAAAATTCCTCTTGATCACCTTGAAGCATCTCATCTGATAGCAGACCATGATCAGAAGCATTCCTAGCTTAGCTATCGATATCTCGGCACTGCCTCTTTGCTCGACAGCCACCCATTAGCCTAGAACAAGCTGAAACAGAGCACCCTTTCCGGTACTGATCATACCTAACTAGCTTCAACTTCCAGCAAACTCCCAGTTTCTTACAAAAACATAAGCCAGCATCTACACTACAATAACGAGCAAACCCTCCATTTCCACTTCATCATTAACTCTGTGATATGGCGAGAGCAACTGTCCTGCTATCAGTTAAATTAGAACTTTGCAAGTTCGGCCTTCTTCATCAGTCATCAGAAATAGCAGTACAGTACAGCAGCTCGGGTCCATAAGGATTTAGACACTGAAACAGATCACAAACGGCATAGGGGACAACCTCCCAGTAAATCATGGAATGTTCAGTAAAGAAATCACCCTCTCCACAGATAAAAATACTAGAGCTTCTACTTGAAGGTTGTGTATCTATCGAACCAGAGAAACAACATCCATGAGATCTAGTGTACAATCTGTTCAACAAGATCAAAATAAACTATTTTGTCATTACATTACATGGTCATGCCTGATTTGGTATGTATTTACCCGTGTGTACATGTATTTACAGAGTCATTTCGCACTGCTGACTAACATTACAAGCAAACTGCTATTGAAGGTTGTGTAGCTATCGAAGAAGAGAAACAACATCCACAAGATTTAGTTCACAATCCGTTCAACAAGATCAAAATAAACTATTTGTCATTACATTACATGGTCATGCCTGATTTGGTGTGTATTTACCTATGTGTGTACATGTATTTACAGAGTCATTTCGCACTGCTGACTAACATTACAAGCAAACTGTTATTGGGCTACCCCCTGATCCGAACTAAGGAGCTACTACGCTTAGGCTACGCAAGAGAGTAAAGCATACATCAAGGTCGGCAAAATTTGGGAAAACTTACACAAGACCTGCTATTGTTCGACTTGAGAAGCAGTTGACGCGATTTTTTCAACCGTGTTCAAATTGTGTCCATCAGAATTCATGCCAACATTTGCCTTGACCTGACAATCCCCAATTGCTGGCTGGCAGTTTTCTCCGGCCCGCAAGACCATAATATCATTGCTCCTGCCAACACCAGCCAGAGAGGTCGAGCCCGTGTGAGGACGAAAGCACGGTAAATCAGTCGAACACTGCAACCTGACCAGCCCGCTGCCAGACTGGACCCCACAGTCACCTTCCTTGATAGAAGTAAAATTGCAAGGCTTCTGAAAGGGGATAGCACCTAACTCATTTTCAATTTTACCTCTGAGGTCTACCAAAAGGCTTCTAAGCCTTGTGACCTCAGCTTCAAGTAATGCCTGACCCTGCAATTTTCTAACCAATTGCTGATTCAACATTTGCAATTTCTGGACTTCCTCCTCTAAGTAAGCTGTGTGAGCCTTCTTTTTCTCCCTATACTTCCTCACTGCCTCTCTATTACTTGCAGGCCTTTTCACCTTCGAGAATTGCTTTTTCCCATTGCGCTTTTCATCCTCTTCGGACGAGAACATTTGGGTGTGGGTATGGTAGCATGTGTGAGTATGAGCAGCGTCTGGACCAGGAGGATTGCAAGTGTGGGTGTGAGTGCAAGACCTAGTATTTTTCAAGAACTCACCAAAGAAAGAGTCCACAGAGGCTGAGCTCTGGAGATTGCTCGAAGAGTCGGCATTCGGTAACGGGACATGATCCGAAACCTCCACCTCCCCATCATCCATGTCCACCCTTTAAAATGCTTCAAGAGGAGATTGTCTACAACTGCAGTGTATCTAGGCTTTGAGAAATCCTGACCCTCCAAAGAACTGAACTGAATAGACCCTCAACAATTCCTGCTAAAAAGCAGAACATCTTACAGCCATAGCCATTACAGCCCAAGAATATATGCAGAGGACCAGAAAGACAGAAACAGAACGTAATCTAACGATTGCCCATTATTATTCAAGGCCAATCAAATCGTATATATCAAGAAAGGGTCGACCTTGTGCGACCCCAATCAGGGAAAGAACCCCCAGAACTCAGATAATTCGACAGATGGAAACAGAGTTTTATCCGAAGTACCTAGTAACTGCAGAGAAGAATCCGAGCTTCGTCAAGTGGGTGCAAAATGACTGGACACGGAGAAAAGGACCGCCTTTACACAGAATCTCTATCAAAAGCCAGAAACGCCAGTTTTGTTTGGATTGAATAGGATCAAGATTCGAGATTTATGGGAAAAAAAGGAAGATTTTTTCTCTGAGTGTGATGCTTCAACCATTCGCCACCTCAGGCTTTGACTATTAGGAGGAGATTAATTTATTAATAAGCGTCCTTTTCTTTTCTTTTTATTTTTTTAATTTATGATTTTTATCCTTTGAGTTTGAGGCCCAAAACAAAAGCGACCGCATACTTGGTGCTTACATTGGGATCAGCCAAACCAAAACAAAATCTTACATTTACGAAGTAAAAATTATTTTAGCTTTGAAAAAAACAAGGGTAAATGATATAAATGGTTCATAAACTTTGACTCAATGTGCAATATGTTGCATGAATTTTAAATTTGTTCAACGTGGTCCATGAATTTTAGCCCAACGTGCAATGTCGTCCCTAAACTTTTAATTTATTCAATGTGGTCCTTGAACTTTTGGAAAATGCTTAATCTAGTCCATGAATTGTATGAAAATGTTCAATGTCGTTCGTAAACTTGAATTAATAGAATGACAATATTGAATATTTTCAAACAGTCTAGGGACAATTTAATATATACTAAAAGTTCAGAAATCATATTAAACAAATTAAAAGTTCAGGAACGATATTGTACATTGGACTAAAATTCAGGGATCACATTGAACAAATTAAAGTTTAGGGACCAAATTGCACATTGAGCCAAAGTTCATGGATAATTTATGTCCTTATCCTAATGAGCAAAATTGTATGTTCATTTTTCAACCATCAATTTAAAAAATGAGTTTATATGGCAGTACTGTATCTTTGAAGATTTGAGGAATTTGAAGCAAAAACAAAAGCGAAAGGCCTCCAAATCCACATAAACAATACATGTTGTTAGCCAATGAGTCACTATAAATCTGAAATATTTGAAGATTGACCCTTTAAATTCAGAAATATATGATGATGACATGTGTGAATACGTCGCTCTTATGTGTAATCTTAGTTCTTCCGGTCGTGGGAGGCTTAAATTATCCAACATATTGAGAGCTGAATATTATTTCTATCTTTTTAGTTAATTTTGAAGAATACCAAAAACATACTTGGGTTTTCGCCCGAATATCAAATGCTAACATCTATTTCCAAAAATTCAGATTTGCACTTTTATCTCCATTGAAATTACTTAAGTACCCTCCTTATGTAAAGCCCTAAAAAAAGAGTGGCCTGAAATCATCCCCAGCAACTCCCTTGAAGTACCTATTCAAGTTTGTCACCAGACTCTACCACGCGGCCCCACCGCTGGCGGTGCCGTCAATGCCACCGGTGTTGTCAACCAGTTTGCTTGGGCAGGCAGCAGCCCCTTGGCCGTGGTGGTGGAGTCGACAACGAGTGATTGGAGGCTCCAGCGGCTGGTGGCTCACGGCGGTGGAGTGGGGGTGAGTGGTCGGAGGCAGCAATGACGGAGTGTACGTGATGCCTAAGTTAGGGGGTTTGCTGTTGGGTTTGGTAGGTCAGGATATGTATGTTGGGAAATGGAAAACTATGGGTAAAGGTGCTTTTGGATAGAAATTTGACAATACTGTGAATAGATGTGCAATTTTGCAGCGGTGAGGGTGCAGACTTGTAGTTTCAAAAATCCTAGGGATGTCAATGGCGGATTAATTTAGCCCAAGGTCTTACAGCTCAATAAGACCTTGCTGTTTATTCTTTGTTTTACAATATTAAACTTTAGGAATAATCAAAGTCTAATAAAAATCTCAAGGGTACCATAGGCAAGAATTATCAAAGTCAACTCATAAAAGGAGGAGGCTACTTTATCGAATATGATGTTCACAGTGTTTGTAAATATTTGGTGTTAATTAATCATATTTAGGCACAAAACCAACTTGTGTGTTATCTGTCATAGTTGACCCTCTATATACCAAAGAAATCACACCTCAGGTCCATATACCGTCCTTAATCATGCATGATTCAAGAAAGACTTAGGCTATATCACAGCTTACAAGTTATTAATTGATAAAAGTGAGAGTTCAATGCTCATGAACCTCAATAAGCAAATAATAATAATAATAATTCCCATTAAACCTCTTCCAATCATCAAATTTGTGATAAGAGTTGAGGCTGCAGTTAGCATGGAAATTTTGTTGAGTTCAAGCAAGGTCATAGATACAATTACGCAGGTTAAACTTGAAGAGCTTTGTAGCATATACAACTTAAACATCTTTAGGTGATTAGTAATTAGCAGCCATTCATTTCAAATAAAACTGCCAAGACCTCCCTCTATTGCTACCTAACGTGAATGATTCATTGATGGGAATATTACTTCAACCAAATCGATTTTTCTGCCGAATTCTCTGTGGCAAAGTCAAAGAAAACTCAAGCCATCGATGTCATTTCGAGATATTTGTGCACATGGCGTGTGGAATAATGCAATCTACCAAGCATAAAAGTTCTTCTCCGAGAAGAAAAGCCTCCCTAAAACTTGCTTGAGGTCAAGAATCCCCACCGGCTCCGGTGCTGTTTTAGTCTGCATGCATGCATGCAATACACGACCATATGCATTTTCACCATGCAGATGGTCAGCCTATGTTTGCTTGCTGGACTAATGAGTTTCAGCCAAACATAAGGCTCGCTTGAGACAAAGTGAATGATGACAGATGAAGCAGAAAAAGGAAAAAGTTGCAGAAAATTAGTTCTGTATATCTAGATTTTTCTTTTGGTGGGATAAGGTGGCACCTCACTAGAGCTATCTCTAGTCAATTCTTGAGAGGACTTCAAAATTGGACGGAATAAGAACTAGACATGGAGGGATGAAACTCTTAAATAGCCTCGATGGGTATATTTGAATCTAGACGGTTAATCCTTGAAAATGATAGATAATTCAAACACGGAAAAAATTTTGTTTGAATTAAATTAATTTCAGCTAATCAAGAAATACGAAAATACGGTTTTTTTTTCAAGAAGATTTTGATGTTCGATATCGATCACGTGAAAACCAAAAACATAGATGTATGGAGAAAAAAACAAAACAAAGAAAAAGCTGTTTTAGAGGAGGAAGAAGCTTTCAAGCAACCTAACATCTCCCTTTCTCTACGCTTTGCTCGAACCCTACCAATAATTTGGAGGAGACAGATTGAAGTTCTTGCTCTCATGACTCTTCCTTCTGCAAATTGAGGGTAAAGCCGCTCTCACTCTCAGTCCCTCGCCTTGCAGTTTCGAGTTAGTTCTGGTTCTTGTTTTGGATTTGAATAAGCTGTAACTTCTTTTTCTTTCTTATGGGTCTGTATGCTGTGATCTTCGAAAGCTGCTCTATATCATGATTGGGGAAGTTCATTCATTTATCACTTGTTTTCCTCTACTTAAATCCCTTTTGAATTGCCTGGCGTATGATGAATGAGAAAAGAGAGTAAAGATTTGTAGATTTCTGGTGTTCACAAATCAAAACTTCCACTTAGCAAACTATTCAACGAGTTTCTTTCCTTCTCTTATTTATTGTTTCAGTAGAAATTCTTGTTTAGCTTTGAGGATCACACCCACAGGGAGAATTGATCCATTTATTTATCCACAGTACATAGATTCTGGATATGGAAATTCTCTCACACAATTTTGCACCATGCTGCCGTGTTGCGGACACGAGATGGAATTCGAACAGTAAGGATCTGAACTCTAGGCAGGCTAAGCTTTTGGGTGGTAAAAGAAGTAGAGTTTTGCTGGTCAGGATCCATAAAAGAGTTCAGTGTGCAAGTCTGTCTGCACAGAGTCATCTTGGCCCAAACCATTCCGGGACCAATAGTATTGTTAAATCTTCGAAAGCCCTCCAAAGTTCCACGAATGCAGACTTGAAGGTCTTCAGCGGAAGTCATAACGGGTATGTGATTGGTGGGGAAGAGGACGCGAGGAGTATTTCTGAAGAAGGGGAATCCGAGGCCAACGTTTTGATTCCGGGTCTGCCTGATGAATCCAATAGTGAATGCGGGGCTCCTTTAAGCAGCTGTTTTTGGGAGTGGAAGCCAAAGCTAACTGTGCACTATGAGAAAGCGGGGTGTGAAAACGTGGGGTCTCAGCCGGTGTTGTTTCTTCCTGGTTTCGGGGTTGGTTCATTTCATTATGAGAAGCAATTAAAGGATTTAGGTCGCGATTATAGAGTATGGGCATTGGATTTTCTCGGGCAGGGCAGGTCATTACCATTTGAAGATCCTGCACCTCAGTATCAGGGTGAAAATGACCCAGAAGGGAAGGAGATTGTGTGGGGATTTGGGGAGGAAACGGAGCCGTGGGCAAGTCAGCTGGTTTACTCAATTGACTTATGGCGGGATCAAGTTCAATACTTCGTGGAAGAGGTACCTTAATTAATTTTGTCTTTACTTAGTTTATCCTCCAGAAGTATTCCATGGCACATATACTACTATATGCAAAATTTATGGAGCTGTAAAGTTCTAATGTATATTCTGCTTTTGAGCATAATTAACTCGTGTTTGGTCATGGAACTGAATGGATCAGAACTCAATGATTGAATTTCAAATTATCTGTTTTTGTTCAGGTAATTGGGGAACCGGTTTATGTTGTCGGGAATTCACTTGGAGGATTTGTCGCACTATACTTTGCAGCAAGCAACCCACACTTGGTCAAGGGTGTTACACTGCTGAATGCAACCCCCTTTTGGGGATTTCTTCCTAACCCTGTGAGATCTCCAAGACTGGCTAGGATATTTCCATGGGCTGGGACGTTTCCTCTGCCTTCCAATGTTAGAAAGCTCACAGAACTCGTGTAAGTTGGTCAGCTAAATTGGTCACGTTCTCTTGTTTGCCACCAAGACCGGGAAACTTCATGGTTCTGCCTTGATTGAATTAAACAATGTCTTTTCCAAACCGGCATGTAAATAACAGATACATATAGCGAGATTTTTTTTTCTCATTTATGATTTACTCATCCAACATGGGAGAGCAAGATGGCAAAAAAACCAAAACGATCGGAGGGCAAGTTGTAATTGTACTGTCAAGATGGGAAAGTCACAGGCAAAGTCATTTTATTCTCATTGGCTTCATGGACCATATCGATATCTTTTACGTTCCATGATCCTGACTGCTTCCTACACTGTAACAGTTGGCAGAAAATAAGTGATCCAAGGAGCATAGCCGAGGTGCTCAAGCAGGTCTATGCAGATCATTCAACAAATGTCGACAAAGTCTTTTCCCGTATACTTGAAACAGCAGAACATCCAGCTGCTGCTGCCTCGTTTGCCTCTATCATGTTTGCTCCTCAGGGACAATTATCTTTCAACGAGGCTCTATCTGGGTAAAGATATAAATCCTGATTCTTAATGGTGCAATTAGCATTATACAAGTATAATATGCTTTTTTCCTGCATAATGCGTTACTCAAATGTGGTTACTTTATAGATGTCGGAAGAACAATATACCCGTCTGCCTTATGTATGGAAAAGAAGATCCATGGGTGAAGCCTGTCTGGGGCCTTCAGGTTAAAAGACAAGTACCTGAAGCTCCATATTACGAGATCAGCCCTGCAGGTCACTGCCCTCATGATGAAGTTCCTGAGGTATGGTTTAATAAGTTTAACTAATATCATGCGCATGTCATCTCCATCCTTTAAGTAAACCTGTGGAGACAACCGTCACTGACGAGTTTCTTTCATGTACTACTGCTTAGTTGCAAATGGTCGACGATAGAGATGGAGGGTTGTGTATATATTTACTGTTTTCCACATACTTGAAAGTTGAAATGGATGAATCGCTAATCCTTTATGTAGTATATTATCAATGCTTTATATGTAGTTCCTGTCTTTCTTGCTATCAACCCTTGATAAATATTAAAATCTCCTGACCAAACTCCCCCGATGCCCACTGGCTCAGGTTGATAATCCATTATCCGGAAGACCAAATGAATTTCGGCAGCATAAGTTTTAGGGTTTAGGGTGCCTCTCCTTATGTATTTATGTTTAGACCAATTTGGAGAAACTTCAAAAAACTTTGAAATGCGAAATTGGTTATACGGATTTGTCACTCTCATGAGAAGCTAGGCTCTGGATTCCTGGGATAGCTATGGTAGGTTGTATTGCAAGTCTGCCTTGAATGCTGTCGGTTCTTATGTCGCGTCATTCTATATGCAGGTGGTAAATTATTTGTTACGAGGATGGATAAAGAACCTAGAATCACAGGGCTCAGTGGCATTACCTCTGCTCGACGACTTGGACACTATTCAGCATACCGCTGTGAAGGATTTGGAATTTGTCAGAGAAGGTACAAAAAGATCTGTCGAAGTGAGGTTCATCGGATCAACATCCTTACTCTGGAATGGGATAAGCTCTTTTATTGGATCTCATGTTGGGAAATTAAAACTGAAATCTCGATCTTAGAGCCTAGGTTGGGAGAAGAATGTAAGATTGATACTCAAAAGTGCAAATGTAGTCTTTAAGTTAATGTTTTCATCTGCATGTAAAGGTTTGTAATCAAGGGATTTCTCTTGTTTTAGATTAACACGATGTAACCAGTGAAAGGGAAATGTTAATGTCACAGTCATGTCTATACACAATTGCACATTTCAGATTGGAGAAATCCGTTTTCTTTGCCTGAAATATAGAATTATGATTCACTGTTAAAGACCATTGGTTGGATTACAGTTGAACTGTAGAAAAGGCTACAGAAAGAGTTTGGTCAAGCCAATCCAAAATGCTGGCCATAAAGAAAACCCAATCCATATAGCAATGGATGTGATTGATCCTATGCAGGGCAAAAGCTGCTTTGCATAAAAGAAGATCAATCAAAAAGTTTGTCCTTTGCAATACTTGCAACCCAAAGAAAATTAGCCATTGTGATTGCAATCCTTAAAGGAAATGTACCAATTATGAACATAAGTTTGGAAAAGAAGAGCTTTTTCTTATAGGAAATGTACCAATTATGAAGTAGTTTAACTTTATCACAATATGAAATTATGGTTGCAATACTTGCGTCCCAAAAGAAAATAGGAAGCACGCGCCTTAAAACTAATTACCAATAAAAACGGTGTTTCTTTGCAATGTATTTATCTATGGTTCTTGAAAAGTTACTAACTCGATAAGAGGGAAATTACTAACTGTATGTTATTAATCTAGACATATACATGAGATTACTAACATATCTTGTGAATCAATTTTATCACCAAGTCGTATCAACTTAATCTTACTTATACAATTAGCATTTCAACTCACTTCAATTATGTATTTTGAAATGATTGTTTGCATCACTTGCAAAAGTAAATTCATAAAAATAATTTTTATCGCTCAAGAAAATATTTAGATATAAATAATTTTTTCTATTTACTAATTATTTCAAGCGATACAAATAATTATTTAAAAAAAATTATATTCTAAATGCTCCTCGAACCCCCGTTTCGTCAGTTCACCAAATAACGCCCAGGAAACAACGACCTCAGTAACTGTCACCGGCGAAAGATTCGGGGCATCCGAGGTTTCAGATGTCCGACAACGGCAAGATTGGTCGGAGCTGAATGAATCTGAATCTGAATCTGAATCTGCCCAAGATTGATCTCAAGATGACGAGGCGTCTCTCCGGGACGTTTCGATCCATCAAGCACCCCAGCTCGATTTCTACTAAAACCAAAGACCCGTCGAGATCATCATCATCATCTCCGTTGAAGCTCTCGCGATCTTCGCCTCCGGCGTCTGCGTCGGTGATTTCAAGAACGAGATCGGAGCCCATTTCGGGTGATTCAAGGACGTGGTGCGTCTATCTCATCCTCTCCACCAGCCCACCAATCAAGACTTACGTCGGCGTCACCACCGATTTCCATCGCCGGTGGGTAATGCTTCGCACCTCGATTGAATCTCTCTTTCGAGGAAAGCTCCTTTTTTTTTTTTTTTTTTGTTGCGTCGGTAGGTGGATTAGTTGGTGTTTATGTAACTGGGAGCGGAAAAAGAATGAACATTTGAACAGTTTAGTTCATTGTCTGGGTACATGGGTAGATTGTGCCAGGTTCTTGCTGAGTCAGTTGATGACCAAGTTATGTAGCTAATGAATTCCCTTGATGTGATGTGGATTTGCATGTAATGTGGTATTCGGAAAAAGAACAAGCATTTGAACGGTTTAGTTCATTGTCTGGGTACATGGGTAGTTTTTCATGTGATTGTGCTAGGTTCTTGCTGAGTTGGTTGATGACCGAGTTATGTAGCTAATGAATTACCTTGATGCGATGTGGATTTGCCTGTAATGTGGTATTCAGTGGAGACATTAATGTACTAGAAATTGTTAAACTTTTGCACAATATATGATACTAGATGCTCAGACTTAGCCTTGCAATGTATTAAGCATTCGACTTGAGTGTGTATCGTAGGAAGTTTCGAGTGTGCTGTGTACTCCTCTGCTTTGACTTCCCCTAACTTGGAAATGTTCTTGTGATCTTTCTTCTCCTCTGATTCCCTGTTAATTAGTATCTGAAATAGCAGGCAGATACTTGGCTTCTTATCTCTACTCTTCATTTGGGTCGTATATTTTCTCGTTGAAGGTCATGTCATACAATGCTCGAATATTTAAATCTGTATGCCTCATTGTATTTGTGGTTGATTAAATAGTGTACAGTTTTCTGTCTGCATACCTAAGTGCTTATTTATTTCGGTTGGCATGTCTTGAAGTTTGAAGCAACATAACGGGGAGCTTAACGGCGGTGCCAAAGCATCTCGAGCTGGACGGCCATGGGTCTGTGCCTGCCTTGTTCAGGGCTTCAAGGACCGAAGTGAAGGTATTTTCTGAACTTTCTTGGAAGTTGACTAGAGCACTAGCTTGAAATTCATGTCTTCCTTCCACTTCTGCAACTACAAGCTCACAACCATGTCTTCGAAAATATGCTACTCTCACCAAGTGCAACATGTAAGAAATCTAAGCAGCAGTCATTGCTCAGCATCCTGCAATGAGTCACCTTCTGCAAGTTGTGGGCGTCCTCACTTATGTTTTACCCTTTTGCATGTTTTCGGCACAAGTGTTTTGTTTCCTCATATCATGATGAGAATTATTGAGTCATGCCACTAGTTCAAACGTCCTCATGATTGCAAAAAAAAAAAAACGTCCTCATGATTGCAAAGCATTGACCTGCCTCAGTATCCAATAGTTTTATGCTCTAGTTTCCTCCACATTTTATGCAGCCTGTGTTTTTGAGTCAAAATGGAAAAGTTTCTCAAGGAAACTACCTCGCCGGAGGTCAAGTGGTGACATTGAAAAGCAAGCAGAAGATATCTCTCGGTTATTGCTTCAGCGTAGACAAATGGCTTTAGATAGAGTTAAAGGTGCGCTTGACTGCAGCCTTTTGAAAATTGATTGGAAACTGAATCTTACTTGATTCCATGGGTTGTCACTTTCACCAAGGTACAAAATGTTAATATGTCCAAAGTTAAGTTACAGCCCTATAGAATGGCTAGCATGTTGTGATACATGTAAATGCTATTGGCAGATGCATGGTATGCTGGTCTTTTATTCTGTTTTACTTGTAACTTTACGATCATTCAAACTGGCGAAGGGGACTGGGTGAGATTACAGCCAAAAACATGTCCCTCACATTCACATTGTAAAGTAAAATGAATGAAGAGAAGAGTTGTTAAGGTTCCATGTGGAGGTAAAGTTAGTTGTTTTTCATTTGTTAGTGATCCCATCTTTTCCAATAATTCTGTATCTGCCCACTTGAACACTTGGTTGTACTCCTCGTTTCGAGAAATTACAGGAAACATCGTTGTTTAAGGCATATAACTGGGCAAATTTGAAGCTGATTTCTTTGAACAATCTATTGTCAATTTTTTTTCTTCTTTCATTCTACAGGCGAATTGGGAGACACCAAAATCAATTAACCTTTCTTTATGTGTTTGGCTAGGCTTCGGCCATACTCTATATTCCTGTAAATGGAAGAGAGGTGTGTGTATTCATGCTCTGGAACTTGCCATTTTCTGGTAAAGTCATGCAATCTCGCACTAATCACAAGACTGCTTGACTCATGTTGTGGGGTATGTGTGTGTCGTCATCCTGATATTTAATGTGAAAGGCACCTTTCACCTTCTGTGTGATGCACCTAACTGCTGCAGTTAGCAATCGCGCTTAGCATAATGAACAATATTTCTGCATGTTCTAGAAGAAGAGATTGAGCTTGGTTCTTTGATGCAAAGGTTCATATTATTGGACTGGTAAGCCAGAAAAAAAGTAAGATACAACTAATCGGTCCTCCGTTAGCCTCAGATATGATATTATGTCGCCAATCCAGGCACTTTTCGTCACCTTCAAATCCTTACTCTAGTAAATATTGAAAAGCAGTTACCTTTCGAAATCCATTTAGAAAAGAAGAGGATAGTTGTCATGAGTAGTCATTCTCAGTCATTGACCGTCAAAACTTAAATGGCCACTCTACAAGTGAAAGTGATGGAAAAGTGATGAAGCTTTTTCTCCTTTCAATGTACTGCAGAGACTAACATTTTAACTGATGACATGCTGCTTTCGATAATGAACTAATGACTTTATGGGGGGCCGAAAGCAACCGGTGCATCGATTTGCTTGCCTGAGTTGTGTTTCAACCAGTGCAACTAATGATATGGATCTACAGGTTTCGCTCTTGTTAATGATGAGTCAAGGAAAAGAGGAAACTACTTTGATTTCACGTGGTGTCTCAGCCAAGGTTGTGCCTTTGAGGCACGTTGGTTGGGTGGTGCCTAATGGGTGAGCCAGTGACTACAATCATACGGCATAATCATATGTAGCTCCCTCTAGCTTTAGGCCTCTTCATGTGGGCGCAAGAATTGGATGGTTACGCTTCATCTTCTAACTTCTATGGTGACTCGCTTGGGGGGAAAAAAGAAAAGAGAGAAGAATCAAAGAGGCAAAATTGTTGAACTTTGTTCATTCACCAAACTGAGTATTTTTCACTGGCCGACTGGAATTTTAAATGAAACTAGTACCGATGAATGCATTCTCTTTTGCCTGAAAATCTATGATAAAATGCCTAAGAAGTAGTGTCATTCATTGCTGACTTTGGCGATATCCGATAGGATATCGACTCAGATCTTGGCAACCGAAACATCACGACCCTTTCAAAAGCTACAATTTTTTACGATATTATTATATCGACTCAGGTCTTGGCAAAAGGCCTTGTGCTTTTCTTTATCTCTTTGCTTTCCCCTTTTGTAGGTAGCATTGTCGTTGTGTAGCTTACAAAAGGTTCCTAAAGGAGACAGAGGAGGACGATAAAGGAAACCCACAACGTTAAGAGGAAGCAATCGATCATTTTCTCAGAGCTGGACCAAAGTTATCAACCGCCAGGTATATGCCAAACTGATTAATATATGCACGTGACATAACAAAAAACGAAGGTCCTTTTGTATTATTGCGTATAGACTTCGTAGCTACTGGCTATACGACATTAATGCATTACTGCAATAATGCCTACAGGCAGCGAGAGGACAAGTGATGCTAAAGAGGAAGTTCTCTGTCCAGACAAACGAGTTCGCCAAATGCCGGATTTTGCAATCTTACCGCCATCTCCCTTGGACAAAGGGGAAAAAGTTCAAAGAAAGTTGGAATGTGGGTAAAAAAAATAACGGGAAATGTAAATTGTTATAAAAGTTAAAGATCAAGTTGAATCGATAAAGAACCCGGGATTTTTTAATTTCAAAGAGTGTGGAGTATCGGTACAATTCATACCGGTTTCGCATGTCTAGAGTACAGATTATTGATGTACTTTCGGAAATGAATTGGTCTAAAACGAAGAGTCATGTCGCGACCTACCCTCGGGTGCACCATTTCGACTAATGGATTATCAAGCCAAAACCTAGCTCGGACTCTTCCAAGCCCATACCAATTCGTGACTTATGGTTCAAGTTCGTAACATGCAAGATTATTTCAATTAGGAGTCGCCACTAATTTATTTATGGTGGGTCGATTAGAGATCTATTTTATTCCTACGAACCAGAGATTATGGATTCGGGAACTTGATTGCACTAAATTAACCTAATGCCCTTTCGGTACATTTTCTCTTTTATTTTTCAAAAATATTTTAACAGGCAGCTTGAATTGATTTTAGATCATGCGGGTGCGCAATCAATGAAATTAACACTCAAATAACAAAGCAAGCAAATTGCAAGAAAGAAACTGGACGCACCAAAACAATCAAATATTTTTGGGATTTTATTTTATCTTGAAATGAAGTCTAATCTACATGACATGCGACTACCTAACATGAAAACTATATGACATGCATATGATATTTTTGGTATTTTTATTAAAATTCGTAATAAATAAATGTCTTAATTTAAACAAATGATTAAGTCTAAGAGAAGAATATAATCTATTCTAAGATATTTTTGGTATTTTCTTTTATAGGAACAATCAAGCAAAGGATAAGCACTCATCGCAAGATAATACTCACCAAATCCGCATGCGTAATCCACGAAAATCTCAAATCAAGGATTACGATAATCTAAAAATTAACCCAACGTCTCGCGGATTAAATTAGAGATTACTGCAATCTTTAGGCACATCAATTACCCAAATATTAAGTCGAATTAATTAAAAAATGATCCGATATCTTTATAGTAATTATATCGACTCAATCAATAGCCCTAATTGGATAATGCCTAATATCTCAATCAAATCAATTAGATAACAAAATCTATCCGGATTAAGCAATTAAATAATTTATATCAAATCGGATAAGATCGTTACCTAATTTGGACGCGCGTAATCTTATTGGAATCGGACCGGATCACGGTATGTAGATGAGGCTCGGAAGATGGCCGGCCGGCGGTGTGCGGTGCTCGGCTAGATTCGATGGCCTGGCTCGTGGAGACTCGCAAACGATGGTGGTTGTGGGACTTGCGGCTACTAGCGGTGGATCGACTCAGTGGTGTCTCGGCCAAAGCTATCGGTGGCGCGGTGGTTCCGTGAAACCTACAAAGCAGAGTCCAAATTTGGTGAAGAAACGGAGTAACGCAACAGTGACCAGCAGGATTTCGTCGGGACCGGTAAGTTTGCTGGGACCGCTCGCGGAAGTTGCTGGAACTTAACGGTGAACGTCGGGCTCGCGGCGCATCTGGAACAGCAGCTTTGCGGCTACGACACACCAAAGTGGCCGGAGTTGCTGGAATGTTGTGATGGGATGTGGGTTGTGACTTCCGGCAACGAAGTCCGAGAAAGGGAGCCGTCGCTTGTGGCCTTCGTTGACCTGCATTAAGACACTAGATTCTCCCCCTCTCTCTCTCTCTCTCTCTTCTCAATTGTGACTCTGTCTCTTCTCTATTGTCAAGAAGCCACCCACTCACTGTATATTTAATGTGTGACGCTGTGGCCGTGTGTTCTACTCTCTGTGGTCTCCCCCAAACGTTTTGAATGGGACGTCCCTTTATGTAGTACTAGGTTAAAGATTAAAATTTTCCAATTTTAAATTCTAAGAGATATACTTTACTGATATGGCAGAAACTTTCATTATCTCTTAGAATCCTGATAATATCAAATCAAATCGAACAATCATCTTTCAAGATTTGAATAATAATCAAGATTGATTGCTCAATTATCCAATGGGAAAATTTCAGCTCTTATAATACTCATGGGTTGGGCTGAATTTTCTCACGCCGTGGGCTTAGTCCAATTAGCATAAATTAAGCTCGGGACCATTTAAGTCCGTCAATCACCGGTCCAATGCAAATGCAATTATATGAGCCTAACTACTGATGCAAATGATCATAATGTCTATACGCAATTTAACTAATTTTTTTTTATCTAGGGGCCGATGTCGATCCTTAATTTTTCTATGCAAATGAATTACCGAATGGAGTGTCAAAATTTAGGTGTCAACAAGTCATACAGTGAAAAGTTATCAAATGGTCAAAAACCACTACTCTTGATGCATTCCAATGGCTCATATGTGTATAAGAAAATGCCTAGATGTGTAGATTGAACTCTATCAAGCGTACGACGTCGCTTATTTCCCATTATCTAAACGCAAGAATTTGGTAACGCGAGAGAAAAAAATTGGTCAGGAAAGAGGTTAACTGTGAAGGTAAGGACAAAAAACAGGGCGGGGAGGAAGGAAGGAAGAAGAGGGAAGAAAGAGACCAGAAAATGAGATGGAAAGGGGTGTACAGATACAGTAAATGTACGGCGTTGACTTATCGGTAAGAATACCAGGTCTGCATACTGAGAAATGTACACCGTTGTAATAACATTACCGCCTTAATACGTGCCATGGATTCATGGTGGATTGTCCTTGGGATTCCCATTTGGTAGTCTCTCTCTCTCTCTCTTCCGAGACTCCATTACAGCTCTCCTCATAAAGACGTCAAGAACCCACGAGATTTGTCTCCATAAATTCTCTCACCACCAGCTTTTCGAGTTCTGAACCAGCCAAAAAAAATCCAATCTTTATCAGTTTTTCTTTGATGGGTTATCTTTCTTGCAAGGCCGAATCCTCCATTTCCATCTCCAACCCCCACGCTCCGCCGCCGCCGTCTTCCAAGAACCAACGCCCCCCCGGGCAAGAGAGAGAGAAGCCGATCAAGATCCAGCAGTTCGACTACAGCGACGTCGAGGCGGCCACCAATGGCTTCTCCGACCAGAAGCTGCTCGGCAAAGGCAGCCACGGCTACGTCTACAAGGCCTTCCTCCGCGGCCGCCACGTGGCCGTGAAGAAGCCCTCCAAGGGGCTCGAGATCGCCACCGAGGTCGACAACGAGCTCGAGATCCTGTCCACGATCCAGAGCCCCCGGCTGGTCAACCTCGTCGGCTTCGCGAGCGACTCCAAGAACCGCCTCTTGGTCGTCGAGTTCATGAGCAACGGTACGCTCTACGACATCCTTCATTCCAACACGCGCGTCTTGAATTGGGGTCGCAGGATTAGGCTGGCCCTGCAGATCGCCAAGGCCATCGAGACCCTTCATTCTCAGAACCCGCCTATAATCCACAGAGACATAAAGTCTGCTAACGTGTTGATAGATAGGAACTTCAATGCTCGTTTGGGCGATTTTGGGTTGGCTCTCAGATGCCATGTCAATGATTTTAGGCTCTTGTCCACACCCCCAGCTGGGACTATTGGGTATCTTGATCCTCTCTATGTGACCCCTGATAACTTGAGTACTAAGACCGATGTGTTTAGCTTTGGCATATTGCTGTTGGAGATCATCAGTGGGAGGAAGGCCATCGATATCGGGCACTCTCCGCCGTCCATCGTGGACTGGGCAATCCCCTTGATTAAAAAGGGGAAGCTCCTTGGTGTTTATGACCCGAGAATCGCGCCCCTGAAAGATCCCGTCGCTAGGAAGCAATTAGCTGTCATAGCTGCCAAGTGTGTGAGATCTTGTAGAGAGAGGAGGCCGGCGATGAAGGAGATTGTTGATTATTTGACCGGGCTGAGCAAATTGGTTCCTCTTCATTCGTGGAATGGGTTTAACAATCCGTGCCGGATGGTGGAGACGATGGGACAGCCAATCGAAGCCAGGAATGTGCAGAATACTTCTAGATTAGATAACGTGGACACGGGGTATCTAGATGCTCTGGATGGGAAATTTTCGAAACCGGCAATGAGAAATTCGCGAAGAGTGTACTCGGATTTGGGGTTCAGGAGTGACTTGTTGGATCTCATGGCTGCTAATACAGACGAAGAATCTGAAGTTCAAAGGGAGGCTAGGGGACTTGAGCCCACATTGAAATTGCCAAACCAGTCGTACAGTTCTAGATTCGGTAGCGGAAGATACATGAACAGGGTAAGAACTCAATCTCAATCCCGTCGCAGAGATGATGCTGCCTTCATTATGAAGAGAAACCGTTCAGTCGGGGGAAGTCCCGAAAACTTCCCAGGCATAGATGATTCGGCGGCTCGTTCACAAACTCAGTCATTAGAGCTTGCTCGCAAACTGCATTGATGTAGATATCCTGTCGGATCTTCCTCAAGAAAGAGAGTTCTAATTGAATAGTTCATGTGTTTTCTTTTATTTTCTCATTATGTTGGGGACATCACTGGTGTCTCACCACCTTCTATGGGATGTCAATTGTACTTGTTATCAATCTTCATACCTGAATGCTGCAAAAGTTGTGTACGAGGAAATTGCTATTTAATACAAAGAGAGCTAGGCTGACTTTCGTAGTCCTTTAATCTTGTCTTAATCTCATTTTTACAGTTGATATGTTTCTTCTGTAGAAAGGAGTAACTCAATCTGAATTTTTATCTATTACCCTCCAAAGAATTAAGGGACCCTTATACAGCAGCAAACCTTCTTCTCCGATCAACAAAACAGTGGCTCCTAATTTGGAACGGTTTGAACAACTAGTTTTCAGGTTTCTCCATCTCTGCAGTAACTTCTTGTGTTAATAATCTCCTAGGTGCTCATGGTGGTCATAGTAGATCGACCAGAAGCTGCAAGTTGCAGATGTCGACAACCCATTCATAATCTATCATAAAAAAAAAGTTTGAATTTCTTTTGGCCAGAATGATATGTTTGAATTGGTTGGGGCGGTTATTATGACTTCAGAAAATCATTATATACATATGTCATGTCAACCACTCAAGCACAATTATGCCTCAAATGATAAACATTGGTGATTGCGTAGGTGGCAACCTAATCTTAACTATCTGGTAACAACCCTAATATAGTAGCGACGCCATCACATCTCCAACTTAGTCCACCTCTATGAGTTTGTCCTCTCTCCTTTCTTCGGTAAGTTCAAGCTTTAGGACAGATGATAGACATTCAACTTCTACAAACAACAAAAGGGGAGAAAAAAGAAGAGGAAGAGTGAAAGAAGAATCTGGTGCAAGATAGGCGGATTAATCTTCGCTGTTATTGGCCGGTTTACAAAATTTTAGGACTATGTTTAAGTTAGAAAAAGAACAGCCATGTGAGACTCCAGGAGGCAAGAAATCATTGTTGCTGCCAAAACCTAAAGTACCCAAACCGTGCAAATAAGTGGAGCCAATAACAAAAACACAAGAGGAATTGGAGGACAAATTAATATATTCAAAGCCCTAGAAATAAGAGGCAGGCTGTCTCTTAGCTATCAGCAGTTAGCAACCAAGGATGAACGTATGTGTGGATCTTCTCCTTATATCAAGGCTTTACAGCTAGTATATTTTTATACCAGCATGTGCCTCTCCCTTTCTTACATACCCTTTTAAGATCCATCATCTATGCATGGACCTTTGACCTTAACACCCATTTTCTCGAATGGACCACCCAATTTGTGCAGGCAGACCATTAATCATTCCGAAAAAAAAAAAACACCCTTTTCTTATTAGAATCTCTCGGTGCTTCTCTCTCCTTCTGAGTGCTTCGATGGGGAAAAAGGTACTTCTTTGACACGTAAAGCCATGGACTAAATTGTGTGAAATAGAATATTTCAGGAGGACCCATCAAAAGGTTGATTCTTTTTGGAATATCAGTAAAAAACAGAATCATGAGAAGAAGCGCTCCTTTTGCAGCGTAGGGATGCTTATGCAAACACGTAACAGTACATTGCAATGCATTCGCCGAACAAGGGAAGATGTCAAAGATATTTCATCTTTCAAGGGCATTTTTTGTCCTCGAGCTGTTGGCCTTTTTTGATGATTGAATGAGTTGTGGGTAAGTTTTTCTAGGCTCTGGTGGGGTGTCCAGTCACTTCACCCACTTCATTGGTTTTGAATTTCACCTCACAACTTGTGTAAACCAGCACCAATAGTGTGACCTTTGAGTAGTGTCTTATTCTATCCTACTTCTGGCTGTATATGGTTATTGTTTTGCATACATTGCTACTTGCTCCTTTCACATGCTCTTGGAGATTCAAAAAGAACTGTCTGCTTCCACACTGGTTGAAGTTTGAGCACCCTAATATCTTGATGACTAATCGTTCATATGCTTTGCAAAGCTAACTAAAAGTACAAGGGAATTCTATGCTTTATGAACTTCATAAAAAGTACTTCCTCTGCTACGAGAATGTACTTTCTGAATCAATTACAGGACCGACACAGTATAAGTGATTAATCACATTATCAGCTTTGATGATTCACCCAAACTGGCTCGCTTCTCAGTCGCGTGTTGCATGCCGTGCACAATCCACTGAACAAGCGAGAGCGGGCAATACTGCCCACCAATACATATGAGATTGCAGAATGAGACTTGAGAATCTACTGGAACCAACATCTGCACAAACTGTAGAGGTTCTCATACCAGAGCACCGTGCCTTCATCTTTCCACCAAGCTTAGAAGTCATTAGTCAGTATACAAAATTACAAAGCTTGCACATAATTCGCAATACTTCCATCTTTTTCAGTTGTCGCAGAATGTTGACTTGATTACAGTGGCGAGTCAGAAAACAGAAAGGGAAGATTGGCTCGTTGGAACAACAGCATCTAATACATCCTACCTAGTCTTCTCTCAACAGTTCTGCTTTTCTTCCCATTTCTTTATTTCAAAGGTAATATTATTTTTCAGCGACGATGTTTGCTGCTGTCTTTCCTTATCTAGATAATGGAAAAAGAAAATAAAAACAAAGTGAAAACACTTCAACCGGACATCGACAAGACAATTGTTTTCTAGTGACAAGCCTCTCTCACTCGTTGAATGCTATCATTCACCCAAAAAGATACCGATAATTCATAAACAATTGCCATAACACAAACGAGCGTTGGGCATCGCAGGGGAAACAAGCATGGGAGAGTAACTTATGGCGAAAAATAGTGTCAAAAACATCCACCAAGGCTAGTAAAAAGCCCTCTAATTCCTTGACGCTACATATATTGGGTGGAAATCAATAATCACCAACTCCTTTAAAAACTATCCTAACGGCTTTCAGCAGTTAACATCAATGAAAAAAGGCATTCTATAACAAAAGACCAAAAATTACTCCAGTAGCAATCTAAGAGAGCCATTCTTTCCAAAGAAATGATCAATTCCCCTACGGAATCCCACCACACAAGGCTAAAGAGAGAAAAAAGAACAAAGGAGATGCGTCGAGAAAATTGGCCTCTTCTCAACTTAGTCTCACATTCTGCCTCGTCTTGATCATCCGCTTCAACGTAGCCAACCAGAAATTGCACTCATCCCACTCGCTAGTCGTGAGAAGTACCTGGAGAAGAATGATTGAAAGACACAAAAATCATTTAACACACTACTCCCTCGTGCAATCGCAAAAGTAGTTAGACTCTCTAATTTGCAGGAAATGCACCTGTATTTGCAGAGCAGTGCTAAAATCGCCGTTGTCTAAAGCCTGACAAAGCTGGACCAGCTTATCAGCTGCGTTTTTAGATATGTCTCCACTGTTGAGCTTTGCAAACAAGGCACCTAATTTCCTTGAATTATCTTCTATCTCACGCTTCTTGGCAGGATTTGCGCGTGAGCCTCCCAATGCTTCAGATGTCTCATTGTACAGTCTCGTCAATGTTGATATGACAGGTTTCTGGTGGGCTGGTGCATGGATGCAGAAAAGAGTTCTTCAGTTAAGTGTCAGAAAGGAACACCATCAAGCCACCACAAAGGAAAGCTGAACTCCTGTTGATTTTAAGGAAAAACCAAAATTTCCACATGCAGTCTCCACTAGCTACTTATTCAGCCAAAGGATGCTAACTCTAGCGTATAGTGCTTAGAGTTACTCGTACATATGAGACGGAATTAAAAAGTACCAGGCAAGTTTGCCTAGCCCCTCTCTAGACAAATAAAAAGCTCAGTGTCTGTGGTTGTTTACTTCATGGGTTGTAACATTTTCATACAAAAATTTAAACAAAATTGATCGAATCACTAATTACTATTGCAATTGACTCCATATACACTATCTCATGTTGCCTAGAATAACCAAATGATGGAATAGAAAGAAATCTCCGAATAAAGATTAAGGCCTGGTTTCCAAGCACCAAAAGAGGTTATCAGTTTCTTCAAACTTTCAGGTACTATTGGCATAGTCATGACCATTTTTCCAGGAAGGGAGGATAAGAGCATCAGAAACCATCAGTCTTCTACTAAAAGCAGAATCAAACAAGTCTTACTTACTGAAAACAGAAAAAAAAAACACAGCACAACCAAGTATGCAAGCACACGGGCATGTTAGGATTGACTTTTACATTTTACTTTTTTCTTAATCGATCCTTTGTGGAGAGCGATCTTTGAGTATTTTTAATCCACAACATTTGAAACTTTCACGACATATAAATGTTGGCGCGTATGTTCCTATGTAAGTCTTCATAACTTCTGAAATTTGGATGATAACTTTTGGCGAGGAAGCAGAAAAGTGCTTTTTACTTATCTTCAAGTGGAAACAAAAAATCCCTCATAAACCATAAATAATGAGAAAGGCAGCTATTTTTTCAAAACCATATTAGCTCTTACCAGGAACATTTGAAGTATCTGCTGTCTGCACAGTAGGTGGGGGTGCAGCAGGTGAGACAACTGGTTGTGCAGCTGCTGATTCAATGGGACTAGCCGGCTGCATGGAAATTGGCCCAGGATTTTGAACAACCCCTGGATTAGTAACTGGCATAAAACCCCTCATTTGAGTAGGAGCCACAGCTTGCGGCATCTTCTGGCCAGGAACACTCGCTTGTGGTGGCACAGGGGCAACCGGACCAGGCCCATGAGGCAAAGGTTGAAAAGTAGGATTAACAGTTCCCTACGAGACATGCCAGAGAGAACCGAGTCAGTCAAACTAGAAGCTTCTACGGTCAAAATTGGAACTGAAGGAGACATACATACCGGATACAAATGAGAACCCAATGTTGGCTGCTGATACTGCTCTGGGTTCCTCAGTGCAAGAGGAGGTGCTGGTATGAATTGAGATCTTGTCGTGGGCTGATTGGTGACAGGAGTTGGAACAAAACTTGGCTAGAAAGAGAGAAAAATGGTCAACCCAGAGATCCTTTGCAAGAAATCAAGGTCATAGCATGCAAAGCAAACATGAAAAACACAACTACAGTAAGTGTGCCAGCACATTATCTGACTCATACTCCACAGGGCACAGGTAGCAAGTAGATACTTTTCTATTCTTTTGTAGAAGAGAGAAAGAGCGAATGACAATATTCCACTATATTATGCCCGAATTTGATCACCATCACTCTTTCAAACAATTCACCACTTATCCTCTTTATTCTGAGCTTTTGGTATTCTTGCCACTCTTTTCCATTGGGTAAAGAAGGCAAAGGCTATAATAGAGCCTGGAGTAAAATAAATTATCAGAAAAGTCAAATATAGTAGCATCAGCTACCTCCTCATGCCAATGCAGATTATTTATCAACCAAAGATACCTGGGGATGGTGAGGTGGCTCGGATGGAACAAACATAGACGGCTGTGCAGGAGCCTGATATTGCACAGGAGTATTGTATCCTTTACCAAATGAAGAACCAAAAGGCTGCTGATAGTTTTCACCGTAAGGGCTACCAGGAACAGTATGCTGCACCTGTGGCTGTGCTGCTTCCTAAGCAGTGATAAGAACAAGCCGAATATTAACAATCATAGAACTTAGTTGCAAAAGAAAGGGAGAGAAAAGAAAAGATCTGAAAACTCAACAGCTAGAGGACCCACCGGATAATAGTGCTGAGACGAATCAACCATGCCATAATTGGATTGATCGACACCATATTCTACACCTCTTTGATCTTGAGAGCCATTAAAAGCAGAGATGTTGGCTCCATTTTCTGCAACAAATTCATAAGAAAACCTTCAATCACAATTTTAGCTTTAAAGAAGCATGACAGTGAAGATTAAAGAAATTTCAGCTTTTATCCACTTCGAGTCCTGTTTGTATATAAAATGACAATCCTAAACTACTCCAGATATCAGTATCACTTGTTCGATCCCCATCAAAACATTGTTAATGGGAAAGGAAACCCAAGTATCAAATAATTACACTTCCTACAGCTGCTTCTCAAGACATATTTTGTCGCAGCCAAAAGTAACAGAAACAACCTGTTATTTATATTTTAATTATTAATTTAGAGTAATGCTAGAAGTTTGTTATTCAAGAAAGTTTAAACCCACCCACCCACCCTGAGGAACGAAGCTGTGTTTGTTTCTTCTCAAAGCCCCAAATCCCCCAACCCCCAAAACAAAAAACCCCAAAATAGTTTCTTGTGGTTTCTTTAGTTCCATTTTAAGGAAAATGAACTGCAAAAGCAAGCGGGCAAGAAGCATTAGGAATGCAAACTCAGGTGCTCGATGGGTGGCTTCAACACCTTGATGCAGGAAAAGGGTATCGGAGACGGATTATAAAAATCCTTAAGCTCGAAAGTAAATTTTTAAAATGAAAATTTAACCAAGCGACAAAAAATACTTGGAAAAGTAATAGATTAAACTCCTATTCAATCAACCATTCTCAAAGAAACTAATGAAAATAAATAGATAACTACAGATGAAAAGCGACTCTTAATGTTCTTACAGAAAATGTCAAGACTACATTCCTACTCATCTCAAGCTACTATACGAAACAACGAATCATTTCGCAAAACCTAATGTCAACCCTGTCCTTATAAGGTAGAAGGAGGTAGCAATTGCAAATAATTCCGCTACCCACAATTAACCTCATGTTGCTCTTTTGAGCTTTTGGATTCTAATATACAAGAGACAAAGCAGAAAAAATAAATTAGGAAAGAAACAACAGCAAATGGTCTTAGTGGACTGACAGATAGTTCTGAACTCTTCCCACCGAGAAGTATATAAATTATTAACTAAGCTTTGAATCTGCTCCAGGAGCTGCTTTCCCTGTGTTTGGCTCTGAGGCTACTTCTATAAAACGGGGATGGGATGAGACTTCCTTCCCAGTAGCTCCCAATCAGTTAGAAAGCCCCTTGGCCGTAAAAAAAAGTGCAAGCAAACGGTACAGACATCTCATTCATTACATAAAGAAAGGGAACTGCTCGTAGACAGGACAAGCGATTCTCTCTAGAAACATACGCTAGGTATGGAACATACTAACTACAATCCATGACCGGATGTCCATTTTTGTATCATAGCTTCAATATAAGCAAAGAACGGGACTATTTGAAATTCGTGCATGCAAATCAGTCTTTAAGTGTGTGTAAACAGATGCTATAGCAAAAGCATACCAGCTTCCACAGAGAAAGCAATACGATCTCTCAAGACCACAAGTTCGGGTGACAAATCATCTGTCCCCAACAGCTTCAAATACTCCATTGCTGTTGTCAAAAGCCCTTGACTAGCCAAAATCTCCGCATATTTTTCAACAAGCTTGCACACTGAAGCGCTAAATTGTTTTTGGCCACTAGCCAATGCGAGGACAATAGTCTTTTCCATCAATTCCTGATCCCAAGAAAACGTGTATGAATAACTCTACAGTTGATAAGAAGCTAATGGCGTAAAACAACTAAAAGGAGGTAACTACCTGAAGAAGGTCCATGTAGGACTTCCCATCATGTTCAGTTGCCAGACTTCTCGACCAAATTTCCACTGTTTTGTCAATATTCCCAGCACAAATGAAACAGAGTGTTGCCGCCAGCATGTTACCAGCTGCCATAAGTTTTGAGGCTAGAGAGTTGCAGAGCATTGCCCAGTCCTCCCCCTGTGCAAACTTTATATAACCAGAATTTAGATGCATCAGTAGATGTCCGAAGCATTGCGAGATAGATCAACAACAGACTACCAAGATAATATGGTTCTAAAATGTTACACCAGTGATTGACAATTTCAGTACATCTAAGATGTGATTTGGCCTCTCCAATCAACTAGCTTGGTATATTACTTCCAGGGGTCAAATCAAGACAAGATGGAAAAACTTATCAGTATATAGCAAGCTGGACTTTCTCTGAGGAAGAACGATATTAAGTGCAGCCACATGATTTTGTAGTTCTACCACCAGTGTCAAGAGAAAGACTGAAATCAAAGTGGCATAGCAAAATAGCCGTTTTTCTAGCATTCCTACTATAAAGTAGCAAATGCAAGCATTTGGCATAAAGAAGCATCCATCGCACATCATACTAAGCACATGAACAGGAGGCGTGCAAAAAACTGGTACATTAAACATGAGCAGAAGTACATTGATCAGGGCCATAAGAAGAGTGACTTCCAAAGAAAGTTCCTATAACAGAAACCCCAACTGGCATAGTTTCTTAACAAAAAAGAGACATAACACTTAAATTCGTTTCTACCAACTTTTTCCTTCAGTATTGAGAAACTTACACTACAGAGAATAGCGAGCGTCTCTTTCCAGAACTTGAGGGGCCTGGTGTCCACAAGGCTCTGGAGATCATTATTCACCATTGCAAAAACAACCTGAAAGTAAGATAATTCATTTAACAAATGAGATAGCGCATAGATTTAAAGAAATTTTTACGTACCAAGGTATTACACCATATAAAAATGTATCCAAAAAGAGAAAGATAAACAAATTTCTTTTTTTTTTGGTAAGAGACAAACAAATTTCAGTTATCTTAAAACATGTCACCTTCAAGTAAGGTGAGCGGCTCATCTTAAGGTACTTATCACGGGTTCTCTCCCATAGGGAGGCACCTCCGACATTTGCAATAACCAAAGCATCAGCCAATTTATTAGCAGATATGCACAATGCAACAGCAGCCTTGTAGTCTCCAACAACCAAAGCACGTTGAACACTATCATCAAACGATGGGTCAGAGCTCTCCTCAAATACATCTACTTCGTCTTGCGATGGTTCCACGGGAGCATTCACAGTAGCAAAGCCACCAGCAGAAGTTGATACAGGTGTATCGGCACTGGGACTAGGAAGATTGTTAAAAAAATCTTCGCCATTATCAGTAGGAAACACCGTAATTTCGTTGTTGTCCTCCTGCACTACTTTATCTGTAGTCACATCTTCAAGCCCAAGAGCATTAACTTGCTGGGAGAGATCCTCTTGTGAACCATCATTCATCTCCGTAGGAATATCAAAACCAAGGTGAGTAAGAAGCTTTGACCTTGCGGTTCCATCGTCTTCTAACAAAACTTTCAAGAACCCCCATGTTTCTTGGTCATCCATGGATCTGCTAATGAAAATTTGTTATTCTCCAAACAAGATAAAAGACAAATTAGTTAACTGAATAAGTAACACACTCGCAATGTTGAGACTTCTTTTCACATAATGCTCTCAATGAAGATCTATCCCCACTTTGGATTGCTGCTTCAAATTCAGAAGAGCGGCTCACTAAAGTTTGTTCTGTAACGATATCGTGTACAAAAACCTGGAAAAGAACACAATGAAAAAAATCAAATGTTAAGTTCTTCTAGATAGCAAAATTGATGGAGGGGAAAAAACATGCACCTCTGAGGAATTCACTGAAGGACCCCCTGTTGACCGAGTATGAAATGAAACCACCTTGCCTCCAAAACCAAAGGATGCGCCAACAGGTCGTTTAAACCATTTTGGAGCTCTCAGAGTTGCTGTGTGGGAAAGGAGAGGTTAAACTTCTGGAGTGCGAGAGAACCACAGCAGACAAATTAACAGATGTAAAAAAGGATGAAACTGATTGTGATCTGTTAGCAAACATCAGCTCCCTCCAATGAGCGCACAATTAATTTGAAAAGGAACATAACTAATAGCATAATGTTTTGGTATATTAGTAGCATAATGCTTTGGTTGTCGCATTATAGAACCTGACTAGAACTGGCTAGATTACATGAGAGAATCATCCATCTCATTTGTTCATTAATTTCTGTTGTGTTGCTCGAGTCCAGACATGCAACTGGCAAGAATCAGCCCGAGATGAAGAGTGACCATATCTAATAAGCAAATTATAGAGGGGAGCACCAGAGAAGGACACCGAGCAATTCGTAAACGAAATCTCTTTCTCTCTTCGCCCGCCCACAGGGGCATGCACACGCGCAAACAAATCTTAACCTGGCCAAAGGTACTCATGTTGACAAATCATTTCTTTTCAGACAGTATTAGACCATAAAACCAAATGTAGACTAGCAAAAGCATGGGATTATTAATAGACTGTAAAGGACTGACAGAAATGTAAAATCCAGTCATTAGGACAGCATTACCAGCACCAAATTCATTTTCCCTGACATCATAGCGGCTACAACCCTGCAAAATAATAGGAGATTCTATGAGTACATGTCTATATTTACAAACAAAATTATGCATCTATACATTTAGGCAGATTAATAATGGACATCTTTAAATACATTAACACGATATACCAAGAGAGAAAGGCCCGTGCACCCGAATTCACCATGCGTTGTTTTATGATTGGTTCATCTGGTCTTACTAATTTTTATATATGTTAATATCGCAATAATTAAGGGAAAGGAAGATGTCGCCCAGCTGGAACTAGGCCACTTTTGTAATGTGGATGCCGCAGGTTCGAATCCTGCTGGCTTCCGAGGCTTTTTTTTTGGGGAGATATTGATAAAATTCCAGCCTTTATTCTTTTAGTTATTTCATTTTTTTCAATTTCTTTTATAATATTGTTCCTTTTTTCTCAACAAACATAAGATTATGTGACCAAATAAAACATAAGGTTATCCACTATCTCCTTTTTTCATTATTTTTGTTTTCCTCTTTATTTTTTTTATTTTTCTTCAATCTATTCAAAGACAAATTTATCTTTCCTTTATTTTTTTCCCAACTTATCTGTTGAGCATAGAATTGTTATTTTGTTTTTATATATTTCCATATCAAACTTAAGTATAATTAAATTGTTGTGCCTTCTCAAACCTCAGATAAAAAAGTTCACTACTCTGATGTTATTATCACGTGTTATAGGACCAATTTGTCATGATCAATCATAAATCTCGATCTAATGATAACTTAAAATGGCATCACATCTGTTATTCTTTTATTTTGTTAGTAGAAATAAGCTGTGATTTAGCGAACCTTGGTTGCGTTGTAAAAAAATTAGTATATCAAAACAATGACAAGAAATTAAATGTCATTTGTCTATTTTCAAGCAATCACTTTACTATTTCAGGATAATAAAAATATGTAGAGTTTCTCTTTTCCCTTAATGGATGTAGTCCTTTGGTTATTTTTTGTCTCGCGGCATAGTGTGGGTATTTTTCTAGTACACATAATTTCGAGATTCAATAGAACCACTTAGTAATAGATAGACCATTTTTCTCAAAGAAATCTACAACCAGAAAACACATTTGGCGCAGATTTTAGTTCTCTGAATCAGATGAAAGGAAGTCTCAAGTCTTTCTCAACCTCGTAATCTCTACTATTCTCGAATTGAAATAATAAAGCCCTCAACAAGGTGCAGCCAGATATGGACCTTTAGACACGGAAGAAAAGGAAAAGAAATACCTCAACATTGTAGATGCCAATCTTTCCATCAAATGAAGATGCTGATATAACTCCAGGTATCTTGGGGTACCAATGTACATCAAAATTCCAGTTGGACCCAGCAGGCAATTCACAAACAATCTATGACAAACATAAGTAAATGGAAATTGTCAGAATAACATAGAGCCTGACATACTAGCAGCCAAAATTGCCACTAAATGAGTGACGCAAAATAAAAAATAGAAATTGAACACAAAAATGTGCACTAGTACAGGTAGGAATATTACGATAAAATGAAAAAAGAAAAATGGGAAAACCCAGCATCATAATAAGTACCTCTCCAGTAACCGTATCCCAGCATATGGTTCGATTGTCTTTAGCACAGGTGACCAAATAGGAACTATCATTAGGACACCATGACATTGCAATAACACCTGGCGTCAGATATTCGAGCAGAAGAGGTGAGCAGAGAAGCCATCAACTCAGTTATAGCAGAAAACTTAATACATTGTAAACAGATACAAATGGCGGAAATTAAAAGATATAAGAGCAGATACTCGTCGGTAAGCAAGTGGACGATGGTATGTTTTACTAACAGACAGAAGGATGCCACAACAAACTGCAGCAAGAAAAGTGAGCCATTCCAGATATCTAAATAATAAACTTGGATTACACGTAAAAGCAAAATGGACTTCCACATTGCATTACACATGTCCAAGCAATCCCGAGAAAGAATGGTTATTCCACCATAAGAATTATATCATCTCGTCAACATAAAGAAAAGAAGTGCAAGAAAGGATAAGAAAAAGTCAGAGAGATTATATCAAGTGGACTATTCTAACCAGATAAAATAGACATTTTTTACATCAAGTTAACTGTGCACGCAAACATTGGGGCAATGATTTCTTCTTAAAAGAAAAGAAAGTGAAAATGGAAAGAGAAGGAAGTCTCCTAGAGGTGGTAGCTAAGAGCAGTGGCCGCTGCTCGCACGTGCAGTCAACAGTGATCACTGTGGTGGTTGTCACCACCGAGACGATGCTCTGTTCGTCTGTCTTCTATATTCTTAGGGTTCCATTGCTTTATTTTTGTAATTCATTTGAATTTTTCAATACTTGACCAATTTTAGTTAGGTCTCCAAAAACTCAATTGGTTAGGAATGGTTCTTATACTCAGTATTTTCTAGACAAAAGATCCAACCCAATCCTATCCTATATAATTTTATTTCTTGGTGACCAAATGCAACCTCAAGCTACCGAACCACTTTCCAAATCTATCCATCTAAAAGATTACAATGAGACCAATACTAAGGATTCTGCATTTGTGCGCTACAACCAAATTAACTTCTCCCTCCTCCCTGCCTCTATCAATATGACATTAGGAATGATAAGATCTTTAATATAACAACAAAAGAAAATACTATCGGCATAGATGTGTACCTCTTGTATGCCCCACAAATTCCTTAACAGGTGACATTATGTTTCTCATATCCCAAAGCTGCGCAAAACATCAGCACAGCGAGAGATTAAACACACTCTATCTACCCTGAGTTCGTAAATGAGACAGCAATGCCAGGTCAGGTCATTACCCTTAGAGAAGGAGAGCTATCTTCATCTGATGCAACAACAAGTTGAGTAGCCAGATCAGGGTTCCATTGCAAAACTGAGCAACGCCTTCTAACTGAATCTGAAAAACTGCCATTTGGTAAAGGTAAATCACATTTAGTGTTGTCTAGATAACTACAAAGATAATAAAGACCAAGCAAATATACATGTGAGGAAGCTAGAGGTCGAAAGCTACCTTATGACTGGTTTTTGTTTCTTGAGATCCCATACAACTGAAAAGCAAGAAATTAGACTTTTGCCCCAAGGAAGACAAACGGCACTTTATAATATAAAAAGAAAGGGATAATATCCCTTTTTTTTTCTCACCAGTTGACCCATTATAGGACGTGGAGGCTAATATATGTTGAACTTTGCTATTCCAAGATAAAAATGAAATTTCACCTTGAGCAGCAGAACCACTACCCTGCAAGAAAAAATAGAAAGACTTGGCTCAGATGCCTCAGCAAATTCACCCTTCAATCTTCATATAGTTGACCCATAATGTTAACTTAAAAGAGCATTTACAGGGATAAGGGATAATGGCACTACAAGTGCCATAACTTTAATACAGCACTCACTTGAGTGCCATAACTTTTTTTTCGATTACATGAGTGCCATGACTTCTAAAAAATGTTCACTTGAGTGCCATAACTTCCAATCGATCACTTGAGTGCCATAACTTTTAAATAAACGTTTACCCAAGTGTCGAAAATCCGACATGGCATGGCACTTGTGGTGAATGTTTTTTAAAAAGTTAATGACACTAAAGTGATCAATTGGAAAGTTATATGACACTGAAGCGATCGAAAAAAAAGTTATGGCAACCGTACGAAAATTATGGCCCTTGGGGTGTCCTTTTCCGAGAAATACATAACTCCAAGTTACAGAAATCTGGACAAGACGCATGAAAGGCCAAACCAGGAAAATAACAATCTCATCAATCAACATCAGCAAAGAGATGCCAGTACAATTGGAAATTTGGCAGTTCCACAATATAAATAGGAGATCATTTCATACCATAGACCAGAGTAATATACAAAATGTCAAGGCCAGGCCAAGACGCAAATGATTTAGGCCTCATTTCATGTCATGCTGGGGACAATGCATCGTGAATCATAAATGATGCATTCCATGCATAAGTCTAATTATGTTCCTAAAATGGGCGCGCTTTTTAGAAAGAAGCGCCAAAACTACCATCAGAGTCCAGCTCACATGCAAGGGCAGAGCAGTCGAGAACCAAATATTTCCAAAATAGGAATTGCCTTTGTGTCTAGATGGCTGCAACAGCCATCCAAACCTGCTTACTGGCAGGCAAATAGCTGAGAAGTGAAAAAGTTAATTTCTCTCGTGAATCCAATACACACCAGCATGCTTGCTGCTCACTCAGTGGCTTGTGGGCAAAAAATGCTCCAATACATCTGTTTAGTCCAGAAGTTAAAATTATACTGAACAAATCCAGACCTCAATTCCTAACTGATGAATGCCTTGATTAAAAAGATCCATGTTGTCCCCACCTAGTGGTGTAAGGCTTTGTCGTTATTGGGACAAAAATATCCATTCATTACATGACAAGACAAGACAAGCCTGAATAATATAAAAATATATAAATAAATTCCTAAGCAAGTGAACTGTGGAAAAAATCCTGAGATCCCAACGTACCCTAAGAGGAGGGAAATGAGAAGGTTCTCTTGGTGCAGCCAAATCCCAAATACAAATTTCACCATCATCAGCCCCAGAGGCAAGTAAGTTTGGCGCAATGACGTTAAACTCAAGACCGCGAACCTGAATTGAGAAATCAACATAACCATACTATAAACCTAAGTATCAAGAGACAGATAGACAATAACAAGCAGTGAACAGAAAAAGAGGAAGACAAGGAGACTTACAGGTCCTTTATGCCTAGAAAGGTGTCCTACGATTGACTTCTCACCAGCCTTGGAACTAAAAAGGGAAAAACATTAAATACAGAATACCAACTGTACTTCCTCCAAACAAAACAATAGTCTCAATCCAAATATACACTAGCTGAGACTGTTATTGCAAATCAATAGCAGCACAGAAGTCCACAGGAATAGGCAGCTCAGCTACTTACGAAAATAACGTCAAAAGCACGTGATATTTATTCAGCCTTACAAAAAGGGGGATAGATCTCATCGCCCTATTGATCTTACCAATATCCAGGCCACATTAACAACCATTCAACTGTCCACTTTACTTGTTATTAAAGTGCATGGATTCTTATCATTTAACATGATATCAAATGGGCTATGTAATTGGATGAGCTGTCCCCCTTCTCAAACCAGCTTTAACTGGCAGTTATCGGGCCACTTTACGATAGATGCTATACGACTGCATTCTATCGCAGAAAATACTTTCCACATGAATTTGCACGGAAAACACGTATAGAATAGTTTTTTAAATCTCATTGTTGTTTCTGTTCTTGAGAATATGTTACTGCAGCAAAAAGGTAAATTTTACAAGAATGATGACGGAAAATAAATTCAGTTTAAGTTATTTTCAGACATGGTGTGAAAAGAATTTAAGAATTTGCAGTCGATAATCATGTTTCTCAATTGAGAAGCCAAATGCTAAAACCCCTCAACAAAGGAAATCAAGGAGGTTACACTTCAACTTGCATCTATATCACTGAACAGGAACCTAAAACCAAAACAAACATTTCCAAGGCTACAAAATACACCACATAACAAGCTTGAAGAAGCTTCAAGAAACGTCACCAAGATTAACCAAAGCTTCAAGGCTAAAGCTTAAGAAGTTGAAGCTTGGAAATGAAATTTTTTTAAAAGCTTGCTTTTGATCACTCTCATTAAAAATTGACACTTGATTTTGACAAATCAGTGGATGCAGATCTGGATTCTTGCTATTTTTCAAAAACCAAACAAAAGAAGAGAGAAAATCACGGGCCAGCTTCAGAGAAATAGCAGGACTTGAACGACTAATCACTAGGTCTAGAGGCACTTTTCATGATTGGTAAAGAGATGGAGAGACAGAAAAGACTATATAGTGTCGCCCCTAGCTCCTCCATGTTATGAGTTGTCTCATTTCAACAACAAGACAGGATGGAAAATAATGAAAATGACAAAAACTTAGAATGGGGAAACACTACTCCCAGGTCTCCAAGAGAAAATATTTCCAAAATGAAACCAGACACGTCCTCAAGTGCTAACAGCAACACAGTGAAGGCCAGTCAAGACTTATTATATTGGTGTCCCAATACACTGTATAGGATGGAACCTTCATAAGAATCAAATTGCCTGAATAGAGACATTAAGACGAAGGTCGAAACTAAAGCCAACACAACAGAATCGAGCAGCTGAATCAAGATATAACGATCTACAATTTTCTCATTAGAACCTATAGAAAACCAACTCCATCATCCTACTTCTTTAATCTCAGGATAAGGCACCCCAACCAAATGACACTTAGCAAAAAAACGACTGCGGTTCTGAAAAAAAGAGAGAGCACTAAGTACATGGGTTATTTGAATGACCTTACTCCAGACGACTAAGTAATCTTCACCAAAGAATTTTAACATCTACTCCCTCTGTTTTCTGGTTGATTTGGAACGAACAGAACAAGAGAGCTTATGATAAAGAGGAATCTTCCATTTTTGTTTTGATTGCTAATTGAATTAAAGTTTTAAACTTATGGTATAGTAGAAACTTGCATATAGATGTTCATGCCTTGGTGTATATAGTTAACGCGAGAGCTCCCTTTTGGCTTTGTGAGCTTTTTGTATAGGGGTTTCGTTTTTTGAGCTCTTTTTGCATATGGGTTTCCATACCCTTGGTCCTCTACAGTTAAATCTTTTAACCTATCCGGAAAAAAAAATTATCAAACTAATTACCTAGAACTAAAATGGATAGATGCAGCTTGAAAAAGCACTTAACTCGGTTAAATGGGCAACATAAAATTGAGATCAACCTCAATTCACGACTGCTCTTGATCAAATTTCTTGAATGAAAATCATCACTCAATTCTTGTCCAACTCATTCATCCTATAATGCCACGCCAAAATGAGAACATGAAGGGGCCTTTTGGTTCGAGAAACATTTTCGGTTCCCTTTTCCATAAAAAACGCGAATGAAAACACTTCTCATGTTTTTCATTCTCCGCTATTCTGAAAAAGGGTTCAGTAAGTCAAAATGAGAATTTTCTACAGAAAAGAAAATTTTCAACACCTGTTTGATGATTCAATAAAATAAAAAATAAAATAAAAGGTTCTTTCCCTTACCTAACCAAAAAAGTTCAGTCCAACATTAATGTGTTTTCATTTTGGACTGAAAACAGTGAGACACCAGAAAGGTGCCTAATAAACAAAAACAAGGTAACCGTGTATTCATTTGAAAACTTTTCCATAATCCCTCCAAACACAGTTTCAGTGATGTTTTCATTCACATATGAGAACAAAATGGAAAATTTGAAATTTTCCATCAAGGAAACAGGCCCTAGAGTACCAAAACATGATTTCAAATAAGACCCGACAAGTGGGCAATGACAGAAAGGACTTCCCTTCAGATACCTAACCTCACCTAACAATTTCTGGATTGATTCAATAAAACCACTATAACATCGGTAGATACAAGTAGTACAATTTGTAAGGGACGCACATTATTCTAGATTTAGATGAAGGCGAAGAATTTGTAAGCCAAACTATTCAATTCAAAGACGAATTCTTCAAAAATGGAATGCGCTCTTCCTTCTGAACCACGGCAACAATCCTGCTATAGAGAAGCTACAAACATACAGAAACTAGACAGCAGTCCTGGATTCTTTATTCCGCAATTAAGATTGTTTAAGAACTAGAAATGCAAGGCATGTCAATGGACCCTTCATTCGTATGGATACTAATATCCAGACTAACTGGTGCTTCGCAACAACATTCACCACTTCGTGACGAGGAGGTTCAGACTTCAGAATAACTCACACCGATACTCAACATTACCACCCTTCTATTGCACCATCACTCCAATAGACTAGAGACCTCAAATCCCATTCAGTGTCCAAATCGAGAAACGACGATTGCATCCAAGAACAGATATTCACCCGCTGAAACAGAAGCTTAAGCTAGATCTCCACTCCAGAGCACCAATTCACACTCGAAATCGAATCAAAACAATTCTCAATTACCGGATCAGGGAGAGCGGGTTCCAAACATCAATGGTTCCATCGACGAGGCCGCCAGCGATGAGCCCCAGGGAGAATTCATCGGAGCCGGACACATTCTTGCCCCAAGAAAGACGGTTGAAGCGCTCGGAGCTGGGGGATTCGGCGATGAGGGGAAGATCTCGATCGTCCGATTGGAAATCGAGCCCGAAGATCTCGAGGCTGGCGGAGGAGCTGAAGGAGAGATCCACCGCCCCGGCCATGGTCCCGGTCGCCAAGTAGCCGCCGTCCGGCGCCATGGCCACCGACGCCGACCGGGCCACGCCCTTTATGCACGCCATCTCCGGAATTCGCAGAGCCGCGGGCACAGAACGGAAAAGAAGGCGAAAAAAAAAAAATTCTCAGGTTGCGGATTTATGCGGCACGGCACGAATCAAATCGGATCGATCGGCGGACGGATACGATGGAATTTTGAGAGCCGGGGATGTTGATCTGATGATGGTCTAGGGTTTGCGTGATCGGATCTATGGATGCATGAGAGGGAGGGAGGGAGGGAGACGAGAAAGGGGGGGGGGGGGGGGGGAGACAGGGACAGAGGAGTGAAATTGTGTGTTTTTTTTCTATATGACTGCTGAGGAATTATGTTATCGTCCTTTCGGTTGTATTAAGGTGTTGTTTTTCGCTTATTATATATATATATATATATATATATATATATATGTCGTTTTGTGATGGGGAAACGCAGTTTTACTGTAGTAACGCTTTGAAGAAAATTACATTTTTTGTGTCAGACTTTCGCAATTTTCGAAATCCCGCATTTTGCACACCTATCGACCTAAGCATGCCCTTAAAAGCCTTCATTTTGAGATCATCGGGATAAAACTTCCATTGGATGTTCCTTCTCCCTAGTGAAGATAGAGATGTCGAGAGAATTGGAAGTGCAAGGCGTGCGAGCATTGGCACGTTAAACTAAGGAATGCATCCGTGAAGTCCGCCATCCTTGTATATTAAACGGACATGCCGAGGGCCTTCGTAGGAGCGAAAGCTCCATTCCTTTGATAAGGTTATCTCTTAACTGAACACCAAATATTCAATGAAAGCGTCGCTTCGAAGATTTCGACAGAGCTACAATTCTCCGCACACTTGTTTATATGATCTTTTTGTAATTTTTCAATCCATTCAAGATTTAAGTTGCAAAGTGTACGGATGCATTTGGTTTGGCTTTCCCAAAAGGTTTCAGCCTCTCAAGCTTCATTTGGTTTGGCTTTGCAAATGAGCTTGAGGAAATACAGATACCTGTAACTTAAAGCCTCTTAGGGAATACAAATGACGTTTGATAAAAAATCATTTGTAAAGTTACTTTAAACCAAGTAGTGTTTGGTAAAAAAATTTTTCAAAAGGTTTGGATTTATTTTTTTTATTAAAAAAAAGCAAACCCTTCTCAAGTGCCAGCGAACGGCTACGGTCGCTAGCGAGCCAGATCTAGCACCAGCGACCGTTGCCCGAGGTCGTCCGACCCCTAGCGGGGGTCACACGACCCCAAGCGACGAGGCCTGAGGTCGCGCAACCAAGGTAGCCGTCACCTAGGGTTGCACGATCCAGGCCACCATCACCTAGGGTCGCATGACCCAAGCCATGACAACCGCTTAAGGTCGCGCGACCCAGGTCACTGTCGGCTAGGCGATCGTGTGACCTCAGGTGGCCGTTGCCGAGGTCGTGCGACCTCGCTGTCCCTTCGTTGTCTCAATTTGGCCTCGTCAGCTCTAGTCGGTCGCTCTCGCACAAAGAAAATGAACAGTAACAACGAGGGGCAAAACTAAAATATTAAAGAATTAGTGAGGGTAGTTTTAGAAGAAAAAAATTAGTTTCAGCATTCCTAATGCTAACTTTCGGCCAAAAGCCCATTAGGAACACTTGTCAAAGGCCCCAGCATTTCTTAAAGAGGTTCGGAAAAGTTGAACCAAATGAGACCTAAAGCCCCTTGGGGAAATGCTAAGGCATTTAGTGATTCTTTCCAAGGGGCTTTCAACCAAATGCTAGCTTTGGAAATTTCAGCATTTGGCCGAATGCTGAATTAGTTTTTTTCTTCCCAAACTACCCTTTCCAATTCTCTAATTTTTCGATTTTGCCTTGCCCCTAGTTGTGACTGTTCATCTTCTTTGCGCAAGGGCAATCGACAAGGGCCAATAAGGCTAGATCAGGTCGGCGAGGGACCAAGTTCGCGTGACCTTAGGCTTTGTCACACGACCCTAACAATAGCCACCTGAGGTCACGTGACCCTCGCCAAGGGTTGCATGACCTCAGGTGATGCCCGCCGGTGCCAGATCTGGCTTGTCGGCCGTCGTAGCCTTTCCCTAAAGCTAGCAAAGGGTTTGATTTTTTTTAATAAAAAAAGAAAAATTAAACCCAAAAGCCCTTTTCAAAATTTTTTTTTGCTAAACATTATTTAGGTCAAACTAACTTCACAAAAGATTTACATTTCTACAATGGGCTTTAGACAAAAGGCATTTGCATTTTTCCAAGGCCCATTTGCAAGGCCAAATCAAACACACCCTACATTTTGGAATTTCATGCGATGTTTTCGAATTATTAATAATCTATTAATATGAGATGCGATGTGGTAGAAAAAAACGCGTTGCAATGTTGAGTTTCCTAAATACATGAAATTCAAATACAAATGATTCTTGCGAAATACGGAAAGCCATAATCGAAATATGTTTATTCAAAAAGTAAAAAAATAGTAAAATAGAAATGATCTATATTGTTTACAAAATTGTGGGTAAAAATGTCACCATGGGCAGAGTTTAGGATTTTTAGTGTTAGAAAGAGGGTATTTTTATCACACAAGTAAAAATTTGGAGTATCAGTGACAAGAAAAAAGTTTAGGGTATTGATGTCTCGGTGGACAAAGTTTTTTGTGGTAGACATATGGTAATCTTGTCTTACTAGTACAAGTTTGAGGGCTTTGGTACGTAAAAACACATATTAGTGTTAAGATGGACAAAATTTACAATTTTCATTGGTATTTTCATTTTTTAAAATACAAACGACTTCATTTAAGTATTATTTAAAGATATTTTTGTCTATTTATTTGAGTTGAGCTCGAATATTTGCACCAATATGACTCAAAATTTTCGTTTACAAGTACATTTAAAAAACTATATCGAGAATAAGCCATGTTGGTGAAGAGTATCATTTAAAGTACTCTCTCTAGTCTATCTTTTTCTGAATTTTAACTTAATAAAGAGATAAAATACTGATACACTTTCACTTTATCCATTTTTTAATAACTAAACTTAATATAAATAGAATGTAGAAATTGGAAGATGATAGAGTATAAATGGAAATGCTTCCTGTAATTTATCCTTTTTGGCTAATTTTGAAGTTAATAAGAGATAAAGTCTTCAATATATATATTTTGTAATTTAAATCCAATAAGAGATAGACAATGTTATGCTACGTGACAAATGCTGACACAAAGTGAAGTCACGATGTGGTGAGTATTGGAGTGAATATTTTCTTGTCTTCGACTTTAACCATATATAACATATCGACTGATTTCAAAATTAAATGATGTAAATACTTATGCAAGAAGCGAAGATAAATCTTCGAAGAGCACCTATCCGACTAAGTTGATACACTATTGCTAAAGTTTCTGATTAATATCTTTTATTTGTTTTATAAAGTAAAGGTTTGAGAAAGAGGGTTCGTAGTTGAATTAAATTCAATTTAACTATAAGCAGTGAATAAGTGTGGGTTGAATGTTATGGTGGCCCTACTAAATTATCGCGCAAACATGATAATTATTTCATTTTTGTCTATCCTCCCTAAATGATGTTAACATATATACTCAATTCCATTAACCAGTGCATAAATTATTAACAAGTTATTAATATATGTTTAATTAGCACATAAAGCATATCAAGTTATCTCTAAACGGCAGCCTGTGGATAAGTTTGTCATTTCTGGCAAATTTCCAGTTTGGCTGCCGGGTGTAGTGTTATATATGTCAGCATGGCCAATCAGGAAATGCCAAGTGTACGCAAGCGTGTGAATTTGGATTGAGTTTTCCCTTTTGACTTTTTTATCTCAATATTTTCACCTTCATTAATGCTAAACCTTAACTCATCAACAAACGCGAATTTTTTAAAAACTAAATTAATTTTCTTAATTTTACAGAAAAGCTGAAAAGCCCTTTCGAAGGCCCTTTCGGCTTTTAACCATATAGTAGTGCACAGAAAATTTGATCGTGAATAATGCCTACCTTTACCTTTGATGAAAGGGTAACTTATTGAGTCCTTCGAGGAAAATCAGAATTTGGTGAATTTTTTTATTATTTGTCTCGTGCATTTGAATATGACATAAATGCCCTAAAATGGGTTATCAAATATGGTATATAATATATAATATATATCTTCACTGTTTCCCGCAAAAGAAAATTACAGTAAAATAAGATGAAGTTCATCATCCTTAATCTTAATGGTGATATTGAATTTTTCAACTAAAGATCTCAATGACGAGTTTGCACGTTCAGATGAATCAATTGGTCACAAATGGAAAAGCAGCTTCTGATGGGATCGTGTTCCGAAAAGAGGGACTTGATCTGCTGTCATAACATGGAGCTTCCAGGTGACAAAACACGAGCAAGTTGACAGTTTTTTTTTTGCTAAATAGTTGACAGGGTTAAGGAAGCTGAAAAAAGCATTTGCGCAAATTAAAAAATAAAGCAAAAAAGAAGAAGAAAAGCACCATTAATTTTAGGTTTATTACCGCCAAAAACTCTAAACCGTAAACCGTTAGAATACGGATTTCTATCTTCTCTGTGTCGATAAAGCCTAATGTCCAAAATGGATATACCAATTTACAAACAAACCTTTCCTTTCCCCAACGCTTGTATGCCTAAGAACAAGCACACGAGCGTTCTTGATACAGGACCTAAGAACAAGCACTCCAACACCAACCTTTCACAACAGATGAAACCGCGATTATAATTAGCTCTCCTCCTCCTTGTTCAATTCGACTAGCGGGTTGTGCCGGTCGAAGGGGAGCTTAATCTTGCCCAGAGAGCCGGCAGGGACGAGCTTGAGGTTCTCGCAGTTGCAGATCTCGATCATGAATCCGTCAGGGTTGGTGAAGAAGAGCTGGTCGGTGGACGCCCCGCTCTCGTCGTCGTCGTCCACCGTCCTCTTCATGTACTCTACACCCATCTCCCTTAGCTTGTGCTCCACCGCACTCATGTCCTCACACTAATAACAAAATGACAGATTAGAAAGTCACAAAGAGGTACACACGGGTCAAGTTCGAGATGATAAGCTGAAAGGAGATGTGGTTGCCCATGGGGTCCAAAGGGTGAGAGTCCGGGGGGAGCCGGTCCTCGGCGTGGGACTGGACCAGGTGGATGCTGATGCCGTAGTTGAAGAGCCACGCGCCGTCGAAGTCGAAGGCCTGCGGGCGCTCGATCAGCACGAACCCCAGCATCTTCCTGTAGAACTCTATGGAGTCCTTCACCGACCTGCACAGCCTCGACACATGGTTCAGCGCCATCAACGGCATCTCCTCCTCCTTCCCTCCTTCGCCGCCGCCGCCGCCGCCCGCTTTCTTCTTCTCCCTCTCTGCTGCGACGACGGCTCTTTCGTTTCCGTCGTTGGTTCGATCACGGGACTCGTCGTCGACTCGATGATGCGCATTGCTCTCCACGTTTGCCCTTTTGATGTTATCCTCGCTTCTTCACCTGTGCGTTCCGGGGAAGACATGGCCACATTTTCTTGAGCCATGTATATGGCGGCACCCGCTCTAAGAAAGAGGGATGAAGTAGATGGAGAGAGGACACGTAGCGTCGATAGCATCTGGTGCAACAGGACGTGTGAATACCGCAAGAGGACTTCTGTTCGGTGTCCCGTTTATTTAGCCGAATATTTTAAGATACATTTCTTTAACGCCCTCGCGGATGTTTTCATTGCCAGACGCATGATTCCATAGCTTGAACTTTTGAGTACATTGAATCAAGTGAATTTCAAGTATTGAACAAAATTGTTAGTCAAAATGTAAATTAGACGTCCCTAAAGATATTCTTTTCCTGGGTTAAGGATGCCTAGACATATGAGTAGAAAAGAACCAAGGAATAACTCTTAGAATTGTGAGATTAAAAGAAGGACGACAAGGATCTATGATATTTTCTAGCATCGTGGTGTTCAAGAAGAAGGATAACTAAGGTGCCGCCATGCCGACTGATGGAGTGACGACGTGCAACTATGTGGTTGCGGCGGGGGAGTGAGAGACGAGGATGGTGGGGCTGCTGTTGGGGACGGCTGAAGATGTGGAGACGCCAATACGGCGGTGGCTGATGGAGAGCCGCAAGGTGCTACTGTGCATGAAGAGTCTTGCACCTCGGTAGCCAAGGAATCCAACAAGGGCATCAACGTCTTTAGCCCGGATCCCTGACTCCCAAGCATAAGCACGGGCATTGGTCTTGGGACCACCGAAACCGAACCCAAGAACTTGCTGCCAATGTCGGGCTCCCTAGTGTCGCGACCCGGGTCTACAAAGGCCGGACCCAGGTCCCCGGCGCCTGGGCCTAGGTCCATTGAGGCTGAGCCCCAGACCCCAAAGCCCGAGACTAGGATCTCAGCGCTTGAGCCTAGGTCAATTGAGGGCGGGCCTGAAACTCCGATATTGGTGATAGCGCCCAGGTGCATTGAGATTGTGCCTTGAACCTGGTGCCTAAGACTCGGTCCCCTGCACTCGAACCCAGGTCCATCGAGATTGGGCTTGGGACCTTGGTGCCCATGCCCAAGTCCATTGAGGCTAGTCCTTGATCGATGGATTGGGGAGTGGGCGTGGGCGCAGGGGACCCTACCATGCTCGCCAAGGTCAAGGCCCGATCTTGATGGACCCAGGCACAGGTGCCGAGGACTCGAACCCAACCTCGTATTATTGGGCGCAGCCTCTATGCACTTGAGTGTGGTGCCCACAGTCTTGGGAGCGGCCTAGATGGACCTGGGGTGGGGCGTCGGGATCCTGAGCTCGGCCTCGATGGACCTGGGCTCCAAGGGACCCAACCCAACTGCCAAGGGCCCGAGAACGAGCATGAGGGTTCTCGTGCCCAAACGTAGAGTTTCTGGTACAAGCGTCGACATGTAATCATATTTTGGAAAATAATTTCTGATTTTTTAAAGAGAAAATTATTTTTAAATTTTGGTAGAAATATATTTTCCGTTGACTCGTTTTTCTAAGCGATCCAAATGCCCAAATACGAGAAAAATATTTTTCGCGAAACAAATAAAACCCGCATCTTTTCATAATTCCTTGAGAAACTTAGAAATTTTTTTTTTTCCAATTTGAACTTTTGGGGGGTAAATCAAAGCAATAGACGAGAATTTCCCAAAAGCGGGCCCGGGTGATGTACGGCGAGATCTGACGCCCCCACAAAACCACCAACAACCTCCGTCCTTAGCAAAAACAACAACAATCGCACGCCCGAACAACTAAAGATCTTAATCGACCAAAAAAAAAAAAAAAAAAAAAAAACTAAAGATCGCCACCCCCACCCCACTCTCTTTACCTCGTCGTCTCGCTCACCACAGACCCAACCGAACCCCGCACTCCCACACACCACAGAATAAAAGAGAAGGCGGCAGCAGCAGACATAGCACCAGATCACCTACTCGCTCGAAAGCGAACCAGCCACCGTGCAGAAGAAGGAGAAGGCGGAGGAGGCGGAGGAGGAGGAGCATGTACAGGGACGTGTCCACCTGCAACACGTACAACTACGGCGACGCCGTGTACTGGGACGCTCGCTACGTCCAGGAAGCGGAGATGGGCCATTTCGACTGGTACCAGCGTTACGCTGGCCTTCGCCCTTTCGTCCGCATGTACATCCCCTGCTTCTCCTCTCGCGTCCTCATGGTCGGATGCGGCAACGCCCGTATGTGATCTTTCCGCCCTCGTCGCTCTCTCTCTCTGTCTCTGCTCATTCCGTGGCTCTTTCTCTTGCGTCCTCAATGGTCGCTGTGGGGGTCGCTTTGTTTCGATCTGCTCGGGAGCTTAACGGGTATGGGAGAACAGGTTCGAATTTGGGATCTTTGGGGAGAAATTTAGGATCTTGCTTGTGGAAACCCCCTAGTTAGTTCTTGGGACATTTGCTGTGAATTGAGCGGAAAGTTATAAGTTACTGGTCCGAGTTTGTTTTCCCGATTTTGTTGTGCCGTGGACTAAGAACCTTGGACCTGAATCAATCTACATGGTTTTAATTGCATTCTTCATTTGGATTCTTCCAAATTCTGCTTCCTCAAGGACATGAAAGTTGTTTTGTTTTTTATTTTTTGTTGGAATTGATGGTTGGCCTGTTCGTAAGTTAAACTCGCTAGTTAAATCCGTCCAGCATCTGTTCACATATGTTTTTGGTGAAACTCTGCTCTTGCAATGTGTTGAGGAATTAAATCAGGAACATTGAGCTCTATATTTTCTGCGTTGCGATCATTATGGGAAAGTAACACTTTATCCGTTGGCACTTTAGGCTGTCAGACTGTATTTGGTATGTAGAATTGAAAAACTCGGAAGACAATTACTATGCTACAAGATATGAAGGCGACTTTTCGGAATGGAAGTATGAGAGCTTTGGATTGAATCTGTTTTTGTAAGTGTTAGCTTTCTGCATATGGTCATTCTGTAGGTAAAAGAGGTGGATGAGCGAAAATAGGGCCCAAGTATTGTGATGTCAATGGTCAACCCTTCTTGAAGTTAGGCTATTCTGCTGTTTCCTCTACTTATTTACTGTTCTTCCTGAGGTCAAAAGGATTCTGGCACTTCTGGCAGTGCTTTTAGATGCTAAACCGACCTCATCTCTTACCATACTCTTGTTGTTATCTGTCTTGCTCCTGCGTTTGTTGTGCATGTGGATACTCAGGAAAATGAGAGATCTTTTTAATTTTGCGACTGTGCCACTTGAATTACATTATTCTTTCTTAGGTTTTTTGATGTCAGGTGATTCTTTCCCTTACCATTATTAGTTTTCTTATTCTTTATCAGATTCATTGTGGAACTTGATTTATATCATTTTCTTTTTGGTAAGTTCTTTTATATCATTTGTGTACATATTTCCTCGGTATATCTATGACTGTGTTCGTGATGGATCATTGAACAAAAGTGGGTGGATTGGGTTGGAATATTGTTGGGATGTGAGAGCTCTAAATTGACTGCCTGTCTTGGATAGTTAAATAAATGGCAATAACGCAAGCATCCCTTGGATTAATCTAAATCGTCATGGTTCATGATATACATCCGTTTTCTCTATTCTTTAGATGACTAATCGACACAAATTTTTATGCTTGATTGATAGTTCTAGAGAAATATTAATTATGACCATTTTCTTTTATCAATTGTAAAAGAGGAAATTAATCTTGCTTGCACTTTGGGAATCCTGGGTTTGATCCTTCACTCTGTCTGGGTTCTTATTAAAGACGCAGGAAGGAAAGTAATGCAACTCTAGATTTCTTGACCATAAAGTAGAAACACCTCTCAACCTCAGTTTTTTTTTTTTTTTTTGGGGGGGGGGGCATACACCCTCAATTGCTTGTTAACAACTCTTTTATGGTTAGTTTATTGCAACAGAGGAGTCCCTAGCTTGTATTCTTCAATGCAGAAACATATCTATAGTCACTAAAGAATGTATATTAATTTTTGAGTCACTATTTTGTTTTTCACTAACAGATTGTTAACCAAAGTCATCTGAAACTTTTGGATTTTGGGTTTGTTGTATTGATAGGAGAAGTAATATATATTATGAAAGCTTATGGAGTTTCTGTAGAGTTACTACGGCAGAGTTTCGGCATTCTCTTGTAGTTTGTGATGATCTTCTAAAAATTGTTATTATTTGCAGTAATGTCCGAAGACATGGTAAAGGATGGGTATGAAGACATAACGAACATTGACATTTCCTCAGTGGCTATTGAAATGATGAGAAGAAAATATGAATGCATCCCTCAGCTTAAATGTATCCTTTTGGCTTTCTATATTTTGATTTCGGATACCTTTCTCCTGCTGCTTCCAAATTCTGGTTATTGTTCCTTGATGAAGCTCAATAGACATTGAAATGGATGTTAGGGACATGAGCTTCTTCCCGGATGAGTCATTTGACAGTGTCATCGATAAAGGTTAATGTTCTTCCCCTCAATAAATACTCTTCTAATTTGCAAGATTATGGTGTGCTGATCATAATCTGTTTTCTATCCGAGATATGCATTCACGTGACTTGTTAACATGGGACCAGGAACTCTTGATTCCTTGATGGTATGTTGCTTATTCAATTGTCTGAGTAGTGAGTACATACTCAATAATTTCATGCATCAGCATTTTTTTGTTTTTAAATTGTGCTTTTCTTGATTAGTGTGGCACGGATGCGCCGACAAATGCTGCTCGAATGCTAGGAGAGGTGAGCAGGTCGTGTACATGATTTCCCTTTCTGACTTGTCTTTATGTTCTTTAGAATTTCGTAGGTATTTTTTTCTGGAAGACACAGTCCGTCTTCTCTTTTAATTGCTCTTGTCCTCACTTATGTTTGTTCCTTGCTTGTAGACTTCTTAAAGCTGGAGGAATTTACATGCTGGTAATTAAATGCAACATGTTAAGCATGTCTTGCCCATTTCCATCTCTGGTTTCAGGTTTTAAAACTAGATGATGATTTGCAGATTACCTATGGTGATCCGAGTGTGAGGATGCTTCATTTGAACCAACCAGTATACAACTGGCGAATCATTCTGTACATCATACGTAAGTCCTTCTGATCAGGAGAGAAATCCTATAAAATGGAAGAATATGACCAATATGTCCTGACAATCTGCAGAAAGTACTTGCTGTAATTGATCTTTAACCATTACAAACATCTATTATATCTACAGGCATGGGATCATTGTAGAGCTTGTTTTATTTCCTTTTCTTTTCTGGCCAATTGTTTTATATCATTTGTCCCCTAAAAGCATGAGATCATCTGACTACTCCATTAGTCATTACTAAGTTGGTTCTGTGGTATCACGTATTACACACACATTAGTTTAAAGTACAACATGGTGCTCTTGATTGGACTTGTTATCCCTGTGGACTTAACCAGCATAAGTATGTTCTTTTGGCGCTTGTCATTCCAAAGCGCACAACAGAGAGAAGAATCACAAAGTAAATTTTCATATCAAGTTGCTTTATAGTAAATTTCATATCAATTTGCTTTGCAGCTCATCTTTGGTTTACATTGCTGGTTGTGACTTTCCACGATTTGTAGTTTACTAAATGGTCGTTTGCCTCACATATAATTTAAGTGAGTTTTTTGTTTTGTTTCTTCTGTGAGGTTAAAAGAGAATTTGTTCTTAGTATTCTCTATTCATTTTTTCTACAGCCAGACCAGGATTTCAGAAGCCGGCAAACAATAGTTCAACATCAAGGTCATATCTGGAACCCGTGCCTCTTACTGACAAGGGTTTACTTCCACCTGATTTTGTGGTGGAAGATCCAGATTCTCACTTCATATATGTGTGCAAAAAGATGGATGAGACAGAGCTAAGTAGCATAACAACCGACCCTTTGGATGTTGATAATTTATAGCGGCTTCTCCGAGTATCTCATTCTGGTTAGCTATCCAATTGTATTCTTCACTAGTTTTGATGTATGTTATAACTCGTCACATTGAATACCGCTGATTTAAGTAGCAGGACGATATTCCATTAATCAACTAGGTATTTGTAGAGCTCTCTGCATGAAATGGGTGATCTTGGGACTGGATGTGGAAAGTCAAATGGACTGAAGGTCCATTGGAGACGCTTTTTGAATTATGTAGTGGTCTTGCAATTTGCATCACTAGAGGTTACTTAATTCTGTTCTGTCCTAGTCCCAATCCTTGTTATTGTGGTGTACATTGAATTGATAAATACGCTGATTAGCTAAATAATGTCGCATGGTCAGATCAGTGTCCTCTTTTTTTTTGCAGATGTAAGTCTGTCTCTCCATGCATCCCAATCGCACACGTCCTGTTTTTCTTTTCCCCACAGACCAAAGCATGCACGGGTACATATGTGCACGGGGATGTACACGTTAATGTACATTATGAATCGGAGCGGACGAGGGACTATATTGAAGTTTAGCAGCTCTCAATCAATGAATTGCATCTAAAATTAACTCTCTGACAAGCTTAGGAACAATTTGATAGCTGGACCTATTGGCTTTGCAAGAACAAGGTCAGTGCATCTCCCATATGTTGCCGGGCTTTTCAATTGCTACGTGCATAGATAGAGTTTATAGATTTTATGAGCATGATATGAAATTCTTATCTAGGATGAGAGTGTTGGAGAGGCAAATTCAGGGCTCATGGAAGTTCCAAAGGAGAAAATTTCTTTGTCCAGAATGCAAATTCATAATGGAGAACTTAGTGGTTGAGCTTGAGGGATGTGCATGCATGTGTGGACAATGCGCCTTGTACCTATTTGATAGCGTATAGGAAGCTCTTTCAAAAGGATATCTTTTTAGCGGTTAATTGATGAAATGATAATCCAAAAGGATCAATCACTCTGGTAATTTCTCTTAGCGCTCTTTTACATTTTAGATTTAAATTAAATCTTTCTAATATAACTTATTTCCTAGTTTAAATAACCACACTTGAGAATGTACCGTTTTAAATTCGCTTCGGTGTAACTTGTTAGAGTTAGATCTTGAGGAAATGGTTAATTAGTTACGGACAAACCTACCGGTCTTGACGTGAGCAATCCATTTTCGACGAAAGCGCGGGAATATATCTATTTTTTGTGTGTGAAATTTAACCAGGTCACTATGTGACACAAAGAGGAATTAAGTTCAATGCATTAAGGGTCCGTTCGTTTGAAAAAAACCTCTTCTTGGAAATCTGTTTTCTGACTTTCCGGTATTTGGATAACGGAAAATTAATCTATTTGTGGAAAATGTTTTCTGTGAACTAAAAATAATAAATTTAGATTGGGAGAAAATAACTTTCACTTCTGGCAAGAAGAAAATCACTTTTCTTAAACCGCTAAACAAATGAAAACTAACCATTTTTCTTGAAAAAAATTCCTTTGAAAAATATTTTTCTTCATTGTCAGTGAAACAAACGCACCTTAAATTCATTATCAATTAAAAATCTCAATCAAATTTAGGAAGTCAAAGAGGTTTTGATTTCGAAATCCCACGGTTAAATTGATTTTCACTGGAACCTCATCAAGAGCTGGCTGTAAAAGTACCAATAATTGTGCCAGTAGGTGGTTACATTGAGAATCGGGTGTGATCTATGCCAAACTAAATTATAGCTTAGTGAATCATTAGCATCAACCACTTCAATTGGGAATAAGAACCAATTTCGAGAAATGGGAATGGATCTGAAAGATTTCTTTCCGAAACAAATGGGAAAACAAACTAACAGCTCGACCTAATATTAAATAATATATATGTCAGCTTTGCAAATTTTTCTTGTTGACTAAGTAATTGCCAAAAATGGATGGCTTAGCATAGAAGAAGCACCGGTTGAATGCAGTAATTGCAAGAAAATGTTGATTGGTGGCTATTCAAGAGATGGGCAAAGATTCAATGAAATGTACCGCGAAAAAAGAATTTAATAAAGGAGCAGAAAATGGAGAGATATTCATATTTTTCATTTCCCAAATTGGACAATAGTTGTTTTAATTGGGTCAAAAAATTTGTATGTGAAAAAAAAGAGCTGCCATTTATCGAACCAACAAAGTTTGGCACCTCAGCAACGGCTTCGCGGCCCTCGCATGTGATCGGTGAGGGTTGACCGGTGACCCTTGCCGGACTTGGTAGAAAAAAAAAAAGAAGAGGGAAAGAAAAAGAAAAAAGAAATGAAAATAATAAAAACTCATAAAAAATTATCCATGTCAGTGTGGCCATCTTATGTTGCACCAACAGTGTCCACATCAGCGATTTCCGGTTAAAATTAGTTAAATAGACTCAATTGGCAAAATGTGAAAAGATTTATGACTTAATTAGAAAAATTGAAAGATTCATGATTGAATCGGTCAAAGTACGATGGATTTAGGATTTTTTGGATAATTTTCTCACATTCTATGTAAACGAATTACATTAACTCCCATGCGCCTTTCCAGGTTATAGGCACTCCAAATGTGGCAACAAGACTATGCAAAATTCTGAAACTAGAAACAGCTGATGACAAATAAAGAAAGAGTAATTTTACCCTCTCCAATATTTTGGCAATTTTTGAAAATTACATAACTAAATTGGTAAAATCATACAAATCATGCTGCAAGCCAAGGGTGATGCTTTTTTGCCTGCTTTTACTCCACAACCACTCTTGGCAATTCCCCATATTTTGACTAATTTAGCCAGTATCTTTAATTAACTTAATCCACATCAAGGAAAGGAAAAGAATTGAATTTCCCAACGTGACCCACTCACATTACGCACAAATTTGAGTTCTACTCCTTTTTCCTTTTGCTTTGGTCTCTCTTTTTTTTTTTGTCTCTGAATACAATATAGCAAGAATATTTGAAATTACTCCTCAAATTATGGCAATGGGTTATCCCATTATATTTACTATATATAGAAAATGGAAATTTTGGGGAATTGTTGGAAAATATGTTGAAAATTTGGGGATATGTTGATAAATAATTTTGCATGGTGAGATTGTTGTATCCGTTTTTTTTCTTTAGATCTAAGTCTCTTTCCATGCCAATCATGCATTCACATTTTTTTTAACATAGAAAAAACTATGCATATGTGATTGCACAAATGTACGCATGCAGATGCACACGTGAATGGACATTAGGAATGGAGGCAGACTAGTGATGATTGTGAAGTTTAGCAATTCTGAATTGATGAATTGCAAGATCTGGGTGTGACCTGTAGAGTTTTTGCTATTACATATGAAATTAACTCTCGACAAACTTAGGAGAAATTTCATAGCTAGACGAATTTGTTTGTACCGATTGTTTTTGCAAGAACAAAGTCAATGCATCTCTGGTATGTTGTTGGTGTTCTAATCAATTGATACATGCATGGAGTCTATAGATTTGATGAGTATGAAATGAAATTGACATCTAGGAAGAATTCCTTGGGAGGGGCAAATTCTGGACTCTAGAAGTTCTACTGGATCATGTTTTTTTTAATTTTAATAATGTTTATTCATAATGGAGGTGAGACTTAATATTGTATTGGTAGTTAGACTACGAATGAAAGAGATGCTTTTCGAGCGAATGCATTTTATTGCTCAATATTAGATGATCCAAATGAAGGGAGGACAACCCTATTTATAATTGAGTTTTTCTCATTACAGCCGTTGATTTTACTTTGATCTAATGGTGGAAATTCAATCTCCTTAACTAACGTCTGTCCATTAATTACAAGTGTATATTTCTCGTTATACTCTCACACTTTCTCTAAACCCAAGAAATGAAATTTTAGAGAGAGAAAGTATTTAGGGAAGCTCTCAAGAATATTTTACATTGCTCAAATGCTGGATGATCCAAATGTAAGGGATGTTATCTTTATTTATATATGAGTTACTCTCTTTATAATCGTTGATTTCCTTTGATCTAAAGGTGGAGATTTAATCTCTTTACATATCACCGAGAAGCTCTAAAGAATACTTGTATTATTCAAATGTTGTAGAATCTAAATGAGAGGAGGGCACCCTTATTCATAATGAGTGCATTTTTTTACAATCATTAACTCCATTTGATCTAAATTTATTAGATATTCAATCTTCTTATCTACTACCACCCATTAGTTACAAGTATACATTTCCCGTTATACCCTTGGAATATTCTAGAGTGTCTTTGAAAATCCTAAATGTAAGAAGATTCTACACTTCATGGTTCTCTAGGTCAACTCATAGGCTTTCATCTAGGGCCATTTCCTCGGTATTTTGGGCTTAAAAACCTCTTGACCGTGACGCATGCGTGTATGAACAATGTGCATGATACGAATTTGATTCTTCACTAAATTCAGCGTTCATAAAGCTCTTTCAAAAGGGTATTTTTTATACCGAATGATAAATAAAATAATAATTCAAAAGGATCAATCACTCCGGTTTCTTGTGATAAAGCTCTTTCACATTCTAAATGTAAATTAAATCTTGTTCCTTTCCCAGCAACATAAATTTGTCTTTTTAAGTATTTCAAATTACTCATTATTTTTCTTGTTCATTAAATTTTTGTCTTCTGTATGTGTTCCTCTTTTCCTTGTTTAATAACCATACTTGAGAATATACCATTATAAATTCCCTTCCTCCTAGGCGTAGGTTGTTAGAGTTAGATTGCGAGTAAATAGTTTTCCACAAATCGACTAGTTTCAACTTCAACGACCCATTTTCGATGAAAGCGCCGAGATAAATTTAGTCTTGTGTATGAAAATTAATCACCTAATTATTTGACCCAAAAGGGAATTCGGCCAGAAAAGTCATGGTCGGCTGCTGAGAGATGGACGTCCAAAGAAAGTGCTGGTCAGATGAACAAGCAATTCACCGATGCATCCAATGGATGAAGCTCATCGTCAATTAGAATTCAAACAAATTAAGGAAGTCAAAGAGAGTCCTTGATTTGGAAATCTCACGGTTAAATTGATTTTTACAAGGATCTCATCCAACACTGACTATATTAGTTGGTTAGATCAAGAATCCCGTGTGATCTATGCCAAAATAAATTATTGCTCGATGAATCATCTGCATCAACCACTTAAATTGGAAGTAAGAACAGATTTTGAGAAGCAGGAAAGGATTGGAAAGATTTTCTTCCCGAAACTCTTGGTAAACCAATCTGAAAAACTACCTATACTGACTAATATATATCAACTCGAAAATTTCTTATTGACCAAGTAATGCCAAAAAAAGGGGATGGCTTAGCAAGAAGGACCACAGGTTAATGCAGTAATTACGAGAAAATGTTAATTACTGGCATCTCAAGAGCAAATCCCAGATGGGCAAACATTGAATGAGATGTACCTCGGAAAGAGATTTTAAATTTAGGAGCAGGAAATGGAGAGATAATCCATATTTTTGCAAATTCCCAAATTTGGCAGCAGTTGTTTTTAATTGGGTCAAGAAATTTGTTGGTGAAGAGGAGAAGTTGCCATTCATTGAATGGAAAGTCTGGCACCTCAGCATTCTAAGTAAAGGATTTGTATTTACTCCAATTTGCCTTGTCCAGGCTATGGGCACTCCAAATATGGCAGTAAGAGTATGCAAAGTTCCAAAATTAGAAACAACAGATAACAAATAAAGAAAAGGGTCATCTTACCCTCACCCAAACTTGACAGCTTTTGAAAATCAAATGACCAAATTGGAAAAACCATACAACTCATGCTGCAACCCAAGGGTGATGCTTTTTGCCTGCTTTTACTCCACAGCCACTTTTGGCAACTCCCCATATTTGACTAATTTAGACAGTTTCTTTAATTGATTTTAATCTCACATCAACAAAAGGAAAAGAATTGAATTTCCCAATGTGGCCCACCGCATTACCCACGAAATCAAGTTCTTCTGTCGCTCACTTTTCTTTTTTGGTCTCGCACATCTTCTGAATACAGCAAGAAAATTAACACAAGTCCTCTGATTATGGCAATGAACTATCCCATGTATGGCAATACATTTACCATAAAATGGAAAATTTGGGGATATACTGAAATAAAGAGATGGACCCACATAATGCCAATATGCATAAGGAATTGAAAACCAGGGAAAACCAGGGGTGGGCCCACAGGAGAGACCTATTAAAAGCAAAACACTCAAAAGTGGCAAAAGAGAGAAGCATGCACAACTCTATCTTAGTCTACAGGGCCATGCAAACTTGCCGTTTCTAGGCAATGTTGCCATTTGGTGCAAAACGCTCTTTCTCTCTCTTTCTCTCATCACGCCCTTTTATTTTCTCCTCCTCCTCTGAATTTAGTACTTCCTCCTTTGCCATCTATAGCACAAGAACCCAGACATTAAAACCCAGTTCTTTTTCTTTTTTTGGTTTTGAAGGAACGGAAAAAGGGTTGCTTTTTTAAACAGCCCAGAAGGGAGATTTTTGTTTGGGATCAGCAGTTCTATATTTTTTTTTTCCTGGTGGGAGGGGGTTTGTCTTCTGGGTTTTGATTTTGATCAATTGGGTTCTTTCTTTCTTCTGTCTGAGGAGGAAAAATGGGGAGGGGGAAGATTGAGATAAAGAGGATCGAGAATGCAAACAGCAGGCAAGTTACATTCTCCAAAAGACGTTCTGGGTTGCTCAAGAAGGCTCAGGAGCTCTCCATCCTCTGTGATGCTGAAGTTGCTGTCATAATCTTCTCGAATACTGGCAAGCTCTATGAGTTCTCCAGTTCTGGGTATGTGTTGTAAAGTTTCGATCTTTTCTTTTTCTCCAAATCGATTGAGTTGCATGTTTTGATCTGTTTTGCCTTACCCTTTGTACGGACTTCCATTTTGCTCTTTTGTGTTTTTTTTTTCCGGCTTTGGAACCTCGAACGGTCGTCTGACGATATGCTGCTTGTGTGCTTTTGCTTGAAGCAGATAGTGATCTTCTTTTTCTGAATATTTGCATGTGTTAATTCATGTCTTCACTTAGCTCTGTTAGTCAAAAAGCTTTTTCATTTCATTTGACTAGATAAATGGGGTTTTGGTTGTTGCACATGTCCTTAGGTGTCCGAAGTGCTGCAGGTTCTCATTTTTTCCAAATCTAGCGCTAAAATTTAGAAACTTTACAGCAGTAGTTTTCTGTGAGCTCTATTTCCTTTTAAATATGAGGGAGGGTTGTGGAAATTTGAGAGATTGTTTTGTATAAATTTTAGATCATGTTCCCCTGAATAGTCATCTGTATTTCCAGGGACTCTTGTGTCATACAAGTTCCAGGAAGATTTTGTTATGATTTCTAGAAATTAGTGGTATTGGTCTTTTGCTCAATAGTGTTGCTGTGTCCCTTTTGGCCATTTGATGTTAGAATGCTTGAAGGCTGTGGTAGAATTTGGTACTCATGTTCGCTTTTTGGCACACCGGGATACTTTTTTCTAGGACTTTGCAGTTGTTCTTCCCATGCTAAATGGATCTTTGCAATTGATGCTGTATTTTATCATTCGATTCCTCGCCAACGCAGATTTGGTAGGCACTTGTATTCTCAAGTTTATCGAGAGTCTTGTTTCATGTTGTGCATACCCTGTTTCAATATAGAACAATTCGAGAGTTGTAATAGCTGTTGATGGTGGTTATAATTACCTTTTGTCGGCATTATAGGTATTTATTCTCAAATTTCATTATTTAATCACTTTCCTTACCTCGAAGGTGTCGCCCATTTTGTTTCTTGCTTTTTTGGAACTGACTTAAGCTTGGTCTTTCTCGTGGCATTGCAAATTAATTGCGAAAATCCAAGAGGAATCCGAAAACTGAAATTTCTGTAACGGCTTAGTGGTGAGGGACTGACCTGACAATCGAGAAGTGCAAGGTTTAACTCCTCAACTTTGTGCCTTCCCATATCTCACCAAGTGTGGAGGGAGGGGTTGGCTCGCACACCTTGATAGTTTTATCAACCCGAGGACCTATGCTGATATGGTTTGCCGGAGAGAGGGTTTCTCATGTTTTGAAGTTAAGACTTAACATTAACGCACTTTTGCAGAAAATAGATATAGAAAATGGAAGCCTTGGTACAAAATAAATAATGTTCTGTTCTAAAGTCACTCTGGAGATCTTTGCAGTGTGTATGACTTTATTGAACCCAAATGAACATCGAAGCAATGTGATTCAGTGAGCATGCAATAATTGATTATTATATGAGTCTCTTTGTTACCTGAAGCTAATTTATAGCTCACTGTCAACTCATCCAATGCCAATAGGCAGATTGATTTCTCACTCAGAGGTTGGATCATTTACTTATTGATGTACTCTGAGCAAATTTATGTAATCAAAATATCCTGTGATTTAAGTAGTTAGCCAGTGGAAGAGTCCGTGTTCTTCATGATTTTTCCACTTGCATCTTGTGTTGCAGAATGAAACAGATACTATCAAGATACAACAGGTGTCAAGATTCTCCAGAGTCCACTGTTATAGAATACAAGCCAGAGTCTACGGTATCCTTCTCATCACTGTTCACTTATCTGGTCTTTTTCATTGTTTTAAAGCCAAACAGGATCCATCAAATGCATTATCTTCGGAAATAGTTGCCAGATTTTTTTTTTTTTTAAATAAGTGCCTTTTGCTTACATTAATGTGGTGGTCACATATTAAACTACAAGAGAGATTTCCTCTAGCATCCCTCCCATTTAGACTGTACTTATATATTTAATTCTACTTCTCTGACTTAACATTGTTTTGCCTGAAGAAAGAAGATGATAAGGTGGTAGACACCCTTAAAGATGAAATCGCAGAGCTGCAGATGAGACAATTGTGAGTGTTTTTTTTCCTCCGTTGTTTCTTGTCTGTTCCTTTCTTTAGTCAACAATTTACTGTTCATTTCTTGTAATTGATAGAAGGCTACTGGGCAAGGACTTGAATGGCCTGAGCATAAAGGAATTGCAGCACCTGGAACAGCAATTGAGTGGGGCTTTATCATCCGTCAAGGAGAAAAAGGTTTCATAGAATCAATCTTCTCGTCCTTTTCGTTTCCTTACATTGAAGCTCATTAGGAGAAGCAAATTTTAAACTGAAATGGGTTCTGGATTGCCTTTTCTTAGGTTGCCTAATGTAATTTGTAATATTTCAGGAGCAATGGCTTCTGGAGCAGCTGGAGCGATCAAGATTACAGGTATGCCAGATTTGATATAATTTTTTGAAAGACCATGGCTAATTCAGAATGAAAATCCCAAAAGTTGCGACTTGGTACTTATCATGGTATAGAGATAAAAAATTGAAAGTTATACTTGATTCAAACTAGAAGCACAGAAACGCTACAAACTTTTTCCCCCTTTCGAGCAATCTGATACAGTGCTTTATGACCAGAGTCTATTGTTGATTCACGTACTTTTCTTCATCCTTGGGGTTTGAGTTTCTAATTAGTATCGTTGCATGTAGCACACCTTTTTGTTGGCTCATTACCACAAAGTTTTAAGCTTATCTGCTGCTGGCCATGTAGTTCTTACCTGCTAATAACTAGCTCGATCTTTTTTTTTTTTTCAGGAGCAGAGGGCTATGCTGGAGAATGAAACTCTGCGCAGACAGGCAAATATGCTCTTCCCGTCTTTTTCGTCCCCATAATCCTCATATAACCTGTTGCAATTGAGAATTGAGATTTCTCTTTTGGATTTCCCGCACACACGTTGCAGGTTGACGAGCTTAGAGGTTTCCTTCCAGCTACCCGTCATCTTGAATATCATCCAGAGAAAAGGAGGAAAGCCCTCAACAACTCTGGCTCTGGCAGTCCTGATAAGGCCTGCAATCGCACAGCTGAAAATGGAGATTCTGACACAACGTTGTATCTAGGGTACGGAATCACTCTATCCTTGATTGAATAAGCCTAAATTGATTAATTTTGTATAGTTTCAGTTTCAGTTCTGAGTTGACAAAAAACATGGTAAACCCCTGAATAAAATGTTCAGTATGGAATCATGAGCAGGGTTGGCAACATGAGACACAACCTGACCACCCCGAAGCACAAAATTAAATGATTTTTTTGTATAGTTTCAGTTTCAGTTCTGCAGTTGACAAAAATTTGGTAAACCGCTAAGGGAATTTACTGAATAAATTGTTCTGTATGGAATCCTGAGCAGGGTTGGCAACATGAGACACAACCTGACCTCCCCGAGACCCAAAATACTGAGAGAAATCCCTATGGCACAAGACCGTGTTTTTAATCCGAATATTGACATGAGTTGACACTTTTTTTAGGTGCTTGATAGTTTAATTCGCTTGTAGTTGTGGCTACATCTGGATGCTGATTTCTATTGAGACAAAGCTCATTTTCTTTGATTGTTCAGGCTGCCATTTGATGTATACCACAAAAGGAGCGTGTCCGACAAAGAGAACTACAGCAGCAAAGGGTGTCAAAAGGGCCTGCCCTGATTTGCTTTTCGTATTGTTGTCCTTCATTACAGTAGGAGCTATGGTTTCCTAGACGGATGTCAAAACAGTTAATGAGATTGATGCATCGTTTTAGAAACTAAGAAAAAAATCAAGATCTCAGCTTTATTCCTCCCTCATTTATAGAAGGGAGAGGGACAATTTCTCCTCAGGATGTTCAGAAGGCTAGGCGTTTGCCAATCTGTTTTCGAGAGGTGGCTTTGGGAATCGCAGATTGTAGGCTTTTGTTGGGGCCTAAATTTAAAGTTCTTTATTAGCCAAATTTTCCTCGATTGGCTTGAGATCCTTTTCTATCATTAGTTGTGCCTGAAATCTGATGATAGTGTTTTGGCAAGTGGAAACGATCAAACGAAACTTTACTACCTCTGGAGCAAAAGAGTCGATAATTAAATAAATAAATAAATAAATCGTGCTTCGTTCTGATGAAGAAGATACACTTGAGAACAATTCAATCGGAATTTACAAACAAATGTATGTACAACTGAGATCTAATGAACACTAAAGTATTGCAGTATGCCCTTTTTGGCCCCCCCCCTAATGCGTTCCTGGTCTTGAGCAATCAATCACTTGATTTCTGCTTGCCAACATCTCAGAGAAGAGACCATCCACCTCCTTGCTCAATCCATCCAACATCTTCTCTAATCCTTCCAATCTCATCTTCAATTCCCCAACTTCATTACTGCTTTTCCCATCTTCCATTGCAGCAACAAGGCAAGCCACTGAACCCTTGATATCTCGAACCTCTTTCAAAACACTCCCTTTCTCCAACAATTCTTCATAAAATCCTGATTCCAAACTGACCAAGGAAGAGTTGAGAAGCTTGGTGGCCCCTGTTCTCATTCCCATGTATGGTTTTGGATCTCCAGTCAAAGCAGAAAGCAAAATCCCACAAACCCAAAATTCAATACCCTTCATAAAAATCAAAGCTTTGTGAACTAACAGGTCCTTCCCAGAACAAGCCCTTTCTTGGTCACCATCTTCCTTTGTTTCTTCCACTTTGAGATCCTTGGTAAAAGCTTCTTCTGGCTGAAGGGCCTTCAAACGCTCTAGGGCATTAGATGGTGAAGCATCAGCCAAGCTCAAAGCATGTGAGAGACAGACCCTGGTTTGGCCCAGATGAGAAATACTTGAGCTGATCAGATTCATGTGCTCCAGCAAATTCAAGCTGTAACTCAGATAAGCTTCCGCAGCGTCAGCTTCCCACTTGCTCATGGGGTGGTCCAATTCCACCACCAGCTTCGAAAAGGCCCTGTTCATATAGGGCAAGAGCTCAAAGCATCGGTGAATCCAAGAGAAGGAGATGTACTCTGACACGGGTCTCGGATTCAAGAACAGGCTCTTGAATCGGCTCGAAACATCGGACTCAAACGATTCCAAGAGCGAGGAAAAGAGTTGGGACTGAAGGTGGTCTGGCTGGTTGTGGTGGAAAAAGTGATCTTCCATCTTGGAACGGAATTTGCTGAATCTTGCCAACACAAGAATCATCCCTTTCTCGCTAATTTCAGGCTTAGGACACAACAGGAGGAAGAAGAGGAAGAGGAAGAGGAAGAGGAAGGTTGGGTTTGACCGGTATGGCTTTGATTTCCAATTACCTTCTTGTGGTGCGTCTGGTTCATAAATATATACAGGAAGAGTTGAGTGGTTGCGTGCATGTCGGGTTTCTTGGGGGTTGCTTTTTAGTGTACAAGATCAACAGGTTGGAAAGAAAACACTGCTTTGACTTTTTCAAGAAACGAGGCGACGGCTTACCTGGGACGATTGGCACCAAGTTTCTCAGCAGTGCCAAGTGGGGCATTCGGCGGCGGTCAAAGTCAAACGGTGTTATCCTCTCGTTTCGCTTGTGAGTCCTCGAATCGAATCAGAACACATCAAGCGTGGCCATCTCTTGCAAAAAAAAATACAGAAAGTCCAAAAGAGGAACAGCTCAAAGCGTGTCATCCAATGCGCTTTTGAACCACTCGTTTCATGTCCTGCCCAAGAACCGTGTGCATGAAAATCGTGTTCTGATGGGGACATTCTCATGTTTCTTCTCTGCTGGTTTGATGGGATTGCGTCATATCTGAAATCCACAGTAGATGCTTTAAGCGATAGAGTTGCAGAACAGATAGAATTTCGATTTAAACTTTCTGGTTTCCTCTTTGAGTTTGAATAACTGGAACACCAAATTGAGTTGAGCTGCAGGTTGATAACATGTGTAGCTAGAAGGGTTTGTGAGCTTAACAGAGGTACTTGATTTTATATGACCAGAATGAATTATAATCCTTTTATCGTACTTATAATGCGCCCGCTGGAACTTACATGTCAACTCGATCTATAGAGTACATGTTTCTAGCCCGTGGTCACGCTTTGAATGGTCCTTTTTGTTCGTTCAAGTTTTGTAATTGATTCTATTAGGCTTAGCGTGATTGCGAATCCGAGACGACTTAATCAGAATGTAACGGTACTCATTTTAACAGTTGAGATGAGTCGATAGGAGATGAATTGGGATATTTATCTTGAATTCATTCGTGTCCCTTGTGGAATTCTTAAAAAAAGCCACAAAGGATAATTCTATGATATTGATAAGATTTGTTCATGATTTTTTGTTGGGATAGTCAGAAATGGGTTTCTGTTGCAATTGCAAATCACTGAAATGGCCCATTATGGCTTATCAGCAGTCCATTTTTGTGCTCAGTGCATCAATTTTCGTCGTACGAAATCTAGGCTCGATCCAATGATCTAAGGGTATGCCCTCAACTAAAGGCCTGGCCCAATAAGTTCTCCATCCATTATTGTAAGTAAAAAAAAACTCGCAAAAAAAGAAAAATTTCTTTGAGTTCCTATCATCTCGAAGGTAAAAAGGATCAACTTTTGCTTTGTCCTTCTTAAACTGGAGTTGGGAACTTTCTTCGTCGAATAATCGTCTTTTCGTTCTTTGTTCATGTTAGTATCTCATAGTCACGTTCTTTATCTTTTCTTTTCCTTTACGTTGATCAGTCCGACCGTGAATGAAATGTTAGTATCTCCTAGTCACGTTCTTTATCTTTTCTTTTCCTTTATGTTGATCAGTCCGACTGTGAATGGATTGTCATATTTTCGAAAGCAAATTTCGAACCTAGATACGACAATCTAAAACTCAAATGGAATTCACTTATTTCTGCTGCTTCTGTTATTGCGGCTGGGTTAGCTGTCGGGCTTGCTCCTATTGGACCTGGAGTTGGTCAAGGTACTGTTGCGGGCCGAGCTATAGAAGGTATTGCAACTTGCAAGGCAGCTCGAGGCGGAGGGAAAAATATGGGGTACTTTATTGCTTAATCTGGCTTTTATGGAAGTGCTCATGGCATTTATCGAGAACAATTTACGTGAATATCATCTGCGTATAATAAAGTAAACCCTAAAATTTATCCTCACATCTTCGGAAAACGAAATTTATATTCACCGAAGCAGGACACCCTTACACCAAAACCATCTTCCATTATTCTCAACAAGAAGAGTCCAGGGACAAACTAAAATAATCCATCAGCAAAAGCAAGTTTGGTTGTGGAGGTTCAAGACAATGCAAGGTGGAATATGCTCCATTGCTCTCTGCAAATTTGGCTCTATCGATGGACTTGATAACAACCGGGCGGTGTCGATAAATAATGACGTGGATGAGGCTCACAATCATTGTACTTTCTTCTTTGGCTCCTTCACATGTCATTTGATGGTTGTCTGTAAAATTCGAAGATTCTGCACAGATACAACATATACGCTTTTTTTTTTCGGTCGAATAGATACAACATATACTTCAAATGAGCCAAAAGAGTGGCGGTGGAGACAGAGATGGAATCTCCTACCAAACTCGCAACCTTCCATGGAAACTAGTTATCAAGTACCTTCCCCTTGGGGAATAGTATTTCAAAACAACAATTAAGCGATGGTATTGTAAATTGAAATGGTTGCATCACAGCCCAAACCCTACACATTCCTTCTCTTGGGCGACTTGGGTCCTGGTCCTTGAAATCGAAAAACCGACTAAGGTTAGAATAAAACAGATTTTCTAACGGGCGTGAGCACTCGTTTTCACTCTCTTTTATGTCACACTAGAACATCGCTATACGTGAAATTCCACAGTTTATTTGCTTCTACCTAACCTACGAGACTCTTTTCTTAGAGGAAAATTTCAAATAAGAACCTGAAGTATCTTCATTTTCTCAAATAATGATATGAAATGGAATTTGTTTTAATTAAAGGCCTGAATTACCCTTATTTTGTCAAATAAGGACTTGAAATGGTCGACATTGTCTTAATTAAGGATTTGAAATGGCTATGTCAGTCTAAAAAAAGAGCTTGACTTCACCAGTTGGTTAAGGGCGTTTTTCTCGTTTGATTTTTTATTTTCTTTCCATAAAAAAGAAAAATCAAGCTAAATTTTAAAAAATAAAAACCAGGCGGGAGGGCTGGCCTAGCCTCCCGCCTGTGGTCGCCACCCCATTGTCGGTGGGAGGGCAGGCCGGTTACTACTATACATAATTATGATTTCAGGTAATTTGGTGACCGTTAATTCGTCTTACTACCATAAGAGTAGGTGTTTTAATGGTCCAAGTGACCAACATAGTTGGCTTATATGATTGGTGTGGTTGGACGATGGATAGATCATATATAACTTGGCATGTTTGATAAAACTGAAAAATAAGTGGTGAAATCTTTGAGTATTGAAAATGAAAATAAAAAGTTAATTGGATAACATATGAATTGAATAATAAGTTTTATCGTTCTTCTCATATGAAACATGGAATAGTGAGCACTATTTGAAGGTTTTGACAACGCAGTTATTAAGATTATGCTTTCCATTTTATGTTTTACACTTAATCAATTAAGTCATTCTTACTTATGAACAGTGTGATTTTTGACCTAAACGAATTGATTAAGTTGTGTGTATTTATTGGAAATATTAACTCACTTAATGATATTAGATGCTGAAAAGTTGTCCAACAAATCCTACTTAGTTTTATTAGAATAACCGGTGGGAGGAAAAAAAAGGTAACAAAAGGAAGCCTAAGAAGAACATCTTGCCATTATTTATCACTCCATTATTCACATGGTAACATAACACATTTACCTCATATATGTACTAATTGTACAGACATCATCAATATTAAGCCACGACATCCATATTTAGTAACAAATCATATATTATATTTGTTTTATCATTGATTCAATTCAATTAAAGTAAAGTCCGAATAGAATAAGTGGGAGACAATTACCAAAAAAGTCCTAAACCTATTAGACTTGTGCCGATTCAGTTCTCAATTTTTCAATTGTGCCAATTGAGTCTAAACCTTTTCACATTTTGCTAGTTGAGTCCATCCAACCAATATTGGATGGAAATCACTAACGTGGATGACGACCATCCTACGTTGTTTGGCAGGTGCTAACACATGGACATTTTACAATATTTTAATATTTTTTTCAAAGTTTTCTTTATTTTTTTTTGGACTGAGGGCTAGCAAGGGTCACCACAACGCCCTCACCTAGGCCTTCACCAGGCCAAAGCGAGGGCCCTCGTCCAGATCGGGCGAGGCCATGACCGGCGTTGCAAACTATATAGGAGTCACATGGCACAACATGATTCCGAAATTAAAAAAAAAATCTCAATGGCATAGACGTTATTACGTAAATCTAATCAAGCTCACTCTGGTTGTTGAGACTTTCCCGTTCAATCAGAATTGCTATCTACTCTTTCATCCGATTCTCTATATATATGGCTAATTCGAATCCAATCTAATATTTTTAAACGTCCATTAATCTCTCTCTCTCTCTACTGGCTCAAAGAGGAAGACGCTGAGAGCAAAGAGAATGGACAGAGACCCTAGAACCTACTCTTCTCTTCTTTTCTCTTTATTTATCTTGTCGTCCCTAGTTCAAATCCAGGGAAGGAAGCAAGGAGATGCTCTTGATTCTCTATACAAAGCGAAGTCGAAGAAGTCCGGGATCGACACGAGCCTTTTTCAGGCAAGCGATCACCATGGAATTCTCAACTCCAGGATTTATCGTCAAGAAGGACTGAGGGAAAAAGATAGGATCAAAAGTTTGCCCGGACAACCGCCGGTTAAATTCGATCACTATGGCGGATATGTCACCGTGGATGAGTTGGCCGGTCGAGCATTTTATTATTATTTCGCCGAGGGGGCGAGGAATAAGGACTCGATGCCGCTTCTTCTATGGCTTAACGGAGGTGTGTCCTTTAATTTTCCCACTTTCGGTTGAGCTCCAGCGTCTTTTTCAGCTTTAGAAAGCAATGTAAAAGTTTTCTTCTCTTTCAGTGCAAGTACATTGAAAGAGAAGAAAGCTTTACTTAAAAATTAATCACGGGTTTGATAGTGACTATGCATAATTGCATAGTAGTTTCGGGATCATATTAGGCTGAAATTAAACTTGATCAATCGATATAAATACTTAATGCTACAATAAAATAATGAATATAACTTTGTCACGAAAACTAAGCATATCTCTATTTGTTGCGGTTGGCTTTTTATCACTTTTGAAACACTTCAACCTGTCACATCGATATATATCTTTCCTATTTTCACGCGGTCAAAGTATATGAATACAAGTTATTATCATGATTTTCCATTTTCTAATCTACCTTATTCGATACTCTTGTCATTCAAGCACAGATGAGCTATCAATATCATTTCTTTGGTTATCGATGTATGTCTTTATATTGTAAACCGTCTTAAGATTATTCCCTGGTGCGGCTGTTTTTTCAGGTCCCGGTTGCTCATCCCTCGCCTATGGAGCAATGCGAGAACTCGGACCCTTCCGAGTCCATAGCGACGGGAAGACTCTCTACAGAAATAAATTTGCATGGAATACTGGTGAACTATTTTAAAAAATATAGTGTAGTCTTTGCAAAAGCGTTTCACCTTTTCTTGTTGCTGACACGGCGGAGTAATCATTTGTTTTGCGAGGCCAGCTGCGAACGTGTTGTTCCTAGAGTCTCCGGCTGGCGTTGGCTTTTCCTATTCTAACACGACGTCGGATTATAACACGAGCGGAGATAGCAAAACAGCGGCGGACAATTATGTATTCTTGCTGAATTGGCTGGAGAGGTTTCCCGAGTACAAGAACCGGGACTTCTACATTTCAGGCGAGAGCTACGCGGGTCATTACGTGCCTCAGCTCGCTCACACCATCCTATCCAACAACAAGAAGGCAAACAAGACCCTCATCAACCTCAAAGGGATTATAGTAAGTTGTTTCCGTGAATCGCATGGTCTCCTATCTATGTTGAATTTTGCAGGATGCGTGTTTGAGCATTGCAAACACCTAACTTCCATACATTCATAATTGGAAATGCTTTGAGCTTGCGTGTGTTTTTGCGTTGGCCTTTTGTGTTCTAGCGAATGATTAAAAGCTAGAAGTCATCATGCACGTCTTGGCTATTAAATTTATTTTCCACATCGAATCTCATCCACATGAAGAAAAATCTCTTTAGCTGTCATAATGAGTGGAACAAGTGTTTTTGGTGGTTGTGTTCATCATTGGAGTTGCTAGCTGCCACTCAATCGTTCTATTCGCTATAATGGATTTTAACTAACAACTAAGCATGTGCTAATTATGATCGTAGTCAACTCGAGGAATATTTGGTACCAATGCTGCATCTTTTAATATATAAATGATGGGGATGCTGCGTCATCATTGCCGTAGTAGGTATTGTACTGTAAATAATCAAGCCATAAAACACACATGTGATGCTTTTAGTCTTTCTTTTTGAGGGTTGAAGTTTGCGATTCTATGGCCAAATGGGGCCCTTGGGCCTAGATAAGCACACATCCTCATGACTCACGACATCTGTTAAATCATTGCGCATAGGCAGACCAATCCAAAGTAAAAGAGGATTGATTTTAACAGAGAAAGTATATGGACTAATCAAACACGCGCGCAGATTGGAAATGCGGTAATCAACGACGAGACGGACCAGAGCGGGATGTATGAGTATTTTGCTACGCACGCCTTGATATCGGACGAAACAGGGTATGCAATTCAAAAGTATTGCGACTTCTCGCCAGATGCCACCAGTCAAGTAAGCCAGTGCAATTCGGCCGCGCAGGATGCGGCTGTCGATGTTTCTCCTATTGACATTTACAACATCTACGCCCCTCTGTGCTTCTCTTCCAACCTGACCGCACATCCCAAGAAGACCGACGTGAGCTCAAAGCCATTTGCTTTTTTCGTTTCCTCAAACTTTTTGCTCTTTTGCACAACAATCCGAAAAACCTTAACTCAAATTAACATTGGCCATTCACTTTCGGGTCGCGTTTTGTTTTCGCAGATCATGGACTTAGACCCGTGTGGCGACGTCTACGTGCATGCGTACATGAACAGAGAAGATGTGCAAGAGGCACTTCATGCTAACGTGACGAAGCTCGATCACGACTGGGAAGGGTGCAGCGATGTTATCCAGACCTGGGGAGATAGCCCTTCCACCGTCCTCCCTCTCCTCCAAGAATTCATGTCCAATGGACTCCGTGTTTGGGTGTTCAGGTGAAAAAACAAATAAAAAAAAACAAATACATGGTTCGGTCACTGAAGTGGGGGTATGTCTAACGAATATCTGAAAACGCAGCGGCGATATGGATGGAAGAGTGCCGGTGACTTCGACCAGGAGATCTCTCAGCAAGATGAGCCTCCCGACGAAGAGTCCATGGCGTCCTTGGTTCCTCGGGGGCGAGGTGAGGCGGCTCATTTGTTTCGATGCCCATTTTAGTTGCATACATCGGATTGTTTTTCTTGTGGATCCCCTCTTACTATAGAGTGAACCGACTTGATTTGAAAAGTAATCCGCACCGTCTTCGATGCATGTAGGTCGGAGGGTACGTTCAAGTGTACAAGGGAGACTTGACGTTCGCGACGGTGCGAGGAGCGGGGCATCAGGTGCCGAGCTATCAGCCCAAGAGAGCTCTCTCTCTCATCTCCCACTTCCTTGCTGGCTCTCCACTCCCATGGCAATAGACCCTTCAAGAGCTTGAAGATGATGATATAATTAATGCTCGAGGACACATGTAATTGTTTAAGTTATTTAGGGATTGAACTTCTCGATTAGTTCTCTTTTAATAAAGAAATTGGTGGGGAGAGGAATGTGGAAGCGGGGAAAATTTGGTTCTTCGAGATTATATCATGTTTAAAAATGAGTTCAAAACAATAGTAATGGTTTCACATTTTTTTTTTCTTTCCGGGCAAATTCATTCATCCTATTCTTATTAGTAACTGGAATTCCTCCTAAATAAAATTCGACGATCTAGACACTATGAGCCTTAGTGGCTTAAGAAAGGCCCGGGGTGACCTTTTCTCATGGAAACAAAAAACAAAGAACCAATGCTGCTCCGATTATAACGAAGACTTGATTTTAGAACTGTTTTGTTGTTAATCCTAGGCGAATAGCAAGGGATAATGGCAGTCTTGTGAAGTGATGAGGTATCAATTACACTAGATATTTGTTACATCTAAAATCTAATTGCCCAATTAAAATTAATTACACAAAATTTACGAGTTATTTTTTTGACCCCTAAAACAAAAATATTTTTCATTTAATCGCATGGCTTATAGACATTAGGCATATTTGCATTAATTGCACTAATTAGAACATATCTTTATTAATTTTTTTATAAAAAAATTCGGATCGAATCGGGCCGGGTCGGGCCAACCCGGCCCTCTCCTTCTTCCCCCCGGCCCAACCAACTTTTCATTTTTCCTTTTCTTCTTCTCTTTTGCACTAGCCGGGCCCAGCCCACTCGCCTTTCGCCCGAGCCAGCCCGGCCCGACCTTTCCCTCCTCACTTCCTCTCTCCTTCCTCCTCCCCTGTTGCGGTGGCCGATCCACAGCCAAAGCATAGAGGCGGTCGGAGGACAACCAAGCGAATTTTGTGCGGCCAGGCTTGAAGAGCAAGAGGAGCAGAGAATGAGCGGCCTAGAGATGTGGAGTAGGTGGCCGCCGGCCGCCATAAAAGCCGAGGAGAGAGGAGAGAACACCAAAGGGCCATTTTTCAGAGAAAGAACAGAGATATAAGAGAGAAAACAGAGAGACAGAGAGCAAATAGAGCGAGAGTGAGTGGAGACAGGGCATGAGGGGGTCCCAGGCAGGCTTGCCATCGCCTACAAGTCGGCCGACGACCCCCTAGTCCGAGTCGAATGGGTAAACTTCTCGGTCCCCTTGTTTTGCCCTGTTATTTGTGTAGGCTGGCCGGAGCTCGCGGCCGTCCGGTTTGCGCAAACTCCAGCCCATGCCGTCCTCGTCCCCGGTCTAGGCATCACCATAGGGCGTATGTCGTGGTCGCCGACGCTGGTTCGAGCCCTAAGAGAGGTTGGGAACCCCTCGTTCTAGTCATGCACCCCACTTGATCGACGAATTGCCTGAGTGAAGGCCGAAGTTTTTGGTCCTTTGTCGGCAACGTATGGACCGGTTGGGGAACCGTGGCTCTGGTGGTGGTCGTCGGGTGCCTGGGTGAAGTCGAATGGAAGCCAAAAGTGGCCAGAGCTTGGGCGCAAGATGTTCGGGCTAAGGCTTGGCTGGTGGTCACTTTGGCCAGCCACTAGTAGGCCATGGAGGGGGCTCCTCGGCCTGAGGTACCGAGGCAGTCGCCGGCCACCGGCTAGGCGAGAGGCCAGCCAGACGTTGGTTCTCGGCCCTGGCTGAGCTTCACGTGCCTGAGGCACGTGAGAGCCGGGTCGGCCGGGCCTGCGGAGCCGGAGATCTGACCTAGATCGTTTATATATAATTTTATTAATATTTTAAAAATATTTTTAATTAAAATATAAAATTTTTAAAAAATCCGATTTTTTTAAAATAAAAAAATAGTATTTGGGCTTCGAAATTGCCATTTCTTGCCTTTTTGTGTGATTAATGCCAAGCTTGATTGCCTATTGTTTGCTTTGCATGTTTGAATTGCGTGTTTAATTCTACCTTTCATATGGTTGATTAAAGACATGTTAGGCCGTTACTTGTGCACTTCCAATGCATTGATTGTTGTATCTCTAGTTTGGTTAGGATTAGAACCCTAGGATTCACAAATCGATAGGAAGACTGCATGAACACTTTAAGTGGTGTTTGAATAAGGTTAGGTATCGAAAGGGCACTAATTAGATAATTAGTATAATCAAGTCCCGGGGCTCATTTGAATTTTTGCTTTGTAGGAGTAAGGCAATTCTCCTGTCGCCTTACTTGGATTTCTAATCGACTCACCCTAAACTGATTAGTGGCAACTCCTAGATAAAATTAATTTGCATATTAATAATTTGAATCTTAAATCGCGAGTTGATACGAGCATGAGAGAGCCCAAGTTAAGTCCTAGATTTAGTAATTCATTAGCCTTAAACCCCTTGGGGCTCTGAGAGCTGCTGCAGTGAGATCGCCACAATATTACGTCAAATGAGTAATTAACTTGGTTTGTGAAGATGAAAACCGTACAAGGCCAATGCGTGTTACTTTTGTGCACGCACCAAATACTTTCCAGAAAAAGACTTCAACAGTGGGAGGAGTTAAGTTAAAGCAAATTAACTCCCTGAACCATCTCCCTTGGTTATGTTTAGGATACTTTAATGAAATTCTTTTATCATTGGGAGAATGTTGGGAGAAGAATGGCCGAGCATTACAGGTTGACGGCATTTCGGGATTTCCTCAATGATTGTTCTTTACTGCAAGGGCTGTACATTTACTTGGGCAAACAATCGAGAAGGGAATGCCTAGGTGAGGGAAAGATTAGAACGGGTTTTAAGCAATATTGAGTGAAGGAGAGTTATTGTCAAATGTGAAAGCTTATGCCTTACCCGCCATTGGCTCATTCCGTAACCTAATTTTGCTATCGCTAAAAACTGAAAATGTGAAATGTAGAAAAGAATTTAAGTTTGAAGCTTTCTAGCTCGAAAATGAGGAGAATGGAGAGACATTGTTAAATCAGCCCGGAATTCACCTGATCTGGGAGATCAAGGTTTAGTGAGAAAGCTAAGAGCTATATCAGACTCACTGATTGCTTGGAGTAAGAGAAAGTTTTCGAATGCTCAATGGCAAATCAACCACCTGAAGATGGAGCTCCTAAATATCACTAATGACACATCTACCCATTATGATGGTGAGAGGGTTAAATAGATCAGTGACAAGATACAAAGTATGTGTAGACAAAAAGAGATGTATTGAAGAATGAGATCTCGAATTATGTGGCTGAAATGAGGGATAAAAATACCAAATACTTCTGTGCAATTACGATCTAGAGAAGGCAAAATTTTTTTTTTCTATGTTACAAATAGCTGAACGGAATGGAGCAGGGATCCTAGCCGACTTAAACAGGCGACAGCAAATTCTTTCAAGTCTTTGTATTGGACACTGGGGCCTCGGGACTTTCAACCTATCTTAAATAAATGTCCGAGGTTAGTTTTTTTTTTGGTCGAACTCCGAGGTTAGTTGGGGAGGAGATGAATATATGATACATTAACAACAGATTATCACTTTACAAGAAATTTAAGATGCTTTTCAGTTAGGAGCCACGAAAGTACTATGGCCAGATGGGATGAACGGACAGTTTTTGAACATCATTGGGTGGATATTCATGCAGATATACTATGATTGGCGAAATTCTTTTTCATGAAAAATAGAATTCTGAACCCATCTCTTAAACCGATTTTCCTTATACCCAAAGTCCCCAACCTAAGAACCTAAACCAGTACGGCCTTATCAGTCTGTTCGATTTTATGTATAACATTATATCCAAGGTGTTAGCATATAGTCTAAAACCTTGGGCAAATTCAGGATAATACACTAATTTTCCAGGAGGTGCTACACCAAGTACGACTCATAAAGAGAGAAGAAAGTTTAGGTCGTGCCAAAACTGGATATATAGAAAGTTTATGATAGAATTGAATGGGACTTTCTAGAAGCTAGTATGCTGAAAATGGAATTACGTAGGAAATTGTTTCTTGGATCATGCAACGTGTTACGGTAGTCTCCTTTAGCGTAAATTTAATAAAGAACATTTGCCGTGCTTTCGGCCATCGGGGGGAATCAGGCAGGGAGACCCCTTATCCCCATATCTCTTCATACTTTTTCGCCAATGTCTTTTCTTTCCTCGTGAAGAAGGCATCAGATGATGAACGCATTAAAGGAATAAAGATAAGTAGACATTTCCCAACTCTTACTCATTTGCTGTTTGCAGATGAATTTATCTTTTTCTTGTTAGTAAGTGTTAAAATGCAGCTGTTGTGTTCAATCGATACTGTTTTGCTACCGGTCAGGCTACTAATCCAAACGAGTCAGGGATCTTTTTCAAGCTTGGGAAGTCCGCTAAATTTAAGGAGTACGGCCCTTGAATTGTCAATGTCGGAGATTGACAAAACAGGGAAGTATTTGGGCATACCATTTGACTGGGAGTACAAATGTTTGCATCTTGATCAGGATGAATATGAAATTCGAAGGTTGGAAAGAAAAACTGATGTCCAAGGAAGGGAAAGAAGTATTACTTAAAGCGGTAGTTCCGGCTTTACCACATCATGCAATGTCCATCTTTTAAGGTTGCACTCTCCATTTGTCGAGCCATAGAGCAAAAGGATTGCTTTTGTTTGGTGGAGAAAACAGTGACTGGAAATCTAGAATACATCGGAAGAGGTGAGAGTTACCAAAGATGAGGAAGGACAAAAGTGATTTGGGTTTCAGGGACTTGATTACTTTCAACAGGGCTATGCTGGGTAGCAAGCCTGGAGAATAATGCAATCGCCATCAGCACTTTAGAGTCATGTGACATGGTCAATGGGTAATGGAGAGAAGACAAGTGGATAAAGTCAGGGGCTATCGGAAGTCCGGCAAACCACAATGACCCTCGGCTTAATTTTACTTGGGACGAATAGGTTATACGGGACCTATTTGAGGAGCAAGTTGCGAATGAGATAATGTCTATTCCCCTACCGATGAAAAATGGGAAAGATAGGGTTAAAAAAGGGTACAATCAACTCAGAGAGGTGGAAGCAACAACAACGGCAATCAGTCAACAGGCATCATCCTCATATCGGGTCCCAAAAATCTTACGGAAGAAAATCTGGACACTACATGTTTCGCCCAAGCTCTGTATGTTTCTATGGAATCTATGTTGGAATACGTTGCCCACAAAAGAGAATCAACTGAGTAGAAAAATTGTACTCGACCCACTGTGTCGAATTTGCAAGCAGAGCCCTGAAACCCTCGAACATCTATTTCCTCGTTTGTTCTTGGACCGAAGACATCTGGTCAGACCCGCTATTGGAAATTCAGATCTTGGATCGAGGACGTAACACAATAGATCAATGGCTACCGAACTACGATGGCACACAGAACGAACCGTGGTCGCTGAAGCTTGTCACTACGGTGCTATGGCACATATGGAAAGTGCCATTACACTTCATCTTCAGGAGAGCAAAACCAGATCCGAGGTACATGGTCGCAGCCGCCTTCGTGATGAACAACAGTCTCATCAGGTGGTACTCAAAACATTTAACATATACGTTTTTCAGTGTTTGGACAAATGACATTAAGAAACGGTTCCCTATATGTTTTTTGAGGATGAAGACAAAATTAAGAATTTCATGGCCATTCTCTGAAGTGTAAACATGAGAGGCAAGCTAATGCAGAACATCTCGACTATTAACTTGATATAACAAGTCTTTTTTGTAAAAAGTACTTTCCATGTTTTGTGTGACTAAGATAAGACCCTGTTCAAGAAAAAATAAAGAGAATGCGTCATTTGGTTGGCCTCGGGAAGTACTGTCATAGAACAACTCCGGAAACAGTCCTAAGGTTGAATAACAAATTTGAAAAGTTGTTTTTCAAGAAGTTTTATTAATGGTTGCTTAGCCTTCGTGAATTTCTTCATGAATGGAAGAGTACATCGAAAGTCATAATGTGATCGATCAATGAGACAAGAAGTTCCATTCAAGAAATGTGCTGTCTATTTTATACTACCATTAGCTCTGCAAATGCTATAAATCAGCGGGGAGATTGAGAATAGACAAATAGCCTTCTAATTTAGATTGCAGTCTACTTTTAATCAGTGGTTTTGTAGGTTTCGGTTCTCGGTTCCCCCGGGAATCTTGAACTGAACCACATATTCCCGATTCCTAAAAATATGGAACTGGGAATTAGACCGGATCTCACCAGAATCAGGAACCAGATCGGGTATCACCAAAACTTAGAACTGGACCAGTCTGATTCCCGGATCTACTTGAAACCATGCTCACTCCTAATTAGCACGTAAATCTAATCATGCCCACTCTATTTGTCGGACTTTCCATTAATAGACATGTATACATAGCCGCAGCTACTTGGATCTTAACTCAATAAACCACCATTAACTATCTCCCCCCCCCCCCCCCGCCCCCCGAAGGACCCTAAAGGACACAACTCTTGTCTTCACACTTTTTTTTCTCTACTCGTGGCGACGTCTGCTGTTCAAATCCATAGAAAGAAGCAATGAGAAAATCTAGGTTCTCTCACAAAGCAAAGTTCCAGAATATTGGGGTCGACAAGCCATTTTCATGTGATCGATCACCATGGAATAAAGGAAGAACCCAATTCTAGGGTTTATTCTAAAGAGGGATGGAAGGGAAAAGACAGGGTTCGAAGATTGCCTGGACAACCGCTGGTCGAGTTCGAACACTCGAACACTATAAATTGGCAAACCAAGCGTTTTCCTATTTTGCCGAAGCAACGCATAATAAGGATTCTCGTCCTTTTCTTCTTTGGCTTAATGGAGGTATTATGTGTTCTTAATTCTTGCATTTGCGCGATCTCTAATGTCATTGCCGGGTTTAAGAAATAACGTCAAGTTTGCTTCGCTTTCAGCAGAAGAATATATTGTTCATTACTTGAGCCTTCCTCTCCCTCCGCGCAAAGTCAACATATCTAATAATGGCCCAGCGACGGCGAGCCGGCCCTAGCTCTTGACCGGTCCGGCCACCGGGGAAGAAGGAAAGGCAAAAAAAAAAAAAAGAGAAAGGAAAAAAATAAAAAAAATTTCGAGCTCCACCATCGCTGGCCCTCGCCGTCGCACAGCCATGGCGAGGTCGAGCTCGCCCAGTGGTGGCGAGGGCGGCTCGCCATGGCTGGGTGAGCTTGACCTCGCCCAGATCTAGCGAGGTCGAGCTCGCCTAGCCATGGCGAGCTCCACCCTTGCCGAAGTTGGGCGAGGCTTGCCCTCGCTAGTGCCGGTGAGGGCGAACCTCCCTAGTGGCCGGCGAGGTCACCTTGCCGACGAACCTCCCCTTGGCCGGAAAGAAAAATAAAAAAAAGAGAAAGGAAAAAAATATAAAAAAAAATTTGAAAAAAATAAAAATATATTAAAATAATACCACATCAACCGGCCGGCGTCCACGTCAGCGCCGGCCGGCCAAAAGTAGCCGGATGGACTGAATTGACACAATTGCAAAAGGTTTAGGACTGAATTGGCACAATTACAATAGATTTAGGATTTTTTTGGTAATTTTCCCGCTATGCTCGCGGTCGATGGATCCTTGTTGACTCAATATTCAACTTTTGTGCATTCTTCGAGTGAATTGATTATCGCCGGGTGTCATTTACTTCACTTAAATCGGCCAATTGCAACTCTTGATATATGAGCGCATTAGGTATTGCATCGATTAGCCATGTGGGTATATATTGTTGTGTCCCTCATGATCAATGAGCTTATTAAACATTTCATCGATTGGGCCTTATGGATTAATTGTATTGTCATGACCTATTTTTTTCCATTAGCATCTTCATGTTGGGGCCCAAATTTTGGGCCTAGTGTCAAATAAAAGTGATAACTGAATAGAAAAGTTGCTATGTTTACATTATTTCCACCCTCTAAATGAGTATAAGACTTTCGAGATTGTCGAGTTGACGAAAATAACCTCAAGATAACTAATTAAGCAAAATCACAGATGGAAATGGTGAAAGTTGCTATGTATTGAAGATGTAAAAGCCACACATTGTCATGAAATACAGGACAATCCCTATTAATCAAAACAATGATATTTTATTCCACCACCACATATAATGATTTCGAAAAAAAAAACACATATAATGAAATTAAGTGCTGAAAATTTTAACTCTCAATAGTAAATATGGTTATCAAGGAAAGAAAAAAGGTAAAAAAGGGAAGCTGCAGAATAAGTTATTCTTACTTGCCATTCCATTGTTTTTTAATTTCTTTTTGGTCGGAGATTCCTTTGTAGATATACTTGGTAACATATGTACCTCATATATATACTAATCGTAGATACATATGTTCAGTTTTAAACCACGACATCAATAGAGTAACAAATCATATATTATATTATATTAGATTCAATTTAATTAAATTACAGTATATCTATAATAAGAGGCATGGGTTTCATTATGAGCAAACACTATATATATTGAGTCACATGGCACAATCGCGAAAATGATATAATCTTAAGTCTCCGTTTGTTTCACGGAAAATGAATTATTTGGAGCACGTTTTTCTAAAAACAATCATTTGTATGGTCTAAAATAACTAGTCAATAAAAAATGTTTTGATTATCGAAAATAATTTATATTTAGACATTTTCTTCGATAATGAATTATCGTTCATTCATTTTTGTGGATGATACAAGTCATCGCTTTTAAGGAAAGTGTATTACAAATCATTCGTTTTCCAACGAAATAAACGGAGCGCAATTACATGGATATCTTTGCGTAGGTTGTTGAGACTTTCCCGTTCAATCACCAATTGCCATCTTCTCTTTCTTCCGATTTTTCTATATGTACAGCTAATTCGAAACCAATTCAATACATTAAAACCTCCATTAAACACACAAACTCTCTCTCTCTCTCTCTCTCTTTCTCTTTCTCTCGCGGCTCGAAGAGGAAGAAGCTGAGAGCAGAGAGAATGGAGAGAAACCCTAAAGCACGCTCGTCTCTTCTTCTCTTCTCTTTATGTATCTTTGCATCGCTTGTTCATATCCATGGAAAGAAGCAAGGAGAGCTTCTTGATTCTCTATACAAAGCGAAGTCCAAGAAGTCTGGGATCGACGTGAGCCTTTTTCAGGCGAGCGATCACCAAGAAATTCTTGGTTCCAGGATCTATCGTCAAGAAGGACTGAAGGAGAAAGATAGGATCACAAGGTTGCCTGGACAGCCGTCGGTCGAATTCAATCAATATGGTGGTTATGTCACCGTCGACGAATCGGCCGGTCGTGCCTTTTATTATTATTTTGCCGAAGCGGGGCGAAATAAGGACTCGTTGCCGCTTCTTCTATGGCTTAACGGAGGTGTGGGCTTTAGTTTTCCCAATTTTGCTTGATCTCCAACGTCCTTTTCAGTTTTAGAAAGCAACATAAAGTTTTCTTCCAATGCAACCATATCACTCTCTTTACTTTGATATTTATCACGGTTTTCATAGCCAAGATATATTTGCATGGTAGTTTCAGAGGCATATTATGCAATACTTAAACTTGATCAATCGGTAGAGGTATTTAATGCTACTATAAAATAACGAATATAACTTTGTCACGAGAGCAAAGCATGCATAGTCAAAGTATGTGAATATAAGTTATGATCACGATTTGCCATTTTCCAACCTACCTTATTCATCTTGTCAATTGCAACATATACAAGCACAGATAAGTCATATATATCATTTTTATGGTTATCTATCTACGTCATTATATTGTAATTCATCTTTAGATTATTTTCTGGTGCGTTCGAGTGAGTAAAAGTTAGCTATTTATGCTGTTTTTTCAGGTCCCGGTTGCTCATCCCTCGCCTATGGAGCAATGCAGGAACTCGGACCCTTCCGAGTCCATAGCGACGGGAAGACTCTCTACAGAAATAGATTTGCATGGAATATTGGTAAAGTATTTAAAAAACACCAAAGTATTTCACCTTTTCTTTTCGTTGATAGGGCAATTAATCATTTGTTTTACGAGGGCAGCTGCGAACGTGTTGTTCCTAGAGTCTCCGGCTGGCGTCGGTTTTTCTTATTCTAACACAACGTCGGACTATAACGCGAACGGAGACAGGAAAACAGCCGCGGACAATTATGTATTCTTACTAAATTGGCTAGAGAGATTTCCCGAGTACAAGAACCGGGATTTTTACATTTCAGGCGAGAGCTACGCTGGTCATTACGTGCCTCAGCTTGCTCACAACATCCTATACAACAACAAGAAGGCAAACAAGACCCTTATCAACCTCAAAGGGATTATAGTAAGTTGTTTTCATGGATTGCATAGTCTTTATCTATATTAAATTTTGAAATCACTGGAAACACCTAAGGTCTGAACATTCACAATTGGAAAAGCTACTTTGCTTGCGTGTGTTTTTGCGATGGGCTTTTGCGTTGGGCTTTTGCGTTCTAATGAATGATTAAAAGCTGGAAGTTATCATGCACGTCTTGGCTATAAAGTTCTTTTCCATATTGAACCTCATCGACATGCTGAAAAACCTTTTTATCTGTCATAGTGAGTAGAACTGGTGTTTTTGGCTGTTGTTTTCATGACTGGAGTTACTACTTGCTAGTCAATTGTTTCATTTGCAATAATGGGATTCAACTAACAACTAAGCATGTGCTTATTGTAGTCAACATCACATTGGAATATTTGGTAAAAAAGGTGCATCTCTTGATAAATAAATAGTTTGGATGCTGCATTACCATTGCTGTAGCAGGTATTGTAATGTAACTAATCGCGTCATAAACATATTTAGATGTGATACTTGTTGTCTTTCTTCTTTTTGGGGGGTCACATTTTGATTCGATGGATGTAACATTGGTAGGTAATTCTCTTGTTATTGAGTAACCATTATTGGTTAGCACCAATCCAGTGCATTAAAGCCATTCCTCATGACTCATAGTATCTATTAAATCGTTGGACATAGGTAGATAGATAAGAAAAATAAAAGTATTGGTTTTAACTGAGGTTATGTATGGATGCATGCAGATAGGAAATGCAGTAATCAATGACGAGACGGACCAGATTGGGATGTACGAGTACTTCGCTTCCCATGCATTGATATCCGATGAAGCAGGGTATGCAATTCAAAAGTATTGTGACTTTTCGCCAAATGCCACCGATCAAGTACGCCAATGCAATTCAGCTATGTTGGAAGCGGATAATGACGTTTCTGCTATTGACATTTACAATATCTACGCCCCTCTGTGCTTCTCTTCCAACGTGACTGCTCTTCCCAAGAAGGCCGACGTGAGCCCCAAATTCATTTGCTTTTTTTTTTTAAATTCCACTCAAACTTTTGCACTTTCGAACGAATAATATGCAAAACCTTAACTCAAATTTGCAATGGTCATAGATTTTCGGGTTGTGTTTTGTTTTGCCAGATCACGGACTTCGACCCGTGTGAAGACGTCTATGTGCATGCGTACCTGAACAGAGAAGATGTGCAAGAGGCACTTCATGCCAACGTGACGAAGCTCGATCACGACTGGGAAGCGTGCAGCGATGTTATCCAGCAGTGGGGAGATAGCCCTTTCACCATCATCCCTCTCCTCCAAGAATTCATGTCCAATGGAATTCGCGTTTGGGTGTTCAGGTAAACATTCGCGCACCGTCAATGTTAGAAGTGAAAGATCCATGGTGACTAGAGTAAGATCATGTAGATCCAATTACTGTTGGGTCATTGACAACTATCGGCAGTCCTTTGTGTGTGATTGAAGTGGGATATGACTAACGGATAATTGAAAATGCAGCGGGGATACTGATGGAAGAGTGCCGGTGACATCGACCCAGAGGTCTCTTAGCAAGATGAACCTCCCTACGAAGAGTCCATGGCGTCCTTGGTACCTTGGGGGCGAGGTGAGGCGGCATATTTGTTTTCACGACATCGACCCCTTTCAATTACATATCCTTGATTATTCTTGTCTTGGATCCCCTCCTCGTAGAGGGATCAATTGGCTCGATTTGCTGAATGAAAAGTAATCCGCACCGTCTGTAACGCATGTAGGTCGGAGGGTACGTGCAAGTGTACAAGGGAGACTTGACGTTTGCGACGGTGCGAGGAGCGGGGCATATGGTGCCGTCCTATCAGCCCAAGAGAGGCCTTTCTCTTATCTCTCACTTCCTTGCTGGATCTCTACTCCCGTCAAAATAAGACCCTTCCAGTGTTTCAAGATGATGGATTGATGCTTGAGGACTCACTTTTCTCTCCATTATCTTGCTCTTTCTGTGGTTATTCACACGGGCGCCCATGTAAATCTCCAGTTATTTAGGAATTCAAGAACTACATTGTTTCTCAATTAACGCAGAAATTGATGCGGAGGGGAATGTAAAAAAGCATGGAAAATTAGCGAAGAGAGGGAACCACAAAGAAAGAGTTGAACTTGTTCGTTCTTTAGGGCTTAAAATTGTACATGGAATGTGTTCCACTTTGGTTTTGTTTCTGGCTCAATTAACAAAACAATATCAAGAATCTATGGAGCTCACACCGAGTCTCAAATATTTCAATACAGTTCTCTCTGTAAATCTCTGACGTGGATGATTTTCCCAAATTGTTTTTAAATTTTTTGAATTGTTTCTTGTTTTTTTTTTTCCTTTTCTTTTCCTTTCCTTTGTCTTTTTCCTTTTTTTCGTATTTCCCCGAATGGCCGCCAAGGGATTACTCTCCTGTGATGGCCGGCTTCTGTAAACGGGAAGCTAACGCTTTCTTTCCAATATTTTTGAGCTGAAGATTTAGACTGTTTATGGGCCAAATCACCGCATATGGAAAGGTGATATTCAACCAACTCTGAGCGGAATTCATGGAAAGAAATCTGAGGAAATTCGGGAACCATGAGCAATTTCTAGGAATTACTTTCCACAAATGAAGGCTCCTGGATTTCTTCAATTGATCCGAAGCTTGCATAGTTCAGAGGAAAAAAGGGAAGCTCTCGGTCGAATAGAGCAGAGAGTGAAAGAGGCTCCCACAATCTCCACACTGTTTATTATTCACGCCTTCACTGCATCACCTGGGGGAGTTCCATCTCATTTAATTCAATGCACACCATTATAGATCCGAAGAGACCATCGTCGGACCGGATGGGCTCCCCTAGCTAATTTCGCCTGGCACCGCACGAGCACATCGCCAGCGAACCCCCGTCGTACCACTTGAATTCACTGCCACCTTCGTTGGTCCGCGGTCGCTGCCGCTGGTCCTCGCCATATTTACTTCGACTACTTGTTGTCGCAAGGAGTTGTCCCTGGTAGTAATTAAGCCAAATTCATTAGATAAGTTGAAGTTGCCGAGTCTGAAAGAGAATTGTCGATTCAAGATGCTCGACGGTAATTAAAAACGTTCACAACTCAAAAGAAGGAGATGAAGATGCCTTTTTACTTATTTCACCTTATTTGACCTTATCAAAAACTATTACAAGATTTGCCCATGTATAGTCTGGTTATGTGACTCTTACTCTAAATTGACTCATAAATATATCTAGCATTCCGAGGAAATAAGTTCCCGGAATTTACAAAACATTAACTAGACATAGAAACATGAACAAACTCTTGAAAACAACACTAAAATAAAATACTCTTCTTAATTCATGCGCACCGGTCTTGTGAGCTGAATAGGCATTGACATCGAACTTGTAAATCGACAATCAGGTAACCGATCGACAACCTTGAAATTGACAACATGTCGATTGAATCGATAACTCCGCATGATCGGCAACTTCAACTTATCTAATGAATTTGGTTTAGTTACTAACACCTCCCCCTTAAACCAAATTATCTTCAACCAAATTGTTTTTTTTTTCTTTTAGTGCAGCTGTTGAAACTGAAATGTGTGAACAAACGCAATGTGATTAAATATATGAAATGGCTCATTTATAAAGGGTCCCAGCTCTTCTCCTTCTTTAGACTTCACCTTTATTGCTGGTGAGCTTAATCTGTAAACGACCTTTAGTGATGGTTTTATTTATTTATTTGATTTTTCCTGTCAGAGATGTCTATCCGATGGTTAAGAGTGTTTTTGGGACAATCTCAGTAAGTGGAGCCATGCCCATGCGCCTTTCTCTTTCTTCTGTTCCCAGGTGGGAGATGCCTTCATGGACCCCGCGGAGCGACCTTTTTTTTTTAAAAGGTTCTTTACTTTTGTTGAAAGCCCCTCTGCTCAATGGACCACTACGTGGGGGTGATGATAAGCTGCTGTGGTGTGTGCCTGTGGTTTGGCTGCATGCAGCCATGCGTTATTCAAGCCACTTCTTGTGCATGACCCCTTACAATAATCAGAAGCCACTGGGTATATAAGAGTTGTGCACACCAAACCCCCGAAGGCCTGTGACTATCTCTCTCTCCTCGGCTCAAAAATTTTCTCCAATGATGCAATTGCGAAGGCGAAGGCGAAGGCGAAAGCGAAGTATTGTTTTTTCGGGGGACCGGATGGGATGAGCTAGAGGCAAAACAGGGGACGGACAAAAACTAGTTGTCTCCAGTAAGTAATATTCTTAGTTTTTTCATTCAACATGCAATCAACCCATTTGCAAGTGTGAACTGGAGAAACTCCGGTACCTATGTGCAAGTGCTCCTCTTGATAGATGCTTGGTCCTTGAAGAAAAAGTTTAGCAGCTTCCACAGACTGGCTAAAAACATCCACAAGTCATAACCCTATGTCATGTCCTTCCAAAATGATGGTTTTGCGGTATTGTCCGACACCGACAGTCTTTGTCGAGCACTCTACAAAGCACATTTAAATCGCTGCATTATATCGAGCAAAACGTTCACTAAACTATATGCATAACGGTACTTCCCAACTACAACTAGAGATGGGCAGAAGAAAAAAAGAAGTCTCCTCCATGTCCCGGCTATTTTCTGGATATGAGAAAGAGATGCTAGTTACCGACAATTACACGTGATAGAGAAGGTCCAACATTGAAAGATCAAAGGGTACATGATACACATGGTTTCTTCTCTTGCCTCAGGCACATAATTCACTCCCTTCTCAATGATAGACTTGTCTTGATACTGAATTCACTGGTGCAGACGAGTCGAGAAGAATAAGGTTGTGGATGCCCTCCGCATTCATTAGCTCATTCCCTTGTTTGATCGCCGGTCACTCCTTCATCTTCGCCGGAAAAGTTTGTTCGTCATTTGGTTCGTTACTTCGGAAGTGCGAGTCGGTGTTGTTCGTCACTGTTTAGCCGCACCGGAGGACTCCCAGACCTGTCGAGTTCCTTGTTCGTAGACGATCTTGAAGACTTCCTTCCAAACCAGGTAAGACTTCTTTCTTTGTGTGTATGTACACTGTTTTGGCCGAGAGAAGTTGATCCGATTGCTGAGTTTGTAAAGAACCTTGCTGAAATGCGACCGATCTGTTATAGAATAACTCGATTCAGATGCTTATACATCGCTTCTCGATTGAGAATCATGTTCGGATCAAACTGGAAGTTCATCCTTTAAGCCGCGCAACACCTGCTTGACGAAATGCTTACATGAAGAACCGCATTGATTTTTGTGAAATCGATGATTGGAGCTAGTTCTCTTGTTCTTGATTTGTCCTTTGATTGATGAATCAATACTGAATCCGTGTTTTTCCCTTGATCCTGTGGCACTCATGCATAACGGTTCGGCCATGGATGAGACTTCCGTCGGAGATATATTCCCCTCGCCGGAGCTAAGCCAGCGGTTTGAGGCCGCCGCAGTGAGTTCTCTATCCTTGTTTCGTGTGTGTTCATAGGTGTTTAGGTTTTAGAGTTTTGATTCGGTGACAAGTCGTTGGCATGAGATTCTCTGTGCGAGCGTTCTGGGTGAAGAAGACGTCTCAAGAAGAAGACCAGAAAAAAATTTTAAAAATAAAAAGAAACAAAAAAAGGAAATAAAGAAATAGAAAATAAGGAAAGAGGGAAATAAATCAGACGGGTTGGACTAGAGCGTAGTGGGTTGGAGGCTGGGCCATAAAATGGGATCAATATTGGTGTGATGGGGCTGGGCTGAACTCGAAATTGGGCCAACATGAACTAAACAAAAGAAGTTAGCAATTTGGGCTTGATTTTGTTGTGATGGCCCATCATAAGAGACCCAAATTCAGACTGGGCCCAAGGACCGGTCCGAATTGCGAGTCTGACCCGGGCTGCTAGAGTCCGGATCAGAGCGGCTAATTGGACCGAGTTCCTTGACCGGGTCCAAAGTAAGGGGTGATTGGTTCCTGATCCGGTCTGGTCCAACCCAAGAACCGGGAATCGGACCGGTTCCCAGTTTTTAGGATCGGGGACCGGACCGACTAGTCTTGGGACCGTGGATCGGTTCTAATGGGACCAATCACTTATTGGTAAAGGCGAGAGAGAATTGAGGAAATTAGATTAGGCTTTTTATTTTTTTCTATTTTTTAAAAAAGTAAATAAATATATATATGAAAAAATTAGAAAAATATATATTTATCGATTCGGTTCTCACTTTAGAATCAAGAATTGGATCGCCCGAAAACTGGTTCCACTTTTAGGAACCGAGAACCGGACTGATATTCCCGAGAATCGGACCAAACCGGTCGGTCCGATCCGGTCCAGTCCAGTCCCAGTTCGGGCGGTCCATCTTGCTCACCTCTAGTCCAAAGTCCTTTTTTTTGTCGAAATAAAAAATAATAATAAAAAATTTCAGAAAATTCAGAAAAATAAAAAAAAATGTGAGAAAAGCTAAAAAAAAAATGTAGAATTCTCTTAGTTTAGGGCTTTCAATAAACACTTTAGGGTTGAACAAAAATTGAATCCAAAATTCAATAAGCCTTTAGGGCTTTACTTTAGGAATTTTTTGATTGCTTTTTCTTTTAGAGACAATGCTAGGTCGTTGTTTGGGCATTTTCAATTTTTTATTTCAATTGATTGTGCATTTTAAATACTTTGCTTTGTTGTTCTCTTTGGAATGGTTAGGAAGAAATTTCAAGATTCTCGATTAGTAAAAAAGACTGCCCGGCATGTTGGTTAACAAATAGTCGAATTTAGGTACCGAAAGGGCATTAATTGAAAAGCTAGTGTAATCAAATCTCCGATCCCTAAGAATCTCTGGTTGTGTATGTATCGAGACGATACTCCCACGTCTCAATTTTGTGGTTTATAGCCGACCTTTAATCGTAACTAGTGGCGACTCCAAATAGAGCACGTAAATTTAGACAACCAACATTACGTGAGATACGGACTTAGGGAGTGTCTCGTAAAGTACCTCTAAACCTACTTTCCGAGGTGGCCCTTGAGGGTTAGGTAGCGACAATGACAAAATAGGGAAGTCCGGTCGTAGTTATCACCAACGCGGAGCCTTCATTGAGCTCTCAAACTACTCACATTTCCACAAAAAATGGCGTCGCTTGACATGTATTAATCAGAAGGGTCATCTTCGTCCTATTCTTCTGAGTTTGCAATCCCAAATTCCAAGTCATTCACTTGCTTGTCAACTCTTTTCCTCTGGCTAATCAAACCCAATGGACACACACAATAAAATAACATCTCAAGCAAGCTCGTCCACTTAGTCTAGAAATAAACAGAAAATGCAAAGGATAAAAAGAAGAATCGCACTAAAACTTTGCGACGATGGACCCAATCATGCATTATGAGTATAACAATCCCTAGATGTTGAGTGACGAAAATAACCTCAAGATAACTAATTAATTAAAATCGCAAATGAAAACGGTGAAAGTTGCTATGTATTGAAAATGTAAAAGCCACACATTGTCATGAAATACAAGACAATCCCTATTAATCAAAACGATGATATTTTATTCCACTACCGTATGTTATTTTCCATTCGTGTTGTATACGGACTTCATTTCCTCTCTTCAACTTACTAACATGTTCAAGCCGATTTCTGTAAAGGATATTTTTTCGATGAGTTTGAACCTTTATGGTAACTTTTGATAACTAACATAATTTAAATATAAATGGCAATTATAAAGAGTCCACAACATTTACCAAAGAATCCCCTAAGGAATCTTGAACTGAAGAATTATATATTACAAAGAGTTATATTCCACATTGAACTTTAGAGAGACATTGTAAATAGCTATACTTTGCTAATATTCTTTAAATTAGAGTCTTCATCATTAAATTTATTAAAATACTTGAATCTTAGATGATTCTCGTAAAAAAAAAATGAACATGTAAACTTCTTCGATTGAACAAAAAAAGAAAAAGAAAGAAAAAAGAAACTACTGTTTAGAATGATAAAATGTATATTTTTCCTCTTTCATCAATCTTACCATTCATGAAGTCTCAGACTAGGCTATTTTAGACCATTTAAATTTTTTAGGGGAGCCTAAATCTATTTCAAGGGTGGAAATAACGTGAGCCTAAAAAAAAACCAAATAATCATTGGTAATCAATTCAAATGAGAGTTAGTAAATCAAAACTAAGTAGTACATAAATTAAAAAAATAAAAGTTGGCTAGTCACATAAAAAAGTTGGTAATTTCATATACTAGGTGAAAAATTTAAAGCGTTGGTGAGGAAGGTTAATAAGCATTGGTAGAGGATCAAATAAGTTTTAAATAATGAATATTAAGCGCTGAAAAGTAATGAAAATGAAATTAATTAATTAGTTTTATTGTTTTCAAACTATACTTGGTATAATGGGCATTATCGGAAGGTTTTGATAATATAACGAGTAAAATCTTATTTTCCATTGTATGTTTTATCACTTAATTAAGTAAGTCATTCTTGGTTACCATAATGAGTGATTTTTTACATAAACCAATTAATCAAGTTGTGTGTATTTTGTGGTTATCAAACACACCTAATGATATTAAGTGCTGAAAAGTTTAATTTCAAAACTTAATATGGTTATCAAAGGAAAAAAAAAAAGGTAATAAAAGGAAGCTGTAGAATAATATACTAAATATAGAGACATCATCAATATTAAGCCACGATATCCATATTGATAACAAATCATATACTATATGCGATTCAATTCAATAAAATGAAAGTATTTCTATAATAAGCGGCATGGATTTCCCGATGAGGAAACACTGTCTATATTGGAGTCATATCACCTAGATCTAATCAAAAGCTTACTCAGGTTGTGGAGACTTTCCCCTTCAATCACCAATTGCCATCTTCTCTTTCTTCCGATTTTCTAAATCCACAGCTAATTCGAATCCAATTCTATATACTACAACCACCATTAAACACACACACTCTCTCTCTCTCTCGTGGCTCAAAGAGCAAGAAGCAGAGAGCAGAGAGAATGGAGAGAAACCCTAAAGCTCGTTCTTCTCTTCTTCTCTTCTCTTTACGTATCTTGTCGTCGCTTGTTCACATCCATGGAAAGAAGCAAGGAGACGCTCTTGATTCTCTATACAAAGCGAAATTGGAGAAGTCAGGGATCGACACAAGCCTTTTCCAGGCTAGTGATCACCATGAAAGTCTCAATTCTAGGATTTATCGTCAAGAAGGACTCAAGGAGAAAGATAGGATCAAAAGATTGCCTGGACAACCGCTGGTCGAATTCGATCACTATGGTGGTTATGTCACCGTCGATGAATCAGCCGGTCGAGCGCTTTTTTATTATTTTGCCGAAGCGGGGCGAAATAAGGACTCGATGCCGCTTCTTCTATGGCTTAACGGAGGTGAGTGCTTTAGTTTTCCCAATTTCGCTTGGTCTCTAATTCAAGTGTATTATTCTCTTGACTTAGGGGATTTATCACGGTTTTTATAGTCAAGCTATATAACTGCATGGTAGTTACGGTGTCATACTAGGCTAAACTTAAACTTGATCAATTGATATAAGAATTTAATGCTGCCATTAAATTATGAATATAACTTTGTCACGAGAACTAATTCACGTTTCTAATTGTCGGCTTTTTATTGATTCTGAAACACTTCGAGCTATCACCTTGATAGCTTAAAGAAGCATGTGTTTTGCGCTCAAGCGTTGCTGTATGTCTTTCATATTTTTAGGTGCAGCGATAGTCAAAGTATATTAACATAAAGTTGTTATCGTGATTTGCCATTTTCTAATTTACCTTATTCATCTTGTCAATTCCAACATCTGAATGGATTATGAGTGATATAGAACATTGCAGAATTGAATTGGTCCAATGAATATACCACCGTCCTCCTCTTAATTTTCGACAGCACATATACAAGCACAGATGAGCCATCTATATCATTCTTTTGGTTATCTTTCTGTCATTATATTGTAAATCATATTTAAAAAAATTTCTGGTGCGTTTGAGTGAGTAAAAGTTAGCTATTTATTCTGTTTTTTCAGGTCCCGGTTGTTCATCTCTCCATGGAGCAATGGAGGAACTCGGACCGTTCCGAGTCCATAGCGACGGGAAGACTCTCTACAGAAATAAATTTGCATGGAATATAGGTGAAGTATTTAAAATATACAGTGTAGTGGTTTTTTAAAGTATTTCACCTTTTCTTTTCGCTGATAGGGCGGATTGATTATTTGTTTTGCGAGGCAGCTGCGAATGTGTTGTTCCTAGAGTCTCCGGCTGGTGTCGGTTTTTCTTATTCTAACACAACGTCCGACTATAGCGCGAATGGAGACAGGAAAACAGCCGCGGACAATTATGTATTCTTGTTAAATTGGCTGGAGAGGTTTCCCGAGTACAAGAACCGCGACTTCTACATTTCAGGCGAGAGCTACGCGGGTCATTACGTACCTCAGCTCGCTCACAACATCCTATCCAACAACAAGAAGGCAAACAAGACCCTTATCAACCTCAAAGGGATTATAGTAAGTTGTTTCCGCGAATTGCATAGTCTTTATCCATATTAAATTTTGACCAATGCGTGTTTAACATTGGAAGCACCTAAGGTCTATACATTCATAATTAGAAATGCTTTAAGCTTGCGTGTGTTTTTGTGCTGGCTTTCTGCGTTCTAATGGATGATTAAAAGATAAAAATGATCGTGCACGTCTGGCTATTTATTTATTTTCCACATTGAATCTCATCGACACGAAGAAAAAACCCTTTAGGTGTCTTAATGAGTAGAACAGGTGTTTTGGTGGTTGTTCTCATGATTGGTGTTACTAGCTTCTCCTCAATTGTTCCATTTGCTATAATGGGATATAACTAATTCAAAGAACAGAGGATTTATTCTAACAGAGGATGTATATGGACGACTTGAACATGCGTGCAGATTGGAAATGCAGCAATCAACGACGAGACGGATCATAAAGGAATGTACGAGTACTTCACCACGCATGCGTTGATATCCCAAGAAACATGGTACGCAATTCAAAAGTATTGTGACTTTTCACCAAATGTCACTGATCAAGTAAGCCAATGCAAATCGGCTATGGCGGATGTGGGTAATAGTGTTTCTCCTATTAACATTTACGACATCTACGCCCCTTTGTGCTTCTCCAACCTGACTGCTTATCCCAAGAAGACCAACGTGAGCTCAAATCCATTTGCTTATTTTTTTTCCCCTCAGATTTTGCACTTTTGAACGATAATATGCAAAACCTTAACTCAAATTTGCAATGGTCATAGATTTTCGGTTTGCGTCTTGTTTTCGCAGATCATGAACTTAGACCCGTGTAGCGGCATCTACATGCATGCGTACCTTAACAGTGAAGATGTGCAAGAGGCACTTCATGCTAACGTGACGAAGCTCGATCACCGTTGGGAAGGGTGCAGTGTTGTTATCGAGAGCTGGGGAGATAGCCCTTTTACCATCATCCCTCTCCTCCAAGAATTCATGTCCAATGGGCTCCGTGTTTGGGTGTTCAGGTGTGTATGTGTATATATATTAAATAAGTGTATTTGTTTGTGGGTGATTGAAGTTGGGGCATGACCAACGAATGACTGAAAATGCAGCGGGGATACGGATGGAAGAGTGCCGGTGACTTCAACCCAGAGGTCTCTTAGCAAGATGAGCCTCCGCACAAAGAGTCCATGGCGTCCTTGGTTCCTCGGGGGCGAGGTGAGACGGCTTATTTGTTTTCACGACATCGACCCTTAAACTTACATACCCTTTGATTTTTCTTGTCTTGGATCCCCTCCTCGTAGAGGATCAATTGGCTCGATTAGCTGAACGAAAAGTAACCCGCACCATCTTTGACTCGTGTAGGTCGGAGGGTACGTGCAAGTGTACGAGGGAGACTTGACGTTTGCGACGGTACGAGGAGCGGGGCATATGGTGCCGAGCTATCAGCCCAAGAGAGCGCTCTCTCTCATCTCTCACTTCCTTGCTGGATCTCTACTCCCATCAAAATAGACCCTTCCAGTGTTTCAAGATGATGGATTAATGCCTGAGGACTCACTTTTCTCTCCAGTATCTTTCTCTTTCTGTGATTATTCACACGGGCGCACGTGGAATTCTTCGGTTATTTAGGAATTCAAGAAATTCATTGGTTCTCTTTTAACAAAGATATTGATTCGGACAGAAATATGAAAGCATGGAAAATTTGCAAAAATATTGAGATGTCCGTGTGAGTTGTGCTAAATAAGTCTCACACCGAAGAATTTATATGGTGTAGAGCAGTTAATATATCTATATTGTGACATCCCTGGATTAACTAACGGAGATATTGTCCGCTTTGACCCGTCCTATACCGAGTCTCACGATTTTGTCATTCGGCGTACAAGTGGGCATCTTTCCAAAGTTAAGCATTGCCGTTGATGTAGCTAGCAACGATCACCTAGAGGGGGTGAATAGGTGATTTAAACAATTTTGATCAATTTATAGCGGAAATGATTGATCACAGTAGAGTCTGAATAAAATTCAGATTCAAAACAATTTATATAGACAGTACTCTTGGTGTGCAGTATGTAAGCAAGAAATAAGGGATAGAAAAACTGCACACAAGTTTATAGTGGTTCGGTTTATAGCAAGCCTACGTCCACTCTCCCACGCTGACAGCCTACTGGCTGGATTTCACTATGTAATCAAGAGGAATTACAAATATTGAGTGACAACACTCTTGTGTATGATAGGATTCTCTATCTCACACAATCACTCTTACAAAGTATCTCTCAAGATTTTAATGTTTAGCTCAAGAAAGACAAGAGAAATGATCGGAGTATACTCAGACTTTGAACTTGTTGATTCTCGATTTCGTTCTTCTTCTTCTGCTCCTCGTAGATCTCCTTTTATACTCCTCCACTTCCAAACTAGCCGTTGGACAGTCTTTAGAGGATCATCTTCCAATCTTCATCTTGGGCAGATTTGTATAAAATGGATTGAGTAGCCGTTGGTTGACAAAATTTGAATCCCGCTGATTCTGGTCGTCCATACAATTAGAATCTTGGTTTCCATAAGTAGAGCTTTATCCGTTGTAATGCATACTTGTCATAATGTTTGATTGTCAATCAATTATAACCTTAGATTGAGACAATCAAAACTTTCCTTCTGTGAAATCCATGCTAGATCATTAGCTGTAATGTTTCGTTCTGAAAGAGTTTTGCTTCTGCGTCTGAAAAACTTCTGCGTCTTCGTCTGCATGATTTTCGCGTCTGCGTTTCTTTCAGATTTTAGATTAGTGGGATTCTTTTAATAAGATATGAACCTATTTCTCATAGGGTTTGAAGTTCCTTGAAAACTTAAAATAGAGTCTAAATGACTTTTATGGTAAAGTCTGAACTTCTCATTCTGAGTCTGAACTTTTAGTTCTGAGAATTTATAAAGTCTGATATTTCCTTATGAACTTCCAGAATATATTAACCTGGAATGGAATGCATGTCAGATTCACAAGATAAATATAGAAAGTTTTGTCAGCTTCAAAATTCATTAGGAGTTTTCCTCGGCAGCCGTCACGTCAAAAGACGTCTTTGTGAGTTAATTCCAACTTTCACTTATATTTCAAAATTGCTCTTCTCTGTTCGGTATACAGTTTGGTTTATTCCCGCCTCTTCACCATCCTAGAAGCCTACCGGGAGCCGCTCCTTGTTTAGGCTTTCTAGGCCCCGGCGACCACTCCCCGCCCTCGTCGGATCGGGTTATTACAAGTCCACCAGATTTTGCGTGGTTCATCCCCAAACCATAGACATACTGGAGGGGCTTACTTAATATCATATTGTGACATTTCTATATTAACTTACTGAGGTGTTGTTTGCTTTGATCCGTCCCTTATCAAACCTCACGGTTTTGTACTTTGGTGTATAGGTGGGTGCTTCTAAAAAAGTCACCCATCCTGGGAGTTTTAAAGTTAGGCATTGTTGTTACGTCAAAATGTGTATTTGTGAGTTAATTCTAGCTTTTACATATATATTATATATATTCAAGAATTGCTCTTCCCTTATTCATTATACAATTCGGTTCATTCTTGCCCTTTTTGCCACTCTAGATGCCTATTAGGAGCCGCTTCTTATCTAGGCCCTAGCTTCGGCGATCACTCCTCGCCCTCATCATATCGGGTCGTTACACCTAGTTAGTCCATAACTCATTGGCTTAAATTTTTTAGTGAATTGAGTCCAACTGAATATTTTGATGGACTCAGACTTGAGTTCCCTAGTGGTCTTCCGTGGTAAAGGTATTAGGCTTCTGCTATGCAAAAAAAAAAATTAGTTGTTAGGAATCGGAAAGTGAAAAATCATGATACAACGCTAAGCAATCTCTTCATTATCAGTATCAAGTTTCAGGGTTATGACTATAAAAGATATGTCCCCGAACCTATTGAATCTCTGGTTCGCAAAAGTAAAGTATTCTCTCGTACTTTGCTTGGGTTTCTAATAGACCCTAATTGATTAGTGGCAACTCATGATTGAATGAAATTGCATTTTTAAAAAGTTAATTTGAATACTAAGTTGCGATTGGTTGGTCATGGGAGAGTCCGTACTAAGTCTTTGGGCTTACTAATCGATTATCTTTCCCTTGGTTGGTTCACCCCTGGCAAGGTCGCGACATGGCAGCCGCTATTTCTACCCTTTTTGTTGCTAAACCAGTCATTAATAAATAGTTGACCAATATACCCTTCAAATTAAAATCTTTACATTTTAACGGTTTGATTTTTTTTCCTGGTTGAGTCCCTCTTTCATTAAGTTGATGCTTTAATACAATGTGATTGTTGTTCCATCAGGATGATCAAAGAGGCGCATAAGAGAAAATTTCATTGATTTTATTGTCTTCCAAAGCAACTATCAGACTCTCTTGATTTAAGCTTCAAATAGACTTGCCCTCGCCCCTACCCCCATGCTGAGCCTAACACCATATGCCACTCCCATCCCTGGCTTCTGACCGTGCACGCACCATTTATCTGTCACTCGCCTCTAATGTCGCAACACAACATCTCTCTCCTCCCTCAGATCTTATCTACTACGTTTGCATCTCTCTCACTCTCTCTCTCTCTCTCTCTCTCTCTCTCTCTCTCTCTCTCTCTCTCCATTGTCACTTTGTCACTAAAGGTGGGCATGGTTTCAAAGTTGAATCGGACATTTCTAGGTTTTAGAATATGTAGGGTAGGTTCTAGGTTCCAAAAATTTGGAATCAATTTTGAAGGGTATGTTCCAGATTTCGAGTGGAACCGGGAATCGGGAATAAGTCTTTGTATCTTTCTTGTTCTATGTCCTCACGTAATTCTACGGTAATTCATGGCGTTCGATGATGAGTGTGTAATCTGGAATCACTAGTCTGAGCTTACATTTCCGACGATATCTATGATTGAGACTTTTATTTTGTTAATGTTTCATATTTTTCGTATGTCTAAATATGAGTTGTGGTTAATGGATTGTAACAGCAAATGATGATCATTACAGGTGATGATTCACTGTAATCGTTCAATTAAGAATACAGGTAAAACGTGAGTAAATCTTGAAACTGACTCTGAAACCTATGACATGATAAGTTCTAGATTCCAGAGTATGTAGGTAGGTCCCAGGTTTCAAAAATTTGGAAACTGATTTCAATGGGTAGGTTTTAGGTTTTATGTGGAACCCGGATTGACCCGAGACCACTCACCCCTAATCGTCGCCTTGGCCCCCGACCATTGCTTCCCTTGCCTTCAGCTTGAAGCTCGTGTAACTGCAACCTCAACTCAAGAGCTCATTTGAATTAGGAGCTTTTGGAGAGAGAGAGAGAGAGAGAGAGAGAGAGAGAGAGAGAGGCATGAGTAAGGACGGGTGCCAGTGGCTGAATTTGGTGGTCGTGCGGTGGCCAGCAATGGTTTCATCGCAGGTGGCACCAATGTTAAGTGACACTTCTATTATGCACCTCTTTATTCATCTTGGTTGAGCCAAAAAAAAAAAGTACTTACCCACCCATTGGTGGCGGCGTTAGTTTGCGCTCAGTTCCTTTTACGAGAGGTCCTGGGTTCAAACTCGCCCATCGGTGATTTAAGTGGGGGGTCGTGGCGGTGGGATGCTGCGCTAGCCCCCCTCGAGGACTAGTCGGGTATCACCGCTGGTTTGAGCCCTAGCTCGCCGGCCGCGCGGACACCTCGATTATAAAAAAAAAAAAATACTTCAAATTGGAAAAGCATCAACATAATGAAGGAAAGAGAGTGAGATCCTACCATGAGGAGACAAAGGGATAGCATTTAGAAAGATGAATGTTTAATTTGTCTTTGGACGAAAATGCCCTTGACCGGCCGGCGACTAGCGAGGTCAGGACTTTATTTGAAACTTCCATGGTCATTCAGGGCCTTATTTGACATGAGGTCCAATTTAGGTTTTATTTGAGAAAATGAGAGCACTTCATGTCCTTATTTGAGAATTTTCCCTTATTTAGGTTATTAGTTAGTGATAAATGAGGGTAAATAGTGCTGCCTTTTCATTCTTTTTCTTTTTTTTTTTTGCCACCTTATCTAATTTTGTTAATTCTCGATTTTCCTTCGCAAACACTGGTTCATAAAAAACTGATATTTGAGGAAGAGTTAATACCACGAAAAACCCTAAACTGGTACACTTATGACACATTTACCTCAAACTATTTTTTTGACCATAAAAAACCCCAAACTGGTACACCTGTGACAATTTTACCCCGAACATACCACAAAAAACCCCAAACTGGTACACATGTGACAATTTTACCCCAACTAATTTTTAATATTATTTTTTTATTTTTTTGAATTTTTTTGAATTTTTTCTTTTTTCTTTTCTTTTTCTTTTCTTCACTTCAACCTGTGGCCGGTCACTGGTCCGGCGACCGGCCAGAGGCGGAAGCCGGCGAGGGCCACCCTTGCTCGACTCGGCAAGGGCGGCCCTCGCCCGACTCAGGCAAGGGTCGTCCTCGCCCGCCCAGGCGAAGGCTGCCTCGCCCGAAGCCAGCGAGGGCAGCCCTCGCTCAACGCAGGCGAGGGTCGCCCTCGCCTGAGTCGGACGAGGGTCGCCCTTGCCTGGGCGGGCGAAGACAGCCCTCGCCCGACGCCGGCGAAGGCAACCCTCGCCTGACGCAGGCGAGGGTCGCCCTCACCAGATCGGGCGAGGGCAGCCCTCGCCTGAGTTGGGCGAGGATTGCCCTGCTCCCGGGCGGGCGAGATGCCTCGTCGACGCCGCCTCGCCCGACGCAGCGAGGCGGCACTCGCCCGATACCGGCGAGGGTCGCCCTCGCCGGATCTCGGCGAGGACGACCTCGCCCGACGCCGGCGAGGGCGGCCTCGCCCGACGCAGCGAGGGCGGCCTCGCCCGATACACGGCGAGGATCGCCCGATACCGGCGAGGATCGCCCTCGCCGGATCTGGCGAGGACGGCCCTCGCCCGACGCCGGCGAGGGCAGCCCTCGCCGGCTTCCGCCTCTGGCCGGTCGCCGGACCGGCGACCGGCCAGGGGTTGAAGATAAAGAAAAAAAAAATAAAAGGAAAAAAATAAAAAAAATAAATAAAAATTCGAAAAAAATAAAAAAAAATAATATTAAAATTTTAATTCAGGGTAAAATTGTCACATATGTACCAGTTTGGGGTTTTTTTTGGTAAGTTCAGGGCAAAATTGTCACAGATGTACCAGTTTGGGGTTTTTGATGGTCAAAAAAATAGTTCGGGGTAAAATTGTCACAAGTGTACCAGTTTGGGGTTTTTTATGATCAAAAAAATAGTTTGGGGTAAATGTGTCACAAGTGTACCAGTTTAGGGTTTTTCGTGGTATTAACCCTTTGAGGAATGGGGATATTTTTTTTTGTAAGGAAAGATGATAGACTAGATTTCTTACAAACGAGCACTTCCTTACATCATAGATCAATATTAGACTATTAGTGTAGGCTATAGATCCACGATCCAAAATGAGCCAGGACATCCATATCTAGTCGTATGCCGTTACGTACAGCACGTATTACGTACGTATAGCACGTATATCTTGTACTGACATCCAATATTAATTAACAAGCAGAAAAAGCGGCATTTGTTTCCAAATAACCGAACAAAACGTACACCGGAATCACATGCTAAAACATGATTGGGATCATATAAATTATATTCAATTGCATGGATTATTGCGTAAGTCTAGTCAAGCCCACTCTGTTCGTTGCGACTTTCCATTTATAGACATGCATCCATTGACACAGCTCCTTGGATCTAATCTCAACAAACCACCGTTAGACGCCTCTTTGCTCTCTCTCTCTCTCTCTCTCTCTCTCTCTCTCTCTCTCTCTCTCTCTCTCTCTCTCTCTCTCTCTCTCTCTCTCAAGCGGGCTCAAAGAGGAAGGAGAGGGGACAGAATGGAGAGGAACCCTAAGGAACATAACTCTTGTCTTCTACTTTTTTCTCTACTTGTGACGACGGCTCTTGTTCAAATCCACGGAAAGAAGCAGGGAGAAATTCTAGGTTCTCTCTACAAAGCAAAGTTCCAGAATTTTGGGATCGACAAGAGCCATTTTCATTCGATTGATCACCATGGAATAAAGGAAGAACACAATTCTAGGCTTTATTCTCAAGAGGGACTGAAGGGGAAAGACAGGATCCGAAGATTGCCTGGACAACCGCCGGTCGAGTTCGATCACTATGGCGGTTATGTCACAGTTGATAAATTGGCGGGTCGAGCGTATTTCTACTACTTTGTCGAAGCGCAACGGGATAAAGATTCTCTTCCTCTTCTTCTATGGCTTAATGGAGGTATTCTGTGTTCTCGACTCTCACATCTGCTCGATCTCCGATGTCATTGCCAGGTTCAAGATATAATGTCAAGTTCGCTTCACTATCAGTAAAGTATATATCGTCCATAATTTAAGCATTTCTATGAAGATTTCTCCCTCCCCGCAAGGTCAACGTATCTAAAAATGGCCAACGAAGTGGAATATTTTAACTCTATTTTTTATCTTTCACAATTATCTTGGAAGAATGCCTTTTTCATAGTCAACCCATGATTATAGGGATATGAATTACGACTTATCATGATATGCTGTTTAATAATGCCATCTTCTTGGGCTGGTTGCACAAAAAGTAAGCGCTAGCTATATTATTATTTATTGTCTACTATCTTAAAGCAATTCACGAGTGCATTCGGATGAGATATTGATCAGGAATTTCATGCTGTAATCTCAGGTCCCGGTTGCTCATCCCTTGCCTATGGAGCAATGCAAGAACTCGGGCCATTTCGAGTCCACAGCGATGGCAAAACTCTTTATCGAAACAAATTCGCATGGAATATTGGTAAAGCACAACGATCATATGTTTGGTTCTAGTAATTGTGAGATATTTGACTTACTATGTTAGCATTGTCAAATGGCAGCTGCGAATGTGTTATTTCTAGAATCTCCAGCCGGTGTCGGTTTCTCGTATTCGAACACAACATCTGATTATAGCACTAATGGAGATCGGAAAACAGCAGAAGATAACTATGTGTTTATTCTTAATTGGCTTGAAAGATTTCCCGAATACAAGAATAGGGATCTTTATCTATCCGGGGAGAGCTATGCGGGTCATTACGTACCTCAGCTTGCTCACAACATCCTCTACCACAACAAGGAGGCAAACCGGACCCTTATTAACCTCAAAGGGATTATTGTAAGATCTCTCTCCCCCTTTTTAAGAAAATTATCCTATGTTATACAATTATATCCCACAACGTGTTGTCAATCGGAATTCACGAATTGTCAAATTCAAATGTGAATTTTTCTCAATTATTGTGAGATCTCTCTCCACTTTTATTAAAAGAAGGGCTTTGGTTGTTGTCACCATGATTGGAGTTGCTTGCCATGATGCTCGTTAATTGCTCCATTTGCCAATGGTGGTCAACTAATTAACAACCACTCAATATGAGTACGGGCATGTTGATGTCAACTTCGCAAAGAAAGATTGGGGTACCGATGCTGCGAATTTATTATTATTGCTTAAATAGGTAGATGTAACATCATATGTATTAGTATAGTAGGGTGCTGCTACAAAGATATGATAAGATGAAAGCGGCATCAATTGAATGTTGTCTTTCCGTTCCCCTAATACAGAGAAAGGTGATTAATGGAATGGACACTGATTTGTCCTCTCGGGCCACTTGATCCATTGCCTCAAGACTCCTCATGATCTCAATTATTAGATGTTAAACACTTTAAAAAAAAAACCAGGATCGATAGGATGCATGTGGACTTTAATTGACCGGTTATGCAGATTGGAAATGCTGTGATCGATGACGAGGCGGATCTGAGAGGAATGTACGACTACTTGGTAACGCACGCTTTGATATCGGACGAAACATGGAACGAGATTCAGAAGTACTGCGACTTCTCTGCAAATGCCACTGCTCAGTCAAGCGGGTGCATTTCCGCCGCCGATGATGCGGACGACGATGTATCGTCCCTCGACCTGTACAACATCTACGCTCCCTTGTGCACTTCCTCCACCCTCACTTCGCTTCCCAAGAAGGCTTCCGTGAGTTGCATTTTAAAGTTCATTGTTTCGATGGGCTGTACATATCAACGACGTGTGCGGATATACACGTGCTATTCAATTATCAGCAATGATCAAATTATTTATTACATAGTTCTTGCTGCCTTTTCTTGTTATGCAGATAATGAAGTTTGACCCATGCAGCGAGGACTACGTGCGTGCGTACATGAACAGAGCAGAAGTGCAGGAGGCGCTTCATGCGAACGTGACCCATCTCAAGTTTGACTGGGAACCATGCAGCGACGTGATCCCGAAATGGGGAGATAGCCCTCACACCATCCTCCCTCTCCTCCATGAACTCCTCTCCCATGGATTTGGTATCTGGGTTTTCAGGTGAAAAATAATTCACACGTCTTGTCTTGTTGCCACATTAATTGCACAAATTTTCTTTTTTCTCGCATAAGAGTTAATGGTAGGGAAATCGAAATAATCACGGTGACATCGATCGAAATCGAGTATATATAGTATGTGGATTTGGGTGAACAATGGTGAAGCTAATGCATCGATTTATGTACACGGTACGTAGTTTTTCGATCGATGCACTAATCCGATTCGGAAATGCAGTGGGGATACAGATGGGGTTGTGCCGGTGACTTCGACCAAGAAATCTCTTCACAAGATGGGCCTCCCGACAAAAAGTCCATGGCGTCCTTGGTCCGTTGGGGGCGAGGTGGGTGGCTAATTTTTTTCCCTGAATTATAGAGAAATCGATATCGATCCTCTCATCTTAGCGACAGCTAAATGCATTTCGTTCGAAGAACACTACAAAAAAACTGGATTTTTGCCACGAAAATTTGCGACGAAAAAATTTTCGTTGCAAATTTGCGACAAATTTTCCAACGAAAAGTAAAATTCGTTGGAAATTTCCAACAAAAAATTTTTCGTCGTAAAATTCGTTGGAAATTTCCAACGAACTATATTTCGTCGCAAAATTCGTTGGAAATTTCCAACGAAAAAATTTTCATTGGAAAATTAGTTGGAAATTTCCAACGAAACAAAATTCGTTGGAAAATTCGTTGTAAATTTCCAACGAATTTTTTTCCGTTGGAAATTTCCAACGAATTTTCCAACGAATTACAAAAAACCCGGTACTGTTCGGCATTTTTTATATTCGTTGGAAAATTTGTTGGAAATTTCCAACGAATTTTCCAACGAATTTCAATTTTCCGGGCAATTATTTCAGTTTGTGCAATTTTCGTTGGAAAATTCGTTGGAAATTTCCAACGAATTTTCCAACGAATTTCAATTTTCGGGCAATTATTTCATTGTATACAATTTTCGTTGGAAAATTCGTTGGTAATTTCCAACGGAAAAAAATTCGTTGGAAATTTACAACGAATTTTCCAACGAATTTTGTTTCGTTGGAAATTTCCAACTAATTTTCCAATGAAAATTTTTTCGCCTTCCACCTTCTCCTCGCCGCCCCCCCTCCTCCTCCGACTCGGCTCCGGTGCCATGGACACCAAGATCGGCATCCAGGTCATCCGCGACGTCGGCTCCGTCCCCCCGAAGGCGTCGCTGCGGCCATCCAGGGCCAGGCCCCCGCGGCGGTCGGCGCTCCCGACGCCACCATGGGCCGCCCCGACGCCCCGACGCCTCGTCGCCGGCGAGGGCCGAGCTCGCCCGGATCCGGGCGAGCTCGAGCTCGTCGCCCGCCGAGGGCCGAGCTCACCCAGATCCGGGCGAGCTTGAGCTCGCCGGCCATGGCGAGCTCGGCCCTCGCCATGGCCGGCGGGGCCGCCACCCATCGCGCCTCACCGCCACCGTCCAACCGACCTCGATCTCTCTCTTCCTTTCTCGGCCGCGTGAGCTGCTTGGAACCGCCGCTCGCCGGCCATGGCGAGGGCCGAGCTCGCCATGGCCGGCGAGCTCGAGCTCGCCCGGATCCGGGCGAGCTCGGCCCTCGCCGGCGAGAGGGTGGCCCTCGCCGCCGGCGAGGGCCATTTTTCGGCCAAAAAAAAAATTTTTGAAATTGAAATTTTTCGACCAAAAAAAAAAAATTCGATGGAAAAAAACTTTCCACGATTTTTCGATCAAAAAAAAATTTGTAATTTCCAACGAAAAAAAATTCGTTGGAAAAAAAAATTCGTTTCCAACGAATTTAGTCACGAGTTTTCCAACGAAATTTCCAACGAAAATATTTTCGTCGCAAATTTCCAACGAAAATTGAAATTTTTCGTTGGAAAATTTTCCAACGACCTATTACCAACGAATTTTTTTTCGTTGGAAAATTTGTTGGAAATTCGTTTTCCAACGAATTTTCCAGAATTTTTCGTTGGAAATTTCGTCGGAAAAAATCAGTTTTTTTGTAGTGGAATGTGTTTTAAGGTTATTTATGTATGGGATGCGTAGGTTGGGGGATACGTGCAAGTGTACGAGGGAGATCTGACGTTCGCGACGGTGCGAGGGGCGGGGCATCAGGTGCCGAGTTACCAGCCCAGGAGAGCCCTCTCTCTCGTCTCTCACTTCCTTTCTGGCTCTTCACTCCCATCTCAACAGCAATAGCACAGCCCCAAGTCATGAAGATGATCAATTGCTTGCACTTGTTCTATTGCCCTTTTCGTCGATTACTACTTAGGAATTTGATTCTTTGTCCTTCCGTCGACATATCTAATAATAGCCAAAGTAGTGCAAGATCTTAACTGTATTATTTTATTTTATTTTTTCATATCTTCCTTGAAAGGAAGCATTTCTCATTGTCGAGATATATTCATAGGGATAAGACTTATGAGTCATCATGTAATTATGCCATCTTCTTGGGCTGGTTGCACAATGAACAGTGCCCTAGGTTAAAATATTTCTTCTTACCCCGCAAGAATCTCTAACTGTCTTAACTTGTGTTCTACTCAAAGGATGATTTGCAATTGCTCCCGTTCCTTTAGTTACAGTTATCTATGTTGATTGATCCTCGTTGACTCAGTGTACAACTTATGTGCAAGCTTCAAGACCTTCTCACTTGAGAAGGGGGAGGTGGGGAGTTCGAATGTAACGACCCGGTCCGACGAGGGCGGGGAGTGATCGCCGGGGCCAGAGGGCCTGGACAAGGAGCGGCTCTTGGCAGGCTTCTAGGATGGCAAGGGGGGCATGTCTCCTGTCTCACATCGCCTAGGGGGGAGTCCTGGGCTAGTTTATAAGGGCTTGGGAAGCCTTAACTTGCGAGAGGCCTTTTCTGGGGTAATATGGGCTGCCCTCGGAGGAACAAAATCGTGAGGACATAGTGTCCAAAGTGGACAATATCTTGCAAGTGGGACCCAGATCGTTACAAATGGTATCAGAGCCGACTCCCGACCGCGTGTGGGGCCACAGCTGGGACGCTGTGCCCAAAGGGGGGGAGAATGTAACGACCCGGTCCGACGAGAGCGGGGAGTGGTCGCCGGGGCCAAAGGGCCTGGACAAGGAGCGGCTCCTGGCAGGCTTCTAGGATGGCAAGGGGGGGCATGTCTCCTGTCCCACATCGCCTAAGGGGGAGTCCTGAGCTAGTTTATAAGGGCTTGGGAAGCCTTAACTTGCGAGAGGCCTTTTCTGGGGTAGTATGGGCTGCCCTCGGAGGAACAACACCGTGAGGACTTAGAGTCCAAAGCGGACAATATCTTGCAAGTGGGACCCAGGTCGTTACATCGAATCCCCACCTTCGCAGGGGGTAGGGGTGGGGCCGCGTAGTTTAAGATGTGGGTTTCGACGACCACGCCCTGCAAGAGGTGGGGCGCAAGTCTGAGTGTGTATCGTGAGTGAGAGATAGAGTAGGACCGACCAAAAAAAAAAAAAGTCAAACGATTGACACACGTGTCATTTGCTTCACTTAAACTCTGCCAATTGAAAACTCGTGATTGACGAGCTCATCAAATATTTCATCGTTGGGCTTGTGGGTAAATTATATTGTTATGACTCTCATTATCGATGAGCCTTTTTGGCATTTCATCGATCGATCTTATGGATTGATTGTATTGTCATGACCTGATTTGGGCTATTAGCTTCTCTACATTTGGGCTCAAATTTTGGGCTTGGTGTTGAATAAAAGTGATAACTCAATAGAAGAGTTTCTAGGTTAAAAACAAAAAGCCTACTAATCATTGGTAAGCAAATTGAAATGAGAGTTAGTAAACCAAAACTAATTAGTACATAACTTAGGCAGATAAAAGTTGGCTAGTCACACAAAAAAGGAAGGTAATTTCATATATTAGGTGGTATATTTGAGGTGTTGGTGAGAAAGATAAATGAAAATTGGTAGAGGATCAAAGAAGTTTTAAATAATGATTATCAAGCGCTGAAAAGTAATGAAAATTAAAATTAAAATTAAAATTAAAGAAGTTATTTGATAACATATCAAATTAATTGATTAGTTTTGTTGTTTTGATACTAAACGAGGAATAATGAACATTATCAGAAGGTTTTGATGATATAACTAGTAAATTTTTTATTTTCCATTGTATGTTTCATCTAATTAATTAAGTCATTCTTACTTACCATAACGAGTGATTTTTTTTACCTAAACCAAGTAATCAAGTTGTGTGTATTTAGTGGTTATCAAACGCACTTGATGATATTAAGTGCTGAAAAATTTAACTTTCAACACTTAATATGGTTATCTAAGGAAAAAACAAAGGTAACAAAGCTGTAAAATAATATCTTGCCATTCCCTTGTTCACAAGGTAACATATTTACCTCTTAATTTATACTAATTGTAGATACATCATCAATATTAAGCCACGCCATCCATATTGAGTAACAAATCATATATTACATTCGATTCGATTCGATTCAATGAATTTAGATCTATAATAAGTGAATTGTGTTTCCATATGAGCAAACATTATCTATATTAGAGTCACCTGGCACAACATGATTCCGAAAATAATAGAAAAATTCTTAATTGCATGGATATAATTACCTAGATCTAATCAAAAGCTTACTCAGGTTGTGGAGACTTTCCCCTTCAATCACCAATTACCATCTTCTCTTTCTTCCGATTTTCTATATACACAGCTAATTTGAATCCAATTCTATACATTAAACTCTCTCTCTCTCTCTCTCTCTCTCTCTCTCTCTCTCTCTCTCTCTCTCTCTCTCTCTAGTGGCTCAAAGAGGAAGAAGCTGAGAGCAGAGAGAATGGAGAGAAACCCTAAAGCTTGTTCTTTTCTTTTTCTTTTCTCTTTATGTATCTTGTCATCGCTTGTTCATATCCATGGAAAGAAGCAAGGAGACGCTCTTTATTCTCTATACAAAGCGAAGTTGGAGAAGTCGGGGATCGACACGAGCCTTTTTCAGGCGAGTGATCACCAAAATCTCAATTTTAGGATTTATCGTCAAGAAGGACTCAAGGAGAAAGATAGAATCAAAAGATTGCCTGGACAACCGCCGGTCGAATTCAATCACTATGGTGGTTATGTTACCGTCGATGAATCGGCCGGTCGAGCGTTTTATTATTATTTTGCTGAAGCGGTACAAAATAAGGACTCGATGCCACTTCTTCTATGGCTTAATGGAGGTGAGTGCTTTAGTTTTCCCAATTTCGCTTCTTCTAGTCAGTGTTGACCGTCCTACGTGGCGGTGCGGCCACCACCGACCTGGACAATTTTTAAATTTTTGAAAAAATTTGGGAGTTTTTATTGTTTTTATTATTTTTTACTATCATTCTTTTGGTTATCACATTTATATAGTAATTATATAGTAAATCATATTTAGATTATTTTCTGGTGCGTTTGAGTGAGTAAATGTTAGCTATTTATGCTATTTTTTCAGGTCCCGGTTGCTCATCCCTCAACTATGGAGCAATGGAGGAACTAGGACCATTCCGAGTCCATAGCGACGGGAAGACTCTCTACAGAAATAAATTTGCATGGAATATTGGTAAAGTATTTAAAAAAATGCAATGTAGTGTTCTCAAAAGTATTTCACCTTTTCTTTTCGCTAATAGGGCCAATCGATTATTTGTTTTATGAGGGTAGCTGCGAACGTGTTGTTCCTAGAGTCTCCGGCTGGTGTCGGTTTTTCTTATTCCAACACGACATCGGACAATAGGTCGAACGGAGACAGCAAAACAGCGGCGGACAATTATGTATTCTTGATAAATTGGATGGAGAGGTTTCCCGAGTACAAGAACCGGGATTTTTACATTTCAGGCGAGAGCTACGGGGGCCATTACGTACCTCAGCTAGCTCACAATGTCCTATATAACAACAAGAAGGCAAACAAGACCCTTATCAACCTCAAAGGGATTATAGTAAGTTATTTTCACGAATTGCATAGTCTTTATCTATATTAAATTTTGAGCCATGCGTCTTTCAGTATAGGAAACACCTTAAGGTATGAACATTCACAATTGGAAAAGCTTTGAGCTTGCGTGTGTTTTTGTGTTGGCCTTTTGCGTTCAAATGAATGATTAAAAGCTAGTAGTCATCATGCACGTCTAGGCTATGAAGATTTTTTCATGTTGAACCTCAGCGACATGTAGAAAAATCTTTTTTGCTTTAGAATGAGTAGCACAGGTGTTTTCATGATTGGAGTTACTAGCCGCTACTCAATTGTTCCATTTGCTATAATGGGATTCAACTAACAACTAAGCTTGTGCTTATTGCGGTCAACATCACATTCGAATGCTGCATCTCTTGATGAATAAGTAAGGTGGATGCTTTTTATCTTTCTTTTTTTTTTTTTGGGGGGGGGGGGGGGGGGGTGTGGTCAAATTTTGATTCGATGAATGTTATATTAGTAGGCAATTCTCTTGTTATATCTAACCATTATTGATTAGCACCAATCCAGTGCATTAAAGCCATTCTTCATGACTCGTAATATCTATTAAATCGTTGGACATAAGTAGATAGATAAGAAAAATAAAAGGATTGGTTTTAACTGAGGTTATATATGGACGCGTGTAGATAGGAAATGCAGCGATCGATGACGAGACGGACCAGAGTGGGATGTATGAGTACTTCGTTTCACATGCATTGATATCCGATGAAACAGGATATGCAATTCAAAAGTATTGCGACTTTTCACCAAATGCCACCAATCAAGTACCCCAATGCAATTCGGCTATATTGGATGCGGATGATGATGTTAATCCTATTGACATTTACAACATCTATGCCCCTCTGTGCTTCTCGTCCAACGTGACTGCTCATCCCAAGAGGACCAGCGTGAGCCAATATTCATTTGCTTTTTTTTTTTTTCCACTCAAACTTTTGCACTTTCGAACGATATTATGCAAAACCTTAACTCAAATTTGCTAGGGTCATAGATTTTCGGGTTGTGTTTTGTTTTGCCAGATCATGGACTTCGACCCGTGTGAAGACAACTACGTGCATGCGTACATGAACAGAGAAGATGTGCAAGAGGCACTTCATGCCAACGTGACGAAGCTCGACCACGACTGGGAAGCGTGCAACGATTTTATTTTGGCCGCCTGGGGACATAGCCCTTCCACCGTCCTCCCTCTCCTCCAAGAATTCCTGTCCAATGGGCTCCGCGTTTGGGTGTTCAGGTGTGTGTGTGTATATATAATGAATGTATTTGTTCGTGGGTGATTGAAGTTGGGGTATGGCTAACGAATGACTGAAAATGCAGCGGGGATACGGACGGAAGAGTGCCGGTGACTTCGACCCAGAAATCTCTTAGCAAGTTGAGCCTCCGCACAAAGAGTCGATGGCGTCCTTGGTTCCTCGGGGGCGAGGTGAGGCGGCTTATTTGTTTTCACGACATCGAACCCTTAAACTAACATACCCTTTGATTATTCTTGTCTTGGATCCCCTCCTCGTAGAGGGAACAATTGGCTTGATAAGCTGAACGAAAATAACCCGCAACCGTCTTTAACGCATACAGGTCGGAGGGTACGTGCAAGTGTACGAGGGAGACTTGACGTTTGTGACGGTGCGAGGAGCGGGGCATGAAGTGCCGAGCTATCAGCCCAAGGGAGCCCTCTCTCTCATCTCTCACTTTCTTGCTGGCTCTCTACTCCCATCAAAATAGACCCTTCAAGTGCTTGTAGATCATGGAATAATGCTTGAGGACTCACTTTTGTCTCCATTTTCTTTCTCTTTCTTTGGTAATTCACAGGAGCGCGCATGGAATACTTCATTTATTTAGGAATTCATTGTTGTTCTAACTTCTTGATGTGCGCTTCGAATATTCATTGGATAACCGATTGTAGAGAAAAGGCCTTTCCCGATGTCTCACTGATAATAAATCGAGAGAAGTTGCACTAAATATAAATCCTCATAAGTTGGCCACCATGAACAAGCAATTCGGCATAGAGAAACAAAATTTGCCCATAACAAGGAGGCATTATGACTTTTGATTATTTTATTTAAAAGAATTGAATGATCGACAAATTATTCGATTATTTTAAAAGGGGGCATACGTCGATATAAAAAACCAATCAACTTATAGTTATAAAGAACAGGTGACAGATTTAGTGGATAACAGTAGAGTTTGGTGAACAACAAGTCATCGATGAAAAGAATAGTCGACGATTTGAAGAGCATCAACAACTTGCCAAGGAAGTTGTCGACAGTAAACATCAATTCTATGGGAGTGTAATTGCCGAGTAGTGATAGTTTTAGATTTGTAACTGGATAAGAGTTTTTTTTTTTTTTAAAGGAGAGCGCGAGTAGAATTTTGGAGCATGCAACGACGCTAAGACACCGGGTTGAAGAGAACACACTCAAGGATTGAGGCATGTATCCATAGACACAGCTACCTGGATCCTATCTCAATAAACCCCCATTAAACCCCTCTTTATTCTCTCTCTCTCGAGCAGCTCAAAGAGGAAGAAGAGTGGAGAGAATGGGGAGGAACCCTAAAGAACACAAGTCTTGTCTTGTACTTTTTTTCCTCTACTTGTCGCGACGTCTTTTGTTCAAATCTAAGTGAAAGAAGCAAGGAGAAATTCTAGGTACTCTTCCAAAATTCTGGCATCGACAGGAGCCATTTTCATGTGATTGATCACCATGGAATAAAGGTAGAACCCAATACTAGGGTTTCTTCTAAAGAGGGACGGAAGGGCAAAGACAGGATTTGGAGATTGCCTGGACAACTGCCGGTCGAGTTCCATCACTATGGTGGTTATGTCACTGTTAACAGATTGGCAAATCGAGCATTTTCTTACTACTTTGCCGAAACGCCACGTAATAAGGGTTCTCTTCCTTTTCTTCTATGGCTTAATGGAGGTATTATGTGTTCTTTACTCTCGCATTTGCGCGATCTCTAATGTCATTGTCAGGTTTACGAAATAATGTTAAGTTCGCTTCGCTTTCAGCACAAGTATATGTTGTCCAATATTTGAGCATTCCTATGAAAATCTCACCCCTCACGCAAAGTCGACATATCTAATAATTGCCAAAGAAGTGGAAGAAAGCATTTTTCATTCTCGAGATATTTTCATAGGGAAAATACTTATGAGTTATCATGATTTGCAATTTAATAATGCCATCTTCGTGGGCTGGTAGCAAGATGAACAACGCTTAAATTGTTCTTTCTTACCCCCCACGAGATTTTCTAGCTATCTTGACTTGTGTGCTCCTCTAAAGATGATTTGTAATTGCTCCTGATTCTTTTAGCTATGGTTATCTGTTGGTCAATGATCCTCGTTGGCTCGGTCTTCAACTTTTGTGCATGCTTTGAGTCAATTGATCAATGCCATGTGTTGTTAACTTCACTTAAAATCCAATAATTGGAAACTCCTGATTGACGAGCTCATAAGTACTTGGTCGATGGGCTTTATGGGTAAACTTAATTGTTCGGCTCGTTAGGCATTCCATCCGTCGGTCTCATGGATAGATTGCATTGTCATGATCTGGTTTGGGTCATTAGCTTCTCTACATTTGGGCTTAGCATTAAATAAAAGTGATAACTCCATAGAAAAGTTGCTAAGTTAAAAACAAAAAGCCTAATAATCATTGGTAAGCAACTCAAATGAGAATTAGTAAACCAAAACTAGCTAGTACATAACTTAGATATAATAAGTACACTAAGAGTACCATAACTTTCATACGGCGCTCACTTAAGTATCATAATTTTTTTTCGCTCACTTGAACGCCACAAATTTGAAAAAACGATCAATCAAGTGTCATTGGCGATTTGCCTTGCCGGAAAATCCGATGTGGACGCTAGTCGTCCTACGTGGCATCGCTGACGCTGACGTGGATAATTAATAAAAAAAAATCAAAAATAAAAAAAAATCCACATTGTAATGGAAAATTAATAAAAAAAATTCAAGTAGGATCATTTACCGGGAATGACACTCAAATGATCGATCTTACTCCGATTTGGCACTCAAGTGAGTGCCGTACGAAAGTTATGGCGCTCCTACTGTTTTTATCCCAAACACTTTTATTGGCAAAAGTACACTAGAAGTGCCATAACTTGTGTACGGCGATCACTTTGGTGCCATAACTTTTTTTCGGATCATTTTGGTGCAAAGTCGGAGGAAAATCGATCACTTTAGTGACTCCGGCCAAAATTCTGGCCAAGAAGCTGACCTGGCATTTATATTAAAAAAAAATGGTCTGACTTGTACACAGTAGAAATTACGTGGCTTTTTTTCGAATTTTTTAATTTTTAATTTTTTTAAAAAAGTTGCAGCAGCGGCGAGGGAGGCCTCGCCGCTGCTGCCGCCAACCCACCACCGCCGGGAAGGGCCGGCGGTGGTGGTTACAGTGGTCGGCGAGGGTCGCCGGCCCCTGGCCGGGGCCCAGCGACCCTTGCCGAGCCCAGGGAGGGCCGGATCCGGCAACCCTCGCCGAGCCCAGCGAGGGCCAGATTCGGCGAGGCGAGATCTCGCCGTCGCCCGGGTCGCGACGACGAGGTCGGCCTCGCCTTCGCCGGGCGAGGCGAGACCTCGCCGTCGCGACCCGGCGACGACGAGGTCTCGCCTCGCCCGGCCGAGCGAGGCCGCGCCTCGCCGTCGCGACCCAAGCGACGGCGAGGTTTGGCCTCGCCTTCGTCCGGCGAGGCGAGACCTCGTTGTCGCGACCCAGGCGACGGCGAGGTCTGGCCTTGCCGTTTGCTGGGCGAGGCGAGACCTCGCCGTCGCCTGGGTAGCGACGACGAGGTCTCGCCTCGCCAGATCCGGCCCTCGCTGGGCTCGGCGAGGGTTGCCGGGCCCCGGCCAGAGGCCGGCGACCCTCGCCGACCACTGCGCCCACCACCGCCGGGCCTTCCTGGCGGTGGTGGGTTGGCGGCAGCAGCGGCTGCCCTCGCCGCTGCTGCAGGTTTTTTTTTTTTTTTCAATATAATATAATTTTTTTAAAAAAAAGTACACGTCAGAGGGCTAAACGGCGTCGTTTTTGGTTTTTAATGCTGACTAGACCTCTTCAGCGAGCCGTGGACCTCTCCGGCGAGCCGTGTCAGCGCCACATCGGATTTCCGGCGAGCCACGTCAGCATTTGCACTAAAGTGATCGATTTTCAAAAAAGTTGGCACCAAAGTGATCCGAAAAAAAGTTATGGCACCAAAATGATCGCCGTACACAAGTTATGGCACTTCTAATGTACTTTTGCCCACTTTTATTTATAAGTGAAAAGGTTGGGGAGGGCCCAATTAATGCAGTTATCCCTTTAAACTTTACCATAAGGGTCCCATGTAGACAAATGTCTTGCATTAATTAATTCTTTATATGATATATGTATAGAAGTGGGTACTATATATACAAAACTAAGTACTTCTAATGAATGAGGCCCAATATTGCATATAAAATCCAAAATATTTTAAAGGGAAAATTTCAAATCAGTACCCAGAGTGGGGTCATTTTCTCAAAAAAGGGTCAAAGTGGACATAGTGTTAAATAAGGGCATGAAGTGCCCAATTAATCTCAAGTAAGGGGCTGGGTTCGTCGGCCGGTTAAATGCTCACCCGCCGGCAAGCATGTCACAGTTCCGGCGATCGGAACAAGGGCAATTTTGTCTTTTACTTTTTAAATTTTTTTTGTTTCTTTTGTTTCTTTTTTCTTTTCCTTTTCCTTTTCTTCTTCTTTTTTTTTTCCTCTTTTCCCTTCGCCGGCCATAGCAGGGGCCCACAGAGGTTGCCGGCCTCAGGCGGAGGCTGTCCTTGCCGCCGTCGGGGGAGGGCCGCCCTCGCTGGGGTTGGGCGGGCAAGGGTCGACCCTCGTCAGATCCAGCGAGGGCGAGGGTTGCTCTCGTCGCATTTGGCGAGGGTCGCCCGACGCCGGCGGGGGTGATGGTTGCCTCGCCGCGGAGGCTTCGCAAAGAACGCCCGATGCACTTAGTCCCCGTTCCGAGCGAAACCACTTCCAGTTCTGAGAGAGAGATTCACGAGACAAAACGGAATCATGCTCGATCCTATCAGAACCAATAAACGAATCGAAGCAACAGACTCGAGCTCGATAGAGAAGAGAACCTTGAGAAGGAGAGGAGAAGAGGAAGGCACTGAGGACGGTGACCTCGCGCCCTTGGGGCTTCCCCTTCTTCGGCGGCGAGCGGTAGCGAGCTAGGACCATCTCGGAGGGTCTCTCCACGAAGGCGGAGCCGCCGGTCGCCCGAGCAGACAGAGCGCTCGCTTCCCCGGGCGAGCTCATCGGCAGGCTTCCGCTTCAGCTCATCGGAATGCGAGAGCCTGAGAGCGAATTTCAGCTCACGATGAAATGATGGAGAAAGACGGGGAAGCGCTTGTTCTCCTCGTGCGGACGTTGCTTTGAAGTAATGGGTCGGGCGAGGTGACCATCGCCCCCGCCGGCATCGAGCCTCGCCCTCGCTGGATCTGGCGAGGGTCGACCCTCGCCCACCCAGCCTAGGTGAGGGCCGCCCTCGCCTGATTCCGGCAACCTCCGCCGGCCCTAGCTATGGCCGGTGGAGGGAAAAGAGGAAAAAAAAAGAAGAAGAAAAGGAAAAGGAAAAGAAATAAATAAAAATAAAAATAAAATTTAAAAAGTAAAATACGAAATTGTCTTTGTTCCGATCGCCGGAATAGTGATGTGCTTGCCGGCCGGTGAGCATTTGACCGGCCGGTGAATCTAAGCCCTTACTTGAGACTAATTGGGCACTTCGGGCCCTTATTTAAGACCGATTAGGCACTTCATGCCCTTATTTGATACTACGTTCACTTTAGACCATTTTTTGAGAAAATACCCCACTTTGGCTACTGATTTGAAATTTTTCCTATTTTAAATATAATTTTCAACAAAGATCAAAATTAAAATATCATCAAATCAATTATTATGTACTAATACATAAGCAATGTAAATTATAAATTACATCATTTGCCTCTCCTTTTTCCCAACCATCATACGGCCCTTGACTCCAAAAACCCATAATACTTTCTCCTTATTTTACTCGCATCAACTCAAATATAAATAAGTATGTTAAGTTTAACAAATAAACGAGCAATTATGTGATAAGGTTAAACGCATAATAGCCTTTTTTCTATCCATTTTTTGACTTCCGACGCCCCCTATTACCTTAAATTGACCATAATATCTCTTGCACGTCCCATGTTTAAGATTATTTATTACATTTTTTTCTTTTGTTTCTTTGGAAATTCTGGTACATTTAGAATTAGCAAAAAATATGTATTTGCTAATGATTTGATTGGATTGTCTAATAATGCAATTACAATTGTCATAATTTTCTTGTCAATAACTAACCATTCCACTTTATCAGCCTTACTTTTTAAGTTTTGTCAATGTAGTCCTGAATTTTTGGGCAATATTACAATGTAGATTTTTTTGCTAATTGCTGGACGTGGCATTTAGTCATCATCGGCAATCCTAGGTGGCATGCTGGTGTGGGCAATTTGTTGATTTCCACGTTGCAATTTGCGACTGCAATTGGCAGGAAAAACTACTTTTCAATATCGTGCATATGTGTAGGAGTATATTGACAAAATTGGAAAGTTAAACTGAATTGATGTCTGTACAATAAGTTTAGGACTAAATTGATAATTTTCCCAAATATTTAAGTAGTGACTCCTTCAATGGGCACATGTATAATCATTTTTGGGATAAGTACACTAGGAGTGCCTTAACTTTCGTACGACGCTAACTTGAGTGCTCTAAATTTGAGAAAACGATCACTTAAGTGCCATTGACGATTTGCCTCTTCGGAAAATCTGACGTGGACGCCGGTCGTTCGACGTGGTATCGTCGGCACTGACGTAGACAACTAATAATTTTTTTTTAAAAAAATCCACGTATGATGATTTGCCGGAAATGGCACTTAAATGATCGATTTTACTCCGATATGGCACTCAAGTAAGCCGAAAAAAAAAGTTATGACACTCAAGTGAACACTATACGAAAGTTATGACACTCCTGCTATTCTTTTCCCTAACCTAGACATATAAAAGTTAGTCACACAAAAAAGGTAGGTAATTTCATATATTAGATGATATATTTAAGGTGTTGGTGAGAAAGGTAAATGAACATTGATAGAGGATCAAAGAAGTTTTAAATTATGAATATTAAGCTCCGAAAAGTAGTGAAGATAAAAATAAAAATGTTATTTGAAAACATATGAAATTAATTAATTTGTTTTATTGTTTTCATGCTGAACATGGAATAATGAGCATCACCAGAAGGTTTTGATAATATAACCAGAATGATTTTAGTTTCTATTGTATGTTTCGTCACTTAATTAAGTAAGTTATTCTTATTCAACATAATGAGTGATTTTTAACTTAAACCAATTAATCAAGTTGTGTGTATCTAGTGGTTATCAAACACACCAAATGATATTAAGTGCAGAAAAGTTTAATTTCAAAACTTAATATGGTTACAAAAGAAAAAAAAGGTAATAAAAGGAAGCTGTAGAATAATTTAATTAAAGATACATCATGAATATTAAGCCACAATATCCATATATAGTAACAAATCATATATTATATCCGATTCGATTCGATAAAATGAAAGTATTTCTATAATAAGCGGCTTGGGTTTCCGTATGAGCAAAGACTGTCTATATTGGAGTCATATGGCACAACATGATTCCGAAAATAAAAGAAAAATTCTTAATTGCATGGATATAATTACCTAGATCTAATCAAGCTTACTCAGGTTGTGGAGACTTTCCCCTTCAATCACCAGTTGCCATCTTCTCTTTCTTCCGATTTTCTATATACACAGCCAATTCGAATCCAATTCTATATATTACAACCACCATTAAACACACACACACACACTCTCTCTCTCTCTCTCTCTCTCTCTCTCTCTCTCTCTCTCTCTCTCTCTCTCTCTCTCTCTCTCTCTCTCTCTCTCTCTCTCTCTCTCAGAGCAGAGAGAATGGAGAGAAACCCTAAAGCTCGTTCTTCTCTTCTTCTCTTCTCTTTATGTATCTTGTCGTCGCTTGTTCACATCCATGGAAAGAAGCAAGGAGACCCTCTTGATTCTCTATACAAAGCGAAGTCCAAGAAGTCTGGTACTGACATGAGCCTTTTTCAGGCGAGCGACTACCATGAAATTCTCAATTCTAGGATTTATCGTCAAGAAGGACTTAAGGAGAAAGATAAGATCCAAAGGTTGACTGGACAACCGCCGGTCGAATTCGATCATTATGGTGGTTATGTCACCGTCGATGAATCAGCCGGTCGAGCCTTTTATTATTATTTTGCCGAAGCGGGGCGAAAGAAAGACTCGATGCCGCTTCTTCTATGGTTTAACGGAGGTAAGTGCTGTAGTTTTCCCGAATTTGCTTGATCTCCAATGCAAGTATATTATTCTCTTCGCTTAGGAATTTATTACGGTTTTTAAAGTCGAGATATATAATTGCATGATAGTTACGGCGTCATACTAGGTTGAACTTAAACTTCATCAATCGATATAAGTATTCTACCATAAAATAATAAATATAACTTTGTCACGAGATCTAATCATGTTTCTAATTGTGGTGGTTGGCTTTTATTGATTCTGAAACACTTCGAGCGGTCATATTGATATCTTAATATGATGCAGGTGCTTTGCGCTCAAGCGTTGCTACATGTCTTTCGTATTTTTAGGTGCAGCCTATAGTCAAAGTATACTAACATAAGTTATCATGATTTTCTAATCTACCTTAATTATTCATCTTGTCAATTCCAACATCTGAATTGATTATCAGTGATATAGAACATCGCAGAATTGAATTGGTCCAATGAATATAGCACCGTCCTCTTAATTTTCTACAGAGCATATACAAGCACAGATGAGCCATCTATATCACTCTTTTGGTTATCTATCTGCGTCGTTATTTTGTCAATCATACTTATATTATTTTCTGGTGCGTTTGAGTGAGTAAATCTTAGCTATTTGTGCTGTTTTTTCAGGGCCCGGTTGCTCATCCCTCGCCTATGGAGCAATGCAGGAACACGGACCGTTCCGAGTCTATAGCGACGGGAAGACTCTCTACAGAAATAAATTTGCATGGAATACAGGTGAAGTATTTAAAATATACAATTTAGTGTTTTTGAAAGTATTTCACCTTTTTCTTTTCGCTGATAGGGCGGATCAATTATTTGTTTTATGAGGGCAGCTGCGAACGTGTTGTTCCTAGAGTTTCCGGTTGGTGTTGGTTTTTCTTATTCTAACACAACGTCGGACTATAGAACAAACGGAGACAGCAAAACAGCTGTGGACAATTATGTATTCTTGTTAAATTGGCTGGAGAGGTTTCCCGAGTACAAGAACCGGGATTTCTACATTGCAGGCGAGAGCTACGCTGGTCATTTCGTACCTCAGCTCGCTCACAACATCCTATTCAACAACAAGAAGGCAAACAAGACCCTTATCAACCTCAAAGGGATTATAGTAAGTTGTTTTGACAAGTTGCGTAGTCTTTATCCATGACTCATAATTATAGTAAGTTGTTTCAACTGAGGATATATGGACGCATGTAGATTGGAAACGCAGTTCTCAACGACGAGACAGACAACAGAGGGATGTATGAGTACTTCGCTACGCATGCATTGATATCCCAAGAAACATGGAATGCAATTCAAAAGTATTGCAACTTTTCACTAAAGGCCAGCGATAGAGGAAGCCAATGCCTTTCGGCTACGTCGCAGGCGGATGGTGATGTTTCTTACATTAACATTTACGACATCTACGCCCCTCCGTGCTTCTCTTCCAACCTGACTGCCCATCCCAAGAAGACCGACGTGAGCTCAAATCCATTTGCTTCTTTCTTTTTTCCACACGAACTTCTGCACTTTTGAACGATGATATGCAAAACCTTAATAGATCATGGACTTCGACCCGTGTGAAGACTACTACGTGCATGCGTACATGAACAGAGAAGATGTGCAAGAGGCACTTCATGCCAACGTGACGAAGCTCGATTACGACTGGGAAGCCTGCAGCGATGTTATCCAGGGCTGGGAGTGGGGCCCTTCCACCGTCCTCCCTCTCCTCCAAGAATTCATGTCCAATGGGCTCCGCGTTTGGGTGTTCAGGTGGGTGTGTATATATAGAAAATAAACGTATTTGTTTGTGGGTGATTGAAGTTGGGGTATGACTAACGAACGACTGAAAATGCAGCGGGGATACGGATGCAAGAGTGCCGGTGACATCGACCCAGAGGTCTCTTAGCAAGATGAGCCTCCGCACAAAGAGTCCATGGCGTCCTTGGTTCCTCGGGGGCGAGGTGAGGCGGCTTACTTGTTTTCACGACATCGACCCCTTTGAGTTACATACCCTTTGATCATTCTCGTCTTGGATCCCCTCCTCGTAGAGGGATCAATTGGCTCGATTTGCTGAACGGGAAGTAACCCGCACCGTCTTTAATGTACATAGGTCGGAGGGTACGTGCAAGTGTACGAGGGAGACCTGACGTTTGCGACGGTGCGAGGAGCGGGGCATCAGGTGCCGAGCTATCAGCCCAAGAGAGCTCTCTCTCTCATCTCTCACTTCCTTGCTGGCTCTCCACTCCCACCAAAATAAGACCCTTTCAAGTGCTTGAAGATGATGGATTAATGCTTGAGGACTCGCTTTTGTCTCCGTTATTTTTCTCTTTCTTGGGTAATTCACATGGGCGCATATGTAATTCTTCAGTTATTTAGGAATTCAAGAACTTCATTATTTCTCTTTTAACAAAGATAATGATGCGGAGAGGAATGTGAAAGCAGAGAAAATTGGCGAGGTTGTTGATATGCACACGTGAGTTGTGTTCGATAACACGTCGGAGAAATTAACTCATTGGCTTAATGAGTCCACCTGAATATGTTAACGGATCTGAATTTAAGCTCCCTCTTGGTGGTAAATTGGCAAATCATCAAAAAGGTTTAGAATTGCATTGACATAATTAAAAGGTTTAAGACTAAATTGGAAAATCACCAAATGATTTATAACTAAATTGACACAACTGAAAGATTTATGATTGAATTACTATCCGTAACATAGGTTTATGATTGAATTGACCTCCGTACGATAGTTAGATAATGGACTCCAGCCTGGGTGCAACGACACCTACATGCAAGGCCTTCTACTTGAACGTATTACAAGTTGAAGCAGCATATCAAAAGTTATTTGACAACTATTAAAATTAATTAATTAATATAGTCGATTTTGTTCAAACATGGAAATATGGGTTATTTGAGTCGATCTGAATGATCTGTCGACGCACTTATTTGACACCTTTAGGTAATTGCAATTTCATTTCCGTTCTTATCTTACTTTCGAAAATCTCCGGAGGGAAGGCACTATTCCAAAAGTACAGACCTATATGTTTTTGCTAATTATCTTGTGGGTATGAATCGATCAAGCATTCTTTTAAGGATTAAGCAGGGGTTTAAAAAGTCCAAAACCTATTAAAAAAAACAGCCTAATTTTAAATATCATATGTCACTTTCACACCCCGTCTATAACTCGATCCTTGAGCTTATCCATGCAAGTGGTTTTGTTCGTCAATGCAATGGTAACCTATATTTCCATATTGCTCATGTACAACGAGAACCCTTAGCTTATGACACGACCCAAGCAATATAGCTCCCCTACCGATTTAAGAAGCCGGTTTATAGAGTCGTCCATTCGTTAATAGCAACAGTTTAAGAAGAAAAATTGTCAATAATTGGAATCGAATTGAATGGCTTATGAATAGCTAATATTATATTACATTAAAATTGTTCAATTTTGATCGGATTACTTTCGACACAACCGAGTTGGATCCAACTTGACAAACCAAAGAAATTTTCCAAGTCTTAAATTTGGGTTACGTGACTTTGCCCGAGTGCGAGTGCTGTCTGAGTAGTTGAAGAGACATACTTCGAAAGCCTTGGTCTCCCGCGAACTGTCGGATTCGGGCCAAGGGAATCTACCGCCGCCGGTGGCATGACGGGACCGTCGCTCGCCGACGGGAGGCCGCCGACCAGGAAGAGGAGCGGCGGCGAGAGAACCACCTCCATAAACTCTCTCGACCACGACATTCTCTGCGTGGTCTTCTCCTTCCTTGGCCCCTTCGACCTCGCTCACTGTTCTTCCGTCTGCAAATTCTGGTCTGCCTCTCCCTATCCCTCTCGTTTGGCACTTTAGTTCAATTTAGTGTCCAAAGTTGGAAAATTTCTCGGAATTGTGCTTCTTAAGGTGTCTTTAACCCTTCGCTCGCCATCTAGTTGATGATAATATAGTGGGCGGTGTATTGGAACGAGTTGAATTATGAGGGGTTCGGATTGGAAATGCTGGAAGTGCTGCAAATGATGCTTGTGTCTTGGGGATTTTGGGGAGAGCATAGTCATAATCTTGGTGTGGCCGTTTTTGGGTTGGGCTTAAAAGCAGCCTTTGTTGTTTTCGGTGAATCAAAGAGTTTGGTGGGATATGCTTCATTTTGAAACGCCTTTTACCACTTTGGTTTTGCAGGAACAAGATTGTCAACAAATCCAAGTTGTTGCAGGACTTGTATCATAGGCAGCGTGGCAGCTATGCACATTCTTCCGATATGCCCGCACTCTCGCAGAAACCACTGAGATACCATATGCGGGAATGGGCGATAGCACATCACCAATCTTCTTTGAGAGTAGGCCATGTTGAAGTTGATCAATGGAAAGGGCATTCAATTGGGTAAGATTTCCATCACCACTGCAGTCTCACTTTCTCTCCTCCATGGTTGAATTTGAATGAAACCGTGATCCATTTGTTGCTTTGGTGATTACCCTCTGTTAGCATGAACTTTTGCTCATTATCAGGAGCAATTTCTTTCTGCTTCTTTACGAGCAAGTGTTTCTGGTCGTTTACCATTGATGGGACAGGGTAATCGCATGCTTTACTTACCATGACATAGTGTTTAGTACCTTTTGGTGAGCATATGGCATATGATCTGTTAGTGAGTAACTGAGGAAGAGATCGAAAGAATTGCAAGGGTTAAACAATTCCTCAGTTTTATATGATTTAATATCTGACGGAGTTTATTCGGCAAAGAGATTAATTGAAATCTTAATCAGAACAGGGGAATTTGATATTTACCAAGGTTTTGTAAGTAGTCCAAAATAAGATTTAGAATTTTTTATCCACTGTTCCAAATTTTTTTTGTTAGACTAACTTTTAATCATACTCTCTGTTAGGGTCAATCAGTGCCGGATGAAGATGAGTTCAATCCTCACTGGTGTAGGTGACAAGGTATGGTCTTCTTTAATGCTATCCTACTTTATTCTCAGGGTTTTCTTGAAAGAGGTACCATTATGAGATTTACTTGGATGATTCCTGGGGCGGCATAGTCTACAGCTAATAGCAAGGAAGTCATGAAAAGAATTTGAATTTTATGAGTTGTTTTCCTTTGCTTTTCTTGTTGATAGGATCTTGTTGTGTGCAATACATTTGTGGCATGAGCTACAAGCCAAACAAAAAATATTTGTTCTCATATCATGTAATATTATGGGGTTTTCTTTTTTCTTTTCCTCTGGCCAGAGGTACGATAGAATTAACCTGAAATTAGAAGAAAAAGTGCAAACTTTTTTATACTGCGTTATCCTATTGTATTTCTCTACCTTCTCATAAGCTGGTTACATGATTAATAGGTCGGGGACTTTTTAATTTCTATCTTGTTTCTCGCCCTTGTGACTTGTTGCTAGCTTCTCACTATGGTGGCACATTAAACTGTACAAATTAATCAAACAGCTGTCTTGAGAGTTGTTTTCGAACGATTCATGCTGGTGGGGTAAACTTATCGTGTCTAATTTCTGACAAAATGTCAGTTGAGGTCTAAGGCAGTGATTAATCAGCTCTTGCGCAGGGGTTAACTCTTAATATTCTCTCTCTCGTTAAGTTTTATTTTAATATATCATTCATTTTTCAACCGAAATATATACACCATTCACTTGCTAAATTGCGATAATGTTCTTTCAGTCTTTTTCTGGTGGCTGACTTCTCTTTTTGTCATGGGCACTAACGATGTGCTGTGATGTTAGGTTATGCGTCTCTGGTCAGCTGAAAGTTACAAATGCCTTGGAGAGTATGCTATTCCACATGCAGTTTCTTTAATCGATTATGATTTTGATGAAAGCAAGGTACTATTAAGTTTTCTCCGTCTCGAGATGGTGGAAGTGGGAAGACACATTCTTGCACAGATAAGACCGTATATGTAATACAGTTATGTCTGTGCATAGGAGGTGCTCTTTTGTCTTAACAGTCTAATTTTCATCAAGAACATGATATTGCAACTTTAATTAAATTTGAGATACCCTTTCATTCAGAAACATATGCTGGCAATTTCTCTGGACAACCCAAAATTTCCATATTAAGGTGCTTCCTGCACAGAAAGGCATCATGGCTTGCCATGTTTCTATTGTAATTATTTTTTCCTCTTGCTGAACATCATATAGCTAATACTCTCCAACTTTATCATGTGGTTGACTAGTTGCTGGTTCTTGAGATATTTGAAGGTCTAATGACGATTAAAGTTTGCTCAATTGGATAATATGTTGCAGCTATATACATAAGAAACTCTAAAATTCTCCAGTCGACTTTCTGCAGATCGTTGGCTTAATTGGCACTCGCATAGGCATATGGAGGCGTGGGGGCCAGAGAAGCATATTTCCCTCCCGTGAAGGAACGTTTCCGAAGGGCTTGTGTCTGCGGTGCGTTGAAATATACTTACTTGGATATTATTTGCCTTCTCTGAGTAATAGGTTCATGAAAACCTGCTATACTTTCAATATCCATGGGAAATAGTCTATCAGGTTTGCCAGGTTAAATATACTTATTATTAGCCTTCTCAGAGAAATGGATTCATGAAAAACCGCTATACTTTCAATTTCCATGGGAAATAGTCTATCGGGTTTTCCAGATTTTTATTAACAGAGACGTTTTTGCTTCATTGCATGGAAATAGGCATTCCATGTTATGGACTTGTCATGTGGCTCAGTATCTAATGTTCATATTGGAAGTGAATTTGGGATGTCTTTCTCGTGATTATGTGGATCAGCATATTCCAATTTTATATGGATGAGAACAAATTGAACTTCCATTCTGATCAAGAACACTAGGAATTATTCTGGACTGTCCTTGATCAGGAAAGTAGCAAAATAGTCATACCTTTGAAGCATTGAACAATTAAACAGCAGCTCTTTTGATCTTATAACATGACTCGGTGCAATTAACGTTGCTTTATCATACGTGTTCATTCTGTCATTTGTCTCTAGGATGCATACCTATTGAAATATAGGCTCCATTAAGTTAGTTTCTTTATTTTTCTCTCAAGTGTATTTGTTGGTGTCATGACACAGATTTGGTCATTGTAAGACTGACATCTGATCTGCAGTTACCTTGATCCCGAGGCAGTTGTTGGATGTGAGGATGGTACTGTTCGTGTGTTTGACATGTACAGTAGGAAATGTTCTCGAATCATTAGGTATGTTATTCTGATTTGCTTGTTGAAATGCAATTTCTGTCGATAGAATTTCTTCGGTGAAACTAAGTTCGATGTCAATCCTCTTATGATGCATCAGGGAGGTAATGATATTGTAGTGACTTGCTAATGATTGTTCTGGTTGACTGCAGGATGCATTCTGCCCCAGTGACCTGCTTATCTTTGAGCGGTGAGCAGTTGATTTTTAGTGGTTCCTCGCTTGGGAGCATCACAATATCAGGTCTTTCATCTGATGAGCGAGTAGCAACATTGAGGCCAAATGACCGCATAGGTTGTTTCCTTGTTTGTTTAGCTAATTTTCCAAACAGCATATATCTGTAGAATTGGTTTTGTTTGAGTGGGTTTACATGGGGAGTTTCAAGTTGTCATGTTCAATTTAGATTTTTATCAGTTACTGTCTAGACCTATGAATTTCTAATGCATTTTCATTCTGCGAATTTCGAGCATTGGTTTAGCACAAGGTTCTGCACGCATGTTGTAGGAACGCAGGTGATGGAAATTCTCTCTGGTTATATAGCCAATGCCTTTAAGAATAATTCTGGTTTGTCCTCCAACTTTTTAGTTGTTTCTGAAACTAGATTCCATAAGCTCTTGATTGTAACTTGTCTCTCAGCTAGTCCTTTTCCCTTTGCATGGGGAAATATTTCCTGAATATTTAATATTTTGTCGCAAGTGGCCATGGTGGTATCAGTGCGGACTGGTGGGTTTTGGTTGTGTAGGATTCAATTGTTCATGGTTCTTTCTTTTGGTCTGCAATGTGATACTGATGAATGTCATGATGGATCTTCATAGCACCGTCTCAAGAGTCTAAAATATGGTCAAAGTGGTCTCACGATTGCTGATCTTCCTCTTTGCTGCATGATTTTAGGTTGCATGTGCACTTAAACATCAAAACCTTTGTCATATCATGAGTCAAATTTATCTTGTTTGTCTACACTGAGAGTTTCTTTTTCTTCCTTCAGCCGGATTCTATAGATTGATTCAGGAGATGCTTGCACCATATCTAAACTACTTGAACTTAAATCTATTTTTGACAGGCATAAAGACATTGTGTTTCAACCCTTGTTCAAATTTAGTGTTTGCTGGATGTGCTTCCGGATATGCATCTTGTTGGGATCTCAGGTACTTATAGTTGATGACTGTCACTTTCTCTGCTTTGGGTACCTTAATGAAATTAAGAATGTCCCCCCTTTCTGAACATGTAGAATGTGTGTGGGCTTTATTTGGTCTCGATATTCGATACCCTAAAATAAAGCAGCTGATAAATGAGAAGATGCTAATTATTCAGGAAAATGGGGGTTCTGTGGGAAAGACGGGTGAGCCCGAACGTGCTGTACTCGCTCGGACACATGCAGTATGACACGTCAACGATAGTGGTCGGTGGAATAGACGGCGTGCTGCGTGTTTTGGATCAAAGCACGGGCGAACTAGTCTCGAGTTACGTCATGGACCAACCAGTATCATCAGCCTCTTCTTCTTCAGGAGGGATAGAGAAAAGAAATGGAAGAAGGCTCTCAGAAGATGCTCGGATCGACAATATTCCCAGAGCTGCTCGACCTCCGATCATGTGTTTGGCCGTGGGAATGAAGAAAGTTGTCACCACTCACAACGGGAAGCAAATAAGATTGTGGAAATTTCACTAGAAGCTGCTCCTTCTTTGAAGATCGTTATAGGTTGTGGAGAAAAGAAGAGAAAAGAACTAAGAGAAAAGGCAATTTGTATTGACATGATTGTTGTTGTTCAAGCGAATTGAAAGAAAAATTATGATGAGATCACTAAATTAGAGATTTGATATACCTGGCCCTCTTGTAATTAGAGAAAAGACTATGTTTATTCGAAATTATTCAGTCCAAGTATCCTGTAGAAATTTCTGCACGACTAAACCTGTTTCGAAATAAGCAAGATGTGTGATTTGTCTTGTATTTTTCCTTTTCTAATTCTTTTTTAGTCGGAATTTTCCTTTTTCTAAATTAACATTGCAATTATAATACCCATTTATTGAGTAACTACTCACTTTTTAAATAGGATTAATATCACGAAAAACCCTAAATTGGTACACTTCTGACAATTTTATCCCGAACTAATTTTTTTACCACCAAAAACTTTAAATTGGTACACTTGTGATAAATTTGCCCCGAACTATTTTTTTTACTACCAAAAACCCCACAATGGTATATTTGTGACAATTTTACCTCGAATTAATTTTTTAACCACCAAAAATCTTAAACTGGTATATTTATGACAATTTTACTCCGAACTAATTTTTTTATCATTAAAAACCCCAGACTGATACATTTGTGACAAATTTACGCTCCATTAGTGTCTGTTAAATTGGATTAATATCATGAAAAATCATAAATTGATAAACTTATGACAAATAGAGAGGTAAAACCCCAAACTAGTACACCCGTCAATTACCATGTGTCATCAAATTTAACAATTTGACAGTAAAATTTAACGGAAACTAACGGAGGGTAAATTTGTCACAGGTGTATCAGTTTGGAGTTTTTCGTGATCAAAAAATTAGTTCGGGGTAAAATTATCACAAGTGTATCAATGTAGGGTTTTTGATCGTCAAAAAAATAGTTCGGAGTAAAATTGTCACAGATGTACCGGTTTTGGGTTTTTTGTAGTAAAAAAACAGTTTGGGGTAAATTTATCACAGGTGTACTAGTTTGGGATTTTCGTAAAAGTTACAATATTGTCGTAAAAGCAAATGTACACGCACGATGTGTGACAACTAATTTAGATTAAACCAAATTAATATTACATGGCCTGTGATTTACAAACATTTAAGAAGCAAAGGAAACATAATCAAATATGTTAAGAAATATAGTATTTATACATATTAGATCATAATCTAGAAATGAATGTAAATGGTTATCGATAACAAATTATCTGATTTCAATTTTTATAATTTTGGAGATTTATGTTTTTGCATGTGAATTATTTTGGCGTATTTAAATTACTGCTTTCATTATAAGAATCATGATTTTTAGATTGAAATATGGGTTAATACCATGAAAAACCCCAAACTGGCACCTGTGACAAATTTATCTCAAATTAATTTTTTGACCATAAAAAACCCCAAGCTTATACAATTGTGACAAATTCACCCTCCATTAGTTTTCGTTAAATTTTATTGTCAAATTTCTAAGTTTGATGATATGTGACAATTAATGGGCGTACCAGTTAGGGGTTTTCACCGGTTTATCAATTTGTAGTTTTTCATGGTATTAATCTAATTTAACGAAAGGTAAATTTGTCACAAGTGTACCAGTTTAGGGTTTTTGATTGTCAAAAAATTAGTTTAGAAAAAATTTATCACAGATATATCAATTTTGAGTTTTTTGTGATTAAAAAATTAGTTTGACGTAAATTTACCATAAGTATACCAGTTTGAGATTTTTCGTGATATTAACCCCTTGAAATAATACAACAAGGGCCAGTTGATTGAATGAGTTCATGTAGTCATGGCCACGGGCCGATTTTGGCCCGGAACCGGCCCGGTCAAACCCGGGCCCGGCCCGTTGACCGGGCCCGCGGTTCGGAACCGGAACCGGCCCGTGGCCTACGGGCCCGATTCCAAATTATTTTTTTTAAATGATATTAATGTTTTTATAAAACAAATTGAACTCTAATTGCCATGCATTGTAAGTGCATTGATCTCCAATTGCAATGCTTGGCTTGGGTGTATTGAACTCTAATTACAAGGCTTGGCTTGGATTTTATAAACAACCCCTTTGATGGTCTCTTCATTCTCATTCGATGTAGGACTCTCGGTTTGCCTTGAACGCCTTCAATATGAGACTCTTGGCTTGTCTTCATGCAAATGCCAAGAGTTCCACATCGAATGGGAATGAAGAAACCATCAAAGGGGTTGTTTATAAAATCCAAGCCAAGCCATGAACATGTGAAGTTGTATGCCTTTTGTGGCTACGATCCTTTGCTAGTTAAGAGCAAAGGATTCCATTGGACCGCCTAGAATCGGACCGGACCAATGGTCCGGTTCCCGGTTCTATGGTTTGCCGATCCGGTTCCTAGTTCTAAAATTAAAAGACCGGTCTTACCGGTTCGGTTCCCGGTTTCGACCGGGAACCGATCACCCCTACAATTTTCATTTTGATTATAATTTATATTGAATAATTCATTATTTCATATTTTTATAATTATTTATTTTTTTATTTCATAATTTATTTTTAAAATTTTTAAATTACGAACCGGATCCGGCCGGTTCGGAACTGGAACCGGCCGGATCGGAACCGGAACCGCTAGGGGCGGTTCCGATTCCGGTTCACACATGGCCACGAACCGGAACCGCCGGTTCCGAACCGTGGCCATGACTTTGTTCATGCTCCAATGTGTGAAAAAAAATCTAATTTGAAGTCAAGTCACTAGTAAAATCAAAACATATTGGACTTTAGAATCAATATTGGAGGATTATGTGGGAATGGGATTATGCTTGGGTCACAGTCCGAAGGTTTTCGATGCACAAACGATCGTGAATCATCCAAAGAAATCAGGCAATGCTTCTCTAGTGTTGTCTAGAATATTTTGCGGCTAAAGGCTATTGGCCGAGAGAATAATAAAGAAAACAGCCAAAGCCTCTCTCCGGCTACGTGCATAATTCGATTTTCTTACAGGGAAAACAAGATGAGAATACTATTTACAAGTTGAGTAGAATTCACGAAACTGACCTATCTGAAGAAAGGAAAAACAAGATTTACGTACAGAAGTAATCTTGAATGAATCGATGGTGGTGGGGTGGGGTTAACGGACAGAACTGGGCACAGCAATTACATAATGATGGTGGGAGCCCTCTCTCGCACCGTATATACTTTAAGGATATGCGACATCATATGACACCTTGGAGCAAAGCAGCGCCAAAAGTAACTTTGCTCTCCTTGTATTGTAGCCTTGTGGATAAGAATCTTGAGTGGGCTCTCTCTACAATTCCTCGAATATCAGTACTTCAATAATTGGTCGACTTTCACTATTTCACGCATCCTTGTGTTCTTCACCATCCTCTTGGAAAAACCACCTCCGCTCTAATTTGACCCGGATCCATATCCGTATCGACACACGTATCGGCGTCCAGGATGAAAATTTGGCCACGGTTCTAAGATTCCCGTGTCCATACGATTGCTTTTTCACATGTCCGATCCTCGGAGATTCATGGCTCTGCAGGCTATGCTCTTCGGAACCGAATAGGCACTCTTGGGGTTGGCACGACCACCTCCTGTTCCGATTTTATCATGTTTAGATGGTCCTTTATCGTTTTGTCAAAGAGCCTATTCTCTGGGTTCTCCGCATAACACACATAGTAGCAACTCACACAAGCATGAGGCAGTGCCATGGCAATTCTGGTCTGCCAACAAATTGCATAAGGAAAAAGACAAAAAGCACTATTAGATGTCATCAATTAAGTATCTCGGTGATTGTTAAACAATCAAGATTGTCAAGTAAGGTGCACCTACCATTAGGTACCCAACGAAGAATGCAAGTAGGGAAATTGTGGCAGTGAAGCTTCCGCGTACTGTGACAGTCCAAGCAGCAACTACAATGACACAGATTGAGCCACTGCAAACTCCGGTGAGGAAGCAAATTGAGCTGGTGATGTCTGAGTCAACAATGGACTCCATTTCTTGTTTTTCAAATAGTTCCCATGTATCTTGGGATGCTTTCACAAAGCCTTTTCCATACGCTGCTATCTGTTGCACGAGTTTGATTAACAACACCGGCTTGAAACAATCAAGGTGAACTAGTTCACAATTGATGACTAGGCACATCACTGAGGAGAGGTTTGGGGCTAAGATATCTATGAAGGATATTTTATTCAAGATCTTAGCATCAACAATCAAATTCGGCAGCTTAAATAACAATCAGAATTCCTAAGTCACGAAGCACAAGAGAGTGCTTTCTTCTAGCCTCTAAGACTATCACCCAAAATCATCAACATTATTCTTTCAGATACCATGTAAAACCCAACTCATCCAGTTAGAGACTACTTCAACAATATTAACCACCAAATTCACAGCTTACGTCAATGTGTTGAATGGCAGAGGAAGTATCATCTAACACTTGTTAATATATTGATTCCTAGGTGACAATGATGCCCAGATGTGTTGCAGATATTATTTTTGCTATAACAAGCTATCCTCCTAAAAATTTTATAATAGGAAATGGAACAAAAGCGAACTTTACAGCACAAAAATTTCTCTCGGAACATTACCTGCACAAAGGCCCAGCCATTACCGTGTCTGAAGATAAAGTCCATCACTCTGAGACAGCAATGGGCACAAGAAAACATGAATTCATCTTCTCCCTGAAGCAAATTCAAACCTCGCGCAACAATTCTCAGTGCTTCGATGGTCGGAACAAAAAGAGATCCAAAACAAGCACTTCCCAAATTGTACGTCAATGCTCTCTGTAAGCAAATATGAGTAGTAGATTGCATTCCTCTGAGATAATACAGAGCAATGACCCGGCTTACTGTTATATTCGCTATATTTCTCATAACTTCAGTCACCCAAGCCAAGCTCAACACCAATACAATGATGATCAAAGGACGCAAGTAGAAGTTCAATGCCCCTATAACAGCTAAAAGCCACAAAGACATCCAAAGAAATCCAGCTCCAAGCATTGCATACGTGGGTTGGTTTATGTCTGGGAACTTTGAAACAGGTTCCAGCGATTTCAAGAATATGCTGCAACAGAACCGAGTCCGTTGCGAAACCCAGCATGCGTATAAGCCATTGCCAATGGCAAATGCAATGAAACAGACTCCTACGCCATCAGTAGGAGCCGTCTGGAAGCAAAGCAGCAGAACTCCAGCCGACAATGACATGCCGAAAGTGCTCCATAATATGAAATGGACCATGAACTTAGGCCATACCCTCACAGCTTTTTGCCAAGCAAATGCAAGAGTAATACTTAGAAAGGATGCAACTTCTGCTTGTGGAACAAAGTACTTCAACAGAGCTTTTTCCTTTCTTTTAATGTCCTCTGATGCCTCTATAAGACCTTGAACCCCCTTGAACACGAGAAAACCGACTAAACCGACTGCTATCACCAAGTGCAGGAGGAACAGGAAGAGAGATAGTTTGTTTGTGCAATTTCTTGAGTTCAGTGTTGCTATAGACTGCCCCAGAAAACGCAAAAAAAAATTAATGAGGAAAGTTAACTATAAATGAAACAGAAGCATCTAACTCTTCATCTCCATTCAGTAATTTCATCAGAACTCAAAGAATTAGAAATGCTGTACTTTTGCATCTTCCCTTTTGATTTGTCACGCACAAGAACACACGAACACACACGCACTGTACAGAGCGAGCTAGACTAGAAGATATCAAGGTGAAGCTTTTACCTGAGGAGTAGGTGTGGAGCGAGGTACGGAGCCATGAGAAGGGGGAGGCGTGGAGCGAGGTACGGAGACATGAGGTGGGGGAGGCGTGGAGCGAGGTACGGAGCCATGAGAAGGGGGAGGCGTGGAGCGAGGTATGGATGCATGAGCGGGAGAGGGAGTCGTCACTCTCCTCCCTCCATTGATGACAATCCTCAAAGGGTTCGTTGAGTCCAAACTCTGCAACATCGAAGCACGAAAGTCTGTCGGGTTCTGATAAGAACCCGCCACTCCTCCTTGAAATCCCACCTCACCTCTCTCCACATCCTTCGATTCCTCACCGCCCGATTTCACCTCTCCCTCCACCTCCTCCTCCTCCTCCTTAGCTCCTCTTCCTCCACCTTCACTCTCTCTCTCCACCGCCTACAACCACAACACACAACAAAAGAAAAAGCTTCAAACAAAGTTTCAAACTTTATCCACCAGAGCATTAGAAAAGACAGAGACAGAAAGGGATATGGAAATGGAAGGAGCCCCCAGAAAGACTAAAATTACAGGTTCTGCAGCAGCCCCCATGACGGCGGCTGCGGCAGCGGCGATCTCGATTCACCGGCGACGGCGAAAGCGGCTGCGGTGCTGGTCGTGGCTGTGGTGGTGTCTGGAATGCTGCCTTTCTTGGAGGCCGGGTGCGTGCGTGTGAATTGTTTTTCTTGTTTCGGGAGTGATGTTGGTTATCGCTATTGGCCGTACCTCACCCTTTTTTTAAGACAAAAATGCTTTTTGAATCTTACCTCACTGTGTATCTGAAAGACGAAGTAGGACCACCCTCCCCCACCACCCACACACAACAAGAGAACCCCCATCGCCACGCGCCTCGAGCTCCACTCGGCGACACGCGCCGGTGACCATTGCGCCGTGCTAAAGGAGATTTGTCAGACACGGGTTTAGAATTTCAACAGCACGTGGTAATGAGGGGTCTGGATCCCCTGCGCGCCACGCGAACAGGTTTGGTCAAGGGATTGGACGGCCGAGATTGGTCGGGAGAGAGTTCTGACCAGATCACGAATCACGATGAATCATCATACATTTCTCGCTGTCTGGCAGGCACCAGCACCTCCACCACACCAACCCGTCCACGCAACTCCAACGTTCGTGTTGGACCGTAATTAGGGAACGTTTCATGAAGATTCTGGATGAGCAACTTATGCAAGAGTAACGAGAGTCTAATGTTACTTGCAAAACAACAAGCACATTGAGTTCGCTGAAAGTTCATCATCTCTTTCCTGAGTTTGCTGCTTAAGTAAATTCGGCAATTACAGAAAATCCCGTTGCTGATACGAGCTCTCATCGACTCCCGACATTCGTGAACGCGTTATTGTTATCATACAGGTTGTCAATATATGATGGCGCAAATCCCAAAATTGATTCACAATACGACCTTGATCTTTAGTTGTGTGTAGAGAGATTGAACAGAGAATGACGTTGTATTAGATGAGTCCTACCAAAGGTTGAACTAGCGACCACTTCAATAAGCGACGGCCAACGGGCATTCGGCCCTACTCAGAAAAAGGCATTGGGGTGGGATCGGAAAGTATCAGGTCTGAGGTTCAATTTCTGTGACCACCGCATATATATGTACATAGAAGAAAAAAGTGAGACAAAAAAACAATAAATATTAAGCAACGAATTAATAGTCCAAAGCTAGCCGATGTGAGACCATTTCTTGTTAGAAAGACGACACGAGCAAGCAACTCTCAGGCTTTTGCTTTTCGTTCAAATCCTGTCATATGCCCATGATGCCTTAGAGGCCAAGAAATCAACATTTGGGTCCATTAAGAGCGATGTAAAAGTACGTGTGAGTTTTATCCAATTGAAAAAATTTAAAAAAAAATTACGTGTAAGTTTAATAATAATAATTTTCCAAAAAGTTCCCACTTTGTACGTAGTCGCACAAAACAAATTGATTACTATCGTCCCCATATCACTTACATTATGATATCCTGGACGATGAATAATGTATTGGCAAGTGGGGGTGTTGCAAATACTAAAGTATACAAAGTCGTACTAGACTCAAATTAATAAATAAATCATTTTAGATTTAAGAGATACGGTTGCCAAAAATAACTGGGTAATGATGGTCAAATGATTGATTTGAGACCGACTAATCAAATATTCATCTCGTGAACTATCTCCAACCTTATACATTGACAAATGTTTCGAAAGGAATGGACTTTTTGGACGCCAGAAGATACGTACGCTAAATCAATTTGAACCGTATACACTTTTTAGGACCAGATGCCCGAGCTACCCAACAACGTCGTTTCTCTTGCTTCGGAGCGTGCCGGTCAAAATCGCCCACATGCTCAATTGGGCATTAAAAATTAGGAAAATAGTCAAATCAAAGGTGGTGGAGGGGCAACATTAATCTGACGGCCATCATCATCATCACCATCACGTGTTGGCTTCTGACTCCTTGTCTGAACACTTTTTTTTGGGGATGTGTGGTGGGAGGAACGTGACAAAAGGGGACCGTCTGATCTGATGACTTGGATCCACCTCAGCAGCTCGTCAATAATTGACCAACAAGTCAAGAGCTCCTCATTTGTCCTAACCAAACTGAGGAAGAAAATTGGACCGACGTACATGCATGCATTGGGTCAGTTTAACAGCGAGTGATCCCTCAATATGATTAATGACTTTTAATCTATAAATATCACAATTTAAGTAAGATAAAATTTTCGTAATGTTAGCACTGCTTGCTCCCTCTCTCTATACAGTGCATAACCTCAGTTGGATAGCAAATTTTCTTGAACCGAAGACACAAGAAACGTGGCCCTAATGTGGTTAACAACATCATCTAACTAGGAACAGCCAGTGAGTGATAATGACATGAGGGCAGAGTGATCGTTGGGGCAAGGCCCAGATGTTACGCCCTCCAACTCGAGCTGAACACCGTCCAGATCCGTATAAACAATACCTGCAACGCTCCTACTCAAAAGTACTGGAAGCTCGTCAAATGTAACTACTCTTCTAAAAACAGGTGAATTTAATTTCGGGCACACAATCGATAACCCCGCTGAGCTTGTGCATAACGTAAAAACATGCACTTTTTTACCCTTCCATCGAGTTTACCATCACTCATTCACATATAACATGGACAACAAAATATTCTAATAATAAAATAATTCGTAACATTACTTAATCACACTTTTTCAGGAGTTCGATATCCAATCGCAATTGATGGGGATCTTTTCGCCAAGTAGCTCATCGTATTAGGCGCATTTGCAATCTAGGACTAGATAGCATTTTATAGGCCGTTTCTTATAATGTTTTGCTCGTCAGCTTTGCAACTTGTTGTAGTTCACTCTGGAAAAGCTGTGAACTAGTCGGACAATTTTCTCAAGTCGTTAATGGACACCCCCGTAAGGCTATTACCTGTGATACAAGTATACAAGTGAAGTGCTGTGTTCATTGGCGATAGATTTGAGCTGTAAAATGCTACGTTGATCACGTGAGTCGTAGGAGTGATTGACGGCACATTTCATATTTCATGAGTTGCACCATCAAAAGTTTTTTCTTTTCCCTAGAGATCCTTTGATGCCAGACAGTGAGGAAACATGATTACCACAAGTCATTTCCTACACACACGTTATGCAATCAGAGTCTTTTGAGGAAAATCTTTTCAACCCTGCAGTAGCTAAACCTGTTAAGTAAAGTTAATGACCCCTCATTTGAAGATTCAGAAGTGACCTGCCATAACATTTTGCCACAAAAAACATCATTTGCCTTCTTGGAGAATAGTATGAAGCAAGTAGGATACTTCATCCCTGATTAGAAACACCCATTCAGAGTTTCTGGTATAGTGCTATTCTTGAAGCATTAATAAATATGAGAGGTGCCATGAAGTACAAATTCTGATCTTAATATCTTCTGCGCCTTAAAAAAAGGAGCACGTGGAAAAAAAGGATGCATATCTTTCACAGTCCCAACACTTTGCCCATCTATTTTTGTAAGTCACGCGACAACCGAAGCATCTTTTATCGAGGAGACAACAATGTCATAGTGATTTCATTTGAAGAATGCAGCAGTTTGCTAGAAGTGTGTTCTTGAACCAGCTTCCTTTCATGGAAAAAACCTGGCTCCTTTGGAGGAGGCAATTCATTGTCACTTCCCAGCATCATAATCACTGCAGACATGCTCGGCCTATCCTCAGGACATTGCTGTACGCACAACAGAGCAACATGTATAGACCTCAATACTTCAGCAGTCTTATACGACGTAACGAACTCATCGAGCAGTTCTAGGGACCTGTCTTCTGTAAAGAGTCTCCAAGCCTGAAGCAAAGACTCCAAACCATTAGGGGCAGTTCTTGGTTTTAAAAGGTGATAAATATCGGAGCTTACGTGTCCCACAAGATTATGATGGTGGTCCGGATGACGAAACCCTCTGTTTCTCTTCCCTCTAACAGTCTCAAGCACCAGAACACCATAGCTAAAGACATCTGATTTCATTGAGAAAACTCCATCGATGGCATACTCTGGAGACATGTAGCCGCTGAAGAAATTGATGGGTTAAGAAATATCAATTCAAAAGCAACTTCAGCACAGAGATCATAACTTTAGAAAAAAGTCCTTACTAAGTTCCAACCACTCTCATAGTGTTTGCCTCTGTCTCATTCCCTGCAAAGCATCTAGCCGAGCCAAAATCAGAGATCTTAGGGTTCATCTCATTATCTAACAATACATTGCCAGCTTTTAGATCTCTGTGGATGATCCTGAGTCTGGAATCTTGATGAAGGTAAAGAAGCCCCCTAGCAATTCCATTAATGATGCCAAAGCGAGTTGACCAGTCAAGTAGCTTTCTCTGGTTTTGATCTGCCAAATTTTCATTCACGTTAGTAAAGCATGTTCCTATTCAAAAAGAGGACTAAGGCATTAAGTCAGTGTTTCATTAAGCCAATGGTACAATTAACTTAATAATCCAAAGCTGGCCGATGTGCGACCATTTCTTGTTAGAAAGACGAGACGAGCAAGCAACTCTCAGACTATTGCTTTTCGTTTAGATCCTGTCATATGCCCATGATGACTTAGAGGTCGAGAAATCAACATTTGGGTCCATTAAGAGTGATGTAAAAGTACGTGTAAGTTTATCCAATCGAAAAAATTAAAAAAAAATGTACATGTAAGTTAATGACCTCTCATTTGAAGACTCAGAAGTGACCTGCCACAACATTTTGCCACAAAAAACATCATTTGCCATCTTGGAGAATAGTATGAAGCAAGTAGGATACTTCATCCCCGATTAGAAACAACCATTCAGAGTTTCTGGTATAGTGCTATTCTTGAAGCATCAATAAATACAAGAGGTGCCATGAAGTACAAATTCTGATCTTAATATCTCCTGCACCTTAAAAAAGGAGCGTGTGGAAAAAAAAAAGATCCATATCTTCCACAGTCCCAACACTTTGCCCATCTATTTTTGTAAGTCACACGACAACCGAAGCGTCTTTTAACGAGGAGACAACAATGTCATAGTGATTTCATTTGAAGAATGCAACAGTTGGCTAGAAGTGTGTTCTTGAACCAGCTTCCTTTCATTGAAAAAACCTGGCTCCTTTGGAGGAGGCAATTCATTATCACTTCCCAGCATCATAATCACCGCAGACATGCTCGGCCTATCCTCAGGACATTGCTGCACACACAATAGAGCAACATGTATAGACCTCAATATTTCAGCAGTCTTATACGACGCAACGAACTCATCGAGCAGTTCCAGGGATCTGTCTCCTATAAAGAGTCTCCAAGCCTGAAGCAAAGACTCCAAACCATTAGGGGCAGTTCTTGATGTTAAAAGGTGATAAATATCAGAGCTTACATGTCCCACAAGATTATGATGGTGGTCCGGATGACGAAACCCTCTGTTTCTCTTCCCTCTAACTGTCTCAAGTACCAGAACACCATAGCTAAAGACATCTGATTTCATTGAGAAAACTCCATCGATGGCGTACTCTGGAGACATGTAGCCACTGAAGAAATTGATGGGTTAAGAAATATCAATTCAAAAGCAACTTCAGCACAGAGATCATAACTTTAGAAAAAAGTCCTTACTAAGTTCCAACCACTCTCACAGTGTTTGCCTCTGTCTCATTCCCTACAAAGCATCTAGCAGAGCCAAAATCAGAGATCTTAGGGTTCATCTCATTATCTAACAATATATTGCCAGCTTTTAGATCTCTGTGGATGATCCTGAGTCTGGAATCTTGATGAAGGTAAAGAAGCCCCCTAGCAATTCCATTAATGATCCCAAAGCGAGTTGACCAGTCAAGTAGCTTTCTCTGGTTTTGATCTGCTAAATTTTCATTCACGTTAGTAATGCATGTTCCTATTCAAAAAGAGGACTAAGGCATTAAGTCAGTGTTTCATTAAGCCAATGGTACTATTATTGTTCTGTTTCCTCTCCGTTTCACAAGTAAACAACACACAGGTGCTAGATCCAATTGTTAGACCTCTCGACAAACGACTCAGAAGCCAGTGCTACATTAATAGTATTATAAAGCTTACAAGCTCTAGCATGCTTTATGGAATTGTGGAAGTAAGACAAACCAAAGAGCCAGGAGTCCAAGCTGTTGTTGGGCATGAACTCGTAGATCAACAAAACTTCTTCCTGAATGCAGCATCCAAGAAGCTTCACGAGGTTTCGGTGCTGAAGCTTTGAAATATATAGGACTTCATTCTTGAACTCGTGTAGCCCTTGCCATGAGTTCCTCGAAAGTTTCTTCACTGCGATTTCTTGGGCATCCTCCAACACCCCCTGCAAATTGTTGTCATACATCAACTTTCTAATTATTTTGCTCGCTATCTTTTTGGTGGCTTGAATGCTCACAGTAATTTTAACCTTTTCAAAATTGAGTTGTATAGCCTCTCATCTTCATCTTCAAATCGTGTGTGAGAATTTTTAAGAGGAGCTGATAGTTTAAAAGCCTGTGATAATATCAATCAATATAGGAAAAAAATCAGGAAAAGATTCATGAAATTACAAACAAGCCGATTTAAGTTGCCGATGAACGTTGTGAAAATAATAACTAAAACGGCCATTGCAGTCTAATCCTTTGGAGAACTAAAATAAGGTCTACAGGGCAAGTATCTTCTAACGCAGGTATTTTACCATGCTGAAGAAAAACAGGGGAATCTCATCAAGTATTTTAGTGTAATTCACGAGGATAGTATGCATTATTTTATCACCTTGTAGACAGGTCCAAAACCGCCCTCCCCCAACTTATTTTCTTCTGAGAAGTTAATTGGTAGCAATAGCTATTGTACCCAAGTCAAACACTGGTAACTCAAGATCTTCCTTTTGGCATCCAGAGTTCTCTCCTGTTTCAAAACAGTCATCTTTACCTGCAGCAAGAACAAAGATGTGGTCAAAGAACATGCAGGGATATAAGATGGGTGCTACGACAAAAATAAGGCATATTGTGAAAACAAAAAGAGTGCCGTAATAGAAAAGATACTTGGATATCTTGCAAAATACATACTTGCATGTAACAAAAGGCTAGTTCAAAAGCTAAATGGAGTGCGCAGAAATCATTATGAGGGGGTCTGCTCTAAATTCCCCTATTGTTCTGAAGATTTTTATCCTTAAAAACTAAATGGAGTGCGCAGAAATCATTATGAGGGGGTCTGCTCTAAATTCCCCTATTGTTCTGAAGATTTTTATCCTTAAGAACCATGGAATCATTTTCTTCCTACATAAGTTAGGCTTGGCCAATTCTATTGCTTAATCTGATATGTCTAGATACCAATTGCCAATTCGAAACCAAATTTTAAATAGTTAGTCAATTGTCAGCGATTTACCTAATTAGCACAATGAGTAAAATCAGTGAGAAATTTGAGTTCACAAAATGGGAAAAAAAACCACATATAGAAAAATTTCACTCCAATATCATTGTACCAAAGAACCAGCAGATTAGGAAGTCCTATTCATCCACTAGTCTGGCGCACACTAGGAGTGGATGGAACAAACTGCAAGTGAGATCGATGGTAACACACAGCATAATATGGCTTACCTTCAAGATGCTTCATTTTCTTCCTCTTGTTCTGTAGAATACAGTAAGTTAGAACCAGACAAGGGCAAACAACCGCGAAAGATATTGCCAAGCCCACGAACAGCTTGTGCTTCTTCTGCTTTGACTCTAGTAGATCTAAGACAAGCAGCAGGGTATACAGATCAAGAGTTAGAACCAGTTATTACTGGTACAACACTTCTGTAAATGATTTGTCAAAGTTGTGGGACTATTTTTCTCTTCGGGTTTTAGCCAATTCTTGTCTATACTATATAAATACCTGATTCTGAGACTGCCATCCTGATGTAGAGGTCTTGCCCATTTTGGTTTAGCTCTCTAATGTCAATTAACTCTCCAAACCACAGCAAGCAACCGCTCCCTCCTTCTCTGATGTCCAAGTTCGAATAAGACAAACAGGAACAATTTTTCTTGCAAACTTCTTGGCATTCTTGAAGACTCATAGTCTTGTTAAACCAAGAATTACTTGTATCTGGCAATTTCACCCCAGGATACTTCACAAATATGTCCGTTCTACAATCCAGAGGAGTTCTCCGGACACACCCATTTGACCAATCCAAGTTATCCCATTGTTGAGAGTACTTGGGTGTGAATCCTTTCACGCACCCGCATACTGGGGACTCATCAATCTTACAGCTACCGTGGGCACCACAAAATGCATAGTTGTCACAGTTGTCTATCGGTACACTATGGTAAAGCTCCCAATTCTGTGTTCGAACAATCCAACTGAAGCGTTGGAAGATGCCATTTGAACTTAATACTAGCCTGGAAATGAACGAACTGTCAAGGAGATCGAAGTGGTAGCAAATCTCATCGTCATCCAACACAAATTCGAAACTGTAATATTGGTTAGGATCTAGATCGGGCCTTCCACTGAATCGAACACCATTCCATGGTCCCGACCGGAACTTGACTTCAGAACCTTGCCTCAGTAGGATTTCGGGGAAGCCACTTGGGTCAATTTTATATGTAAAGTCACCTGGAGAAGGATCGTCAATGCTCTTCCATGACGTCAAATAGCGTTCGAAGCCGGTCGTTCAATTTATTCCCATTTTCATGCCCGCTAGAAGCGTGTCTGTTGGATAATCGAAACTCTGCCACAATAAAATACTAGAACCACTTCCATCTACATCTTTCACAACAAGATTTCCTGAATCCAAGAGCTGTGCGACTGGATTTCGTGCATTTGTAGACGAGTTGGATGACCAAATTTCACTTCCATTCGCATTCAGAAGGACAAGATTTCCCAAGCCAGCAAACTTCAAAGTGGCCGATGAATCCACAAGCGGTGTGTCTCTATTTGCAACCCATACTACTGTAGATGTGGTATCCTTTTTGTACCATATCCCAAGATATCGCCTCGAGGGGACACCGGGGCTGAAGAATCCTAGTTCAAACGTCCCACGAGCCGAAACTAGGCTCTCACCATCTTGGATGGACCCATTCACAGTGATGGTATCTAGCGCCTCGGAAGTTTGAGCAACGTAAGGTGAAGAGGCATAAAAAAGAAGAATCATGGAAAAAGACAGTATGGTTCTCATTCTGTTCGAAGCAACGCCAAGATTATCACAGAGGCTGATTGAACAACCACGGGCAAGTTACAATTAGTATTATAGCTAAAATGTTGCATCCGTTGGAATTTCAAGGTCGACGCTTGCAAGTCATTCAGAGATAGCTTCCAAATATCTCGGAGCAAGTCTTTTTCTTGAGTAAAAGCTAAATTTGGCGTCTTATATTGAAAGCACTTGGAGTTTTCCACAGTTGAGAACAGGTCTTTTCATCAACTTGGATGGTTACAAGTCTTTTGTATCGAGAAGGATTCCAAGCTGCCGTGCAACCAAAGATGAATGACGCGTTGGTTCAAAGAATGGAATGACAAGATTTTTCCATAGTTGATCCACTTGACAATATCATTGCGCATGACTAAGTATAAATCGGTAATATGGTAAATCTAGTTTGCCCAGTGATTAAAAACGGATGAATCTGTGGCTAGTATTGATTGCTGATATTACTTGTTAGATCACTGAAAAACTTGGTACATCTGTGTAAGTAGTACTAGTTATTGATATAGTTGAAATTACTTCAGAATAAAGTGAAGTTACGAAACACGCATAAATTTTACTAATATTAGATAGGCTGAATATTTTAAAGACCCTCAAACTTTGTGCCTTTTTGAACTTTAAAACCTATCGATATAAATACTAGTATTTACTCTCTCTTTTTTTCAAATATAGCATCATTTGGTCTTTTCTTTTTTTGGGTCCGTCAGCATCACTTCGTTAACGACTGAGTTATATTGACATGCTGCCAAGACCCCGGTTGTTGTGGCAACATTTAATATTAGTAATAAAAAAGATAAATTAATAACGAAAGGGAAGAAAAGGAGAGAACGGGAGGAGGAAGAGAGAGAACTAGTCACCTTCTTCACAGCCACCATCAACGAACCACAACAACCAATCACCACCACATCACAACCGTCGAAGTGAGATCCATGAACCAGAGAGACAGAGAGAGAGACTATTAAGCATCCTTCCCTTCATCCCCGGCTTACCAAAATACCTTTTCGTGGAAAAAATGTCTCCATTCCAGTCACTAGTCACAACCATTAAGGAGTGTCTGAGGTGACTGATCTCTGAAACACCGTGAGAAAAGTTAAAACACCCATTTTAAGGAGTGTCTGATCTCTGAAACACCGTGTTGAAATACAAAGTTACGTGTAATTTCAGTATTTTTCAAGGATTAGAAGGTGAACGTATGGTCGAAAAGTAATACAGTTCTTTCACTGTCCCAACAATTTTTTTACTGATTATCTCTGGAGTTGAATCACACTAGCCGTCGTTTATCGAGCAGATCACGTTGTCATTGTGATTTCGTTTGGAGAAGGTGATAACTGGCTAGAAGTAGTGTGTTATTGAAGCAGCTCCCTCTCATTGAAAAGATCTGCTCCTTCAGAACCGGCAGTTCCATGTCACTTCCCAGCATCACAACCACAGCAGATACACTCGGCCTGTCCTCGGAGCATCCCTGCACACATAGTAGACCCACATGCATGCATAGACCTTAGTACTTCAATAGTATCGTATGAGTTCTCGACCAAATTATCAATCAATTCCGTGGACCTGCCCTCTGTAAATAGTCTCCAAGCCCTACCCAACTCACGCCAAAACATAAGAGGCAATTCTTGATGTTGGAAGGCCAAAAATTTATAACTTACATGTCCTAGAAGATTACGACTGTAGTCGGGATGATGAAATCCTCCGTTTCTTTCCTGCTAACCATCTCCAGCACCAAAATACCATAGCTAAAGACTTCGGATTTCATCGAGAAAACTCCGTCGATGGCATATTCCAGAGACATGTAACCACTGTAGAAATCAATGCATTGAGAGACCATCAGCTTTCGAGCAAGTGGTGCACAAGGTCACAACTTTCTGCTCTTAAAGTTCTTACTATGTTCCAACCACTCAGTTAGTGCTTGCCTCTGTCTCGGTCCCTGCAAAGCTTTTAGCCAAGCCAAAATCAGAGATCTTGGGGTTCACTCTAGCTTTTACGTCTCTGTGAATAATCCTGAGTCTGGAATCTAATGAAGAAGGTAAAGAAATCCCCTAGCAATTCCATTGACGATGTGAAAGCGGCTCAACCATTCTAGTAGCTTCCTCTGCATTTCCTCTGTCAAAAAGTTATTTGAATTAGCAAAGTCTGCAGATGTAGTAACTTAAAGGGAGAAGTAAATAAAGTATTAATAAGTTTATAATTTTGCTAAATGATGCTGCTCTAGTAAGTTTCCTTTTTCACTGGAACACACGACGTTGACATGCTAGGTCTAATCATGAGACCTTTTGTCAAAAGCTTCCAGTAATTAGGTATATTCCGTGAGATTTTATGGGATCACTATCAACTGTTCTAAAAACTTAAGCTGTTAAGTGAAGGTGTAGTTTAATATTTAATTACTTTAACACTCCCCCTCAAGTTTAGTCTGGTCTTTTTGACTAGTACTAAGCGTGGACATATTTAATTGGGAAGGCAAATGGGGTCTGTAAAGATTTGAACCTAGGACATCCAGCTTTGATACTATGTAACAGCTCTAATACCATATGAGATTTTGTGGGATCACTGTCAACTATTCTAAGGGAATAAGCTGTTAGATGAATGCGTGATTTATTATTCGATTACTCTAACACTCCTCATCACGCTTAGTGAGGTCTTTTTGCCCAGTACTAAGCGTGAATATATTTAATTGGGGAGGCAAATAGGGCTCAAAAAGATTTGAACTCGGGACCTGATTCTGATACCATGCGATAATTTGTGGGACCACTACTAACTGTTCTAAAAGCTTAAACTGTTAGATGAAGGCGTGGTTTAATATTTAATTACTCTAACGCAATCATCAAGAAAGAGTATCTCTGAGCTTATACAAAACTTCCAGCATGTTTTCGAGGAACCGAGGAAGAAAGCATTAGGCAAAAACTCATAGATCAACAGAACTTCCTGAATGCCGTATCCTAGAAGTTTCACAAGGTTGCAATGCTGAAGCTTGGGAACATATAGAACTTCATTCTCGAATTCGTGCAGGCCCTACCTTGAGTTCCCTGAAAGCTTCTTCACTGCAATTTCTAAACCATCCTTCAACACACCCTGCAAAAGTTCAATTTGTGTTTAAACGAAACAAATAATGTTGCACCCTAATTTCGCTCGCAGTAGCTTTAGCATTTTGGAATCAAGTTTTCAGCCTCATACCTACATCTTGAGATAGCATGTTAGAATTTTGGAATAGTTGAATTACGACGAGATTCATTAAGTAATTAAGCCATGTGACAAACCGGGTGGTCAGATTGCCGATGAATGTGCAGAAGTTACTAAAAAGGCCATCATAATCATTTCCTTTCAAGAACTGAAATGAGGTTTGTGTCCTTTAACGCGAATATACTATCAAGCTAGAGAAAAACAAGAGAGTTGTGATCGTATTTTGCATACATTGATCATCATAATGTATTTCTTGAGGATAGAATGCATGATTTAGTACCTTGTAGACAGGGCCAAAACCACCATCGCCAACCTTATTCTCTGTTGAGAATATATTGGTCGCCACCGCTACTGTAACCAAGTCAAATAAGGGCAACTCCAGATCTGCCTTTTGGCATTCAAAGATGTCTCCTGATTTAATACTGTTCCTTTTACCTGCGGAAGAATTACAAATAGTAATTTCCTAAAATCATGTATAATTTTGAGCGATTATTGCCAGTTGTTCTAAAAACTTAATTCCTTAGATGAAATCATCATTTAAATTTGAATACACAAACACCCCCCTTAAAGCCACTAGATGAAAACATGGTTTACATCTAAATACTACGATACTCCCCATCACGCTTAGGTTGGACTTTCGCTTGAAATTGGAGCATGAAATTAAGTATAATTGGGGAGACAACTAAGGAGCTTAATATTTGAACTCATAGCCTCTTGCTTTGCTACCACGTAGAATCCGTAGAATTTTCTTAACTGCTATAAAAGTTAAATTATCATATGAAAGCATGATTCGATATTTAAGTACTCTATTAGGCATAAAAAAAAACTTCACTGAAGATATTTCTTGGAAACTTAGAACTCGTGATTTTGCTATGCAAAGAATGAAAAGCATCAGATTGAGAAAGTAGCAGGAGAAGGCCATCAAAGTGATGTATACAATGAGCTTCATATATCTGCCACGCAGATGCCTTAAGGATTTGATTGAGCTTGAGGGTAACCAACCTTTTCTGTTCATCATAGAACCACAACCTCTATTCCTTTACGCGGAATAGTAAATGACCATTAATCAAGAACCTGATAAAGTCCATAAGCTGAAATAGGTCCGATAATACGGATTTCAAGCAATTATGGCTTATTATCCGTTGTCACCATTTTTCTGACCAAAAAAAAAAAAACCGTTGTCACCGTTTCAACTAACTTTGCACAATCGGGAGAAAAATCAGTAAGAATGTCTCTTGCTTGTGTTAGGTGCGTTATTCATGAGGTCCTACTTGTAGTTAGGCGTTCCACTCCGTCGAAGATCATTCCATGGTCCTGAACTGAACTTAACAGTGCGGCCCTGCTTCAATCGTACCTGTGGGAAGCCATTTGGGTCAAGTTGACATGTGAAGTTACCTGGCGCAGTCATCAATGCTCTTCCATGATGTCAAATGGCGGTTGAAGCCTGCTGTGTTATTCATTCCTGTCCTCATCCCGGTAGAAAATATATCTGTAGGATTATCAAAACTCGGCCGTAGATCACTTCCATCTGTTGGGATTTTGGAACCAAAATCCCATAGACTTGAATGAGAAGTGTGTGGGTGAAAGTGTCCCACATAGGGTAGAAGAGAGATGGGAGATGGGTTCAAATAGTTGAGCCTCACAAATGGGTTTGGGCCCCAAGGGGTACCCCACTTTTGTGGAAGAGAGAGGACCTACGTCAAGCTAGGTCGGTCCACCTCCCGCGCGCGCACCGCCGCCGTCCGGCCGGCTCGGCTCGGTTCGGTTCCGGGTCCACTCTCTATCGGTTTTTTTTTTATTTTTTTTTTCGAACAGACACGTTGTTTAGAAATTATTTATTTATTTATTTTTGGACAAACAAACATGTCTGTTCGTGAGGTTCGGTTCGCCCGAACGAAAACCGAAGCCCTTCGCTACTATTCACGAAAACTCGCGACTCTTCATTTTTCGTCACTTGAATAAGACCGAACAGTTTAGTTCGGAATATAGATATCACTTCGTGGCATTCATTTTTTCAAGACGCACTCTACGCATATTCACTTCATCATTGTCATTTGGTGCGATTGTTCTGCAAAATTGCGTTCGTTGGAGTCCTCCGAATACGTACCGCTTCGGAGGAACGAGATCCGTTCTATCCCTGGGAGACGATTGTCCAATATCCCTGACCGATTGAGGGGCCAAATTCGTCTTAAGGACACGACGTTAATTCGTTGGGCTCGGATCAACATTCTGCTTATTTGGTTGTACTGCTTTCAGGTTAGTTTTTCCTAACGTTTGATTTTAATTTCTGATATACGAACTTAGCCGACTACAATCTTAAGACGAATTTTGCTTCGGTTCTGTTCGTATATTCTTATGCGTTGTTCATATCAAATATTTGTATAGTTCGTATGTTCCTTGTCATATCGTATAGAATACGATTCTATTTGCACATTCTGTTCGTTAACGAATTTTTCGAATATTGTTCATATTAGAAATTTTCAATTCTGTTCGTGAATATGGTATGTGTTTATATTTCAGAAATGGCTTCGACTTCGGTTAATCCTGTTCCGAATCACGGAGAAAAGCCAGAAAAGTTCAATGGTACGGATTTCAAGAGATGGCAACAAAAGATGTTGTTCTATCTCACGACCTTGAACTTGGCTAGATTCCTCAATGAGGATGGTCCTAAATTGGACGTTGGAGAGACAAATAAAGAAAAGCTTGCTGCTGTGGACGCATGGAATCATTCTGACTTCCTGTGTCGCAACTATGTCCTCAACGGTCTGGACAATACTCTCTATAACGTATATAGTCCGCTAAAAACGGCTAAAGAGTTATGGGATAGTCTGGACAAGAAATACAAAACCGAAGATGCCGGATTGAAGAAATTCATTGTCGGTAAATTTCTGGACTTCAAGATGGTTGATTCAAAGACCGTCTCAAGTCAGGTTCAAGAGCTTCAAGTGATTATGCATGATATTCATGCTGAAGGAATGACTCTAAGTGAGACATTTCAAGTGGCTGCATTCATTGAAAAATTGCCACCATCCTGGAGAGATTTCAAGAATTATCTCAAACACAAGAGAAAGGAGTTGTCACTTGAAGACTTGATTGTTCGGTTGAGGATAGAGGAAGACAATAGAAATTCCGAAAAGAAAGTTGGCAGCAATTTGGCGGTCTCAAGGGTCAATGTTGTTGAAGAAGGATCAAAACCCAACAAGAAGGAAAAAATAGTAAGTCTGGAGAGGGATTCACCCAAGGCCTGAAAAAGTTCGTTGGCAAGTGCTTCAACTGTGGCAAGTCTGGACATCGAGCCAAAGACTGCAGAGCCAAGAAAAGACAGAAAACTCAGGCTAATGTGGTGGAAGAAATTTCCAATGGTGTTGATGATATCAATCTAACTGCCATGATATCCGAGTGTAATATGGTGGGAAATCCCAAGGAGTGGTGGATTGATACTGGAGCAACTCGTCATATTTGCGTCAATAAATCAATGTTCTCATCTTACATGCCTATGGAAGGTGATGAAAAACTCTACATGGGTAATTCATCGACCTCTAAGGTTGAAGGTGTTGGAAAGGTTGCTCTAAAGATGACATCTGGGAAAGTTGTGACACTAAATAATGTGCTACATGTGCCAGACATACGCAAGAATTTAGTGTCCGGATCTCTTCTTAGCAAGAATGGCTTCAAGTTGGTTTTTGTATCCGATAAGTTTGTACTCTCCAAGAATGAGATGTATGTAGGAAAGGGTTACCTCAGTGATGGTCTTTTCAAGTTAAATGTAATGACTGTTGTACCCAATGTTGTTATGAATAAAGCTGTTTCTGCTTATGTGCTTGAGTCTCCTAATTTATGGCATGATAGATTAGGACACGTTAACTATAAGTCGATAAAGAAATTAATGAACATGGGATTATTGCCAAAATTCGAATGTTCTAGTGAGAAATGCCAAGTGTGTGTTGAATCTAAATTTTCTAAGCCTCCTTTTCATTCTGTAGACAATAGAGTCTCAGAACCTTTAGATTTAATACACACAGATATATGCGATATGAAATCAATACCGTCAAGAGGTGGTAATAAGTATTTTATCACATTTATAGATGACTGCTCGAGGTATTGTTATGTTTATTTGCTTAGTAGCAAAGATGAGGCTGTGAATGCTTTTAGAATTTATAAGTCCGAAGTTGAAACTCAGTTGAATAAGAAAGTTAAAATGATAAGAAGTGATAGAGGAGGTGAATATGAATTTCCTTTTGAGGAAATTTGTACTGAGTTTGGTATCGTTCACCAAATGACTCCTCCTTATACGCCGCAATCTAATGGAGTGGCAGAAAGGAAAAACCGGTCTTTAAAGGAAACAATGAATGCATTGTTGAATAGTTCCGGTTTACCACAGAATTTGTGGGGGGAAGCTGTTTTGACGGCGAATTTTATTTTAAATAGAGTGCCCCACGAAAAACACAACAAACTCCCTATGAGAAATGGAAAGGCGAATGCCTAACTTGAATTATCTCAAAGTGTGGGGGTGTTTGGCTAAGGTTGCGGTTCCTAAGCCTAAAAAGGTTAAGATAGGACCAAAGCGTTGATTGTGTTTTTATCGGATATGCTCGTAATAGCAATGCATATCGTTTTCTTGTTCACAAGTCGAGATCCCGATATACATGTTAATACGATAATTGAATCAAGGGACGCTTCGTTCTTTGAAAATATATTTCCGTATAACATAGTATATGAGCCAATTGATAATAATAAGAGGTCTCGAGATACTATATCTAGAAATGATCCAATTGAGGATGAACCTAGACGTAGTAAAAGACAAAGGACTTCCACGTCTTTTGGACCTGATTTCTTCACGTATCTGTTAGAGAATGAGCCTCGGACATTCAAAGAAGCTGTGACTTCGCCAGAAGCCCCGTTCTGGAAAGAAGCTATCAATAGTGAAGTTGAATCCATCTTGTCAAACCATACATGGGAATTGGTTGACCTTCCTCCTGGTAATAAACCACTACAATGTAAGTGGATTTTCAAGAGGAAAATGAAAGCGGATGGTGCTATTGATAAATATAAGGCTAGGCTTGTAGTAAAAGGATACAAGCAACGAGAAGGTCTTGATTATTTTGATACTTATTCACCTGTTACTAGAATTACATCCATAAGGATGCTAATTGCCATAGCAGCGGTGTATAAGCTTGAAATCCATCAAATGGATGTTAAGACGGCCTTCTTAAACGGAGATTTGGAAGAAGAAATATATTTGGAACAACCCGAAGGGTTCATTGTTCCAAGTCAAGAGAAGAAAGTATGTCGGCTTATCAAGTCACTCTATGGATTGAAACAAGCACCGAAACAATGGCATGCTAAATTCGACCAAGTCATGTTGTCGAATGGTTTCAAGATCAATGAGTGTGATAAATGTGTATATGTTAAGAACACTCATAATGGTTTTGCCATTTTGTGCTTATATGTAGATGACATGCTTATAATGGGCAGCGATAGTGAGGTTGTTAAGGCGACCAAACGCATGCTCACAAGTAAATTTGATATGAAAGATATGGGGGTTGCAGATGTTATTTTAGGAGTTAAAATCCATAAAACATATGGAGGATTAACTCTATCACAATCCCATTATATTGAGACGATTCTTGGAAAGTGCAAGAATCTAGATATTGTACCGGTAAAGACTCCTATAGATGTTAATTTACATCTTTCAAAGAATACTGGTGAAAGTAAGGCTCAAAATGAGTATGCTAGTATACTAGGCAGTTTAATGTATGTCATGAACTGTACTAGGCCGGACATAGCTTGTGCGGTTAGCAAGCTAAGTCGATTTACAGTTAGTCCAAATGAAAATCATTGGAAAGCAATGAAACGTTTATTGGGCTACTTAAAGCATACTCAAGATTATGCTTTGCATTACACAGAATATCCAGCGGTACTTGAAGGATACTGTGATGCAAATTGGATAACCGGCACTAAAGACACAAAATCGACAAGTGGATATGTATTCACACTTGGGGAGCGGCAGTGTCTTGGAAATCATCCAAACAAACTTGTATTGCTAGATCCACTATGGAATCAGAATTTATTGCTTTGGATAAAGCCGGTGAAGAAGCAGAGTGGCTTCGAAATTTCTTGGAAGATATTCCTAATTGGCCTAAACCAGTGCCCGCTGTATGTATACATTGTGACAGTCAAGCGGCAATAGGAAGAGCAAGGAATGTCATGTATAACGGTAAGTCTCGACACATACGTCGAAGACATGACACAGTAAGACAACTTCTCTCTAGTGGAATTATCACCATTGACTATGTGAAGTCAAAAGATAATATTGCGGATCCATTGACAAAAGGCCTAACTGGAGAGATGGTTGCAAAAACATCAAGGGGAATGGGTTTAAGGCCTATAAACAAGTCATCATAGCGGAAACCCTACCTAGTTGACTGGAGATCCCAAGATCTAGGTTCAAAGGGACAACTAAGTTATGAAGACAGTAGAGTAATCGTTAAATTTTTACTCATTCCCCGATGAAGACAAGACTAATATGTGAAGGTTAAGCAAAAGCTTTTAATGATTCGAATTGAGTATGTGATATACTATATGTTCAGAAATCACCTATGTGAGTGTGAAGTGAGGGCCGCTTCTGTGAGAATTGAAAAGGCCGAATTCTCTAAAACACTCATGAGACCAGGCGGTGTTCATGGCCAAAACGAACACAACAGTGAGAACCAATTTTGTTCGAGAAACAGTTGTGTGATTTCTATTGTCTAGGCTTACACCAAAGGTCGACAGTTCAAAGACATCAAGTCTACTGATTGACTGAGTAAGTCCGATAGGTTTCACTAAGGAAAGTTCAAGGTCTCAGACTACTTATCCTGATGCAACGTTTTCTCATGGAATAATCGCACATTGCATCTCATGCATACACAAAGAGTCATGATATCTGAACTTCTCATTCATGTGGGGGATTGTTGGGATTTTGGAACCAAAATCCCATAGACTTGAATGAGAAGTGTGTGGGTGAAAGTGTCCCACATAGGGTAGAAGAGAGATGGGAGATGGGTTCAAATAGTTGAGCCTCACAAATGGGTTTGGGCCCCAAGGGGTACCCCACTTTTGTGGAAGAGAGAGGACCTACGTCAAGCTAGGTCGGTCCACCTCCCGCGCGCGCGCCGCCGCCGCCGTCCGTCCGGCCGGCTCGGTTCGGTTCGGTTCCGGGTCCACTCTCTATCGGTTTTTTTTTTATTTTTTAGTTTTCGAACAGACACGTTGTTTAGAAATTATTTATTTATTTATTTATTTTTGGACAAACAAACATGTCTGTTCGTGAGGTTCGGTTCGCCCGAACGAAAACCGAAGCCCTTCGCTACTATTCACGAAAACTCGCGACTCTTCATTTTTCGTCACTTGAATAAGACCGAACAGTTTAGTTCGGAATATAGATATCACTTCGTGGCATTCATTTTTTCAAGACGCACTCTACGCATATTCACTTCATCATTGTCATTTGGTGCGATTGTTCTGCAAAATTGCGTTCGTTGGAGTCCTCCGAATACGTACCGCTTCGGAGGAACGAGATCCGTTCTATCCTGGGAGACGATTGTCCAATATCCTCGGGTACAGATTGAGGGGCCAAATTCGTCTTAAGGACACGACGTTAATTCGTTGGGCTCGGATCAACATTCTGCTTATTTGGTTGTACTGCTTTCAGGTTAGTTTTTCCTAACGTTTGATTTTAATTTCTGATATACGAACTTAGCCGACTACACCATCTACGTCTCTCACAGCAAGATTTCCCGAATCCAGGAGCTGTCGTTCACATACAGATGAGTTGGAGGGCCAAATTTCCCTTGCATACCTGTCCGAAAGGACAGGACTTCCCCTGGCTAATGACCTTCAAAGGACCTGAAGAATCTGTAAGGGGAATGGCTGTGTTTTCAACCCATCTTACTGTCATCTTGGGTGTTTTCTTGCACCATATTCCAAGGTATCGCCTTGGAGGATCACCACGGCAGAAGAATCCTAATTCAGAATTCCCACCCACTGAAATTAAATGATCACCATCTCGGATCGACTGATCCGTAGTTATTGCATCTAATGTATTGGCAAGAAGAGCAGTATACAGCGAAGAGAAAAGAAGAAGACATGAAAAGTGTTTTCATACTGATTTTTTTTTTGGACATAACAGAGACTTATCATTTCATTTAATAAATAGCCCTCTAGAGAAAGGGGCATCAAAACACAGGATCTCCCATAGAGGGGGTGGTGGGTAAGAAACCCAATAACGTGGAAGTGCCTTAACTCTTGAGGCCTTTACAACCCAATCTGCTGATCTATTTGAATCTCGAGGGCAGTAGGCTAACTCAAGACTCTCAAAAAAGGCCATGAAGCCTAAGCATTCTGTGATAAGGGGCTCAACGTCCCACGAGCAGAGAGAGGAATCTTGTAGGAAGCAGCCAAGGTTCTCAAGGGCTGATTGAGCCGTGAAGGCCAAAGGGAGAATATTGATTTATGGAGAAAAGGGTCAAAAAAGTCCTAAACCTTTTACATTAATGCCAATTTAGTCCTAAACCTTTTTTTTGGTGTCAATTCAGTCCTAAACTTTTTGCATTGGTGCCGATTTAGTCCTAAATCTTTTCTTGGTGTCAATTCAATCCTAAACCTTTTTGCATTGGTACCAATTCAGTCCTAAACCTTTTGCATTGATGCCAATTCAATCATAAACCTTTTTTTGGTGCCAATTCAGTCCGAAACCTTTTGCATTGGTGCCAATTCAATCCTAGACCTTTTGCATTAGTGCAAATTTAGTCATTCCAGCTAATAGCTATTCACGTGTCGAAGGACTGAATTGGCACAAATGCAAAAGGTTTATGACTGAATTGGCACAAATGCAAAAGGTTTAGGACTGAATTGGCACAAAAATAAGGTTTAGGACTAAATTGGCATCAATGCAAAAAGTTTATGACTTTTTTTGACACTTTTCCCTTGATTTATGAGGGGTGAAGGCTCGTGTTGTCAAAGCAGATATTAGTCAGAAAATAAACTAATCATATTCAATATCAACTGGTAATTGCATCATACATGGGAAAATCGGCAATATTTTAATCCTCATATATGCACTTTCAAAAGACCACTTTTCCTCCAAGACAAGTCCTTATGATCAAGAAAGTTTTGGAGAACCCAGGAAAGCTTTCAGTCAAAAAACCAATGACTAAAAGAGGAGACGACCCCATGTTCACTGGGGTAATTAGTCATGCAACTGCTGGTCATGTAAAGACAGGACATTTTCTCGACGCCCACAAACTTGGGTCAAGGTTTTAGCAGTGATATTTCAGCAACAGTATGAAAGTTTCGTGATGATACACGTAATCAAGCAACGGGGCTCTTGTACCCAGTTGTGCTCCCTAAGAATTGATAGTATCATTTTGTTAACAAATGCTCAAGGGCTACACTTGTTAAACACCTCTATTTGTTGTTTCAAATATTATTTTTCTGTATAATGCACGATTGATGCATAGGAAATGAAAATATTTCCTTATTAAATATGGTTAACCGGTAAATTGGGATACTCGTGTATCTTGTCTCCCGCTCCCCCAACAAAATTCAGGTTCATAATATTCTTAAATATTAAGTTAATTGGGAACCAGGCAATTCGAAGCTGATCAGTACAGAAAATTTCTTAGAACAGATGATATGTAGAGGAGATGAGAATACTGTGGTGTGAGGCTTTTGTCTAAGACCTCAGAAATAATTGGAACACCCATTTCATATCAATTGCAAGCTGAAGACTACTGGAAATAGAACAAGAGGTGAAAGATTACCCATGATTTGTGATAACACTTGCAAAAATGCAATGAAAGAAACGGCACAATCCATTACTATAGTTTTTTGTACTCCTAGATTACAAAATTTCCCTTCTTTGGCCTTCAGAAAAGATACATACATATGTCCCAACTCTAATAATCTGAAGAAAACAAAGAGATTCCAAGAGACAATAACACGTATTGCAATTTCTATAGGAAAAACTGTCAGATAAGTTAGTACATCATCCCAAAATTTGGGGTCCCATTTGTCTCCAAACCCACCCATTTGTCTTTAACCAGTGTTCTTTGCGACCTCGACAATGATTTATTTCTTTTCGCCAGCAGTAGATTCGGGTGGCGGTTTGACAATGCTTAGCTGACCACCTTCCTTGTTAGCAGCGGTGGCTGCTTTCACTTCGTTGCAGTGGTTTATGAACTTGCTTATCTCCTGCATCATTAAATTAGAGGCATCAACCAAAAAAAAAAAAAATTAGAGGGAAAGTTGGAAGGCAACTTCACAGGTTAATGGATTGATTTTCTTCCTTTTACCAAGAATTAGATTCGATGAGAATATGATCATATTAAACTAGAATCGAATAAGCATGATAAAAAATCAAATGACAGAAGGAAAACCATTGTGCCTCAGATTGCACCAGTTCTGACAGTAAACTCGTAATAAACCACATGCAGATGCTAGCCAAGCAAATTTCAAAGTAGTGGAAAGTGCACTTTTTTTTCTGGAGGCAAGAAGAGATGCAAAACATCGAATCATGTCAAACTGACTAGAGAAATTATCAACTGGGGGTGTATCAAATTGAAACCTCTCAATTTCCTCGGATGTCTACAGAAATCCCAAAGGACACGCTAGAATCCTCCACTGGTTCCAACAGAGAGGCGGTAGATCAATATGCTCTCGGCAGACAGAATTAGCAGAATAGAACCGATGCTACAACGTTTGTTTAAGCAATCAAGTAACATCTTTGGAGCTTGGAAAACGAAGTCTCTTGTAAGAGAAAGAGCCAGATAGTGTCAGGGTTTTCGACACGAAACGAAATTCTCTCGACACTCTAATCAATCTATTGTAGCAGACCGCTCTACCCAGAACCTCTAATGGCGTCAAATCAAAACCTTTCGAAGATTACACCAATTCCACAATATATTATGACAATGAGGGAAGAACAGACAGAGTAATCATCATCGCTTCCCAATCAAATTCTTCCAAAGCAAGCAACTGCACTTCCCAAACACCGATCGGAAAACCACGAGACATGTATGGACGAATCGAGATTGAAGCTAAGGAATCGACCTAACTAAGCTGGCAGATTCCATCGACCAAAACCAAAATTTAAAGCTCTGGTGCGAGCGAACACTTACCCGGTCCATCTCCATGTCCTTAGTGACCTTCAATGGCTTCACGTACCTCTTCCCTGCGACAATAATCAGAGCACGATCGTATCAGAAGAAGAAAGAACGCCGAATCGCATCAGAACCCGGCGACGACAGTCTCGAAACCCGCACGAAACCTACGAAGGAAAAGACGATACCTTTGCGAGTTGGAGGGGCTTTCCCATGGCGACTCGGAGGGATGGTTTTCTTCTTCTGTTGGCCCTTGAACAGGTTCGATTTCTGCGTCATCTTCTGCTTCTGCTGCTGCTGCTTCTTCTTCTTCTTCTTCTTCTTCTTCAGGGTGTGCTGCGTTCGTCGCTGTAGCCGTTAGGGTTTCAGAATTTTGCTCAGTTGTTTTTTTTTGCAATGTTGAGGTCGGTGTCGGCCCAAATTCCAAAGCCCAAGGAATAAGGAATGATCCTTAAGGCCCAATTTAAAGCCCGAAGAACATGACCCTCCATCCATCGATCAACCTAACCACAACCCGAAATCCGACCCGGAAAAGGACCATGACCCGAAAATAAAACATCCGATCATATAGCAATGGATGGAAATCTTGGTGTGTGCTCGTTACTGAAGATGGATTCAGGTGATCGGTTGCCGATTTTGTTTTGAAGAAGTTGCAGATTTGCTCTTCAAGCGGATGACCCATAACTTTGTTATGATAATTCATTTTGTTATCTGGAACTTATTTTATTTTGAAATTGTCTAGGATTTGTTTTGATTTGCGGTTGGACTGCCTTGTTTTCCTCTTGTATTTCCGTGGAAAAAAATGAAATTTTACTTTGACAATAATAATAATAAATAAATAAAAACAAAGGGGGTTTGACCTAGATACAATTGGGTACGGAATCGATTGGAATAAGTTAGAACAAGCGTATATAAAATGATCCAACAATGACCACACTCTAGACGTTTAGGAATCCAATCTAATCTAATGACCATTGCTTATAGAATAAATCTAAAAAATATAGATTATTTCACATTATCAATGATTGGCATGTGACCCACTTTTAAGTTTCTGGGTTATTATCACGAAAAATCCCAAACTGGTAGACATGTAACAAATTTACCTAAAACTAATTTTTTAACCACCAAAAACCCCAAACTGATACACTTATGACAAATTTACCCTCTGTTAGTTTCCATTAAATTTTACTGTCAAATTACTTAGTTAAATGACACATATCAGTTAATGAATGTACCAATTTGGGGTTTTACCATCAATTTATCCCAGGTGTACAAGTTTATAGTTTTTTTTGTATTAATTCAATTTAATAGAGGGTAGATTTGTCACAAATATACCAGTTTGGGATTTTTATGGTAAAAAAATTAGTTTGGGCTAAATTTGTCACAGATATACCAGTTTGAGATTTTTGGTGGTCAAAAAATTAGTTTTGGGTAAATTTGTCACAGGTGTACCAGTTTAGGGTTTTTCGTGGTATTAACCCTAAGTTTCATAATTTTTATTTCCTTCCGATATTACAAAAATAAGCAATAACCATTTTTCCTTTCCAATGATTACATTTTCGTTCTTTATTTTCTATTCTAAAATACATGGATTTACATCAACAATTTTTTTAATACACTCAAGAAAGATTGTAGAGATAATTTCTCATGTTTTGGTCAGAAATCACCGACGTGAAGGTTCAGTTAATGCTGGCCGTCTTACGTCGCACAACGGCATTGAAGTGAATAATTTATTTTAAAATTTTCTGAATTTGTTATTGATTTTTTATTTTTCTTTTCTTTTCTTTCTATTCTTTTTTCTTCACGGGGCAAGTGGCGTTGCCACCGGGGCAAGGGTTGCGGCCCTCGCCGGCAACAGCGAGGGCCTGTAAGGGCTAGGACGCCCTCGCTGTGGCCCGTGCCGCCCTTGCCCAATGGTCGGCGGAGATTGCCGGCCCTCAGTCAGCTCGGTGAAGAAAAAAAGAAAAAGGACAGGAAAACGAAAGAAAAGATAAGAAAAAAATATAAAAAGAAATCAATAAAAAAATATTTAAAAAATTATCCTGGTCAAAATTAGCCGGAAAGACTACATTTATAATCTATTAAAAGGTTTAACACTAAATTAGCATAATTAAAATATTTATAATTGAATTGATCGCAGTACAATTGATTTAGGACTTTTTGGACAATATTCCCCCCCGAAACCACACATGCCACCTCCGTCGTTGCATAGAGTCGGTCACATTTCGAGTAATGAGTAACTATCCAAATAAATGCAAAAGGTATATATTAATACAAACTAGAAGCAGAGGGAGCTAATCACTAGCATAACAAACTTTAAAAGATATAAATTATCGAATCTAACATATCACAAAGATATGATATCTTGAACCCTCTGAGCTCTCACGAACCATGTTCAAGTATGCTTCTACACGCAATTTCGTGTTATTGTTTAACCATAGGTTCATTCACTAATCTTGAAAACATAAATGTGTTCCTCCAATAATGGTATCTACGTTATTCATTTTTGACTTTTGTCCACCTGATGTTGAACATACAAACAAATTCCATATTCACCATTTGAAGATTAAAACAAGTATCCTTCATGGACTTATCATTACTCTACTGAGCGACATTTACTTTCATTCCTGGTTGGAGAAAATAACTTCTTTTCAACTAGATCTCTAATTGGTGGGTTATAAACATGGACATCATCCATACATAAACTTATATGTCCATACCTGCAACTCACAATCAGAAATCTGGTTGGAGAAAAGCTCGGGCCTTGTCTTCTTTAACTTACCTGTATTCGGTTGACCGAATCCACGAAGAACGATAGACAAAAAATGAGAACTTCCTTGTATTTTTTTCATAAGAACTTACTTGTATTTTGTTACAAGCAATTGGAGAAAAGCTGCCATGAGAGCTCTGCTATATTAACCTCCAGCACAAGGCCTCCCTGCCCCACCAAATGGTGTGAAGTGCTTTCCAATCACGTTTACCACCCACCCCCCCATCCTGTGTAGTATAGTTTTTTTTTTGGTGTAAAATGTAAGTAGTATATAACAGATGATGTACAGCAGCTTAGGGGCATTCCCCGGCACTACAACTAGTACTAATAATTTGAGAACATGGAGGTAGGAAGTCTCCATAAAGTAGCTAAAACAACGTTAGCTTGCGAAGGTTTGATTTTTTGGTATAACGAAGCTCTACCTCTTACATTTTTCCGCACCTTCGCCTAAATAATCTGAATGTTAGTTGGATTGTTTTGAAACCGTCTATGGTTGCACTCCATCCAAGTGCAATATACAGTTGCTAGGAAAGATACTTTGAGGAGTTTCGCTGCCAAATCTTTGTCTCTTGTTGCTCTAACCATCCATTGAAGCTCCTCATTCCATCCCCATACATTACGCCTGTTGCGCAAGAATATTGCGCCAGATGCTACTTGTCCATTCGCATTGGAAGAAAAGGTGAGTCCTATTCTCTATACTTGCCCTACAGAAGGTACATTGGACATCGACTGAGGTCATCCACCGTGATATGATCTCTACTGTCGGAAGCCTATCCCTACATACTAACCAACCAATAAAATTGTATTTGCTAACGCCGCTACTCCATATTAAATTATACCACTCCACAGCCGGACTCTCGTGTCTAAGTTCATCCAAGACATCATGGCAGCAATATCTTGGATTAGACATGACTGGGGTTTCCTGTGTAGTATAGTTGAACTCTCATGTATATATATAGTATACATTCAAAAAGCATCATACGTAAAATTATCAAGTTGACATTGTAATACGATTTCTTTTGTCATTTACTGAACGAATAACCATAAAACATCTTCTTTTAATTATTTGACCCTCTTAATTTTGTTGTGACAATAATGCCAAAACTATTGCCTCCAAGAGGTTGGCTGCATTGGTAAGGGTGTAAGACTTGGGGTCCCAGGTCCCAAGTTCGAGTCCCCTCTGCCGCGTAACCTTATCATACTCTTGACTTACATAGAGGCTAGTTAGTGAGGCCAGATTAGCTCTCCTCCGGTTGGTACTTGGCCGATCGGACCCTTGTAGTGCGGCCGGTGCGGGAGTTCGGATTATCAAAAAATAAAATAAAAAATAAAAAAATAATGCCAAAACTAATGGATAGCAAAACGAAATTACTAGAGAAATCAATAATGAACGATAAAAACATAAAAAGTTTAGGTGGTTCGGTTTGAGTATCGGTACCTACTTTACAAGGAGAGCCAACTACAAAGAAATTCGTTAAGTGTTTCTTAGGCAGAAATTATGCTTAAAGCAAACCCACAAGTATTATCTCATAATCTCTCTAAAAAAAAAAATCATTATGAAACTCGCAAAGAGAAAACACTAACACTCCTCTTATTTTCTCTAATGTGTAACTTGTGAAAATAAGTCAAAAAAGAAAACTTTAAATCCCGTGCTTTCAAGTTAGGTGTGACGCCTGGGGGCTCGGCCCCTATTAAGAGCTGAGAGCCTTATTTGGGCCTCTAACTGGGCACCCACCCAAGTCAATCCGAGCTCCCGGCGTTAAATAGTCAGGTGCCCGCCTGTTGCTCAGTAGCTATAAGCTTCTGCGCGCATATGGGCAGACACTCGATCTCTCCAGCTTCCTCGCACCATGGGTACCTCTAAAAACTCTTTTACCTATCTTGATCTCTAGGTACGATCCAAACTCCAAATTTGACACGAACTTTGAGCCAACAATTCACAGCATTTTTTTAAGGCTTCTTCTGTTTCGTGGTTTGCTGAGTTGTGGATACTGCCATATGATTAAGATAATACTGTTGCATTATAACTATTCATAAATTGGTACCTCCATCTCGATGGATTGAACACGAGTGGATCTTCAAAAGTTTCCGAATTCAGATGGAGACCTGCTTGAACAATGATGATGGTCCAGCCTTTCGGAATTGTGTATAGGTACAAGACAAATAGGATGGAAGCAAATAAGGATGTGCAAAGGAACAGGGAACTGCCCGGACCGCCCGGAACTGGACCATACCGGCCCGGAACCGGTGGTTCCCGTGAGGACCAATCCGGTTCCCAGTTCTAATTTACTAGAACCGTTGAGTACCGGTCCGGTTTCCGGTTCTAAGCGTGGAACCGCCCACCCGCCCACCTGGACCGAACCGGTAATATATATAATTTTTAAGAAAAATTTCAACAAAAAAAAACATTTTTAGAAAAATGAAAACTATAAAATTCCTAATTTGAAGCTCGACTCTCAATTTCCATCAACTTACGGCTGCGCCGCTAGCAGTTCATTGCCTCCCTCTCTCACTCCCGGTCACCTCCATTTGTGTGAAACTTTGTAGGACCGGTTCCATGGACCCACCCGGAAACCGGACCCGTCCAGTTCCTGGATGGATCCATGGAACTAACGGGCGGTTCTCGGTTTCCATTTCTCAGAACCGGTCCTTAGTGGGTGGTTCCCGATTCCATGTTGGGAACCGCCCGCCCGGACCTTGCTCATCCCTAGAAGCAAAGCGAGAGAAATTTAACCATTAGTTGTGTGGATGTCCTTTATTGCTCTTCTAAAGATTGCCGCCGCAATGCTCTCGAGTCTTAGTGACTCGTTGATGACCGAGGATTGATTTTCTTTCGGACGTTCTTGATTAGAAAAGATAGATGTATCTCATGGATCACTAGGGAGAGTAATCATAACTATGCTAATGACATCTGACCATATAGTAAGGCATTCCATATTTTCAATTATCTTAAAGATCAAAGCATAAAAAAAATGAGAGAGAGTGAGAAATTGATTTGCTTTTTCTCCTCCTTGACTCACTTGATGGCCTAATTCCAAAAAAAACCCCAAACTTTATACTTTGTCCCAATTATACCCTGAATTTTTTTTTGTCTCAAGAAAAACCTCAAACTTTTCTCCGAGTCCCAAATCTACCCTACAGCTTATAACTCCGTCCAATTAACGTCGGAAAAAAAAAAAAAAACAGAACCGGCGGTGCGGCGTGGCCAAGCCTTTGGTGGCCGCCGCCACGGCCGCCGGGAAGGAGCGGCGGCCCTCGCCCCGGGCCTTCCGAAGGCCGGCGACCCTAGGCCCCGGCGAGTCGCCGCGAGGGTCCGGCCCCGTCTCGGGGAGGGCGCGACCTCGCCCCATATCGGGGCCGCAGCCCTCGCCGGCGACTCGCCCGTGGCCGACGAGGGTCGCCGGCCTTTGGGAAGTCCCAGGCGAGGGCCGCCGCTCCTTCCCGGCGGCTGTGGCGGCGGCCACCGGCGAAGGCTTGGCCGCGCCGCAGCCGCTGGTTCTGTTTTTTTTTTGTTTTCTGACGTTAATTGGATGGAGTTATAACGGTAGGGTAGATTTGGGACTCGGAGAAAAGTTTGAGGTTTTTTTTAAGACAAAAAAAAGTTCAGGGTATAATTAGGACAAAGTGTAAAGTTTGAGTTTTTTTTTGGAATTAGGCCCTCACTTGATGGGTATAGGTCATGGATTTGTATTCCTTCCACGTCATCCCAGCGGTCCCATCACTTCTGCTGCGAATGACTTACTCATTGTCCTCCTGATCGTGGATATGCTGAAAGAAGATATTGTAAGGAAATTATACCCACGAAACCTCCGAGAACTTGGATAGCACTTTAGCTATATATAGCTCAGGAAAGGAACAGTTTACCGTTAATTTCTGAACCACATCAGGGTTTTCGGAGAGATATTTAATGGCTATGGTCATGGCGGATGATACTGCTGCAAATCCAGCGATTAGGAGCACCATGATCATGTACGAAATGAATTTACTGGTCAGGAAAGCCCCATTTTTCGTTTCACTGATGAAGTGATCCAATAGATCTCCCTTGCGCGCATCCGGAGATGATAATCTTTCCTCTATCTCCCGTCTTATCATTTCCATTATCTTTTTGTGGCTCTGAAACAATTTAAAAAGGTACATGATCACATTGTTGTATGTTGCATACTTCCACTTTATCTTTATGATGGTTTCAGACTTCAACCCATGAATAGGAAACACAATTAAGAAATCCAAAAAATTACTTTCTACCACAAGAAAGAAAGAAACGAACAGGAAACAGAAAATGAAGAGACTGTAATTTCAAGTAATTGTTCAGTGATTTGTGCAGTGCCTTTCAGATTTTTAATGTCTCTTCGATTACATTTCCTAGACTTAAAAGTTTCAAACTTCACTAATCTTTGATGGCTCATTTGATACCCTCAAAGAGTTTTAAGTTGAGAATAGTCTCAGGAGTCGCTTTTGGAGGATCGAGTCATAGTCTAGCGTGACCCAACAAAGCATGTGTGTGAGTGCAGTATAAGCAGTATCACAATCAGAGAGAGCAACCTTGGTGAAGATGCCAACACCACACTCCATTGCAACCTTGGCCAAGAACACCGCTGACTTCTCAAGCTCCAAGTACCTCTCCACCACTGCTGCCGGCACCTTCCCCGCCTGTATTGCTGTGGCCAAGTCCTTGGGGATGCTGTCCAATGTCCTTGAAACCTGATTGAGCACAATCGCATCAATGTAACATACAATGTGAATTGCATAGATCGAAATCGCACAAGTACGTTCAAATTTAACTGCGAGAGGGGACAAATAAGTCTTAAGATTAAAGGAGTGCAGTTCCTCAAAGAAAATCAAACTGAGCAAAGTGTACATTTTTATTTGGACATGCACCATAAGGTAGTCTAAGGCATGCGCAAGGGTACATGCAAATCAACAAGTATTATGCTAACATTTTGAATTATGACCAAATGTAACTCTTGATTAAGCTAAATGGATCATATTCAAGCATCTAACAGGAGCGTCACTAATCTTAGCATCTCTAGCACTATTGATGTAATATTTCAGCATGAACATGTACACATGGTGTTTCTACCTTTATTGAGGGATGCAGTTTGTGGAGGCTACCTCAGCTAAAGCAAGACGAGTCTCGATTCTGTTGCGGGACCCAGAGCCATCGCCACCATCTCCTCCACTGCCGCCTCCTTTTCCGCCTCCGCCACTGCCACCAGGGCCACCCCCGCCACCAGAGTAGGGAATAGGTGAGAGGCAGCGGCCGCGGGGGATGGCAGAGGAATGATGTGCAGGGGAAGTAGAGACCAACGCCCAGAGCTCACACGGCGCGTCACGATCATGAAGCTGTGAGAGAGACTGTCGTGAGAGTGGGGGCCGTGGTGGTGATTATGAGCTGTAAACGAGAGAGAGGGAGAGTGTGGAGAGAGGCTTAACGAGAAAATGGCAAAAGCCATGTTTCTTGCTGAGTCTGGGTTTTTCTGAGACGGAGACAGAGAATCACACACACCCAAACCAACACAAAACACCTCCAGAACCGCGGGCCCGGTCAACGGGCCGGGCCCGGATTTGACCGGGCCGGTTCCGGGCCGAAACCGGCCTGTGGCCATGACTACTTCGAATCGTATCGACAGTCCTCCGCTCTCTATCTCAAAGCCAAGCACTAGACCCAAACAAAAAAAAAAAATCGCGTCTTGCGCAACGCCGTCGCCAGTAGCCCTAGCGCGCTCGCCATCCTCCTCCCTATCCGCAGTCCAGGAGCTCACCCCCTCGCTCCTCTCCTTCAAGAATCACCGCTCTTTCTTCCTCTCTCCCTTGATTCTCAACTCCCTCAATTTCTGCTGCTTGGATGATTCCAGAACCAGGCACCACGACTCCGGTCGCGGCAGCTCTCTCGGCCTTGTGGTGGCCGCCGTAGCGTCTGTCGCAGAGGCGGAGGTGGTCGAGGAAGGGGCGGACGAATCCAAAGAAGGCGCTGCTGTTGCCACCGTTGCCCCGCCCAAGCCTAGGAAAGCGGCTTTGCCACTCAAGAGGGACAGAGTATGTAGTTTGTGTATTAGTAGGGTTCTTGTGTTGGCACTAGTTTTTTTTTTTTGCTTATTGTCTTAGTTCGACTGTTCAATCCGAGTATGAGGAAGGAAGATGATTCTTTTCCATGACTAGGCTTAATTATCCTACTAGTCATTAGAAAAATGCCCACTGGAATTTAGTTGTCTAAGGATTAGAAGAACGAGCCTCTTAACAGATTTCATGGTTTGTTGGTTTGTTCACTTAACATGTGCTTATGATTCATGATGTATCATCGTTTGTCTTACTTCTTTTTCCTTTATAATCTCTGATTTTTGTTGTTGGATAGTTGGAAAAATCAAGTAGTGATTCTTATGAGAAGTACGGCTTCTAAGTTCGGTTTTCAAGTTTTACTTTCTGAAATTCTCAGAGCTCTTTATGATGATTTACAATAAGATCTACCTATACCTTGGCACCTGGTATAAGTCTGAATTGCGGAGCTCAAGTCATGTTCATATATTGCTCTTATCAAAGTTTTAGCAAGCATTTTGTCATTTTTCCTTATTCTCGCTTGCCCTGGTTAATTTACATCTTTTAAATGCCAGACGAGGTCGAAGAGATTCTTGGAAATTCAGAAACTTAGAGAAAACAAAAAGGAGTATGACCTGAGTACGGCAATTTCCTTGCTGAAAGAGACAGCAAGTAGCAAGTTTGTCGAAACTGCTGAAGCCCATTTCCGGCTGAACATTGACCCTAAGTACAATGATCAACAGCTGAGGGCAACTGTGAGTTCTCTTGCTTGCTTCATACCTTGAACTCATGTTTCTGTGATATAGATATTCCTCATAGTCCAATAATCTCTGTCTCTAGGTGAACTTACCCAAAGGAACTGGACAGACCGTCAAAGTGGCTGTGCTTACTCAAGGTGGTAGCTCAATCCTCAGTATTATTTTGCTTATTAAGCCGACTCGTGCTTTGATGAATGATGGTGAACTCAGAACTGTCATTATATTATCCACTTGTCATCTGAACCGCATATCAAGCATTGGCTTGGAAGTAAACACACTTGATGAATTTTCATTGGACAGCAACATAGTTATTGTTGCTTTGACTCATCATGGAGGTGCTGATCATCTGTAGGTGAAAAGTTCGATGAGGCAAAGAATGCAGGAGCAGATTTAGTTGGGGGAGAGGACTTGATAGAACAGATCAAGGGAGGATTCATGGATTTTGACAAATTAATTGCTTCCCCAGATATGATGCCCAAGGTGCTTCTCTGCTATTTATATGGCTGATTATTTGTTTATCCGAACTTCTGCTTCCATGTGCTTGAAGTAACTTGGAAATCTTGTCTGACGAAGAATTGTGAAGTAACATGTCTTCTCCCTATGATATGTTGTCCTGACAAGTTGCAAATCTTTGATGAGCATACAATTTTGCGCTGGTACTGGTGGCTTATCTCATATTATACATGATGATGATGATGGTTCAGATGGAATTCAACTTTTAAGGGGTGTGTATGTGTTTGTGTTGTGTGTGTGTTTGAAACATTTCTCAGGATTTGGTTGATTCATTTGGAAGCTAAAGTAGAAATTGCCTTTCTCTGATTATGTTTTAGCCGGTCTTATTTGATATGCCTGCAAAATATTCCTGTGCAATTGGTTAAGAAGGACACTGGAGGTTTATCTAGCAGATCTTTAACTGGTGACTTTTGCTCACGGGCTTCTTGATGAACTTCTGTCAGGAACTTGCTATCTATGCACATATCCAAGCTATAAGATTTCTGGTTTGTATTTTCATAAAGTATTTACTGTGTGTCAGGTTGCCAGTTTGGGAAAGCTTCTTGGACCACGAGGACTCATGCCAAATCCAAAAGCTGGCACAGTGACAACTAACATACCTCAGGTATAGTCGAACAGGCAAATTTCCACAAAAACAAAGCTTTGAGTTTAGCTTTTAAGCACCAAACAAAGTCGAATTTCCAGCATTATACAAATCCTTTTTTCGTGCTTCATAAACATGAGATTTACTCTCATAAGTTGTCTAGATGGCCACAGACCTTATCTACAATGAAATATGCAGCTTTTAAATTTAAACCTTTGACATATGGCCTGTCATATAATTATTAACCATTTAAAAATTTTACCATGATGAACAATTATCTAGAATCAATTGGCAATTGTAATTTCAAGGTTACCATTCTTGGCTTCAATCACAGCTCGCTCAAGTCCCTCATCCAATTTTACATCCCAGATTTGGACTTGCAGAATCTCATATCCATTGAGATCAACAGGCTGCAAAATTTAGAGAACTCCAGTTCAGTTTATCTCTCATAATAACATCAAGAAGTCTAGAGTGGACAATTTTTTCCATTTCTTTCATAATAGCTTGGGCAATTGCATCCCTCTACCTAGAAACTCCGTCCATGTTTTGCACCGCAACCATAGCTCCGATCACTAGAATGATTGAAACAACAAAATCAGGCATGCAATAGTCGTTGCTTACCCGAAGTGTTAATTGAAGGATTAAAGTATGTTACTTTTGCATGTAAATTGTACAAATTTGTTCCAATACTATATTTATATTGATGTGATGAAATTTATTTGGCACATACCCTTGAGCACATATCCCTGGATCTGACGTCTTGGATTACTCTGCATGTGAAAGGCCTCATATCGTTTTTTTGGATGGACTCGGTATTGCACATATGCAATAACATTGACAAAATCATCGTCCTGTGAGAAAAATATCACGTGAGGTCATTACTTATTCAAGCATTTACATGTTAATTGGTAACAAGTGACAGGCTGTCATCTCACAGAACTAAAACGAGAAAAGGAAATTGATAAATCCATCAACATTCAACTCTAAATTCATCAATTATTTGAAATACACCAATAGAATCGCACTAATACTTCTCGACCAACCGACGAAAGCTAGTTTAATTGTGAAAATGTAGTTCTCATAGCTGTTTGAAAACAAAACATTCAAGGAGCAATGTGCTGATTTAAATAGTTTTTGTTTCCCACTAAGAAGATCACCGGTGCATTTGTGTACTATAGAGCAAAATCATCTAGAATGAAATCTAAATGTTGATGGAAGTTTGTACAAAGACAAAAGATTGAACAAACCTTGGTCTTTGTTCTGCATTTCACAAGCAAACTCTGCCATTGGAGTGACAGCTTCCCGGCGAGCTGATATCCGTAAATCCATGGAACAAAATGACACTCAGGTTGAAGAGTTCTATCAAACTTTCCACAACTCTTCGTAAAGCCTATCATTTGTTCCTCAACTTGGACACAACATACGTTACCCATCTTATATGTATATAAGTGGATCTTGCAGAAAGCATGTAATTGTTAGTTTAACGCAAATCATTTTCTTCAAACTTTCAGTAAAATAAAAGCCACATGGGTATGTCACAGCCACAGGTCCTTTCAGTTTCATCCAACCACAAAAAATCTGGTGACATTTTACACATCTAATCTAATCTAATCTAACCCAAAATTCGACCAGTAATCAATGCCTACCTGATAAGTAACATTGCCATTTCTTTTATTTCCATGTAATCAACAACTAAACCCCTAGAGCAAACCATGTTTGTCTTTTCAGTTGTTGATTACATGGGAATAAAAGAAATGACAATGTTACTTATCATGTAGGCATTGATTGCTGGTTGAATTTTGGGTTAGATTAGATTAGATGTGTAAAATGTCACCAGGTTTTTGGTGGTTGGATGAAACTGAAAGGATCTGTGGTTGTGACATACCCATATGGCTTTTATTTTACTGAAAGTTTGAAGAAAATGGTTTGTGTTAAACTAACAATTGCATGCTTTCTGCAGGATCCACTTATATACATATAAGATGGGTAACGTGTGTTGTTGTGTCCAAGTTGAGGAACAAATGGTAGGCTTTACGAAGAGGTGTGGAAGGTTTGACAGAACTCTTCAACCTGGGTGTCATTTTGTTCCATGGATTTGCGGATATCAGCTCGCCGGGAAGCTGTCACCCCAATGGCAGAGTTTGCTTGTGAAATGCAGAACAAAGACCAAGGTTTGTTCAATCTTTTGTTTTTGTGCAAACTTCCATTAACATTTAGATTTCATTCTAGATGATTTTGCTATATAGTACACAAATGCACCGGTGATCATCTTAGTGGGAAACAAAAACTGTTTGAATCAGCACATTGCTTCTTGAATGTTTTGTTTTCAAACCGCTATGAGAACTACATTTTCACAATTAAACTAGCTTTCGTCGGTTGGTCGAGAAGTATTAGTGCAAATCTATTGATGTATTTCAAATAATTGGTGAATTTAGAGTTGAATGTTGATGAATTTATCAATTTTCTTATCTCGTTTCAGTTTGGTGAGATGACAGCCTGTCACTTGTTACCAATTAACATGTAAATGCTTGAATAAGTAATGACCTCACGTGATATTTATCTCACAGGACGATGATTTTGTCAATGTTGTTGCATATGTGCAATACCGAGTCCATCCAGAAAAACGATATGAGGCCTTTTACATGCAGAGTAATCCAAGACGTCAGATCCAGGGATATGTGCTCAAGGGTATGTGCCAAATAAATTTCATCACATCAGTATAAATATAGTATTGGAACAAATTTGTACAATTTACATGCGAAAGTAACATACTTTAGTCCTTCAATTAACACTTCGGGTAAGCAACGACTATTGCATGCCTGATTTTGTTGTTTCAATCATTCTAGTGATCGGAGCTATGGTTGCGGTGCAAAACATGGACGAAGTTTCTGGGCAGAGGGATGCAATTGCCCAAGCTATTATGAAAGAAATGGAAAAGATTGTCCACTCTAGACTTCTTGATGTTATTATGAGAGATAAACTGAACTGGAGTTCTCTAAATTTTGCAGCCTGTTGGTCTCAATGGATATGAGATTCTGCAAGTCCAAATCTGGGATGTAAAATTGGATGAGGGACTTGAGCGAGCTGTGATTGAAGCCAAGAATGGTAACCTTGAAATTACAATTGCCAATTGATTCTAGATAATTGTTCATCATGGTAAAATTTTTAAATGGTTAATGATTACATGACAGGCCATATGTCAAAGGTTTAAATTTAAAAGCTGCATATTTCATTGTAGATAAGGTTTGTGGCCATCTAGACAACTTATGAGAGTAAATCTCATGTTTCTGAAGGACGAAAAAAGGATTTGTATAATGCTGGAAATTCGACTTTATTTGGTGCTTAAAAGCTAAACTCAAAGCTTTGTTTTTGTGGGTTGCAGCGAAGTGGAAGGCTGAAGGGGAGGTTGAGTACAAGAAACTCTCTGTTGCTCGTCACAGTCAAGCCACCGCGGATGTTGCATGGGACATCTCGGGCAAAATATCAGGGGTGACTGGCAAGGACTACTTCGACTTGGCCCTCATGTCCCAGTATATTGACTCCATGTCAGATAGAGGCGGAAATTCAAAATCCTCGATGCTATTCGTTCCGCAAGGTCCTGGAGCCATGCGAGAGGTGACCGCGAAGATACACGATGGTCTTCTTGAAGCGTCCACGTCCAGTGCTAAGTAGTAGTGACAATTTGACAGTTACATTTATGACTCTAGTTTGTAGTTGTATTTTCTATGCCTGTTACTATTTTCTATGCCACGACTGTACTCCCACACCGCACCGTTTTAACCTCCTCCATATGGAGTGCTTTTACTTTCTTAAAGTGCTTTTACTTTCTAGTCACTATGTGGTATGATAACAATCAAGCAGTTCAGAGCAAGCTTCATGATTATGGTACATCTTGTACCTGCTCCTATCTGTATATCTGTATGCGTGTTTACATATGCTCGCATGCTTGTGTTTATACACACTTTCGGATTTGTGTGCCTTTGTTACTTGATAAGAGAGTCTCCTATCTTTGATCAGCAGACAAGTTCTGGAGTGGTCTCACGGAAGACCATTACCTGTCACGAGCGTCAAGCTTCTTTTCTTATTTAACCAAAAGTTTGAGAGAGAATGAGAAATTTGAGTTAGAGGAGTGGAGAAAAGAGCGGATATCATACTCAAACTACTGGCTATCAGAAACACAAATTTACGCAGTGGAGGCAAAAGGAGATGCCCTTGAAATTGCCAAAACATTGTACAGGAACTATTTCGGTTAGCAATCCAATGGTCCAGCCTATCCTCTCTTCCTAGATTGCTCATCTAGTTAACCATTCTCTGTAACTTTCAGTGTCAGCCCGTAGAGAAGCTTCTCTTCCTAGAAAGGCATGACCTGAAATCTGTGTCTTTACCAGTTGACTTGATTAAAGATGTTCTAAATCTAATAAAATCCTTTTGTTCCTTTAGCAACAGAATGTGTGATTCAGTGGATTGTTATGCTCGTATGATGTCACGGTCTATACTCTGTGCTTACATTGTTTGGTCGTAACAAGTACAATTCGACAGTTTTGCTCTAAAAGGCAATGATGTTGCATAAATCATTCATTTCTGCAACTTGAAAACCTCACAATCGCAACACTACATTTCAGCTGGATGTCCAAAGCCAGCCCCCGTCACTTTGTGCTATTTGTGGGACACCTAGTATGTCCAGTACCAGGTACTGTGCTTCGGTCTTTCAAGTCGAAAGAGATTTTGGACATTAGGGGTGGGTAGTTTTTCTGCAGACACGGTAAAAGCATCTGATCAAGAAGTCAAAACCATATTTTTATGCTGAGCATGTTGAAACCGTTTGTAAGCTGGCTGACGGTATTACCAACGGTTGTGAGTTGACTTCCAAAACTACTGAGAATCGATTGATGCCACATAATTAAGAGGTTGTTAAATAGTCATGTTAGGGCATCAGCCTTGCTCATTGTTGAACATCAATAAACTAATGATATGATGGTCAACGTTGATATAATTAACCATTTACTTCATCTTCTAACTTGACATTTTTCATCCAATGACCCCCCTATTCTCATGTATACCCCCCCTCAAACCAATTCCATTGAATATGTATAATTCGCTGTCTTTATCGTCTGCATCTTCTGGCAACTACTTCTATGCTATCGGGGGGCTTCCATCACTGTCAATACCTCCCTGGCCTTCTCCGTCATTGATTGTATCCTCATGATTGTCGATCGAGGAGATACAGTGCTAGTCTCAGCAGGCCCATCTAGTCATAAGATGGGTCATGGAATGCTTAGCTTGCCTCTGAGATGCAAATGTTTAGGGATATCAGATTTATGTTGTACGCTTCTAGAGACTGATGAATCTGTCTGTGTTAAAGTCGATGCTAACAAGGGCTCTAACAAAAACGACTGATTCTGGCTATTCCTTTCCTTCTCCTTCCTCATCTCCTCCAACAAAGCTTTACCCGTGTCTCTGCCTGTTTCATCATCAGAGACAACATGTCACGAGCCACGTCTTAATTGTCTCTGTCAAGATATTCACTCAATTCCAGAATGAAATTCATATACTACCTGCAAGGTATCCACCATGTACATAACCATTGAATCTCTCACTTGTGTGTTCACCAGTGAAAAAGAAGCGTCCTACCGGTGCCTGAGAACATACAGAAAATCTGCTTCAATTACAGGTACAGCTCAAGCTATTTCAAGAAGAAGCGCTAGCACCAACAAATTTCTAGTTGCCTCGGAACAACAAAAGAAAAAATAAACCTCATTCTAGTTGCTTCTCCTAGGACATAGTAAATGTAAAAGAATCTAAAGCTGCTAGATATTTCACATAGAAATTAACCCCTAAGGGATTGATTCAGAAAGACATACATCTTTTGTCAAGCCATAAATGACAACTTGTCTAAGCTTGGATATCCAGAAGTGAGAATTATACTGATCAAAATATAAACATGAAAACAGGAACATGCGGGATTCGTAATATTTGAAGGTAAGATAAGCACCTACCTTAATGTTTTGAACGACCTGATGATTAAAAATGGCGGGGTAGTTGCTGCAGCTGCCACGCTGGAACCTGTTATTCCGCCAGCGGGGCACGAGTATATCAGTGGCATTAGGTATATTGGGCCCAAACATGTCCCTAAGCACCTCCATAGCCTCTTTCAGTGTCTCTTCGTCAGATTGATTCTCCACACGCTTTGATTCTCCATTTGTCAATGTCACAACCAGAATATTGGAACCAGGGTATGCATTCTCCATGTGCTGATGACGTGCCCAGAGATAAACAACACGATCATCTTTATCAGATGAGTTCCCCTCGACGCATTATACAGTCGATTAAAATATTGCTCGAGATTCCACATCAAAGCAAATTAGAGTATCGAAACGTAATGAGGACGGTGAGATCCCCAAATCTTCCATCAGAGGCCAAGTGTGGCAGATAACATTTTATAGTGTTCTCCCAATTGAAGTAATGAAGATATTACAATCTTATAGGTTTGAAAACTGATGGCCGTACTTAATATCGATACCTCATAATTAAACAAATTGGCTGCAATTGTAACTTAATCCCAGAGTGCAGCTAATACCGCCAGCTTTCAGAAAATGACAAAAACATCATGAACATCCCCCTCCAGCCAACGACTTTACGCAACTCAAAGTATAATAAGCTCTTGACTATTTAATGATTGTAGATGGCAGCTATATTATATAGAGGAATCAGCATCACAGTAAGGTGTAGTGATGAATAGATATAATGCCACGCATATGACGGACTCCTCTACACCCTTGAAGAGAAATACATATAAACCACTTCTAACATTTGCAAACAAAAAGGCTGGGTATGAAATCATGGGTCTTAATACAGAAAACTAACTACATGAATAGCAGAAGAGCCAATGCACACGTATTCAGTATCATCAAAATGAAGTAGTTCCAGCTTTCCGAGACAGTGAACTTTCCATCGATGAACGAGCCCTAATAAATAAAAGACACCATATTTTTCCAGCCAACCGTGAATTAGAGAATAACGTGGTATCAAATACTACTCTAGACAATAATACCACTCTTTCTTATGCAAAAAGCGTAGCTTATATAAATACAGTGGCTTGTCTGACAAAAAAAATTATTCAGTGGCTCGGGACCCAGCAGAACGATAATTAAAAAATAGCATAATCGACTCTTTTCCATTAAAATAGGATTTTTTCTTTTTTTGAAGTTCACCTTATTGATGCTTGAGAAGTAGTCCAGTATACTGCTTGTTAACAACACCAAACATGTTAACTTCATAATATTGGGTACAGTTTTTTCACACTTTCTAAGATCCCCGGAGGATGACATCAGGAAGCACTCAATTCCCCACGAGAGAAAACTCTTAGGGCCAAGAAAACCGGAAGAAGAAAGAAAAACTATTAGCTGGCTACAAAAGTTTTGTTAACAAACCTGCCAGAATGTGTAATAACCTCTCCGTTCGTGTGCATATATGAAGAACTCTTTCTCGGGTCCACAAGGCCAGAACTTATACGGAAACTTCAGGAACATTTTCGTGTAAACCATCACGTCAAGCTTCTCTATCGCCTCCATCTTCCATCTCTGTTGAGCATTATTTTCCAAATTAGTGCTACTTCATCGGACCAAGTAAAATGGACAATAGATCAAACATCACTCAGCTTCCTTTGAGGACCACCAACAAAGAGAACCCGTAATCATAATTGTTGCTTAATCCTCTAGACATCGTTAAAGATATAAATTTTCAAATGGATACGCGCAGTAGTAACTTTTATATTTAATCCTAAAGAACAGCAAGCGTGTTGGCACAAGATAACATCCAAGGATTCGTAGGTCCTGAATTCTATCACGATAAAACGATTCTATTGGAATCAATAACAGTGGTGCAGTTGGTTCTGGCTACTATCTGAACCGAAAACATGAAGCCCTCATAGGCATAAATCAAGGAAAGGTCCAGGATGAGACATTTATATTGCTAGTCTTCTAACCTCTGGAGAAACAGAGAATTCCACGGTATGTACTAAAGTACCCAACATTCCAATTGGCATATAGTGCAAACAGCTGTCACCACATGCAATTGGATTCCGGGAATATTGAAATCTCCATAATCGAGGTGTGCCAAAGCGAAAAGTCCACAGCCACCAAAGCACAGCACCCATTTAGAAAGCACGGTTGTTAGTAACTATCTGTGGTCATGCAACCGTGGCATTTGCCTTGTTCAAAGGAAAGGCCACCTCGAAAATCTGCGTCTTACTACCGGGGACAGCGACTGCGAGTGAGGTCAATTTAATATGTAAGATAGCTTGCGAGGCTTTCAATACTGATAATTAACTTGATGATTGAAATAAATATGTGGGCCACAGCTTGAATATCAAGAACGCAACCCAGAAAACTCACTCTTGTAGGGGCACTCATCATGGGGAGTCTTCTATGACTATTAACTACTTTCGTAGAGCAATTGGATAAATTACATGGTCGAGACCCAGTAAATGCAAGGGAAAACATGGACGACATTACAACCAAGAGATCTTTTTCAGTGTATTTACAAGTTCATTCAATCAATCAAAAGCAGCACTTTGCGCTAAAGTGTTTCACAGTAGTTATTAGAATCTTGTTAGGAACTTTCACGTATTAATTGTAAGGCGCAATAATTCCGATTGTACTAGTTTTTCAATATTATTCATGTGATTTCAGTGCACTCTATGGACTTTTCAAAAATTGGGGATAGAAAAGGAAGATAGTGAGAGAAATAAGAATGAAGGGAGATGTGTTGCGGGCATTGATGGCCTGAACGAGATGAGGTCACTTTGGAGAGCCCCAATGCTAACAGACAGAATCGCGTAAGACACAACCATCCTCCGTAGTAACAGTAACTCCGGTTCTCAAGTGTTGTATTTCCCGGACGACCTGCCCCAAATCCATGCATAGACGTAACAGGCAAAAGTTAAAAATCAAATTAAAGCCCGGAGAATCAGATGCAATGGCAATGAAGATAGAAAAAGTTTATCAACATATCTGAATGAGAACTGTGCAGTGGTCAAACAAAGAGACTCATTACCCTAGTGAAGTTCGCTCACTCACAATCTGACATTATAGAAATATTTAAATTGTGTAGAGTCGAAATGGTCCCCGCTAAATTCCACCTACGCGCTAGTCATCTATTTTCTTCATCCTTCTTGCATTTGAATTTGAATGGGCAAGGAAACACCACATTAAATGGAGAAAATGACAACACTTCATGTGTTCATGTTCTTCTTCTATTTGAGCGGATTTGACCGCTCCACCTATTGACTTCTACATGAGGTCATCAAGTTCACTGTATAAGCTAATAGACATTGGCCAGAAAGAGAGCGGTAACATTTGGAAGCAGAAATTATACTAAGAAACTGGAAAAACTTACTAACCTCAGACACGAAGAAGGCATGGAAGCCATAAGGAACCCTGTGGGGTAATTCAACAACAGCAACAGGATCAGATGACATGTTTTTCGCATCAATTACATTTACTGCCGACTTCCTGCACATTTATTGAACAAACATCACTCCATGTTCTCATCATCCTCCTTGAACTATAGTGTTCACCGTTTTCTTGCAGTGCAGCACCAGTGAGATTTGCCAAAAGAGCGGGAGGTCCAATGATTAACTAAATCAATGGTGAGAAAAGGATGAGCAGAATACCGTGTTCTCATCATGTACGAAGAATATCAGACACCCATCATCTTCTTCAGGAGTGATGCCAGGCTCTCGAGGGACAAAAATAGCTTCAGAACCAAATCTACCTGGTCCCAGGTCAAACACACCTTGAACATTTCCACCGACCTCAATCTTCTTTTTTCCTTCCTCTGGCTCAGCGTGCAGATCAAATTTCACAATTCCAGCAACCTTTGCAATGCTGTCCAGAATGGTTCCGTACACATACCTTTGTTTCCTAGGCACTCAAAAGATGGCTCAAGTAAGAAATACAAAAATGAAAAAACACTGACTGACAAAATAATGATAAGATTTTCCACAATGATTAATAGCAGATATAGGATTTCTTGACCTCAGGTTGCGGTAATGGCCCTTCAGCATTTTTTCGCTCTTTGCAAACATTCGTGTAGCTTTGTACATCCAAAATAAAATTTTCCTTATACAACCATTCATGGACCTGAATTAAAGCGACACCTGCCGGTGTAGCACTCATTTATCCTCGGAAAATCAACCACAGGTGCTGACAGCTTCTTTTGTGAAGCCAGGCCAGTTTTCATGTTGAATCTCATTTCATACCTGGTTGACAAAAAGAAAAAAAACAGTCGAAATTTTTTTAAAACGTCGGAATTTAAAAAGAGCATTTGGCAGGGCATAATCAGATCACAGTTTTTCTTACAGTTCATCTGTGAAATTCTCGAGCTTTTCCTTAACAGTCCCATTGACCATGTCCAGATCAGGATTCTCAAGGCGGCAAGTAATCAAAACAACTTCATCTTCCTCCTCCCATGCATTGGCTGGAAGTAAACAGCCAATTTAGTCATTAAGGAGAAGGGAAAACCAGAGTTACGGTATTAATAAACTACTGGATTTACTGATAGCAGCAAAACACCATAAAATATACAACGTTGCTCATGCCAGTGGCAAAATAACAACAGTACAAGGAAAAACTTGGCCAGAATAGAAGTTTCAATAGCCTAACTAATAAACTCCTCACCACCATTGCGCTACTACAACGTGCAAGTTATTGCCAGAATTTTCAAAGCTCAAAGGAATCATTGAAAAAGTAGAAGATGAAGACAAGATGCCTTTGAATATCTAAATGTCAAATTAACTGACTCAAAAGCCCGTGAGCATACTATCCAAACTTTTCCTCATGCAGTACAAAAATCAACCCAAGATCTATGGCTCCTGACAAACAAGAATGGCCTATAAAGTTTATCTCACTATAAAAAACAAGGATGGTCAAGAAGACGCACCATTGTGAAAAATGAAGCAGTTTGGAAGCTCAAACCATCTGATTTGAAGCTCGTTCTTTGCATATCGCGTAAGTACCCCAAAGCGAGATTTTTTGGTTGCATCAAATGTAAATATTAGCTTGTTATCTTTAACCATTTCCTGTCAACATAATCGGAGAACATACAGTCATGATCATTTTATATGGTAAACAATATATGGCCTGTATCATACAAACAGTATAGCAATTTGAGGTGGGGCATTAGGAACATCAAATAAAATTTAAGATGAAAAAGATGACATAACTATTGTGATCAGCAATACTCTCCCCTGATATTTGAATAGAATCCAGAGAGTTTAGGTCAATAATTTGCTCTCATTTTAAGAATTTCAAAGTTTCATCCGAGACCCATTATCTGCTGTAATTGGCTTTAGTCTGAGTAGTGATTCTCATAAAGCTTTTGTACTTATATGTTACCATACCTTGGGCCTGAAATAAAGAGGAAGATCCATGAAAGTTGCATAATTCTCTATAATGGCAAAGTCATGCATCATGATGGGATCTGAAATGGTAATTGGTACTGGATCATGCATGAATCCATCTTTTGAAATAACCCTGTAGGTGATATATGGCGGTGTATGCGAATAGCCAAAGGTGAACATCTCTCCTGCACCAACAATCATAAGTTACAGCATTTTCCCTGAATAGAACAAACTGATTGGAATGTTAGGAGCTTGGAATTACCTGTGAAAGGATCGACCTTCGGATGGGCTGTAAAAGAATGAGCAAGTCTCTTATCATAATCAAGCATTCCAAGAGTCTGCCAGTCGCCATCTTCCAAAACCTTGAGGACATCTGCACAGAATCACAAACTTTAGCTCCCCACTATAAACTAATAAAGGTCACCAAAAGGAGGAAGAGCACAGAGAACTTGGAGTTTTACAAGGTTTATCGGCCTCTGAAAGCGCCAAGAGTTTTCCATGCTGATATATGAGTGCAGTATTGCCTGGAATCGAGAATAAAGCAGTTAATTTTCATATATCTTACAGAAAACTGCATGGAAGTCCCGAACTAGGCATAATTGTATGGATATGGCTCCAAGCAAGGCTCTATATGTGTCTCTCGATCAGGAAAGACGATAATGCATTGTATCGTACAGAGATGTTTTTTATTTGATCGCCAAGATAGAATTGGCAATAACCATGGACATATGATGATGGCTCGTGGACATTCCTTGAGTGCTTAGGACAGTCTCAACTGTTTTCTTTTGCTAGGTCTCAAAGAGTCAACATTGAATTAAATTACATAAGCCGTCATCCAGAAGAATCAACTAACATATGCATAGAAGCCCACCACATATTGCACCTTTTTCACATTTGAATATTTAATGCTTATCATATCATGCTCGAAACTGCTAAAAAAACAGTCTTAAGAGGTCCTCCTCAAGTTACTAAAAGGTTTTAAGAGCAATGCACGGGTCTCGGAGTTTAAAAGCCCTACCTGTCCCTGTTCCATATGAAACATCTAGTATTTTCAGTTTTGCTCTCAACATTTGCATATTGACCATGAGTAAACCAAAAAGCCCTTTGAGGTCTCCAATCTGCAAATTGGGAGTTAGATAAACAATGAATAATACTAAGGAAGCGAACGTCTACAGAAAAAATCCTAGCACATCTTTTGCCTAGCGACAAATAAAAATCGATGCCCACGATGGACTCCTGTATACATAGCTTTTGTCACTTCATAAGGAAATTGATGTTTTGTTCATTCCAAAATCCTCAAGCTAAATTTGAGGCCACTCAGAACAACTGAGGATGATTGTCGACTGACATTAGAATCTTCCATCTGCATTGCAATGGAGATGTGCCGACACATGGTTTTCATTTTGGCCAAAAAGTGTTGATACATTCACGATTCAAAGAGAGTATGCCACATGCTTTGAAGTTTCAACAACCAATCGAACTGAGATATTAACTCTATCGTGCAACATGACAAACTTGTGTCTCTGCTCCTCGTGAACATACCTTCAAAAATTTAGATCCTCCAAAGTACTCCTCTTGCTTGAGTCTCGACGTCCTCACATAGTGAGAGACGTAAGTAGCTTTGCCATATTTTATCCGCATGCCATGAACCATGCTGCATGGTAGAAAAAAGGGCGGGCCAAAAAAAGAAGAACAAGGTAACTGATTCAGTGACCATTCATTCACATATGCTAAAACACTGAATTAGAGCAGACAGGTGCTAAATTTGAGGAAACAGGTAATCGGATAGATCCACAATACTCCCTAGTCTAACTCTGAACAAGTCCAAACGAATGCACACCCTAGTCTAACTCTGAACGATTGTGAATTCGAACTAAACGGTGACTGTCATTTCTCTACTTAGCGAAACTCGTTATGAACTAGAAGTGCATCAGCTAATGCGGAATCGGGCAGGCTCAAGAATACGCACCCATCTCCATCAAACCTGCACGGAAGGGAAAAAAACAAAACAGAACCCAGTTAATAGAACCGTGTATCAAGCCCCTTGTTAAACCGAACCAGAGAGTTTCATCAAGAACGAAACCGGGCAAAGAGAGAGGGTACCAGTGGTATCCGGCGACAGGGGCAAACTTGGGATTGGGGCCCACCCGAACGAATTCTCCATTCAAGCAATCCTAAAAGAGCACGATTTACACACTCCATAAAATCGACGATAAAATAGATAAGAGCGACGAACACACTTTGCCAAGGAAACACGAGAATGAAGGCGGGGAGCAAATTACAGGGAGATGGTCGAGGACAGGGAGGTCGGTGACGGTAGGGGTCTCGTCGGGAACAGGAGCGAAGTTGCCGGAGAGATAGTGGTGAGGCCGAGAAGAGTCGTACATCAACTTCACAATCAGCTTCTTAATGTAGTCCACCACCTTGGACGCCACCCCCTTCTTCGGCTTCGGATTCACCTCCACTATCCCTCCTCCTCCTCCTCCGCCGCCGCTCCCTTTCTTCTCATCGTACTTCATCTTCTCCTCTCTCTATTTCTCTCTCTGCGGGAGACCGATAAGAGCGCGTTATTTGACAGTGTTATTAGTTACTAGTGTTATTACCAGTCAGTCACTCACTCGGATAATCTCATTCGACGTGGTTGGTCGGTCTATCAGAGGCCGACACGCGCTCTTCTCTCTTCTCTCTCCCGTTCGCTCCTCCTCCGCCACCTCCTCGCGTGCTGTTATGGGGGACGGTGGAGAGAATAGAGAGAGAGAGAGATGCTCATTAGACCTTGAAGTCTTGAACAGTCAACTTCGAACAAAAGCCAATTTGAGACCATCTCTCCTCCCTTATATATATATTAAAAATGGAAGCTCGCCTTTTGCGGGCGGGTGGATCCGTGGATGGACACTCGACAGCTTTTCTTGCTCTTTTTTCAATTCTTCTCCTTTGTTTATATATATTAACAAAGCAACGACTGAGTTATAAGGATGAAAGGGTAGGTTGCTACTACAGGACGGTTGCTGCGATCGGTGGAAAAGTCATCCGGGATAAAACAGTTGTTGATTGTGCAACCGTTATGTGAATATATGAAGACATTTTGGCTCTTTGCGCTCATTTTCGTGCTCTGTAATAAAATCCTTCCAATGTCAGCACACTCATTTATCCCGATATTGTTATTGAATAATATAACAAAATTCTCGTACAATCACCAAGCCACCACGGTCATTGACCCGCTCCTAGACATATAGCTTGACCCTAACTCAGGAGAACTTACACCGCTGCAGATATTCACAAATTGAGCCAGACAACAGTACTCGTAGGATAGTCATTTAGCGTTGCATCATCTTTCAAGTTTAGAGATGGAAATCTCTATTCAACAAGTGAACGCAACACCATCCACGGCCCGATGACGGTAACTAGACGAAAAATAGAATACATTATCAGCAACCTTTCAAGTTCGACTACAAAGTCAGCGTCGTCGTTGATTGAGAAAAGCTTAGATAGAGAGGCTCCGCCTTCGCCCTTGAGGTTCCTATCGCTGTCGCTTAGGCCGACCTCCAAAGGAAAAGTTCAAAAAGAGAGGAAACCTTTCTCCTTGAGGCTTTCAACAGTGTCTCTTAGGCTAACTTCCAAGAAATAAGAAATTCACGCCCTACCTTCTACTTTTTCCCTTGATATCCTATGAAGCCGACACAGCAGGTTTGTCGTCTTCACATCTGTGTTCAAAATGCATGATTCATGCAGCATTGGCGAACGTTAGGGTATATGCTCGACTTAAGACCACTTCTCGAGTTGCTCATAAGAGAAAAAGTTACCTTTTTAATCTATGGACTGGAACAAAAATGGGAACTTACTTTTCTGGGAGGTGCAATGTGGGATAAAGATGGCGCAAGATCTTCGAGGCGTCGCGACGGTGCATTGCTCCTCCAACTACACAATATCTGCCGCTAGCTAAAGGATTTTCAAGAGCTTAAATGTGTGCTTGTCCAACGTCTCAGACATCAACACATCCGTAGGACGCATTGGGAAATTCTTCAGTTCCTACATCATACGTGCCTTTGATTATTCCCACTGCAGACACCATTTTCTTAAAGGAAAATCACTTTCCTAGTGCAACTGGGTTTCTTCTTGCACATGGAAATGAATTACGGGTACGTTTGGTTAAGTATTTTGAAAGCCCCTTTAGGGCCCAAAGCCCCTTGGGAAAAATTTTGGGTGTTTGGCAATTATTCCCACAAACAACTAAAAATTGACAAACATAAAAATGTACAAACTTTAGTGCAATGGATTTGAAAGCCCCTTTGGGGCTCATCTACAGTTGATTTATTCACAAGAAATCATCATAGATCAAGGTATGCGTCTCATCTATTATGATATTGTGAAAACCATCTTGCTCTAAGATTTTGGGTATGATGTTTATGCAAATATTAGGGTTTGATTTACATAGAATTGATTTGATCTTACATGAATAGCAACAACTCAAGTGCTTCTCCTTTATTGTCCTGTGTATCACTAGCTCAATGAGACTGCCGCTCACGAATTGCATTATGCGACGGCTCCTTATTTGAGGTTATTTTTGCAATTTTCAGTCACAAACCCTCTCGTCACAGATCCACACCAGCCAACCCCACATTAAACTAATTAAATTTTTTATATCTTACCTTATCAAACCAACCCGTAAAACAGTAAATTTTAATCTCAATTAATCTAGCCCGCATAAAAAAACACTTACATCCCTTTCTCCGAATATACACGGAAATGAGCTGGAATTTAAATCCCCTTCAATGTGCGCGTATATCCTTTTCCATATTAAGCCATTTCTTCTTGATTTCTTTCCAAGAAGCTTGATGTGTGCCCGATTGAGCTCTCCCTTTCTCCGATATTCCTGCCGTTCTCTGTGCCCCTTTCTTGGACGAGAGTATGGCTGAATATTGCCCGAATCTGCTTCCTCTTTCCGGATTCTTGTCGAGAATATTGTCTTCAATTACGGCCAGATTTTTCTCATCGATTTTCGTCCTTAACGGTGCATATTATCTTTGCCTTCCGGAGACGATTGCCCCAATCACGTGCCCACCTTCCTTGCCAAGAATCATATATATTTAGCCCATGTTTTCCTTTTTGCTTCGCCCCAGAATCTTTCCACGAGCTAAATTTCCCATCTTGGACTTTGCCGAAATTCCTTGTACTTTCCCAACTTAGATGACCAATGCAGGGCAGACGTGGAATTCAGCTACACAATCCACCACCGGGTCAATGAAATTATTCAATGCGCACATGCTTTAGAATGCCTAAATTCAACACAATATTAATATTTTTGTTTACAAGTCAAACTCGATCCCTTTTTTTTTTTTTAATGTAATGAATGGAGTAAATTGAGTAACCAAAATTTAGGTGTCAACAATACCACGCTATAAAGTCTGTTGGCCAGCAATGATATAACCTCAAGGGTTTTTGCTAAATAATTTAAATGTCTGGTGAATGATAGATAAAAGTTGCATTCAATTGAGGAACAATTGAATTTAAGGGACAAAAACACCTGTTCCGTCCATTTCGAGGACTCGAAGGAAAAGGAGAAACCTGTCCATTTGAAAAATATTCCGGACTTCTTTTGCTGCTCTCATTTTTGTCTTCCTCACAGCCGCTCCAACCATAACCTCTCCAGATTTCGTCTAATTCTCTCTGAACTTCTGAAATTTCTCGTCATTTCTCCAAATTTTAAGCTAATTCTATGACCGATATATGAGGATTTCGTCCCTCTTATACTTATTGCTCTATGTTTTTTTTTTCTCTTTTTTATCCCCCAGGAAATCTGTCCGGAGGGGTTCAAATCCTATGCGACCCATCCCATGCGAATCCGCAGGAGCTCGTCTATAAGCAAGGCCAAGCTGGAATTATTAAAGCCACGGTTTCCATTATGTTCGATAATCGGGTCGAAGTCAGAGTCCACTTGGCTTTTGTAATTATATCTCCTAATCTAAATCCGGATAATAAAGAACGGACTCAACTTATCACAACTAAAAATTCATAAAAATTCACAACTAAAAATTCATTAAAATGTACTTCACTCATGGTCAAGCAGATAATAAATAAGGTAATATTTATGAGTCATGGAATGGAACCACAAAGTTATTACATAACTCAATCAATTGCCTTTGTTCAAATGAAAGTCCAAAACTTTAGTGCAATGAATAGGTCTTCTGGCAACCCTGAGAGCATGAATCCGCACAAGCTCTGACTTTCTTCACGTCCACTTCAACTTTCTTGGTGTCTGCATGAGTTCCAATAAGAAACAAGAAATTAAAAATGTTACTTATATCAAGATTGAAGTTGATTTTTTTTTAACAAGAGCATATATCGAAGTCCAAGAAACGAAATAATTTAGTACGCGGCTATCTCTCGTAATTAAAATATAACAACGAAACATTGATAAAGAAACAAGATTATACAATAACTTTCTTGGTTTTGTGAGTTTGATAATAAGCTACGTTCTCGATGCGAAGATTATTACCCGCATGATAGTCCATGCAAGTAGACAAGAAACAACCGACATCGCAATGCTCTAGTGTCGCAGACGTAGGGGGCCCTGTTAAGCAACGATTGATGCAGTCCGCACTGCATTGCAATGAATCGGGGTCAAAGACACAGAAAAATGCACACTTCAACGCACATTTCCAAGATATGCGTGCGTCGGCTACGATGGAAGACGACAGTATCAGAACCGCCATGAACATCATCGACCCCATTCTCTTGGATGCTGTGACCTCCATGGCCATATACACCCCACCTGTTCTTAACCTCTCTCTCACGTAATGAGTTTTGAGCTAGTGTAGTGAGGTGTTGAAATGAGTAGCACCTTTATATACTGAGATATTCATTCAAGTTGCTGAATGAGTTGATGAGTAAAGAGGTAAGAAAAGGAAATTATCTTTTCCATTTAATGATAATATGCTTGACCTTGACCTTATCCTTTAGTCGATTTGGAAATTTAGCTGAGAATTTCTTTTTTCTTACCAAATTTCAGGTCCAGTAAAGAAGGTGATATTAGTTGCCACCTATTGCGAGATTTTCTTCTAAATGTGGGTACTTGTCAAATTTGATCTCGTCAGCAACGAAACTGTACAGGGACAAGTATCAGGTATATATACACCTATCTCGGTGATTTCCCCTTCTTTTGGCAAACTATTGAGTTGAATATGCATGGTAATTGCCTCGTATATTATGCACAATCAGGCCGCTCAAAATGGGAAAATAGGCATGGTAATTGCAAGTTTCTGGATGACCCCAAGGCATTCGACGAACATCAGTAGGAAGGCAGCCTCTAGAGCTCTTGACTTTCAGTTTGGATGGTAAGTATTTAATTTATCAGAAGGTACGTACAATTTTATTCCCCCTAGTACTCATAGATTGCGTTTGGTCATCTGGATTTTCTAGCTATGATAGGACTGAATAAGATATGATATGAAATCCAAAAAATTTGCTATATCATCTACATTGTTTGGTAAATTGTGAAAATAAAACCGGATGTTTTCAATATTATCATGTCCACTATTTGCTATGAACGACATATCGTTGGAAAATAACCTACAAATTGCACAAATGGAGATGGTAAGAATCTCTTACGACACTCTTGTCTACGTCATTTAATTGCTTATTTTATTTATTATTTTTCCCTATCTTTTTTTTATTTCTTTTCTTTTTTATCTTCTTTCCCCTTTCCATCATTCTCTAATAAAATTTTATTGAATATTAAACTATACTAATATACCTAAAACATGTAATAAATATAAATAGTAAATATTTATTTTTATATATGGAATTTATATCATAAGATAGAAAGAATTTTGAATATATAAATAAATAAAAAGGAAATTGTTGTTATTTTTTATTTTGAATTTTTTATATAAGAATTCAAATATTATTTATATTCAAATATTATTTAAATTTTATTAATTTAACAAGTTTGTTATTCAAGAAAAGTAACATTCATATTATGGATATTAGAAATCCTATCTACCTTTATCCTACCTCCTTCATTGAATAATTTTATCGAGGCTATATTCTTCCTATATCCGACTTTATCCTATCTTGGGTAGGTACCAAACACAGGATAGAATATCCTGTCTTGAATTTTATCCTGACTACTAAACATAGTATGGTTCCAAATATGCATTTTCACATAATAGCAATTTTACCTCGACGAAAGAGTCATTTTTGCCCTTCCTCAGAAATTTTATGTCACATGAGTAAGTGCATTGTGTGCCGATGACGTAAGGTTTGCTCATCCTATTACCTATGGTGACTACCAAAAATCGATGAGGAGATATGCTGGTGAACGATTACCCAAAATCACAGAAGCACAGTCAGAGGCGCTAAAAGGTTCTCATGACTACATGGGGGTAAATTACTACACAGCAAGATACGTAGATGAATTCGCAACCCCTTTCACCACTCTCAATCTTAAGTTACACCACCGATTGTCATTGTAATTTGACCGGTAAGCATGCACTACCACTGCCCAATCAATTCATCCAATAATACCTCGGAAAAGTTATTTACTCCCATGCGTTCTTCTTCATTGATTGCCTAATTAACTTTGTTTGTTATCTGTGTTGCTACCAGCTGAGAAAGATGGCATTCCGATTGGCCAACCGGTAATGTGTCTACCACAAGCACCTTAAAGAATCTATACAATGTTCATGCGTTAATCGCATGCTAAGAATAATGCTGATATAGAAATTAACTAAACAAAATTGCAGACTGCTGCCGAGTGGCCGTACATATACCCAAAGGGTATCAGAGAGTTGATGCTCTACGTGAAGAAAAACTATGAGGATCCGACCATTTATGTGACCGAGAATGGTAATACATGTATCAATGTCAGTGACAGTAACTTTGCTTGGGTTGAGGGGTCTCCTTGTAATTTTTCTTTAACCCCTGTTTTGTGCAACCACAGGAATGGCAGATGCAAATAACAAATCGTTGTCGCCTGAAGATGCACTGATAGATAGATTGAGAATAAGTTACTTTTTGCAGCATCTCTCAAATCTCTCCAAGGCTATCGAGTAAGTAGTTCGATATCAATAATGGGTATGGATCGGTGGTAACAATGATGATATTTTGATAAAAAGCAATATATACACGAATTCATCATTGACAGGGAAGGAGTGAATGTGAAAGGTTACTTTGTGCGGAGTTTCCTAGACGACTTCGAGTGGGCGGAGGGTTATACAACCCGATACGGCCTCACATTCGTGGATTACGGGAATGGATTGAAGCGATACCTGAAGCAATCGGCGTACTGGTTCAAAAGTCCTACGAAAGGATAATGCGACTGTCAACTTCTCCTTGCAGAGCGATGCCTAGCATATTTACTTCTTGCATGATTGTTGTCTTCATCGATATAAATGAGTAGAGAGAGTATGTATGAGCATTCGGATTGTTTTTAAAAGTGAAACAGATTGAATTTCTATCTACCTTGAGGATAAAGGGGCTGCGTCCCTGCAACACTTCTTGATCCAAACTGATCGAAGGATCAGGCATGAAGAGTCCGGTGGTGTTGGTTTGCAATTTCGAGGCACCGCAAATGTTTGCATTTCTTTCTTCCAACGTATAAGATTTTATATGATTTTTCCCCTTTTTTTTACTTTTTTTTTTATCCTTTTCTGAATTTAACTCAAGAAAAACTTATTTTTGTAATTTTGTTAACTTCTCTTTTATGCAAATAATTGTACTTTTGTTCTTTATATTTCCAAATCAATTTGTCAATGTATCTTCTCTGAGTTTATTGGACTTTTCTTTGATTTTTATTTGTTGACAATCCTTTGAAAATATTAGCAATTTCAATAAAATTTAGAATAAATTATTGGAGTACCATTATCTTATTGGCAAATGATACAATTAATACCTTTTTAATCAAACTTTTGTTAGTACGACGCATTTAGAAGCGGTCGTTGTTCATATTTTTCGTTCGCCATAGCCCCGTTGACATCAATTATGTTTCATATATAGTTTTTTCCAAAGGCACGACCATAAATATACTTCTGCTTTTGCAAAAATTAGGTTTTCTTTATCAAATTGGTTTGGGTCTTATCAAATTAGTTCATTCTGTCAAACTAAGGTAAAAAAAAAAATTAATCCGATAAACACATTATTGTTTCCTGATTGAATTCTTCATAAACTATTAATTTCCTTATGATGCAAAAAAAACTTTCAATTTACTTTTCCACATTAGTTCGTTTTTTAATGTATTCGTAGGAAATTCTATTTATGTGAGTATACCTATATACATTTAACTTTATTCATAAACATTTACCTTTCATAATTTAATCTTAAAAGTCGATCTATACATAAAACATTTTACTTTGTTATTGCCTAATAACAATATGAAAATAAATAGTTAATGCTGTTATGAAATGTCTACGGTTAAATTTTGTTTTTTTTGTAATAGCCAAAGTTAAAATGAGGCACCGATTCACCATCTAGATAAGAACAGAATAAAAAAAACTACATGTGATGGTCCTAACAATTATGGTATATATATATAACAATATTCTCAACAAAATTATTCTTCTCTTGGGTGTGTTTGTTTTGTGAAAAATAAATGATTTTGAAAACATTTTCCTAACAATGATCACTTATATCACTTATAAAAATGAATAAAAAAATATTTTAATCGTCCACAAAAATATTTAGAAATAAATTATTATCGATAATGAAAAAACTATTTTATTTACTAATTATTTCAAACGATACAAATGATTATTTTTAGGAAAATATTTTCTAAATCATTAACTTTTCGTGAAACAAACGGAATCTTAAATAAATATTATGATGTGGAAATAATCTATTGGCTGAAAAGTATTTTACATGGGGGAAAAAACGGGAAAATTTCAATTAAGGATCTAAAGTGGGTCTCTTTTCTCAAAAAGGGACCTCAAGTGGACAATGTCTCAATTAAGGACCCAAAGTGCTCAAACCAGTCTCAAATAAGGACCCCAGCTCGCGGGGCGACCAAATGTTCGCCAGCCGGCGAGCGTGAGACATTTTCGGCTCCGGAATAGGGGCAATTTTGTCCTTTTCTTTTCCTTTTTTTTTTCTTTTTCCTTTCTTCTTTTTCTCTCTTCCCTCTTGTGGCCATCGCTGGCAATGTCTGCCGGCCTCAAGCGAGGCCGAGGGCGGCGAAGGCGACCCTCGCCCGTCGCCGGCGAGGCCGAGGGCGGCCCTTGCCGCAACCCTCGCCAGCCCAGGCGAGGTGCCTCGCCCGACGCCGGCAAGGGCAACCCTCGCTTGGGCTGGCAAGGCCAAGGGTGACCCTCGCCGGATCTGAGTGGGCAAGGGTTGTGGCGAGGGCTGCCTTGGGCCTCACCGGCGTCAGGCGAGGGTCGTCCGACGCTGGCGAAGGCAGCCCTCGCCTGAGGCCAGTGGACGTCGCCGGCGATGGCCACAAGGAAGAGAGAAAAAGAAAAAAGGAAAAAGAAAAAAAGAAAGGAAAAGAAAAGAAAAGTTATCATCTTCCCATATTTTTCTCCACACTCCTCTTTCTCAAGTAAGCTAAGTTATGCGTGCTTTGTTTGGTTTAAGTAGCCCTCTGTGATTTCTCTCTGCATATAAAGGCATTTGTACCTTCAAATCTAATGGGTCTTTCTTTACATGCTTAATTTTTCACATTTAGAGGTTGGTTGTTTGAGATTTGCGACATTTCTTAGCGTAATCTCTTGGTTTTATTTGCTCAGTGAATACAAAATCCTTTTGGTTTATTTAGCTTTTTAACAGCAATTACTAAGCTGTAATTCAGTAGGGAAATCAAATCTCTCTTTGATAATTACTTGTTGTGTCTCGAGTCAGAGCATATCCGCTGGCAAGTGCACGTAAATTGAATGTTGTCATGTTTGTTGTAAGGTTAGCCACAGGCAGCGAGACAACGCCTTGAACTAGCTAGTAGGATTTAAATTGGCAGTCTCAAGTCTTGACCAGTGAATTTGAGCTTAAATTTGCAATCGTTAGAGACATTAGACATTGTGTTGAATTTGGTGCAGTGATTAAGTAGAGTGCATATACGTTTGATAATGAAGGCACGTTGGGTCTTAAGCACGTTTTCTCAAGGAAAACTGACATGCCAAGTTCATATTGCTTAACAACAAGATATATATTAAAGCATGTTGCCTTTTCTTTGCAGGGAAAATCGAGGAGTCTCTTGGCTTTAGTCTCTTGCATACAAAAAGATGGAACATCGTAAAGGGGGGAAGGACAACTACAGTTGATATTGAAATAGTAGATGATTTTGAGGATGAAATTTGGAGTGGAGCAGAGGGTGCTAACCAGGGTGAAGTTGATGTTGAAGTTGAGCCTGAAGTTGAATTAAGCAATGAAGTCACGTGAGTGTCAGTCACACCACGTAGGCGGCTAGCATCCCCATCAGAGATGAATACTAGTTAGTATGATTGAAATGTTTAGAATTGGCCGCCGTACAATAGGTTTATAACTTTTTTGACAATTATCCCATGATATGAATACCCCAGAACCTCATTATATGATGACCACACATGCTTGCGTTCTCAAGTTGCTCATAGTGAACCTTAAGGAAGAGGTACGCCCAAGAGAGCAAATATTGATAATGGTTACCTCATCTTGCAAACTTCTATTATTGAAGGAAAAGAATGAGTGACATTTTTGACTTGTTAAAGCCAAAGTCGGCCTTTTGGCAGTAATAAGCAGGGGTAGATAGATAAGTTGGGATCAAATGGTGAAGTTGTGGAGCAAGGTACACCGGCGTTTAACAAACAATTATTTGATGGGGTGCCACTGTCAGATGATCACTATCACAAGGGTCGAAAAAGGGGAGGGAGGACACCCACGTAAACAGAAGAGAGGCGGGTGAAGCAAACAAGAGAGGAGAGGGCAATAATAAGTGAGGTTTGTATTTCAAGGTTCAACTCGACACCCTCGAGAAACCATCTCATGTGGAGTGCCACAATAATGCGGAAAGAGAGAGAGAGAGAGATGCCCCAGCTTTCATGGACACAAAATTATACCATGTGGGTGTTCTTCAAGGGATTGCACATGGGAGGAGACAATGGTCACATGTAAGAAACAGAGGCCTTTTCTATCCCTTTGCTCCCTCCTTCTGAAACAATCTCTGTGTCGCTCTTATCTCATCGCTTCCTCTCCCACCATCTTCCTTCCCTTCTTTATAAAAAGCAAAAACCGCAGCAAGTGAATACACAACAATCAATGACAACTGAAGATATATGCGCTCTCTACACATGCAAGATAAATAGCATGAAGCACATTCACGTGATTAGGGTCGAGGCCAATTGGTGCATGGACAACAATAGGCTTCTGAAGAGCTGGTAGACCTACTAATAATACACCGAGTGAAACTACCAAAGTTGGGAATTCCCATCCAGCCCCAACAGTACCATGATCATATGGCAATGATCACACTTATAATTGAAGTTGTTAAGGGAAGCATCCTGGATTTGGAGATCCTCCGCATCATACATATTCTCAATTATTCTGCATCTTTTTGTACAAAACATAGATATAATCATGCCGTCTCAGTTTGGAAACAACATTTGCGTTACATGTTATTCACCGTTACAGAGGAATCATAGGACCGCAATTGTTATTGTATAATGATAACTTACATGTCACATTGCATGATGTATGTGCCCTTTTTGACTTACGTGATAATCGCTAGTGTCAGAGGAGAGAGAGAAGGCAATGCTGCATTTTCGTCACGCTTGTTCATCTTCAAGTACCTCGGTAAGGAATTCACTTAGAAATCTACTGTGTTAATTAATTATCGAGGGTTTTTCGACAAAAAAGATTCTGGTGAAGCCCATGTTTGCGTAAAAGCAGATGATGACGGGGCACTGCTTAGAAGGAGATCATGCTCCAAGAGTATAATATAAATCATAAACCGTGCCAGATTTGCATTGACAAAGCCGACGAACCATAACAAATGTCGAACTCGATGAAGTAGTGGGAACGTTAGAGGGATTGGGGAGCGATACTGGATATCCTGTTGACCTGGAGATTATGCTCCTAACCATGCAGTTATTTTAATAAGTTATGGTCGACCCCATGATGAAGATTGAATCAGAAATACGAACACGTGGTTGGGAAGCACTTGACTTTTCCATCAGCGGGGGACATCGTGCGTCACCATCTCTCCTCCCCCCCCAATTCTAACGACGCGGTCACAGTTATATAGAATTACCAACGCTCCTGGGGAAGGAGATTATGGAGAGGGATACTAACCATGTGGCGCTCTCCTTAGAAAGAAAGAGTGCAAAAGGACGGCGTGGCAGGGAATGCCAGCTGGGGAGGGCTGTGGTCGGGGCCCCAAGAAAAGCTTAGAAAAGGAAACTCGACCCCTCCTTTTCTTTCTTTTGTTTTTGTCGATGTTTTAATGTCGGCAATTCTCGGTGGAATGGCGGCTCTCTCTCTCTCTCTCTCTCTCTCTCTCTCTCTCTCTCTCTCGTATTATGGAACTATTATTGTTGTTGTTGGTGTTCTAAAATATGAAAAGAAAAGATAAAAGGGGGGGAGGACAGCAGAGGTGGAGTTGGCCATACACAAGACGACATGCTTCATCCTCGAGAAGTAAGATAGCCCCCAACCCCAACCCCAACCCTGAACCCACCCATGTTCCCAGTTTCCCAACCCCATCATCGACCAATCCCTTTTTTTAAATTCCCATTCCCCCGGTTTCAGTACATCGACGACACGCTGCAATGGAGGAGGAGGAGGGTTGGTGTTATGGCTAAAGGCACCGTTTGCAATGTTTAATTGTACCAAGTCAAAGAGGGCAGCACTCCCACTGCTTATTTTAATTTCTCCCCCAAATTGTTCTTTGTTTTATTATTGTTTTTATTTTGGTAGAGGGGGGGTTGGGTTAGGAATGGATGAGGATAAGGGACATATTTTTTTAAATGCCTGCCCTTTCCCTACTTAGCCTCTTGTCTTTATGGTGTGTTTTATGCCCATTTGATTATAGTAACAATTCGGACATCCCCTAATCACTAAACCCCGAATAGCAGAAAATGCACCCACGGAATCAACTCGGCCAGCAGTGATCTGATCATTGTTTGGCAACATTAAGAAGCGATAAACTTTTCTTAGGTTGGGATGCGTGCAAATGGTTCGCAAGGGTCATTGGTCATAAGATCGCGCTTTAAATCGAGCAGAAAAAAAAAAAGAACTAGAAAAAGTTGACCGAAAGCGATGTGGCAGTGGCCATCAAAATGAGGGGGGGCGGTGGCGCTCGAGAGCTAGGGAAAGGGTAAATCGAGGAGACATCCAAGAAAGAGAACGTCAATGAAGGAATCATGAATTAGTTGGAGGGAAACGAAAAGTGCAAATTAAGAAACAAGGAGGAGGAGGAGGAGAATGATGATGAGCTAGTTATGTGAAAACGAGGGTGGGAAGGGAAGTGAGTGCATTTACGTGTTCAGTAGTGCAATGATAGCAGCAAAAGAGCGGGGGGTGGGGTTGGGGGGAGGAACCGTTTTATTTCCTCGGAGCTTAGCGCCTCTTCGTTCCAACCCTCAGGCAAGCAAGCAAGCAAAGCACAGACTCTGTTTTCAGTTTTCTGTCTATTCTTGGTACTGGCCAAACCCAAGAAGAAGCTCTCCTACATCTACATGTGGTTATGCAATTATGACGTCGAATGAATCCTTTACTGGTCAATTTCAGAACCTAAAGAGATGCCAAATGCTGACATAATGTGTGGAAGAATGAATCATTTCATGGAATATAGTACATGTGACCTTGAAACCATTAAGTAATGCCATTGACAAAGTTAAATATCAATTCCACTGAGAGATTGACAGTAGGCTGCAAAAGTGGGCCAATCACATGTCCTGGGTTCATCATGACCAGGTCGGTCCTCTTCTCTTTGCAAATTCGCAAGCAGCCTTCTCCGCCAAGGTTTTGGAGAGCACATACCAAAGCTGAAAATAGCAGAGCCACAATAACGCAGTGAACGAGATCATGAACAACGGACCAAGCAAAAGAGACCAAAAAATATCAAGAAAAGCATCTTACCTTTGATTCCTTACAGAAAACTGGATCAGAGAACCATGTTTCATCAACTACCACATCAGAGGTCAGAGGTTTTCCATTGCACACTACTGAAGGCATCGAGGAGGTCACGACCACTCGCTTGATAGAAGGGACTTTCGCACATGATTTGAGAACATTTAAGGTGACTCTGACTGCTGGATCCACTATTTCAGCCTGAAATATAAAGGAGATCATCACTACGATTTTGCCGAATCACTTAAGTAATACTAGATCATCTATCGTATCAATCTACAGTGCAAAGTGAGACGAACTGAAATTTGCAGACACCTGTGGATCGGAAGCTGAGAAAACCACAGGTGATGCTGTATGAAAAACAGCTCCGCACCCATCGACTATCGAGTCAAAGGATCCTTCTTCTAGCAACTCTGCTTTAAACAAATGGAGTCTCTCCTTTGCCCCTTTTAAGTGCCAGAAGATGTTTGTGTCTTCCGGGAATTATCTGCTTGTATGCGCTTACAAGAATGCAGAATTAGATTCGATAGATCACAATCTAAGTCATTTCTGATAGAATGACATCAGATTATTGAATCATGACACATGCTATGTATCTTGACTTGAGGGGCAACATATCCTTTTCTATAAAAACCAGGATTAAGAAGTAATGGATTCAAATATGGCAAGGGATTAACTCTTTAGGCAGTGAACTCCGGAAAATGTTATATTGCTAGCGGCTCCAAAAACACGTAGACAAACAAGTATACGCACTTATGCACATCCAAATATACATGCATATGCGAGTGAATCCAAAGAGATGATTAGAAAAGCACACTACCTGATAAAAACGGAATTTGCATCAGAATGATTAAACTAGAAACGAAAAATTGTGAAGAACAAAACATGAAGATAAAACAATGAAGTTACTGGTATTGCGCACGGTCGCTTCGACTGTATAGCCACTCTGAAGCAACAACTTGAAGAGCCAGGATGCTACATAACCGGCCCCTCCGGTTACACAAACCACCTTCTCCATTGTGCTCATTTTCCCTCTCTTCTCTGCTATCCTTGGAGCTGAATCTTCTACTGTGCCTTTGGAAGGTATATAGCAATTGCAATCTCTATATATATAAGGTACAAAATCATCTATGATTGCTTTTAGATAGTATTCAACTTGAATCGCATGTCTGACAAACTTAAATCCTTCAATCAGAGAAGATGGATGGGGAGACTTTGAATGAACACCTACTCTTGGCCACAAGTGTTGGCAACCGGCCAAACTATCTGATCACTTGTGTCATGCCTGACTCAAAGGCAACTTATTTTTCTGAATTGGTTACGGCTCAAAGAAATGTCTTGGGATGCCACGTCTCCAGGAAAGATTCGTTTCAAACTAGCCCCATGTAATTTTCCATTAATTGCGCTTAAATTACTGTGAGTTAGAGTCGCATATACAAGCTAAAGGCTGAATTTTACCACTTCATGGGACTTACAGGGTATTTACTAGATTTCCAAATGGTCGAGCTCCGTGCTCGTGCCTGGATTATCAATATTGATGCTTATCATAATAAGTCTCTCTAATCCTTGTTTAGTATTTTATTCATCGTGGCCATGGATGTGTAAAGGTCTTTATTACTCGAATCTGTCATTCAGTTGTAACGTAACTGAGGGTGACGGTGTTCCGTTAGCAGATTTATCTTTTCGTTGTTGATGTATTTATGGAAGAGTTGGTAACTATTGGAATAAAAAAGCCAAAACTCTACTTTTCGTTCCTGTGCTTACACAATTCGAATCAAGTCCGTGTACGTTTATTAAGTCTTATCACGTCCTTCTATTTTCACAATTTTTCCAATCAAGTTCCTCCAATGTCAAATTCGGGAAAGTCTTATGTGACTTGGATAAAAAATTTTCCATGTTACACCACATCCATATTGGCTAAGTTTTATCCATGTCACCCTACGACGTTATCTACATTGACTAAATCTTTCCAAACATGTTCATAGTAGGCATCCGCATATTCATCTCAGCTGCATTATGCTTTTAGTGTCGTTTGACGGCCCTGTTAACTGATTTTGATTGGATTTGGTGTCGAAGGGACGTGATTAGAAAATTTGTGAAGTAGTAAGGTTTGATTAGATAAATTCAAAATATACACACTTGGTCAGAAAAATGTGAAACTATAGGCACGAAAAATAGAATTTTTCTTAAAAGAAGTCGAAGATCACTTGATTTCTTAATAATTTATTGATAACTTATCAGCATATTTACGAAATTACAAAAAAAAATTGACAGTCTGCAAATTAATAACCGCTCCTTCTTATCTTTTCTTATCTTTACTAACTTTTATGTGCTTGTCTTCCTCGCTTTTATACGAAATTATGTGTTTTATTTTTTATTTTTTGAAGAGGCATATCAGACCAACCTGTGTGACGGCATGGAATTCCGCCCTTTCTCTTCGATTAGAAAGATGGATGCTGAAACTTTGATCGGCCACCTATCCACCACTTGTTCTTCGATTAGAATTGACAACTGGCCCGTCAATTAATTAGTAACTTAGAAACAATATAATGACTTTACCACACTCACATCCGATAGTAAATTATGAAATAACGATTTTATCATTTGTTCGTATCCAGTAGTAGATCAAATAAAGTGCTGTGAAATTTTACATTTGTGGCCCAATAATTGATGACTTACCGATGAAATAATGATTTTATCTCCCCATACGGAGAAGCAGATTATAAACTACTTTAAATTTTACAAGTGGCCCAGTAAATTAATTTGAAACTTACCAACATAATTAAGATTTTACGGTTCTCAAATCTAATATCTAGTAATAGATCAGCCAATGCTTTAAAATTTTACAAGTGAACACATCAAATAGTTAATAATTTACCGATAAAATAATGATGTCATGATACCTGACCCAACTCGAAATACTGGACATGTGTGCTCGACCCAACCCAAGACAAGACCCGAACAAGATATAGCCACACAATCGGTCGGGTTTCGTGTTTCAAACAATGAATTCTAGAAAGCTGCAGAAGCGGTTCATCCCCAAATCGCCACAAAACGAGACCCTTAGGTGCCCTAGCCCCGCTGCCATGCTCTCGAGCTCCCTCTAGGGTCCGCCGGCTTCGTCCACCTTCTCGAGCGTTTTGCGATGAAATAAAGAATTAACTCATAATACAATAAACAAAAGAACTTATTTTTAGTGATAGGTTGTCGTCATTGTTAAATTAAGCCCCTTAATTGCTTGTCCAACGGCGCACGCTTATCTCCCTCATAGAGCAAATTCTTTGAAGCTTAAAAGAGATACTAATGTTCCTCGGACTTTGATTCCCAAACGTTGTTTTGATCATATTATTCCGGAAACATCTAATCAAAAAAAGAAACCAGTAGTTTGATTATTAAGGTGAATTACTGATTATGGGCTAATTTACTGAGAATTAGAAAAATGAAATTTATGATAAATTTAGACTTTTTACTAAATCTTAAGTGAAGTTATGATCGTTAGGACTTTCAATCTTACGAGAACTTAAGGTAATTTATTATCGGTAAAGGTAGATTATTGACCATCTTTTTCATGGACCTAGTGGTAATTGCGATTATTAAGGTGAATTACCGATTATAGGTTCTATGGCTTACGACTATTTGAGGTTACTTTGGTATTGGTTAATTACTAAGTGATGGTATTCTTACTTTACGAATTCTAAAGCTAAGTAATTGCTTCCAAAGGAAACAGACTAGCTATCTTTCCGTTAGTAGATTACAAAGATAGCTAGTAGATTACAAAATAGTTTACATGCTTTACTAGTAGTGTCAATTAATAGTTATAGGGTTAATACCACGAAAAATCCCAAATTAGTACATCTGTGATAATTTTACCCCGAACTAATATTTTGACAACCAAAAATCCCAAACCGGTACACCTATAATAAATTTACCCCGAACTATCTTTTTGACCACGAAAAACTCCAAACCAATACACCAGTGACAATTTTACCCTGAACTAATTTTTTGATCATCAAAAACCCCAAACTGGTACACCTATGACAAATTTACCCTATGTTAGTTTCCGTTAAATTTTACTATCAAATTGACAAGTTTGATGACACGTGGTAGTTGACGAGTGTACTAATTTGGGGTTTTACCCCTCTGTTTGTCATAAGTTTAGCAATTTATGATTTTTCGTGATATTAATTCAATTTAATGGAGGGTAAATTTGTCACAAGTGTACAAGTTTGAGGTTTTTGGTGGTTAAAAAATTAGTTTTTGGTAAATTTGTCACAAGTGTACCAGTTTGGGGTTTTTTATGGTTAAAAAATTAATTAAGGGTAAAATTGTCATAGGTGTACCAGTTTGAGGATTTTGATAGTAAAAAAAATAGTTCGGGGTAAATTTGTCATAGGTGTATCAGTTTGGGGGTTTTTAGTGGTCAAAAAATTAGTTCGGGGTAAAATTATCACAGGTATACCAGTTTAGAGTTTTTCGTAGCATTAACCCATAGTTATAATTTAAGGGCAAAGACAAAGTACCTTGGACTCTGAATCCTTATTGAAGCAATCGACCGACCCTTGCCCACTATTGGAGAGGGCAGTACGACCCTCTCCAACAACTGGCAAGGGTCACACGACCCATGCTCACTATTGACGATGGTTGCATGACCCTCGCCGATAATTGATAGGTGTCGCACGCTCGTCGCTTACGCTATTGCTAAGCAAGGGTCACATGACCTTGATTTCACATGGGTGATCAGCGACCCTCGTCGCTAGTCTAGCAGGGGTTATTGACCCCTGTCGAAGCTAGCCATGCCATTGCCCAGCCACTTTCTATTTTGTTCCTTTTCTAATCTTCAATTCTAATAATTAATTATTTAGATTTATTTTTTAATTAATTTTTTCAATTTTATTTAGTTTCGTTTTTGGCTCCTTTAGCTCGTTCATGTAACATAAATTTGGGAGAATCACTTTTCGGCCCTTGTAAATTCAGGGTTGTCTCACTTTGGCCCGCCAATTTTTATTTCGCTCAGTTTGGCCTTTTCCTCCATGAATCCATCTCAATTTGCTTCAAATTGGCAATTGAAAATCATCACAATCGAGGGAATTGAATTATGCGCCTCACACGAGAATTTCCAAGTTGGTCGAAAGGGTATAAACAGCTAAGACAAGCTCAAAGCAACTCTTCCAAAGAGAGACTAAGTTTCTTTATTTCTTATCTTGCAATGCCAGCCAAACATTTTCAATTTCACGTTCGAAACTTTGACTGCAAGTTCCATTTCATACCCACGAGATGACATATTTTTTGTTTCGCCCCCTCAAATTGCTAAAAACGTGCTCGAGTTCCCTCGAATGGTTGCGAAACTATGATTCAACTTTTGCCGATCTATTATTTGGAAGCTTGGGGGCAAATTGAAACAAGTGAAAATCAACAAACCAAAGCCGAACCATCTCTGGACCAACAGGGTAAAATTCGATTTGTCGACATAATTTTGAAGAGATTGGTTGCGTCCGTAATTAGGTAAAAGACATAACAGTTGCAATGGAATCAGGTCTTCGCATAATGCCGTCATATTTCTGTGGACCATACTAATAAAAAGTTGACCAAGCGTTTGGGAAGTGCCTCGGATGTGGGGTTTGTCGCCACAAAACCCCAATTCCTATAATTTTCTTGCTTCAATTTTCTCATTCATTCTCGGTGATAACCCCTAGAATCCATGAGAAGAAAAGGGATCACGATGATAATTACACAAAGATAATGAAAATGTCATCTGATTAGTAGATGATCCGGCCGGCTTGGATCGAACCGAACTAAAAAAATAACTTTGTTTTTTGCCCTAAAAGAGCGAATCCCCTCTCTCCCTCTGTGCCTCAAATCCCCTCTCCTTCCTCTCTTTCTCTTAGTCTCTCTCGTGCACTTCCACTCCTCACGCAAAAACCCTATCCCTCTCTCACCTCGCCTCGCCTTGCCTTCCCTCTCCCAGCCTCAGCTCTCGTAGTCGCACAACCTCGCTCGCTTGCCACTCGTGCCTCTCCTTTCCTCTCGCCATTTTTGCAATCTATCAGGTTCTTCTATGATTGCTTTTTTAGGACTTGATTGCATTTTTTAATAGTTTTAATACTTGATTGCACTTTCATGACAAGTTCACGAAAAGTGCATTCGAAATCCTAAAACTTGTTACGAAAGTGCAATCAAGTTCTAAAACTGTAAAAAAATATAATCAAGTCCTAAAACTTGTCAAATTGATCTAATCAAGTGATAAATCTTCATGTTATTTAGTCAAGTCTTTTTTTTATTTAAGGGATAAGAGCATTAGATGCACTTTCGTGACAAGAAGTGCACTATAAGTGCACGGGAAATCCTAAAATATTAAAAAAGTGTAATCAAGTCCTAAAATTTATCAAATTGGTCTCAAGTGATAAAACTTTATGTCATTTACTCAAGTCTGTTTTTATTTAAGAGATAAGTGCATTAGTAGTCCTAAAACTTGTCACGAAAGTGCAATAAAATTTTAAAACTTAAAAAAAAAGTGCAATCAAGTCCTAAAACTTGTCAAATTGGTCAAATCAAGTGATAAAACTTTATGTTATTTACTCAAGTCTTTTTTAATTTAAGGAATAAGTGCATTAGAAATCCTAAAACTTGTCATCTAATTACATTAGCACAATTCTACTGTTCCGTAAAAAGAAAAAACGTTTTGCTATAATGGTAGATTTCTGAAAAAGTTGTGAATGTCAAAAAACCGTTGGTAAAAGAGTTATTGGTAATATGATTTCTCAGTAACTTGTAGGTAATATATGAACAATTGTAAATTATCAACTTTTCCTATCATTACCAATTTTTATTTGCATTTCTTACAAACCCCCTATATCAACCAACTCTTATATGTAGTTGACTAATTATTTGAGTGCCTTATCAACTTTTTTTTCGAGTAAATAACCAACTAGTTTTAGACTACTTACTCTCAATTGAGTTATATACCATCATTTACTGTTTTTGTTTTCACATCGATATTTTCTTATCACTTATTAACTTTTATTTATCTTTTAACAAATACCTTAAAGTTATCAACACTTATATGAATTTATTAACTTTTATTTTTGCGACTTGTCATCTTTTTTTCAATTAAATTACTAAATAAATTTTGTTTATCAACTGTCATTTAAGTTGTTCACCAATATTTATATTTTTAATTATCAACTTTTCTATTAAGTTGCCAACTTTATTTTCGCCTAACTTACCTACCCACAAAATTTACCAACTCCATTTAGAAATTATCAATGTTCATTCAAATGACTACTAGCCTTTCTTCTATCAAGGTACTTTCTAGTTTTGCAAAATCGACTCTTATTTAAGTTAGTTACCATTGTTTATTTAGTTTTTTTTACCAACATCACTTATCTCTAAAAAGAGTTTCTTTTATGTCATACAAACATTTTAACATGTATGAAACGGTTAATACCACCAAAAACTCTAAAATGGTACATGGGAGTCACGTGTTATATTTACCTCAAACTAATTTTTATGCCGTAAAAATTCATAAACTAGTATACTCATGCAACATTTATCCAAAAAAATCACAGATTTACTATAATATGGGGTAAATGTGACATGGGTATATCAATTTGGGGTACATGTGACACGGGTATACCAATTTGAGATTTTTTGTGACACGAATTAATTTGGGGTAAATGTAGAACGGGTATTCCAGTTTAGGAGTTTTTTTGACACAAAAACTAATTTGAGGTAAATGTGGCATATGGGTACTAGTTTGGAATTTTTGGTGGTATTGGTACTATATGAGATTACCAACTTTTGTTTGAGCAACATGTCAATTTTTCTCCGATTAAGTTTAAACTATTTTTGAATTAACAATTCTCATTTGAGTTGCATATCAACATTTCATTTCATTTCATTTTTCAATTACCAATTTATTTTTGTCTTGCTTATAATGGTTAAAATTTACCAAATCCTTTTAAAAATTACTAACCTTAATTAGTGATTATCAATTTTTTTCCAATTGAGTTGCTAACTAATTTTTATGTTACCAATTCTTTTTTGAGTTGGCTACCATAAATTATTGTCGGGGGCCCTCCCACGGTGGACACTGAGAATTTCTCTAGGGAATATTTGAACGGATTACCAAATAGGCGCATATAGTCTCTCTCGCGCACTTAGCACGAGTTCTCCCAAACCCTACCGGTTGCATCATTGGTTGATTCGATTAATTATGAAAATTTATTCTTTTTTTTCAAGTGTTGCCACTAACCTATTTGAGGTCGGTTAGAAGGAAAGTGAAACGCGTCCACGAATTAGAGACCCAGGAATAAGGGCTTGGGTATGCTTAAGTTATTAGTATCCTTGCGCTACCTTTTTCTCTTTATATTGAGAACATTTCGATAATTCGATCTTGTCCATTTTTAATTCTTAGACACATTTCATCTAAGTGACCATGCGATATCAGACTCACGTAATAAATTAACATCATATCAATCAAGTACACAAAATAATATCACAACAATTAAATATGAGAAGTTGAAAATACGTTTAATAGAGCATGATACGAGTCCGGCAAATAATGTTACATGGCTTTGTTATTACTTCCCAAGATAGGACCCTCGTAAGCTATGCGAAAAACCAAACGTGCAATGCCTTGAACTGGGGAATTCATGCCTTCTGAAGCTAAATGGTGACCATGCAAAATTTAATGAAAATATTATGCTACTATGCGAAAAATCCAAAGTGTAATACTTTGAACTAGCGAATCCGTGTCTTCTAATGCTTAATGGTGACTTAGCATTATTTTAGTTAACCTTGATTGCTATTTGTGGCTAAATGCAATTTCGATTATTTTTATCTTTTCGTTTATGGTTTTTTTTATCATTTTCTTCCCTTAATGACAAAATAACTTAAAATTCAAACAATAGTAAATGCATACCCCAAGAATGGTAGAAACTAAATACAATGCTTGGAATTGAACTAGATATAATGCCAACATGTAATATGGCATGAAAATGATCCAAATATGCAACTGGATACCCCTAAACCGCTCTAGAACTCAACCAAGAGACGAAATAAAACCGAGGACCCGCTGCCAAGGCCCTTACACGGTATGGAAAACAAGCTTCGGGCCGTATCTCGACACTCAACGAAGCCAAATACTCAGTGAAACGTCCCTACGTGTTAGGCCATTAGGGCTTATGAAAGCGAACTTGATACATGCCGAAGCCACGAGTGAAGGTCAAAGTGGGACGAGTTGTCCCCTGCCCAGCAAGCTTTAAATCCGGGCAGGAGACTCGACGACGCTAACGACGCGCAACATGGTTCAGAAATTACTCAAAAATTGTCCCGACACGTCCTCGAGCCACGAAGACTCTTAAACGCGGGCCCGATGCTAGTCTAAGAACCACAATAAGGCCAAACCGCCACCATCCATAGGTTGGAAGTTGGTGGACAGCAAGTCACAGTAGGTGCACATTGCACAAAATAAACCGACGCGGTGGGAAATTGACGAGATTATAACGTAGGCTAATTAAAACACGAACCTACATTAACATACATGAATTTAGATGACCAATTATCTCACTGAAATGGAGGCTAAACACACTAAATACAGATCTGGAACGGACTGGCTAGAAGGATAAACATTACAAAAACAACGCGGATACGGTGACAAAATCGGCGAAAAAAATAATTAACATGGACTGATTAGAACCCGAACCTACACAAACATACGTGCAATATGTGATTTAATGACGATTAAATAAGGACTAAACGAGCTTAAACCAGATCCGGAACGGACTGGCCAGCTAGCATACATATTGTGGAACACCGATTACAAAGCACAAATCCAACATTCAAGGAATTTAATGCAAGAAGAAAATAACTAATGTTCAAGAAATTAATTCGATCTAACACATGCACAGTTTTAAAAGATATGAACTCATCCAAAGAGAGATACGTAGCTAGATCCAGAACCGAGCCAAAATATAAAAATAGAGAGGAGATGCTTGTGTTACCTTGCTCCTGACGGGCACCGATCAGATTTTTAACAATGATAATCCCCCAATCATTAGGGATTATATATCCTGTCAAACAAAGATGAGAACTCATACAGTTTCGTATTTTTATAAGTACATGGTCCAAGACCTAGTTCTGATGTATGTCATGCATGTATTTATGCCAAGACCATGTTAGTCTGCCCTCATGAAAAATAGATAAGAGACTTTACCATTCAAGTGAATGTCTTTTAAGTGTTCTTCTAACAATGCCGGGTGAAATGCTTGCCAACCTGAATGATTCATTGAAAATATATCATTCCAATAGTTCATTATATGTAGTCTTTAGAAAAATAGGGAAAATTTCCAACAAAAGAAGAGGAAAGAAGGAATCTCCCTGACTCACTTGCATCGGGTAGGCCATCGATTTGTATTCTTTCTACGTAAATTTCTTCTTTACCCGAAATCCTTCGGTTGCAAAGCGCTTCCTCATTTTCCTTGTAATGGAATGGAGGTGAGAAGCTTTCTCGTGAGTGATTGCAAGGAGAGATCATCATCCATTCCAAAGTGAGAGCGTGCAGATGGGATTGGGCTCCTGTAGGCTTTTATATATGACTTCTGGCGACCCAATTTCTTTGGTCGAGAAGTCACATTTTTGGTTGCCACAGGAGGACCTCTCGCGAACAAATTGGTTTGGATGCGAGAAGTCCATCTCTGGCGACCAAACTTAATAATTTGGTCACCAGAGGTCATCCTTTAACGACCAAAAATGAAACTTGGTCGCAAAATTTCAGTCACTAACTTATATATGGATTAATAAGTTAACAATTCACGGTAATTAATTAACTTACGATTAGTTCTTGAATCACTAGAGGGCTTTCTGTGATAAGCATAATGGTCATGGCTAAACCGGTGGCTACTGTTTTGAGGCTAGCAACCACAAGCGCAACCATCACGTAGGTAACCAAATCACGTGTGAGAAACGGCTGAGTTTTCATGTCCTCCAGGAGATGGTCGAGGAAGTCTCTCTTAAGTATTCTCGGTGATGCCATTCTTTCAGTGATCTCCCGTTCAATGATGTTCATTAGCTTCTTTTGACTGTCATTCGCATAGAATTTTGACTTCACTTGCATAAGTACTAAGTTCAGAGCAGGAGGAATAGTACGTGCGTATTAGACGGAGTAGGATGGTAATATAATCAAAGGTTTCACCTTTAAACTCTTGTGAAAGGTCGTGCCGGGATTGTTTATTGGGAGAGACATGAGACCTTGATGGAGTCTGCTGATGTCCGCCGCTAGGTTTTCCCCTGATCTCTCGGCATTGTAGCTAAATAAAAATCTTGAAGTCAATATAAATACCATCTGCCAAATCCGCAAGTAACCATATTGATCAAATAATTGAAATTCTATAAAAAAAAATAACAATGTTAGTGTTCGGACTGTTGATATGATTTGTACTTTGATACCATAAGAATTATGTGAGACTATTGTACGTCCCTCTCTAAAGATTTTAGATTCTTACCATTGCACAATCACGTTTCACCTCTACAAATTCTCGAGTTGACCAAGCATCTAGGGCTTTCTCAGCTATGGCTTGAAATTGAGGAAGGAGCTTATCTTTGAGTCTCTCGATCGGGACCAAAGTGATTTCGGATTACATTAGTAAGGTGTTTGTGTGCATACCCAGTTGCATTCGCCTTAACTTCTAAGCCTGTAGTAGTATCATGACCTAGGAGCTTAGCAACTGCATCTAAATATCACATTTCTACTGATTTCCCTTCTTCAAGAAGAATGAAGCTATTGAAATCAGGATCTGCCGATACCACTGCCGGTCAACCCACCAAGCTCATTTGAACAACGTCCCATACCTAAAAAAGAAAAATTCAAGGAAGTTCAGACACAAAACCACACACACGCCACATCCATCATCGCCATACAGTCGGTCAGAGTTTCAGTATTAACTAACTATCCAACTATCTTGATGATAGAGGTGAACGGTAAGAAGAAAAGGCTACAGAAGCCATGAACCATATCATAATCTTAAAGGAAAGACATGCAGGGCGTGAGAGCACAAGTACCTTTTAGTCCTTCTCTTGAGGAAAGGAGATATGTCAATGGACTTGCTAGGGAAGAACTCAATGGTCTCTCCTATGAATGGAAACCCCATGGAACCAGGAGGAAGCCTTCGACTACTAGAACGGATTAACCATTTGCACTTCCAGTGCGAAACTGCAACTACCATTAGAGCCATAAGGCCCATCACAACCTCCAACATTGGAATAAACCACATCTTCTACTCACAAGTAAAAGAAGACGATTTGTTTGGTGGGGTTTCCACTTAATATCTCTGGACGAAGTTATGTGGCAATCAACAGGAAGAATTGGAAATCTGTGGGCAAGCGTTCTCAATGAGCCACTTTAAATACTAATTGCCCCAAAAGCAAGTGCCCCTCTTCTATCCCTACCAAGCAGCATCTCTAGATTAGAATAATCAGAGTGGTTCATCAGAGGAGCTGGATTTTGTTTCCGCTGATGTGGTATGGACGTCTATCTAGAATATAATGTGGATATCATCTCAGAATTTATGATTTAGTGTGTCTAGATAATCCCATGTTATGTTTCAATATACACTTGTCATGTTGCATAGATTTTAGTGAGTCTAATGGCATTGGTCCCTCTGTCTCACAATGGAATATTTGGGTTCATACCTTACTCATTTTGGTCTTCATTTTGATCAAATTACTAGATGCACTTCTTACTCTCTCATTCTGGGCATCCCAATAACAGGTGATGGCCACCAAAGCAGATTTATGCTGGTCTGGCTTCCTGCTCCCACCGTTTCTCTCCGACCTCCCCTTGCCATCAACGCTGGAGCACTTCCTACGTTCTTCTAAGGCTGTCTTGATCATGCTTTTCAGATCACTAACTTTGGCATTAGATACTTCTTTAGATTACGATGTACAGTAGAAAACAATTTATTTTCCTTTGACAATCTACCTGCAGGCCGCTCTGGCCGGTAGCTCTTATTTACTGTAGCAGAAATTTGGTGCAATAGTGGTATACGTGCACTTAATTGAACTAGAGAGACGTTTTCACTATAGATCAGAACTTATAATGGTTTGTTCTGTAGTGCGGCATAACAGGGCCAAGCTTTCATAGTTGGAACTGGTGCATCTTTGGTACGTCACTTTAAATCGGCAACACCTCAAACTTTGCGGCTATCATTACAGTGGGGTCTCCTCTGTTTACGTCGTTCTCTTGTATGTATAGTCAATGCTTGTCCTGAGCTCCCCATTCAAGTGAAAGAATGTTTTACTGTTGTTTTTCTGTACATTGCAATATTCTTGCTTGCCATACCATTAACAAGGTCCTGGCCAGATGTTAACACGAATAGAACATGCTTGGGTTCATTGATGTAAGACTTTTGTCGCTGACTGTCATTTTAATAACACGATTTTTTTTAATTCTCTAAGAAACACAAGAAAGATATATTATGTTCATTCATCTCAGCAGTTGCCTTGTTCTCATGATTTCAGTGAACATTTTTGGAAGGTCTCAGCACACAATTGTAGTACTTCCCCAGAGCCCATATAGGAAAAATGTTCTTGAAAGCAGCACATGTTATCGTACAGTTCCTGTTAAAAACTTCTGTAGTCTCCTGCAAGAAAAGAAATAATTATGATCAGAGGACATGGTTAGAAATTGGATGATCAATACTGATACGCATGGCATAAGAAGTCGTGTGGCACTCACAGACACGTTTTATGAATCAGCTATCATACTAACAGTTGTGGTGTGAAAATGATTCAAGTCAAAATATGTGAAACATAAACGGTAACACCCTAGAATCTTATCAGATACCCTTGGGTAGTAATCTAGGCAGCTTATAGCCTTGTATGCGTCTGTTGCACCGCCAGTATTCGACATACCTGTTGTGGGAAATCGCCATTATCCATCTACGAATTAATCAACTCTTTTGCTGCACGATGCAAAGGGGTTGGATCTCTCACATCCTAATTAATCATTGTCAGGATCATGAGAAGTGAATTATTAGTGTTTATGTATCTCAAGGACAAGCCTCGTGTCTATGTACCTGTCCACATTCAATAAGAGTCAACATTGTTGGAGCTGTGTCCCAGTGCTACTGTTGTTTTTCTTGTCGTTTTAGTCTTTTCTGTTTTGCAGTCAAGTTTGAATAGTTAGGCAGTTAGTTTATTAGCTATTTTCTAGGAAGTGGAACAAGTCAGTTTTTTTTTAAGTCAGTTTTTTGCATGTTTGTGTGCAGTTCAAAACAGGTTCCTATTAAGCTTGTTCTTTACAGTTTTTGTTTATGTTAATATTTTTAGTCTTCTATTCCATCTCTCTCTGCGAAATCAGAAAATTGTGAAGGCTGGTTTGTTTCATCTACATTAACAATTGGTATCAGAGCCTCCGTGGGATCTTAAGGGACTGTGAAGTGAAGGTAAGCGAGCCTGCAAAGACAAAGCTGATGGAGGCAGGATCAAGTGGATTCTCTGCAATGGCTACTCCAGTCTTTACTGGGGAAAATTATCAAGCTTGGGCTGTCAAGATGACAGCATTCTTGGAGGGTCATGATCTATGGGAGGCTGTGGAGAATGATTATGAAATTGATCCACTTCCAAACAATCCGACCTTGAATCAGATAAAGTTCCATAAAGAGAGAACCACAAGAAAGGTCAAGGCAAAGTCTTGCCTGTATGCTGCTGTCTCACCCCATATCTTCACAAGGATCATGAGATGTGATTCTGCAAAGGCAATATGGGATTGCTTGAAGGATGAATATGAGGGAGATGAGAAGATAAGAAGCATGAAGGTGCTGAATCTCTTAAGGGAGTTTGAGAGACAGCAGATGAAGGATTCAGAGTCACTGAAGGAATACTCTGATAGGCTGATTGGGATAGCTGAAAAGATCAGAGTTTTAGGGACTGACTTGAAGGATGAAAGGCTGGTTCAGAAGATCCTAGTGTCTCTTCCAGAGAAGTTTGAAGCCACCATAGCTTCTCTGGAAAATACAAAAGATTTAGCTGACATAAAGCTTGCAGAATTGTTAAGTGCCTTGCAGGCACAGGAGCAAAGAAGACTAATGAGAAGAGAAGAGCCTGTAGAGGGTGCACTGCAAGCTAAATTGAAGTTCAATGATGGAGGCAAAGGGAAGAAATGGAATCAGTCAAAAGGAAATGCAGGTGACTCCAAGTTTGCAGCCAAAGAAGGAAGTTCTAGTGGGTCTGGCAAATGGAAGAAGAACAAGAAACCTTGTCAACACTGTGGTGGAACTACTCATCAGTCCTTTAGATGCTGGAGGAGGCCTGATGCTAAGTGCAGAAGATGTCACAAGATGGGTCACATGGAAGCAATCTGCAAAGAGAACAATCACCAGCAAGCAGGAGAAGCACAGATAGCAGTGAATGAGACTGAGGAAGAATGCTTGTTTGTGGCTTCCTATTCTGGTTCTCCTGTTGAGAATGATGCATGGCTGGTGGATAGTGGCTGTACCAATCATATGACTGGCAATTTGAAGCTGTTTAAGAGTCTAGACAGGTTAGTCAGGTCCAAAGTCAGAATTGGCAATGGACAGTATATCGAAGTGCAAGGGAAGGGTACAGTGGCTATTGAAGGAAATCAGGAGGAGAAGCTGATCAGAGATGTTCTCTTTGTGCCAAAAATTGACTAGAATCTATTGAGTGTTGGTCAATTAGTTGAGAGGGGCTATAAGGTGAAGTTTGAAGGAAAGGAATGCCTTATTGATAATGCAAATAGCAAGGAAGTGTTGAGAATGCCAATGAAGGACAAGTGCTTCCTGTTCAAGCCACGGGAAATGCAACAAATGGCTTTGAAGTGCAAAGAAGAAAATGCAGAGCTATGGCATAAAAGGCTTGGACATGTTCACTGGAAGAACATGTTGTTTATGCAGAGGAATAGCTTGGCAGATGACTTGCCAAGTTTGGAGGAGGAATTTCCACAGTGCAGAACTTGTCTTCTTGGCAAGCAAGCCAGATTTCCTTTCAAAGGAGGAGGCTGGAGAGCATGTGAGAAGCTGCAATTAGTCCACATAGACTTATGTGGACATATGTCTGGGTCATCTCTCAATGGTAGCAGGTATTTCATTACTTTCACAGATGACATGACTAGGATGAGCTGGATTTACTTTCTGCAAGCTAAGTCTGAAGTTGCTGATGTGTTTGTGAAGTTCAAAGCCTTAGTTGAGAATTAGAGTGGGAAGAAAATCAAAATGCTCAGGTCTGATAATGGTTCTGAGTATACTGCTCACAAGTTTAAGTTAAACTGTGAGGAAGTAGGCATTATGCAGCAGTTCACTGCCCCTATTCACCTCAACAGAATGGGGTCAGTGAGAGGAAAAACAGAAGCATTATGGAAATGTCCAGATGTATGATGTAGGAGAAGATGTTGCCTAAGAAGTTCTGGGCTGAGGCAGCTAGTACTGCATTGTTCTTGTTGAACAGATTGCCCACAAAGGCCTTAGAGAGGTCAACACCTTTTGAAGCCTGGTATGGTGTTAAACCTTATGTAAAGAATTTAAAAGTTTTTGGGTGTTTGTGTTATACGCATGTTCCTCAGGTCAAGAGGGACAAGCTAGATCAAAGAGTTGAGCCTGGAGTCTTCATTGGATACAGTCTACATTCAAAGGCTTATAGGATTTTTCAGCCTATGACAGGGAAGGTGACTGTGAGTAGAGATGTTGTTTTTCTAGAGGAAGATGAGTGGAATTGGATGGAAGAAAAGAATGCAGAACAGAAGAAATCTGCAGAACAACAACCTACAACTACTGTACAGGTTGATGAAGTTGTGAATGGATTGGAAGACACTATGGATGATATGCCAGTAAGAGGCACAAGGTCACTTGCTGAAGTTTATGAAAGAAGCAATGTGGCAGTGCTTGAACCAGCTAACTTTGTGGAAGCTAAGGAGGATCAGAAGTAGATTGCAGCAATGCAGGAGGAGTTGACAATGATTCAGAAAAATCACACATGGGAGCTTGTTGACAGACCATCTAACAAGAATGTGATGGGGGTTAAGTGGGTGTTCAGAACAAAACTTAATCCTGATGGTTCTGTCAATAAACACAAAGCTAGACTAGTTGTGAAAGGCTATGCTCAGATATGGGGAGTAGAGTATTCTGAAACTTTTGCGCCTGTTGCAAGACTTGATACAATCAGGCTAGTATTAGCTGTTGCAGCAGAGAAGGAGTGGCCTATATTTCAGCTAGATGTCAAGTCTGCATTTCTGAATGGAGAGCTCGAAGAGGAGATTTTTGTTGAACAACCTGAAGGCTTCAGTGCCAAAGGGCAAGAAGAGAAGGTATACAGATTGAGGAAAGCTCTATATGGACTGAAGCAGGCTCCAAGAGCTTGGTATGGAAAGATAGACAGATATTTGCAGGATTTTGGCTTTGTAAGAAGCTTGAGTGAGTTCACTCTTTATGTCAAGAAGGTGAATCACAGCATTGTAATTCTGTCACTCTATGTAGATGATTTGTTGGTGACAGGGAATGATGTGGAACTGATAGAGAGGGTGAAGCAAGGTCTATTTGCAGCTTTTGAGATGTCAGACTTGGGAAAGATGGCTTATTTCCTAGGTCTGGAAATCAAACAAACTTCACATGAGATTTTCATCTGCCAAAAGAAATAAATGAAGGAAATTTTGAAGAAGTTTCAGATGGAAGATTGTAGAAGTGTTAGCACTCCTATGACTGCTAAGGAGAAGCTGCAAAAGAATGATGGAACAGAAGCGGTAGATGCTTCAATGTATAGAAGCTTAATTGGATGTCTCATGTATCTCACAGCAACTAGACCAGATATTTTATTTGCTGTGAGTGTTTTATCCAGGTTCATGAGTAGTCCTAGTCAGTTACATTTGGTCACTGCAAAAAGGGTCTTGAGATACATCAAAGGAACATTGTTCTTTGGTGTGAAGTTTAGGAAAGGCCAGAAGTTTAAGTTGCAGGGTTTTTCTGATAGTGACTGGGCTGGCTCAGTAACATGAAGAGTACATCTGGGTACTGCTTCACTCTTGGTTCTGCTTGTTTCTCCTAGTGTTCCAAAAAGCAGGAGATTGTAGCTCAGTCCACTGCAGAGGCTGAGTTTATAGCAGCTACTGCAGCTGCAAATCAAGTTTTGTGGCTGAAGAAGATAATGAAGGATCTGTGGTTGAGTTCTTGTGATTGCATTGAAGTTTATGTGGACAATCAGGCTGCTTTAGCAATATCACAAAATCCAGTTTTTCATGGTAAAACCAAGCATTTTAAGATCAAATTCTTCTTTCTGCGTGAAGTGCAACAAAGTGGTGAAGTTAAGTTGGTTTATTGTAGATCAGAAGATCAGCTTGCAGACATGTTCACAAAGCCACTTCAAGTTGAAAGATTTGAGCTATTAAGGGAGAAAATTGGAGTTTGCAGCAGCAACTGATCCAAGGACGAGTTTGTTAGAGCTGTGTCCCAGTGCTGCTGTTGTTTTTCTTGTCGTTTTAGCCTTTTCTGTTTTGCAGTAAAGTTTGAATAGTTAGGCAGTTAGTTTGATAGCTATTTTCTAGGAAGTGGAACAAGTCAGTTTTTTTTTAAGTCAGTTTTTTGCACGTTTGTGTGCAGTTCAAAACAGGTTCCTATTAAGCTTGTTCTTTACAGTTTTTGTTTATGTTAATATTTTTAGTCTTCTATTCCATCTCTCTCTGCGAAATCAGAAAATTGTGAAGGCTGGTTTGTTTCATCTACATTAACAAACATAGCCCAACTAGTATTCACCAAGTGCATTCTGTTTCCTTCCAAGTTCGTCTATCTCTGTAATCAGATGGAAACAGAAACGTTGTAAAACAATTACTTAAAGAAACCTTATTTCATCTACATTACAAAGTTCTTCGCAGACAATCTGCTAATATGGTTTTAATTAGATGTAGTTGACATGCCTTTGAACTTTCAAAATTGAAATGAATTCTGATTTAAGATGTCATGAAGGACTGAATGTAGAGACCCGGATAAAGAAAGGAGAAAATTTTTGAGCTTGATCTCTTGTGCATGCCTCATCCTGCGATGAAAGGTAACTCTCTCCCCAACTGCCTGAATCAAGTTGTTTGGATAGTAGGAAATCACATGCTCTTCTTATGCTTTCACTACTCTGGTATGTTCTACCTCCAGCAACAAATCCGTTCATCCCGAACCACGTTCCATAGGTGTAGCAGACTCCCCAAGATCCATACCTAATTTAATTGTCAAAACAGTTGGACGATATAAATCATTAGGGGTTTGCAACACGAGTTTAAATGGAATATTAGCACTTTCAGCCCTAGTGTAATTGTAAGGAAATGACTCCAAACTCTACCTTAGATAACATTTTTTTGCCAACAGAATTGAAGGTGATTCAACATCAATGGATGACAATGTGGGACATTTTACTATCCCAATTTGGCCTTTTCTAAGATTATAATGACTAAAATGAAGTAATAACCATCTCGAAGGAGGAAACTGACCAAGAACCATCCGGTAGCTGTATGCTTTCAATGTATTCGATAGCCTTTTTTAACGCAGGCCTTAATTTCTTTGATTCGGTGGCGTGGATATAACTTAATGAAGGCCTTAGACTTTGGATTGCTGCAGAAGTGCACTCCACATAACTAAACAGAAGAAATTTGCCAGTCAAACATCAAGAAGACATCTGATAAGAATGATCCTATGTTACACTGATGAAAGAATATTGTGTTGGTGCAGCCAGAAAAACATTTACCAGGTGAAGCTTGAAAATGTTTTTTCACCCCGAGTATTTTATTTTTCTTCCTCGTCAAGCAAGGAAGTTCTCCAAGTAAAATTTATAAAAAAGTTAGAAGTATTGGGTCATGATCTTACAGATAATCGATAATGATATCTCCAAATGTTTATGATGGATTGATCGTCTGCATGACAAACAAGACATGTGTACTTTATAACACGTCGGATTCTCTCCAGGTTCAAACCAGATGGAAGAGAATAAGAAATCAAACCTCTAACCATGGATATGATCTTGTTTGCTCATATGTTGCAAATCCTCCCTTTTGATTTAGCCACATCATTGATGTAATAATTACAGTATACTGCATTAAAACTCATCCAAATATAACTTTTACGAGTTCTTTCACTATCCTAACACTGCTGTCCAAAAATACGAATTCACAATGCCAACCTTTTGTGATCAAGGACCAAAAAATTCATCATTGTTGGCTTCTCATCAAACTTAACATATAAGAGTGGAAAGATGACCAGCTTTCAAAAATTTTCCGAAAAGAAAATAGTGGATAATTAGCTAATTTTAAATTATAATACCTGAAGGGATAAGATCACGTTAACAGCATCATATAGTTGATCAACTGCTATCACATTTCCCACGATGCTGGGTTGCATTTCTGACAATAATAATGCCGCCTGCAAACAGACAAAAAAAAACAAGGCGAACATGATTTATTTCCTCTATATATTTCTTTGATTGGAAAAATCAATTTTAGCCGAGCTCACCATGCTAAATTACTAGAACAAAATATCTGAACTGAAATAGCTATTTAAGTGTACTATAGTCGAATATTACAAGATGAGCATTGCTCTAATCATTACACGAACCATGAAAAAGATTGCTTTAGGTGCTTATGCAGTGCGGTCGGATATGATCCAGCCATGTTCAGGAATAGAGAAGGGCCAACCTCCCTTGCCTATGTGACGGTACCAATCGGCACGATCTCCACTGCTGTCGGCTCTGACCTTTAATGACAAGAAAAGAACTTTGCGTTAGTTGTTTTGCAAAACTGCAGACACTATTGCTGCAAGTCATCAAACAACTATGTAGCTCGAAAAAGACCAAGGAGTTTACTGCCAGACAAGTACTTGAGAGTTCTTGACAAATTCATGCGCCTTCTTAAGGGCCGAGCCACATTCATCGACAAGATTGGTAGCAAGGAGAGCTTGAACGGAAAATGCAACATCCCACAGTTGAGAACCATTGAATCCCTGTTAGTACAGCCAATTTGATAGTAATTATCTATGCCAGATCCTTCAAAATAATCCTTGTACAAAAAGCACAACCAACTGTTTAAGAAGTTTAGGAAACATTATATATCAATCGGTACCTGCATTTTCATTCCATCTTCAGCCACCCATGAATAATCTTTGATTCTGGAGAGATGATGCTTGTATGCTTTCGAATTTGGGTTCTCTATATAACAGCAGACCATGTTTAACACCTGTCCCGGCATGCAATATAATTTCTACATTTAATAAGGTGAATATATGGTGCGACAAGCCACAATTCTTTGTTAGTGGTCTGCCCTAAGAATCAATCAAGGTTGATACTCTAATATTAGTTGTGGATTAGGTTGTGTCGGAAAACCGATCTTCACTATACTTAGGTAGTCATAATGTCTTGCTAGAGACCGCTTATGACTTCTGGGCCAAAAGGATTTTGTGCACACTGCTAATGCGTAGTGAACCTACAGGGTCGCACACAATCGCGAACGGACTTCATATTTTCTGTGCGCCTTGATCTACTTCAGAAGTAGATTTATTCTCCTATTTAAATTATCTACGCGGTCGTGCGCGTTATGAGATAACGTTACATGTACGATTGGGGGTGGATAGTTTGGGCGGGCCCAAATAGCCCGGCCCATTAGAGTTTCCTATGAGGCTATATATATAGATATTGATAGTGAGAGAGTCTCACGTCAGATGACGCACGCCTCCGTGCCTCCATAGAATACGGAAACCCTAGAGAGAGTGTCTCCAGGAGAAACTCTACGATAGAGAATCGTTCTCTATTCGGCATTCAAGTAAAGGAACTTCAAGATCTTTCGCTAGCACGTGGATCGTTGGAGAATTCCGTTCGCGTGTGTGGATATCGGTAGAGGCGCAACACTTGGGGCGCTTATCCCGACACAATCCCGTGCCGATTTATCTTCAATATGCAAAGGTACGCGTCGAAATTCCCTTTCGATTTCAATATACACATGGATCCTGTCTAGGGTTCTATATTCCGCTGCGTTGTTTTTCGTTGATGAACCCTACATTCTTGACGTCACCAAAATTGATATAGTGGGAGTCACCTTGTTAACAGGACCAATGCAGATGTAGTAACTAGTTTCATCTTCATAGTGGATGTGCTCCATAACAGTACTTAGAGCAATCTGTCTTGACTTATACAAAGGCCACCATGCTAGAAGCGGTTGCACAACCTTGCTTAAGCAACTCCAAAACATGCCTTGGATCCAAGGGTGAGGATCGTACAGATATTCCTGGTCAAGTATGAGAAATCATTATATGACAACGTATCCTTTTTCGTGCATAGTTCGCCAACGCCCGGCAACCGGCTAGAGGAGGAATAATAAAGAAAAAAAGAAGAAGAGAAAGATAAGAAAAAAAAGAAAATATTAAAATATTATTAAAAATTATCCACGTTAGCACTAATCGCGTCACATAAGACAGCCGGCGTTCACGTCAGTGATATTCGGCTAAAATTGACCGAATGAACTTAATTAGCAAATCATGAAAAGGTTTAGGGCTCAATTGGTAAAATCAAAAAGTTTATGACTGAATTGGCAAAAGTAGAGTAGATTTAGGACTTTTTTAACAATTCCAATTCTTATGATATAGTGTGGCCTTTAATGACAATGGAGACCATTACTTTTGGCATAAAGATGTATGTTCTTGTAACATCGTACAATTACATCAACTATGGCAGCTTTATAGGGATATGCCTCCCCCGCAACATCTGCATTCCTAACAATTCATGCATGTGGAGACTTACAGCTTAGCCAGTTCCTCAACTAATTTTTCCTAAATGTCATTTAACGTTGTTAAGTGTTCATGCAAATGTTCTTTTGCGTTGATTATGATCCTAGGAGTTTAGCCATTCTGGAAAGGAAAATAACGATAGATTTATTGGTGCTAAATTGAAGCACCCAAGTATTGAAGAACTCGAAATAAAGTGCATGCGGTGAAGAAAACCCAATGCACGTTGGACAAAGAATACACATGGCTTTATCCTAAGCTCCAAGACAGCTACCCTCGTGAGCTAAATTCGAATTGAGTTCGATTTCTTTTCCAAAAGATCAATCTACTTGAACTAAGTTATATCCAAGGTAACCCACTAAAGGCATGCTAATTAAATAGCACTAAGCTAAGTCTAGTGCTTCCGACCAAAAAACCTAAAAGTCTAGTGCTAAAACTTGACAACCCTAATCAAGGCCTCTATTTCTTGCCATATTCTAATTTTTTTTTCATTCTAAAAAATTTAGTATTATTATTTATAATTAATTATTTTTTTTAAATCGATAATTTTAAATTCCGAAAAGAAAAAAAGGGACCCGAGCTGGGCCTCTGGGCCCGGTCTTACCTGGACTTCACGGGTCCGGAAAGCCTAATGGAAGAAGTAAGCTGTCTATGCAATCTTTGAGCATTGCAATCTTCAGGGCATCTCTCTCGCGCGCTCAAATCCTCCCCTCTCTTTCCACGGCTACGAAGAATCGTTGCCACGATCCCAGCCCTTTTGACGAGGAGGAAGCAGAGGTCAAGTGCTCTCTTTCCCTCTCTCTCCGCTCCGCTCACTGTGTGGGGGGTCGGATTTAGGTAGCCTGCGAAAATGATTCGATATTGAAGCCGAATTTCGTGGTTCCGCGAGGGGCTGGGGTCGGGTGTTGCACCGTTTTGGTTTTCAGATATGGTTCTTCTGCTACGGTTGTAGTGCAGTAAATGTTTGAAGTCAAGGTCGGCATTGTCATCTCTCGCGGTGGGGTGTAGAGATTCGATTCTTTAGCTGCAGCTGAATTGAGTTTTTTTTTTTATCCGAACTGATGCCACGACATCCGTAGGCTAGGAGCTGACCAAGAGTGTTGCTGGAGTACTCCTCCAGGTGTTTAGCCTTTCTTTCGCACCCGACTTTGCTAAAGATCCGATTTCTAAAGCTAAACCGAACCAAATCGGTTTTTTCGTTTCGTATTCGGTATTGTGCTCTACTTGTGAAGTTTTTTAGTAATCTTGTTGTTTTACATCTTGCTATTTTCCTTTTATTCTGTTTAGTCTTTCTGCTGATAACAATAATCCACATTGACACCCCTAGAGCAGACCATGTTTGTCTTTTCAGTTGTTGATTACATGGGAATAAAAAAAATGGCAATGTTACTTATCAGGTAGGCATTGATTGCTGGTCGAATTTTAGGTTAGATTAAATTAGATTAGATGTGTAAAATGTCACCAGGTTTTTGGTGGTTGGATGAAACTAAAAGTACCTGTGGCTGTGACATACCCATGTGGCTTTTATTTTACTGAAAGTTTGAAGAAAATGATTTGCGTTAAACTAACAATTGCATGCTTTTTGCAGGATTCACTTCTATACATATAAGATGGGTAACGTGTGTTGTTGTATCCAAGTTGAGGAACGTACAGTAGGTTTTACGAAGAGGTTTGGAAGGTTTGACAGAACTCTTCAACCTGGGTGTCATTTTGTTCCATGGATTTGCGGATATCAGCTTGCCGGGAAGCTGTCACTCCAATGGCAGAGTTTGCTTGTGAAATGCAGAACAAAAACCAAGGTTTGTTCAATCTTTTGTCTTTGTGCAAACTTCCATCAACTTTTAGATTTCATTCTAGACTATTTTGCTATATAGTACACAAATGCACCGGTGATCATCTTAGTGGGAAACAAAAACTGTTTGAATCAGCACATTGCTCCTTGAATGTTTTGTCTTCAAATCGTTATGAGAACTACATTTTCACAATTAAACTACCTTTCTTGGGTTTGTCGAGAAGTATTAGTGCGGATCTATTGATGTATTTCAATTAATTTGTGAATTAAGAGTTGAATGTTGATGAATTTATCAATTTCCTTTTCTCGTTTCAGTTCCGTGATATGGCAGCCTGTCACTTGTTACCAATTAACATGTAAATGCTTGAATAAGTAATGACCTCACGTGATATTTTTCTCACAGGACGATGAGTTTGTCAATGTTGTTGCATATGTGGAATACCGAGCCCTCCCAAACAGAGCATATGATGCCTTTTATAGTCTCAGCAATCCGAGGAGTCATATCCAGGTTAAAGCGATCACTGGTATGTGCCAAATGAATTTCATCACATCGGTATAAATATAGTATCGGAACAAATTTGTACAATTTGCATGCGCAAGTAACATACTTTAGTCCTTCAATTAACACTTTGAGTGAGCAACAATAATTGCATCCACGATTTTATTGTTTTAATCATTCCAGTGATCGGAGCTATGGTTACTGCGCGAAACTTGGATGAAGTTTTTCAGCAGCAGGATGTAATTTCGCAAGTTGTTGTAAAAGAACTCCAACAGGTTGTCCACTCTAGACTTCTTGATATTATTATGAGAGATAAACTGAACTGGAGTTCTCTAAATTTTGCAGGCTATGTTTAACTATGGATATGATATTGAGCGAGTCCTAATCATTAACATTAAACTGGATGAGTGTATCGAGCAAGCTATGATCGAAAAAAATGCTGGTAAGCTTGAAATTTCGATTGCTCATTGATTCTAGATAATTGTTCAACATGGTAGAATTTTTAATTGGTTAGTGACACATGGCATCGTGTCATTTGCAACTCTAATAGTCCATATGTGAACGGTTTAAATTTAAACCGGTGTACTTCTAGATATGGTCCGTGCCATCGCATAAAGAGTATATACTATTTTGAATGTAGTGGGTGTGCACTTACTCTAATTGATACAACTTATTAGAGTAAATCTCATGTTTACGGAAGACAAAAAAGGATTCGCATAATGTCTAACTATAGTAACATTATTTCATTTGCATCAGACGAGAAATTAGGCTTTGTTTGGTGCTTAAATGCTACTTCCAAGATACACCACTACATGTAAAAGTATATTTTGATCTGCATCATATTTGAGTTTACTGAAGTTTTGTTTTTGTTTTGGACCGAGGGTTGCAGCAATCAAGAAGGCTAAAATCAAGAGAGCTGAAGGCGAGGCTAAGTTCAAGAATGTTGTGGATGGTGTAAGACAGAGTGTGCTTGGCTTCCAAGAGAGCGTCCCAGGAGCAAGTGCAAAGGATGTCATGGACGCGGTGCTCACGGCTAAATACCTCGACACCACGAAGGAAATATGTGCATCATCAAAATCTGATGTCATATTCATTCCCCCTGGTGCAAGAGTTGAAGTGGGCATCCATATCTGATGGTGTATTTGCCTATGTTTTACTTGTAAGGGAAGTGATTCGTGGCTCCATCGAGTCACCTCGTTTTATGACTTCGAAAGGAACTCTATGTGCGACCTTACAATCAGATCCATTGGGACCAAACTAGATATTTATGTGCTAAAGTAATTCTTTTTCACTTGTGTGGTAATGGTACGGCAAATTTGCCTCGGTTTCTGTTGTATTATGCGTATGTAAGACACAACAGAGACAACTGTTCACATGCATATTTCCTGCAAGCTTAGAAAACCTTATCGCTGAAGTATGCACGAAACAGAGAAGTCGTCAAATACTGATTTCTCATGCTCGCCCAAGAAGATTTGTACTATCCTCACCGTTGGATCCAAGACATGTTTTGGAGTTGTTTACGCAAGGTTGTGGAACCCTTCTAGCACGGTGGCCTTTCTATAAGATAAGACAGATTGCTCTAAGGACTGTAATGGAGCACATCCACTATGAAGATGAAACTAGTAACTACATTTGCACTGGTCCTGTTAACAAGGTAACTCCATGAGATCCCTTTAAGTGATGTGAAAAATAGGGGCTTGTTGCACCTATATCCACCTTATTATACGTAGAAACAATATCGTATGCCGAGGACAGGTGTAAAACATGGTCTGCAGTAGGGTAGAGAACCCAAATTCAAAGCATACAAGCGTCATCTCCAGAATCAAAGATTATTTATGGGTGGCTGGAGATGGAATGAAAATGCAGGTACTAGATTCATATAATGTATTGTAAACTTTTTATACAGTTTGTTGTGTTTTATGTATAAGGTTTGTTTTGATCGATCTGCACAGAGAAATGCTTTCAAATTGGCTATACTTACAGGGTATACAGTGGCTCTCAACCGTGGGATGTTGCATTTGCTGTTCAAGCTCTCCTTGCTACCAATCTTGTTGATGAATGTGGCTCGACCCTTAAGAAGGCGCATGAATTTGTCAAAAACTCTCAAATACTTGTATACTATTAAACTCCTTTATCCTTTTCAAGCTACATATTTGTTTGATGACTTGCAGAAATAGTGTCTGAAGTTTTGCAACACAACTAATCCAAAGTTCTTTTCATTAAAGGTCAGAGCTGACAGCAGAAGAGATCTTGCCGATTGGTACCGCCACATAGGCAAGACAGGTTGGCCCTTCTCTACTCCTGAACATGGCTAGATCATATCCGACTGCACTGCTGAAGCATTTAAACTAATATTCTTAATGCTTCGTGTAATGATTCAAGCAAAGCTCATCTAGTAATATGCGACTGTAGCACACTTACATGGCTATATCAGTTCTGAAAATATGTTCTAGTAATTTAGCATGGTGAGCTGGCTTAAAATTGACTTTTCTCGTCAGAGAAATTTATGGAGGAAGTAAATCATGTTCACCTTGGTTTTTGAATTGCATGAAAAGAATTGAGGAAAAGGACTTATTTAATACAGAGTATAGGGGGTAATTCTTTTGCTTGCAGGCGGCATTATTATTATCAGAAATGAAGCCAAGCATCCTTGGAAGTGCGATAGCAGTTGATCAACTATATGATGCTGTAACGTGATCTTATCCCTTCAGGTACTATAAATTAACATCAGCCAGTTATCCACCTTCTTTACGGAAAATTCTTGAAAGTTGATCCTCTTTCAACTCTTTATGTTAAAGTTGACGAGAAGCCAACACTAATGATGTATTTTGGTCCTTGATCACAAAAAGTTGGTATTCTTAATTCGTATTATTAGAAAGTAATGTGATGATAATGAGAGAACTTGTAAAAGTTATATTTGGATGAGTTTTTACGCAGTATGCTGTAAAAACTTGATACTGATGTGGCAGAACCAAAACGGAGGATTTGAAACATATGAGCAAACAAGATCATATTCACGGTTAGAGGTATGATTTCTAATTCTCTTCCATCTGGTTTGAACCTGGAGAGAATCCGACATGTTTTAAAGTACATGTACCTTTTTTGTCATGCAGATGATCAAACCATCAGAAACATTTGGAGATATCATTATCGATTATTTGTAATATCATGACGCAAATTTTTTTAAGTTTTATGAATTTTACATGGAGAAATTACTTATTTGACGATGAAGAAAAATATATTACTCCAGGTGAACAGGAAAAATGCATGCTTTACCTGGTAAATCTTTTTCTGGCCACACCAATAAGATTTTCTATCATCATTGTAGCGTAGAATCATTCTTATTAGATGTCTTCTTGTTGTTTGACTAGCAAATTTCTTCTATTTAGGTATGTGGAGTACACTTCTGCAGTTTAAGGCGTTCATTAAGTGATATCCAGGCCACTGAAGAAAGATATAGGCATGCATCTCAGACGCTATTCAATACTGTTGAAAATATGTCTCGAGTTTGAGCCCAAAGCGAAATCTAAATATTTCGAATTGGATATTTTACGGATCTCCGAAACCGAGCAAAAAGAAAATATTTGAAATTCACTTTCCTAATGCACGTTGGAGTCCTTGTTCTCAAACTGGAAAGTCCACATGGACTTTATGTTGAACTTTGACTCGGTCAATGTTTTAGAAGAAAGAAAGAATATTATACTTTCCTAATTCTTGTGGAATTCACGGCCAGAAGTGGAAAGAAGAAATAAAATAAAAAGAAAAGAAAAGCATGGCTGGATTTGTTTCCTGATCCTAATCCGCGTGGACTTCTTTTGTTGACCAACATGGGACTTCCTGATATATATGTTCATGGTCAGGGGATGCTTTCAGCGAAGAAGTCTTGAAGCGCCTAATGCGAGTGCTTGGTGTGCCGTGCAAGTGAACCGGAAGCTATTGTGCACGAAGAAGGAAGCGCCGCATTCGTGAGTGCTTGGCGGTGGGTGTTTTCGTGGATTTTCGTTCGTGAATTACATCCAAGAAGAATTAGTGTTCAAGCCTAAATCTTGTATTAAGATTTGTGTATGATTCCTTCGTGAGATTGAGAGATTATTTCGTGAGGAATAATGGGGCTAAATACTGCGTGAGTTATTAGGTGTAATTGGGGCTTGGGAAACACTTAAGAGTGTTTGAGTGACTCGAGTGTGGTTGTAATCTCCGTTGTATCGCTTGATTTATAGTGGAATTCCGTGCTGCTCTCCCCGTGGATGTAGGTCACTACGATCGAACCACGTAAATCTGGTGTCCGATTTATTTTCTTATTCTGTCAATTTTATTGTTCGATCGCTTGGCTTCCGCAACAAATACATTGAAAGGATACAGCTACCTGATGGTTCTTGGTCAGTTTCCTCCCTCAAGATGGTTATCACTTTTTTTAGTCATAATAATCTTAGCAAAGGCCAAATTTGGATAATAAAATGTCCCACGTTGTCATCTATTGATTTTGAAAGTTTAATTCACCTTCAATCTGTGGGCAAATTATATTATCTAGGGTCTGTCTGGAGTCATTTCCTTATATGGGGAGTCTGTTACACCTATGGAACATGGTTTGGGATAAATGGATTGGTTGCTGGAGGTAGAACATATCAGAGTAGCGAGAGCATCGCAAGAGCATGTCATTTCCTACTGTCCAAACAACTCGATTCTGGTGGTTGGGGAGAGAGTTACCTTACAAGAGATCAAATTTGAAACTTTCTCCTTTCTTTATCCAAGGTCTTTACGTTCAGTCCGTGAAGACATCTTGAATTGGAATGCAGATTGTAATGTATTTCAATTTTGAAATTTGACGACATGCCAACTACACCTAATAATTGCCATAAGACTGTCTACGAAGAACTTTGTAATGTAGATGATAAGGTGCTCTCCAACTAATTTTTTTACGGTATTTGTGTTTCCATCTGGTAACAGAGATATACAAACTTTGAAGGAAACAGAGAGCACTTGATGAATACTCGTTGGGCTATGTTGGCTCTTATTGAATTTGGACAGGTACATAGACGTGAGCTTGTCCTTGAGATGCATAGACGCTAGTAATTCTCTTCTCATGATCCCGAATGATTGATTAGGCTGTGAGAGATCCTACCCCTTTGCATCGTGCAGCAAAAGATTTGATCAACGCGCAGATGGAAAATGGTGATTTCCCACAACATGAATGTTGAATACTGGAGGTGCAGCAGACGCATGCAGTGCTATAACCTGCCTATATTACTCGCCAAATATATTTGATAAGACTCTTGGGCGCTAACGTTTGAGTGTCACATAATTGACTTGAATCATCTTCACACTTACCAACTGTTAGTAAATAACAAGGATTCATATGTGTGTCTGTAAGTGCCATAGAACTTATCATGCCATGCTCATGAGTATTGATTGAACCATGTCCTCTGGTCATAATTAGTTGTTTTCTTGCCGGAGTTTGCGGGAGTTTTTAACAGGAACTGTATGATAACGCATGCTACTTACAGGAACAACTTTCCTTTTTGGGCTCTGGGGAAGTACTACAATTGTGCACTGAGACATCCCGAGAATGTCAACTGAAATCATGACAGCAAGGCAATTGTTGAGATGAATGAAGATACTTCTTAGTCGTGCAAATCACGATGGTATAATCTCATATCTAGTTATAACTTCATAATGTCCACTCATAGTGCAAAGTAATAATAATATGAAACGAGGATAAGGAAAATTGGGTACAGAATTGCGTTCGATTCTGCATGTGTTGAAGTAGAACTTGATATGATCTGCTAGCTCACTAAAATTCTAAAGAGAAAGAAATTAACACTGGTATTGTGTAAAACCAGTGGAGTATATGTATATGTTAGCTATCGGTATATCTAAATGGTGAAAAGTACATGAAGAAACATATAGGCACTATGTGTATCCATACCGGTTACATAATCATATGACTTCCCGTCATGACCTTTTTTTTGGGCCAGCCATGGAGACCTAATTTAAACATGTTACAAATTCATGTCTTCATATAGAACTAACTCCATTCCCTTGCATGACTTCCTGAAACATAGCTTGCCGACTTTAGCCAAAAAATAAATGATACATCAGATTCTGGTTCAATAGCAGAACTATTAACACTTTGTGTAGTCACTTGTATTATAAACAAAAAGCAACCGGAGCACAAATAAAACCACATCCCAATATATTTTTTCTTCTCATGAATGCGTCATACACTGATAGGTTTATTCTTGCACAGGTAATCTTACATATGCACATTCCAGAATTACAATTTGCTGGTGAAATGGAAGCTGAATGTCTAACAATGTATTATTCTCGAATCTTTTGAATTCCTATCCATCGCGCATAATCCACCCACCTGTTACAAGAGAGAGAACAAACATGTTGTGCTTCTTAGAGCATTAGAGAAATTTGTGTTATTGAAATGACAGACGGCGCGAAAAGTCTTACATCAATGAACCCAAGAATGTATTGCCAGTTCGAACAGCAAAGCATAACGCACTGAGTATGATCTTGTGCTGGTGTAGCAAGGGCTCTAGGATTCTCTGTTCTATAACTCCAGCCAGGACCTGATATCTGTTCACCAAAATAAATAGCAGATTATCTTATGAGATATATACACGGGCGCGCACACACAGATACAATAATAAAAAAGGAGAGTGAATGACACAAGTGTTCTCTAAAATAAGACTATCCTTCTAGCTAATTGGTAAAGTTAGAGTGCATGCAGACCAGATTAGAAAACTATCTGCGTCTACACCAGTCCCTTGCAAACTGTAAATTTCCAAAACAACTATTCAGATATAAGAATAGGCTATGAAAAGCGGGTAACACGCAGCCACAAACCTTAAATTGCTAGAAACTGCCATGTATACTCCGTATGCAACACTGGTGGAGAGGACAGGCACATCCTCTGCCTCAACCGCAAAGGTTTTATCGAAAAGCTTTCTTGTATTTATCAACACATTTGTCAAACCTGTACCAATCTGAAGAAAAATTTTCAGGATTGTGCCCAAGAAGACAGTTACAATGTTACATCCAAAATACTGTTTCTATTTAGCATATACAGGGAAATTAAGAGTAACAAGCTTCAACAGCATTTCTTCCTTGAGTTCAACACCCAGAGGAAGCCCACAAATATTACTAAGAAATTCCTTCGATCTAAAGTCTGAAGGACCCAAACCAAAAGGTTCGACCTTCTAAGAGGTTCTGTTCATGTAAACTTCCGGCCAGGGCCTTGTTATTGCTATGGCAAGCAACTATAATGAAATATGGAGAAAAATCTCAGGAAAACATTCTTCTATCCCTTAAGTGAGTGAGGGGCTCGTAACAACCATAAACGACTCAGAACAAGCATTAACTATACATATAAGAGAACGACATAAACAGAGGAGACTCTGATGCAATGATAGCTGCCAAAATTTGAAGCACTGCTGATTCAAAGTATCATACCAAAGATGCACCAGTCCTGACTACGAAAAGCTTGGCCCCATTACGCTGTACTACAGAACAAACCATTATAAGCCCTGATCTGTAGTGAAACCATTTTGTCAAATTGAACTAAGTGCACACACATACCAGAATTGCACCTATTCTCTGCAACAATGAGTAAGAGCTACCAGCCAGAGTGACCTGCGTGTAGATTGTCAAAGTAAATGAATTGTTATACACCGTCCATCGTAGTTCAAAGAACTATATCTAATGTCAAAGTTAATGACCTGAAAAGCATTATCAGGACAGCCATAGAAGAACGTAGAAAGTGCTCCAGCATTGACAGCGAGGGGGGGTCGGAGAGAAACGGTGGGAGCAGGAAGCCAGACCAGCATAAAATCTGCTATAATGGCCATCACCTGTCGCTCAATAGAACGAGGATTATTAGGATGCCCAGAATGAGAGATTAAGAAGTGTATCTAGCAATTTGATTAAATGAAGACCAAAATGAGTTAGGTGTGACACCAAATTTTCCATTGTGGACCAGACGCTTTTCCCATTACTTAGCGGCTAAGCTAAATTTTTCATCAAACCAATGCCATCCGACTCACTCAATCTTTGCAACATGACAAGTGTATATTGAAACAAAGCATGGGGTTATCTAGAAACAACAGTTCATATATTATAAGATGATAACCACATAATATTCAAGAGAGACTACCATACCACATCAGCGAAAACAAAATCCAGCTCCTTTGTAAACTTTTCTCTTCGCCGCTCCAACTCTGCAGCACTCTGTCAAAATAGCAAAAAGGTACATGATCACATTGTTTTTTTTTTTTTGGTAAAGTAAGATAGTATATATACTTTTCACAGTGAAACATACAAGGAAACTAGTCGTACACAAAAACCTCACACTTGAGGCGGCACAACAAGTGTCCCGACAGGTGCAAAGGTGTAACGACTCAAACAAGGGCTACAAGCAACAGAAAAGCCACAGAAAAGGCCAACCGAAGCGGGGGCCAACAGACTACATACAAAGTAATCCCACAGAAAAGGCCAACCGAATCATGGCCCAACAGACTACAGACACAGTAATCAGAGGATTAATCAAAAATGGAAGAGGAGATGCCCCATTTTTGCTGAATTCTTCTGTTGTGGTCATTATCTACAACAGGCTTCATGGAAAAGCCTTTGTCCCTTACCAATTTGGTGAGGTGATTGCGGAGAGCTGGCATTAAGAGGGAATGGTCCCTGAATAGGATGTTGTTTCTCACCGACCAAATTATATGGCACATTGCGCCAAGTGCAAAACGAGCAATTTTTTTATGGAAGTTCTGCCCCCCAATGATACGGACAGCCCAATGGAGGTTTTCTTGCCAAGATCTATTACGCCACATAAGGTTGCAGTTATTTGCCCAGAAAGCAGCAAGGGACCCGGTAACGGCACATCCAAAAACGAGATGGTCAATAGAATTGGGTCTGCTTCTACAGAAGGCACATACACTTTCGGGAATTCTGTGATAGGTTAGCAAAATGACTTGCGTAGGTAGTCTATTCAGAGATATGAGCCATAGCAAGAAGCTGTACCTTGGCGCAATGGCTCGATCCCATATGAAGGAACTCCATGGAACATTCGTGCCTTTGTTTCTTATGAGATCCCACGCCGAAGAAGTTGAAAACTGACCGGAAGAGTGGCCTTTCCAAGATATGCGGTCAGGTCTTTCGGCATCAAGAGCTGGTATTCTATCTGACCAAGAGTTGAAACTGGCCAGAAAGTTAGAGTGTTGCCAGACTGAAGAGGAAAAATCCCGAACCGATGCATTTCTCGGGATGCCTGAATAGTATATATCTCTATCGGAAAAAAATTTATAGAGAGGACCCCTGGGATGCCAGTTATCAAACCAGAATGATACAGAGGCCCCGTCGCCTATCTTCCACAGGAAGTTTAACTGGAAGTCCGAACGAAGTTCAAGGATTTTTGTCCAGCTCCAAGAACAGAATGTCGGTTTGGTTGCTACCCAGAAATTTTTCTTCTTGAGAAAGTTGGAGTGAATCCATTGGCACCATAAGGACTCCTTATCGATGAATAGGAGCCATATGTGCTTGAGCATTGCAGCTCTATTGTGGTCCTCAAGCTTCCGAATGCCGAGGCCTCCTTCCTCTTTTGGTAAGCAGACCATGTTTGTCTTTTCAGTTGTTTTTTTAACAACTGAAAAGACAAACATGGTCTGCTCTAGGGGTTCAGTTGCTGATTACATGAGAATAAAAGAAATGGCAATGTTACTTATCAGGTAGGCATTGATTGCTGATCGAATTTTGGGTTAGATTAGATCAGATGTGTAAAACGTCACCAGGTTTTTGGTGGTTGGATGAAACTGAAAGGACCTGTGGCTGTGACATACCCATATGGCTTTTATTTTACTGAAAGTTTGAAGAAAATTGTTTGCGTTAAACTAACAATTGCATGCTTTCTGCAGGATCCACTTATATACATATAAGATGGGTAACGTGTATTGTTGTGTCCAAGTTGAGGAACAAATGGTAGGTTTTACGAAGAGGTGAGTAAGGTTTGACAGAACTCTTCAACCTAGGTGTCATTTTGTTCCATAGATTTGCGGATATCAGCTCACCGAGAAGCTGTCATTCCAATGGCAAGTTTGCTTGTGAAATGCAGAACAAAAACCAAGGTTTGTTCAATCTTTTGTCTTTGTGCAAACTTCCATCAACATTCAGATTTCATTCTAGATGATTTTGCTATATAGTACACAAATGCACCGGTGATCATCTTAGTGGGAAACAAAAACTGTTTGAATCAGCACATTGCTCCTTGAATGTTTTGTTTTCAAACCGCTATGAGAACTACATTTTCACAATTAAACTAGCTTTCGTGGGTTGGTCGAGAAGTATTAGTGCGAATCTATTGATGTATTTCAAATAATTGGTGAATTTAGAGTTAAATGTTGATGAATTTATCAATTTCCTTTTCTCGTTTCAGTTCTGTGAGATGACAGCCTGTCACTTGTTACCAATTAACATGTAAATGCTTGAATAAGTAACGACCTCACGTGATATTTTTCTCACAGGACGATGATTTTGTCAATGTTGCATATGTGCAATACCGAGTCCATCCAGAAAAACGATATGAGGCCTTTTACATGCAGAGTAATCGAAGACGTCAGATCCAAGGATATATGTGCTCAAGGGTATGTGCCAAATAAATTTCATCACATCAGTATAAATATAGTATTGGAACAAATTTGTACAATTTACATGCGAAAGTAACATACTTTAGTCCTTCAATTAACACTTAGGGTAAGCAACGACTATTGCATGCCTGATTTTGTTGTTTCAATCATTCCAGTGATCGGAGCTATGGTTGCGGTGCAAAACATGGACGAAGTTTCTGGGCAGAGAGATGCAATTGCCCAAGCTATTATGAAAGAAATGGAAAAGGTTGTCCACTCTAGACTTCTTGATGTTATTATGAGAGATAAACTGAACTGGAGTTCTCTAAATTTTGCAGCCTGTTGGTCTCAATGGATATGAGATTCTGCAAGTCCAAATCTGGGATGTAAAATTGGATGAGGGACTTGAGCGAGCCGTGATTGAAGCCAAGAATGGTAACCTTGAAATTACAATTGCCAATTGATTCTAGATAATTGTTCATCATGGTAAAATTTTTAAATGGTTAATGATTACATGACAGGCCATATGTCAAAAGTTTAAATTTAAAAGCTGCATATTTCATTGTAGATAAGGTCTGTGGCCATCTAGACAACTTATGAGAGTAAATCTCATGTTTATGAAGTACGAAAAAAGGATTTGTATAATGCTGGAAATTCGACTTTGTTTGGTGCTTAAAAGCTAAACTCAAAGCTTTGTTTTTGTGGGTTGCAGCGATGAGGAAGGTTGAAGGGGAGGCTGAGTACAAGAAACTCTCTGTTGCTCGCCACAGTCAAGCCATCGTGGATGTTGCATGGGACATCTCGGGCAAAATATCAGGGGTGACCGGCAAGGACTACTTCGACCTGGCCCTCATGTCCCAGTATATTGACTCCATGTCAGATAGAGGCGGAAAGTCAAAATCCTCGATGCTGTTCATTCCGCAAGGTCCTGGAGCCATGCGAGAGGTGACCGCGAAGATACACGATGGTCTTCTTGAAGCGTCCATGTCCCAGTGCTAAGTAGTAGTGACAATTTGACAGTTACATTTATGACTCTAGTTTGTAGTTGTATTTTCTATGCCTGTTACTATTTTCTATGCCACGACTGTACTCCCACACCACACCGTTTTAACCTCCTCCATATTGAGTGCTTTTACTTTCTTAAAGTGCTTTTACTTTCTAGTTTCTAGTCACTATGTGGTATGATAACAATCAAACAGTTCAGAGCAAGCATCATGATTATGGTACATCTTGTACCTGCTCCTGTCTGTATATCTGTATGCGTGTTTACATATGCTCGCATGCTTGTGTTTATACACACTTTCGGATTTGTGTGCCTTTGTTACTTGATAAGAGGGTCTCCTATCTTTGATCAGCAGACAAGTTCTGGAGTGGTCTCCTGGAAGACCATTACCTGTCCCGAGCGTCAAGCTTCTTTTCTTATTTAACCAAAAGTTTGAGAGAGAATGAGAAATTCGAGTTGAGGAGTGGAGAAAAGAGCGGATATCATACTCAAACTACTGGCTATCAGAAACACAAATTTACGCAGTGGAGGCAAAAGGAGATGCCCTTGAAATTGCCAAAACATTGTACAGGAACTATTTCGGTTAGCAATCCAATGGTCCAGCCTATCCTCTCTTCCTAGATTGCTCATCTAGTTAACCATTCTCTGTAACTTTCTGCGTCAGCCCGCAGAGAAGCTTCTCTTCCTAGAAAGGCATGACCTAAAATCTATGTCTTTACCAGTTGACTTGATTAAAGATGTTCTAAATCTAATAAAATCCTTTTGTTCCTTTAGCAATAGAATGTGTGATTCAGTGGATTGTTATGCTCGTATGATGTCACGGTCTATACTCTGTGCTTACATTATTTGGTCGTAACAAGTACAATTCGACAGTTTTGCTCTAAAAGGCAATGATGTTGCATCCATCATTCATTTCTGCAACTTGAAAACCTCACAATCGCAACACTACATTTCAGCTGGATGTCCAAAGCCAGCCCCCGTCACTTTGTGCTATTTGTGGGACACCTAGTATGTTCGAGTGCAGTGCGTAGCTCGGTCTTTCAAGTCGAAAGAGATTTTGGACATTAGGGGTGGGTAGTTTTTCTGCAGACACGGTAAAAGCATCTGATCAAGAAGTCAAAACCACATTTTTATGCTGAGCATGTTGAAACCGTTTGTAAGCTGGCTGACGGTATTACCAACGGTTGTGAGTTTACTTCCAAAACTACTGAGAATCGAATTGATGCCACATAAATAAGAGGTTGTTAAATAGTCATGTTAAGGCATCAGCCTTGCTCATTGTTGAACATCAATAAACTAATGATATGATGGTCAACGTTGATATAATTAACCATTTACTTCATCTTCTAACTTGACATATTTCAATTTTTTAATTAAGGGATAAGAGCATTAGATGCACTTTCGTGACAAGAAGTGCACTATAAGTGCACGGGAAGTCATGAAATTTGTCACGAAAGTGCAATCAAATCCTAAAACATTAAATTTTCTACAAATTTACTCAAGGAAAGTTATAATTTTAGTATTATTTATGATATGGCAAACCAAAGCGTAATGGTGACCATGCAAAATTTAAGGGATAAGAGCATTAGATGCACTTTCGTGACAAGAAGTGCACTATAAGTGCACGGGAAGATCTAAAATTTGTCACGAAAGTGCAATCAAATTCTAAAACATTAAATTTTCCAAAAATTTACTTAAGGAAAGTTATAATTTAGTATTATTTATGATATGGCAAACCAAACCGTATTGGTGACCATGCAAAATTTATGGGATCAGAGCATTAGATGCACTTTCGTGACAAGTGCACTATAAGTGCACGGGAAGTCCTAAAATTTGTCACGACAGTGCAATCAAATCCTAAAACGTTAAATCTTTCCAAAAATTTACTCAAGGAAATTTATAGTTTTAGTATTATTTATGATATGGCAAATATGGTCTGCTCTAGGGGTGTGTCTTTCGGTATTGATTGCTGGTCGAATTTTGGGTTAGATTAGATGAGATTAGATGTGTAAAATGTCACCAGGTTTTTGGTGGTTGGATGAAACTGAAAGTACCTATGGCTGTGACACACCCATATGGCTTTTATTTTACTGAAAGTTTGAAGAAAATGGTTTGCGTTAAACTAACAATTGCATGCTTTCTGCAGGATCCACTTCTATACATATAAGATGGGTAACGTGTATTATTGTGTCCAGGTTGAGGAACACACGGTAGGTTTAACGAAGAGGTTTGGAAAGTTTGACAGAACTCTTCAACCTGGGTTTCATTTTATTCCATGGATTTGAGGATATCAGCTCGCCGGGAAGCTGTCACTCCAATGGCAGAGTTTGCTTGTTACGAAAGTGCAATCAAATCCTAAAATTGTAAAAAAAATGTAATCAAGTCCTAAAACTTGTCAAATTGATCTAATCAAGTGATAAATCTTCGTGTTATTTACTCAAGTCTTTTTTTATTTAACGGATAAGAGCATTAGATGCACTTTCGTAACAAGAAGTGCACAATAAGTGCACGGGAAGTCCTAAAATTTGTCACGAAAGTGCAATCAAATCCTAAAATATTAAATTTTCCAAAAATTTAATCAAGGAAAGTTATAATTTAGTATTATTTATGATATGGCAAACCAAACCGTATTGGTGACCATGCAAAATTTAAGAGATAAGAGGATTAGATGCACTTTCGAGACAAGTGCACTATAAGTGCACGAGAAGTCCTAAAATTTGTCACGAAAGTGCAATCAAATCCTAAAATATTGAATCTTCCAAAAATTTACTCAAGGTAATTTATAGTTTTAGTATTATTTATGTTATGGCAAACCAAAGCGTAATGGTGACCATGCAAAATTTAAGGGATAAGAGCATTAGATGCACTTTCGTGACAAGAAGTGCACAATAAGTGCACGGGAAGTCCTAAAATTTATCACGAAAGTGCAATCAAAGCCTAAAACATTAAATTTTCCAAAAATTTACTCTAGGAAAGTTATAATTTAGTATTATTTATGATATGGCAAACCAAACCGTATTGGTGACCATGCAAAATTTAAGAGATAAGAGCATTAGATGCACTTTCGTGACAAGTGCACTATAAGTGCACGGGAAGTCCTAAAATTTATCACGAAAGTGCAATCAAATCCTAAAACATTAAATCTTCCAAAAATTTACTCAAGGTAATTTATAGTTGTAGTATTATTTATGATATGGCAAATATGGTCTGCTCTAGGGGTGTGTCTTTCGGTATTGATTGTTGATCGAATTTTGGGTTAGATTAATTTAGATTAGATGTGTAAAATGTCACCAGGTTTTTGGTGGTTGGATGAAACTGAAAGTACCTGTGGCTGTGACACATCCATATGGCTTTTATTTTACTGAAAGTTTGAAGAAAATGGTTTGCTTTAAACTAACAATTGCATGCTTTCTGCACGATCCACTTCTATTCATATATGATGGGTAACGTGTGTTGTTGTGTCCAGGTTTAGGAACACACGGTAGGTTTAACGAAGAGGTTTGGAAAGTTAGACACAACTCTTCAACCTGGGTTTCATTTTGTTCCATGGATTTGCGGATATCAGCTCGCCAGGAAGCTGTCACTCCAATGGCAGAGTTTGCTTGTTACGAAAGTGCAATCAAATCCTAAAATTGTAAAAAAAAAATGTAATCAAGTCCTAAAACTTGTCAAATTGATCTAATCCAGTGATAAATCTTCATGTTATTTACTCAAGTCTTTTTTTATTTAAGGGATAAGAGCATTAGATGCACTTTCGTGACAAGAAGTGCACAATAAGTGCACGAGAAGTCCTAAAATTTATCACGAAAGTGCAATCAAATCCTAAAACATTAAATTTTCCAAAAATTTACTCAAGGAAAGTTATAATTTTAGTACTATTTATGATATGGTAAACCAAAGCGTAATGGTGACCACGCATAATTTAAGGGATAAGAGCATTAGATGCACTTTCGTGACAAGAAGTGCACTATAAGTGCACGGGAAGTCCTAAAATTTGTCACGAAAGTGCAATCAAATCCTAAAACATTAAATCTTCCAAAAATTTACTCACTGAAAGTTATAATTTTAGTATTATTTATGATATGGCAAACCAATGCGTAATGGTGACCATGCAAAATTTAAGGGATAAGAGCATTAAATGCACTTTTGTGACAAGAAGTGCACTATAAGTGCACGGGAAGTCCTAAAATTTGTCACGAAAGCGCAATCAAATCCTAAAACATTAAATCTTCCAAACATTTACTCAAGGAAGTTTATAGTTTTAGTATTCTTTATGATATGGCAAATATGGTTTGCTCTATGGGTGTGTCTTTCGGTATTGCTTGCTGATCGAATTTTGGGTTAGATTAGATTAGATTAGATGTGTAAAATGTCACCAGGTTTTTGGTGGTCGGATGAAACTGAAAGTACCTGTGGCTGTGGCACACCCATATGGCTTTTATTTTACAGACAATTTGAAGAAACTGGTTTGCGTTAAACTAACAATTGCATGCTTTCTTTAGGATCCACTCCTATACATATAAGATGGGTAACGTGTGTTGTTGTGTCCAGGTTGAGGAATACACGGTAGGTTTTACGAAGAGGTTTGGAAAGTTTGACAGAACTCTTCAACCTGGGTTTCATTTTGTTCCATGGATTTGCGGATATCAGCTCGCCGGGAAGCTGTCACTCCAATGGCAGAGTTTGCTTGTTACGAAAGTGCAATCAAATCCTAAAATTGTAAAAAAAATGTAATCAAGTCCTAAAACTTGTCAAATTGATCTAATCAAGTGATAAATCTTCGTGTTATTTACTCGAGTCTTTTTTTATTTAAGGGATAAGAGCATTAGATGCACTTTCGTGACAAGAAGTGCACAATAAGTGCACGGGAAGTGCTAAAATTTGTCACGAAAGTGCAATAAAATCCTAAAATATTAAATTTTCAAAAAATTTACTCAAGGAAAGTTATAATTTTAGTATTATTTATGATATGGCAAACCAAAGCGTATTGGTGACCATGCAAAATTTAAGGGATAAGAGCATTAGATGCACTTTCGTGACAAGAAGTGCACAATAAGTGCACGGGAAGTCCTAAAATTTGTCACGAAAGTGCAATCAAATCCTAAAACATTAAATTTTCCAAAAATTTGCTCAAGGAAAGTTATGATTTAGTATTATTTATTATATGGCAAGCCAAACCGTATTGGTGACCATGCAAAATTTAAGAGATAAAACCATTAGATGCACTTTCGTGACAAGCGCACTATAAGTGCACGGGAAGTCCTAAAATTTGTCACGAAAGTGCAATCAAATCCTAAAACATTAAATCTTCAAAAAATTTACTCAAGGAAATTTATAGTTTTAGTATTATTTGTGATATGGCAAATATGGTCTGCTCTAGGGGTGTGTCTTTCGGTATTGATTGGTGATCGAATTTTGGGTTAGATTAGTTTAGATTAGATGTGTAAAATGTCACCAGGTTTTTTGTGGTTGGATGAAACTGAAAGTACCTGTGGCTGTGACACACCCATATGGCTTTTATTTTACTGAAAGTTTGAAGAAAATGGTTTGCGTTAAACTAACAATTGCATGCTTTCTGCACGATCCACTTCTATACATATAAGATGGGTAACGTGTGTTGTTGTGTCCAGGTTGAGGAACACACGGTAGGTTTTACGAAGAGGTTTGGAAAGTTTGACAGAACTCTTCAACCCTGGGTTTCATTTTGTTCCATGGATTTGCGGATATCTGCTCGCCGGGAAGCTGTCACTCCACTGGCAGAGTTTGCTTGTTACGAAAGTGCAATCAAATCCTAACATTGTAAAAAAAATGTAATCAAGTCCTAAAACTTGTCAAATTGATCTAATCAAGTGATAAATATTCGTGTTATTTACTCAACTCTTTTTTTATTTAAGGGATAAGAGCATTAGATGCACTTTCGTGACAAGAAGTGCACAATAAGTGCACGGGAAGTCCTAAAATTTGTCACGAAAGTGCAATCAAATCCTAAAATATTAAATTTTCCAAAAATTTACTCAAGGAAAGTTATAATTTTAGTATTAGTTATGATATGGCAAACCAAAGCGTAATGGTGACAAAGCAAAATTTAAGGGATAAGAGCATTAGATGCACTTTTGTGACAAGAAGTGCACTATAAGTGCACGGGAAGCCCTAAAATTTGTCGCGAAAGTGCAATTAAATCCTAAAACATTAAATCTTTCACAAATTTACTCAATGAAATTTATAGTTTTTGTATTATTTATGATATGACAAATGTGGTCTGCTCTAGGTGTGTGTCTTTCGGTATTGATTGCTGGTCGAATTTTGGGTTAGATTAGATTAGATTAGATGTGTAAAATGTCACCAGGTTTTTGGTGGTTGGATGAAACTGAAAGTACCTGTGGCTGTGACACACCCACATGGCTTTCATTTTACTGAAAGTTTAAAGAAAATGGTTTGCGTTAAACTAACAATTGCATGCTTTCTGCCGGATCCACTTCTATACATATAAGATGGGTAACGTGTGTTGTTGTGTCCAGGTTGAGGAACACATGCTAGGTTTAACAAAGAGGATTGGAAAGTTTGACAGAACTCTTCAACCTGGGTTTCATGTTGTTCCATTGATTTGCGGATATCAGCTCGCCGGGAAGCTGTCACTCCAATGGCAGAGTTTGCTTGTTACGAAAATGCAATCAAATCCTAAAATTGTAAAACAAATGTAATCAAGTCCTCAAACTTGTCAAATTGATCTAATCAAGTGATAAATCTTCGTGTTATTTACTCAAATCTTTTTTTATTTAAGGGATAAGAGCATTAGATGCACTTTCATGAGAAGAAGTGCACAATAAGTGCGCGAGAAGTCCTAAAATTTGTCACGAAAGTGCAATAAAATCCTAAAATATTAAATTTTCAAAAAATTTACTCAAGGAAAGTTATAATTTTAGTATTAATTATGATATGGCAAACCAAATCGTATTGGTGACCATGCAAAATTTAATGGATAAGAGCATTAGATGCACTTACGTGACAAGAAGTGCACAATAAGTGCACGGGAAGTCCTAAAATTTGTCACGAAAGTGCAATCAAATCCTAAAACATTAAATTTTCCAAAAATTTACTCTAGGAAAGTTATAATTTAGTATTATTTATGATATGGCAAACCAAACCGTATTGGTGACCATGCAAAATTTAAGAGATAAGAGCATTAGATGCACTTTCGTGACAAGTGCACTATAAGTGCACGGGAAGTCCTAAAATTTATCACGAAAGTGCAATCAAATCCTAAAACATTAAATCTTCAAAAAATTTACTCAAGGAAATTTATAGTTTTAGTATTATTTGTGATATGGCAAATATGGTCTGCTCTAGGGGTGTGTCTTTCGGTATTGATTGTTGGTCGAATTTTGGGTTAGATTAGTTTAGATTAGATGTGTAAAATGTCTCCAGGTTTTTGGTGGTTGGATGAAACTGAAAGTACCTATGGCTGTGACACACCTATATGGCTTTTATTTTAATGAAAGTTTGAAGAAAATGGTTTGCGTTAAACTAACAATTGCATGCTTTCGGCAGGATCCACTTCTATACATATAAGATGGGTAATGTGCGTTGTAGTGTCCAGGTTGAAGAACACACGGTAGGTTTAACGAAGAGGTTTGGAAAGTTTGACAGAACTCTTCAACCTGGGTTTCATTTTGTTCCATGGATTTGCGGATATCAGCTCGCCGGGAAGCTGTCACTCCAATGGCAGAGTTTGGTTATTACGAAAGTGCAATCAAATCCTAAAATTGTAAAAAAAAATGTAATCAAGTCCTAAAACTTGTCAAATTGATCTAATCAAGTGATAAATCTTCATGTTATTTACTCAAGTCTTTTTTTATTTAAGCGATAAGAGCATTAGATGCACTTTCGTGACACGAGGTGCACAAGAAGTGCACGGAAAGGCTTAAAATTTGTCGCGAAAGTGCAATCAAATCCTAAAACGTTAAATTTTCTAACAAATTACTCAAGGAAAGTTATAATTTTAGTATTATTTATGATATGGTAAACCAAACCGTATTGGTGACCATGCAAAATTTAAGAGAAAAGAGCATTAGATGCACTTTCGTGACAAGTGCACTATAAGTGCACGCGAAGTCCTAAAATTTGGCACGAAAGCGCAATCAAATCCTAAAACATTAAATCTTCCAAACATTTACTCAAGGAAGTTTATAGTTTTAGTATTCTTTATGATATGGCAAATATGGTCTACTCTAGGGGTGTGTCTTTCGGTATTGCTTGCTGGTTGAATTTTGGGTTAGATTAGAGTACATTAGATGTGTAAAATGTCACCAGGTTTTTGGTGGTCGGATGAAACTGAAAGTACCTGTGGCTGTGGAACACCCATATGGCTTTTATTTTACTGACAATTTGAAGAAAATGGTTTGCGTTAAACTAACAATTGCATGCTTTCTTTAGGATCCACTCCTATACATATAAGATGGGTAACGTGTATTGTTGTGTCCAGGTTGAGGAACACACGGTAGGTTTTACGAAGAGGTTTGGAAAGTTTGACAGAACTCTTCAACCTGGGTTTCATTTTGTTCCATGGATTTGCGGATATCAGCTCGCCGGGAAGCTGTCACTCCAATGGCAGAGTTTGCTTGTTACGAAAGTGCAATCAAATCCTAAAAATGTAAAAAAAATGTAATCAAGTCCTAAAACTTGTCAAATTGATCTAATCAAGTGATAAATCTTCGTGTTATTTACTCAAGTCTTTTTTTATTTAAGGGACAAGAGCATTAGATGCACTTTCGTGACAAGAAGTGCACAATAAGTGCACGGGAAGTCCTAAAATTTGTCACGAAAGTGCAATAAAATCCTAAAATATTAAATTTTCAAAAAATTTACTCAAGGAAAGTTATAATTTTAGTATTATTTATGATATGGCAAACCAAAGCGTATTGGTGACCATGCAAAATTTAAGGGATAAGAGCATTAGATGCACTTTCGTGACAAGAAGTGCACAATAAGTGCACGGGAAGTCCTAAAATTTGTCACGAAAGTGCAATCAAATCCTAAAACATTAAATTTTCCAAAAATTTGCTAAAGGAAAGTTATGATTTAGTATTATTTATTATATGGCAAGCCAAACCGTATTGGTGACCATGCAAAATTTAAGAGATAAGACCATTAGATGCACTTTCGTGACAAGCGCACTATAAGTGCACGGGAAGTCCTAAAATTTGTCACGAAAGTGCAATCAAATCCTAAAACATTAAATCTTCAAAAAATTTACTCAAGGAAATTTATAGTTTTAGTATTATTTGTGATATGGCAAATATGGTCTGCTCTAGGGGTGTGTCTTTCGGTATTGATTGGTGATCGAATTTTGCGTTAGATTAGTTTAGATTAGATGTGTAAAATGTCACAAGCTTTTGGTGGTGGGATGAAGCTGAAAGTACCTGTGGCTGTGACACACCCATATGGCTTTTATTTTACTGAAAGTTTGAAGAAAATGGTTTGCGTTAAACTAACAATTGCATGCTTTCGGCAGGATCCACTTCTATACATATAAGATGGGTAATGTGTGTTGTAGTGTCAGGTTGAAGAACACCCGGTAGGTTTAACAAAGAGGTTTAGAAAGTTTGACAGAACTCTTCAACCTGGGTTTCATTTTGTTCCATGGATTTGCGGATATCAGCTCGCCGGGAAGCTGTCACTCCAATGGCAGAGTTTGCTTGTTACGAAAGTGCAATCAAATTCTAAAATTGTAAAAAAGAAATATAATCAAGTCCTAAAACTTGTCAAATTGATCTAATCAAGTGATAAATCTTCATGTTATTTACTCAAGTCTATTTTTTTTTAAGGGATAAGAGCATTAGATGCACTTTCGTGACAAGAAGTGCACTAGAAGTGCACGGAAAGTCCTAAAATTTGTCACGAAAGTGCAATAAAAGCCTAAAATATTAAATTTTCCAAAAATTTACTCAAGGAAAGTTATAATTTTAGTATTATTTATGATATGGCAAACCAAAGCCTAATGGTGACCATGCAAAATTTAAGGGATAAGAGCATTAGATGCACTTTCTTGACAAGAAGTGCACAATAAGTGCACGGGAAGTCCTAAAATTTGTCACGAAAGTGCAATCAAATCCTAAAACATTAAATTTTCCAAAAATTTACTCAAGGAAAGTTATAATTTTAGTATTATTTATGATGTGGCAAACCAAACCGTATTGGTGACCATGCAAAATTTATGGGATAAGAGCATTAGATGCACTTTCGTGACAAGTGCACTATAAGTGCACGGGAAGTCCTAAAATTTGTCACGAAAGCGCAATCAAATCCTAAAACATTAAATCTTCCAAAAAAGTACTCAAGGAAATTTATAGTTTTAGTATTCTTTATGATATGGCAAATATGGTCTGCTCTAGGGGTGTGTCTTTCGGTATTGATTGCTGGTCGAATTTTGGGTTAGATTAGATTAGATTAGATTTGTAAAATGTCACCAGGTTTTTGGTGGTTGGATGAAACTGAAAGTACCTTTGGCTGTGACACACCCATATGGCTTTTATTTTACTGAAAATTTGAAGAAAATGGTTTGGGTTAAACTAACAATTGCATGCTTTCTGCAGGATCGACTTCCATACATATAAGATGGGTAACGTGTGTTGTTGTGTCCAGGTTGAGGAACACACGGTAGGTTTAACGAAGAGGTTTGGAAAGTTTGACAGAACTCTTCAACCTGGGTTTCATTTTGTTCCATGGATTTGCGGATATCAGCTCGCCAATGGCAGAGTTTGCTTGTTACGAAAGTGCAATCAAATCCTAAAATTATAAAACAAATGTAATCAAGTCCTAAAACTTGTCAAATTGATCTAATCAAGTGATAAATCTTCGTGTTATTTACTCAAGTCTTTTTTTATTTAAGGGATAAGAGCATTAGATGCACTTTCGTGACAAGAAGTGCACAATAAGTGCACGGGAAGTTCTAAAATTTGTCATGGAAGTGCAATAAAATCCTAAAATATTAAATTTTCCAAAAATTTACTCAAGGAAAGTTGTAATTTTAGTATTATTTATGATATGGCAAACCAAAGCCTAATGGTGACCATGCAAAATTTAAGGGATAAGAGCATTAGATGCACTTTCGTGACAATAAGTGCACGGGAAGTCCTAAAATTTGTCACGAAAGCGCAATCAAATCCTAAAACATTAAATCTTCCAAAAAAGTACTCAAGGAAATTTATAGTTTTAGTATTCTTTATGATATGGCAAATATGGTCTGCTCTAGGGGTGTGTCTTTCGGTATTGATTGCTGGTCGAATTTTGGGTTAGATTAGATTAGATTAGATTTGTAAAATGTCACCAGGTTTTTGGTGGTTGGATGAAACTGAAAGTACCTTTGGCTGTGACACACCCATATGGCTTTTATTTTACTGAAAATTTGAAGAAAATGGTTTGGGTTAAACTAACAATTGCATGCTTTCTGCAGGATCGACTTCCATACATATAAGATGGGTAACGTGTGTTGTTGTGTCCAGGTTGAGGAACACACGGTAGGTTTAACGAAGAGGTTTGCAAAGTTTGACAGAACTCTTCAACCTGGGTTTCATTTTGTTCCATGGATTTGCGGATATCAGCTCGCCAATGGCAGAGTTTGCTTGTTACGAAAATGCAATCAAATCCTAAAATTATAAAACAAATGTAATCAAGTCCTAAAACTTGTCAAATTGATCTAATCAAGTGATAAATCTTCGTGTTATTTACTCAAGTCTTTTTTTATTTAAGGGATAAGAGCATTAGATGCACTTTCGTGACAAGAAGTGCACAATAAGTGCACGGGAAGTCCTAAAATTTGTCACGAAAGTGCAATCAAATCCTAAAATATTAAATTTTCCAAAAATTTACTCAAGGAAAGTTATAATTTTAGTATTATTTATGATATGGCAAACCAAAGCGTATTGGTGACCATGCAAAATTTATAGGATAAGAGCATTAGATGCACTTTCCTGAGAAGAAGTGCACAATAAGTGCACGGGAAATCCTAAAATTTGTCACGAAAGTGTAACAAAATCCTAAAATATTAAATTTTCCAGAAATTTACTAAAGGAAAGTTATAATTTTAGTATTATTTATGATATGGCAGCCCAAAGCGTATTGGTGACCATGCAAAATTTAAGGGATAAGAGCATTAGATGCACTTTCGTGACAAGAAGTGCACAATAAGTGCACGGGAAGTCCTAAAATTTGTCACGAAAGTGCAATCAAATCCTAAAACATTAAATTTTCCCAAAATTTACTCAAGGAAAGTTATAATTTAGTATTATTTATGATATGGCAAACCAAACAGTATTCGTGACCATGCAAAATTTAAGAGATAAGAGCATTAGATGCACTTTCGTGACAAGTGCACTATAAGTGCACGGGAAGTCCTAAAATTTGTCACGAAAGTGCAATGAAATCCTAAAACATTAAATCTTCAAAAAATTTACTCAAGGAAATTTATAGTTGTAGTATTATTTGTGATATGGCAAATATGGTCTGCTCTAGGGGTGTGTCTTTCGGCATTGATTGTTGGTCGAATTTTGGGTTAGATTGGTTTAGATTAGATGTGTAAAATGTCACCAGGTTTTTGGTGGTTGGATGAAACTGAAAGTACCTATGGCTGTGACACACCCATATGGCTTTTATTTTACTGAAAGTTTGAAGAAAATGGTTTGCGTTAAACTAACAATTGCATGCTTTCGGCAGGATCCACTTCTATACATACAAGATGGGTAATGTGTGTTGTAGTGTCCAGGTTGAAGAACACACGGTAGTTTTAACGAAGAGGTTTAGAAAGTTTGACAGAACTCTTCAACCTGAGCTTCATTTTGTTCCATGGATTTGCGAATATCAGCTCGCCGGAAAGCTGTCACTCCAATGGCAGAGTTTGGTTGTTACGAAAGTGCAATCAAATCCTAAAATTGTAAAAAAAAAATGTAATCAAGTCCTAAAACTCGTCAAATTGATCTAATCAAGTGATAAATCTTCATGTTATTTACTCAAGTCTTTTTTTATTTAAGGGATAAGAGCATTAGATGCACTTTCGTGACAAGAGGTGCACTAGAACCGCACGGAAAGGCCTAAAATTTGTCACGAAAGTGCAATCAAATCCAAAAACGTTAAATTTTCTAAAAATTTACTCAAGGAAAGTTATAATTTTAGTATTATTTATGATATGGCAAACCAAACCGTATTGGTGACCATGCAAAATTTATGGGATAAGAGGATTAGATGCACTTTCGTGACAATTGCACTATAAGTGCACGAGAAGTCCTAAAATTTGTCACGAAAGCGCAATCAAATCCTAAAACATTAAATCTTCCAAAAAATTACTCAAGGAAGTTTATAGTTTTAGTATTCTTTATGATATGGCAAATATGGTCTACTCTAGGGATGTGTATTTCGGTATTGATTGCTGGTCGAATTTTGGGTTAGATTAGATTAGATTAGATGTGTAAAATGTCACCAGGTTTTTGGTGGTCGGATTAAACTGAAAGTACCTGTGGCTGTGACACACCCATATGGCTTTTATTTTACTGACAATTTGAAGAAAATGATTTTCGTTAAACTAACAATTGCATGCTTTCTTTAGGATCCACTCCTATACATATAAGATGGGTAACGTGTGTTGTTGTGTCCAGGTTGAGGAACACACGGTAGGTTTTACGAAGAGGTTTGGAAAGTTTGACAGAACTCTTCAACCTGGGCTTCATTTTGTTCCATGGATTTGCGGATATCAGCTCGCCGGGAAGCTGTCACTCCAATGGCAGAGTTTGCTTGTTACGAAAATGCAATCAAATTCTAAAATTGTAAAAAAGAAATGTAATCAAGTCCTAAAACTTGTCAAATTGATCTAATCAAGTGATAAATCTTCGTGTTATTTACTCAAGTCTTTTTTTATTTAAGGGATAAGAGCATTAGATGCACTTTCGTGACAAGAAGTGCACAATAAGTGCATGGGAAGTCCTAAAATTTGTCATGGAAGTGCAATAAAATCCTAAAATATTAAGTTTTCCAAAAATTTACTCAAGGAAAGTTATAATTTTAGTATTATTTATGATATGGCAAACCAAAGCCTAATGGTGACCATGCAAAATTTAAGGGATAAGAGCATTAGATGCACTTTCGTGACAAGAAGTGCACAATAAGTGCACGGGAAGTCCTAAAATTTGTCACGAAAGTGCAATCAAATCCTAAAACATTAAATTTTCCAAAAATTTACACAAGGAAAGTTATAATTTAGTATTATTTATGATATGGCAAACAAAACCGTACTGGTGACCATGCAAAATTTAAGGGATAAGAGCATTAGATGCACTTTCGTGACAAGTGCACTATAAGTGCACGGGAAGTCCTAAAATTTGTCACGAAAGTGCAATCAAATCCTAAAACATTAAATCTTCCAAAAATTTACTCAAGGAAATTTATAGTTTTAGTATTATTTATGATATGACAAATGTGGTCTCCTCTTGGGGTGTGTTTTTCGGTATCGATTGCTGGTCGAATTTTGGGTTAGATTAGATTAGATTAGAAGTGTAAAATATCACCAGGTTTTTGGTGGTCGGATGAAACTGAAAGTACCTTTGGCTGTGACACACCCATATGGCTTTTATTTTACTGAAAGTTTGAAGAAAATGGTTTGGGTTTAACTAACAATTGCATGCTTTCTGCAGGATCCACTTCTATACATATAAGATGGGTAACGTGTGTTGTTGTGTCCAGGTTGAGGAACACACGGTAGGTTTAACGAAGAGGTTTGGAAAGTTTGACAGAACTCTTCAACCTGGGTTTCATTTTGTTCCATGGATTTGCGGATATCAGCTCGCCAATGGCAGAGTTTGCTTGTTACGAAAGTGCAATCAAATCCTAAAATTATAAAACAAATGTAATCAAGTCCTAAAACTTGTCAAATTGATCTAATCAAGTGATAAATCTTCGTGTTATTTACTCAAGTCTTTTTTTATTTAAGGGATAAGAGCATTAGATGCACTTTCGTCACAAGAAGTGCACAATAAGTGCACGGGAAGTTCTAAAATTTGTCATGGAAGTGCAATAAAATCCTAAAATATTAAATTTTCCAAAAATTTACTCAAGGAAAGTTGTAATTTTAGTATTATTTATGATATGGCAAACCAAAGCCTAATGGTGACCATGCAAAATTTAAGGGATAAGAGCATTAGATGCACTTTCGTGACAATAAGTGCACGGGAAGTCCTAAAATTTGTCACGAAAGTGCAATCAAATCCTAAAACATTAAATTTTCCAAAAATTTACTGAAGGAAAGTTATAATTTAGTATTTTTATGATATGGCAAACCAAACTGTATTGGTGACTATGCAAAATTTATGGGATAAGGGCATTAGATGCACTTTCGTGACAAGTGCACTATAAGTGCACGGGAAGTCCTAAAATTTGTCACGAAAGCGCAATCAAATCCTAAAACATTAAATCTTCCAAAAAATTACTCAAGGAAATTTATAGTTTTAGTATTCTTTATGATATGGCAAATAGGGTTTGCTCTAGGGGTGTGTTTTTCGGTATTGATTGCTGGTCGAATTTTGGGTTAGATTAGATTAGATTAGATGTGTAAAATGTCACCAGGTTTTTGGTGGTTGGATGAAACTGAAAGTACCTGTGGCTGTGACACACCCATATGGCTTTTATTTTACTGACAATTTGAAGAAAATGGTTTGCGTTAAACTAACAATTGCATGCTTTCTTCAGGATCCACTCCTATACATATAAAATGGGTAACGTGTGTTGTTGTGTCCAGGTTGAGGAACACACGGTAGGTTTAACGAAGAGGTTTGGAAAGTTTGACAGAACTCTTCAACCTGGGTTTCATTTTGTTCCATGGATTTGAGGATATCAGCTCGCCGGGAAGCTGTCACTCCAATGGCAGAGTTTGCTTGTTACGAAAGTGCAGTCAAGTCCTAAAATTGCAAAAAAATGTAATCAAGTCCTGAAACTTGTCAAATTGATCTAATCAAGTAAATAATCTTCGTGTTATTTACTCAAGTCTTTTTTTATTTAAGGTATAAGAGCATTAGACGCACTTTCGTGACAAGAAGTGCACAATAAGTGCACGGGATGTGCTAAAATTTGTCACGAAAGTGCAATAAAATCCTAAAATATTAAATTTTCAAAAAATTTACTCAAGGAAAGTTATAATTTTAGTATTATTTATGATATGGCAAACCAAAGCCTAATGGTGACCATGCAAAATTTAAGGGATAAGAGCATTAGATGCACTTTCATGACAAGAAGTGCACAATAAGTGCACGGGAAGTCCTAAAATTTGTCACGAAAGTGTAATCAAATCCTAAAACATTAAATTTTCCAAAAATTTACTCAAGGAAAGTTATAATTTAGTATTATTTATGATATTGCAAACCAAACCGTATTGGTGACTATGCAAAATTTAAGGGATAAGAGCATTAGATGCACTTTCGTGACAAGTGCACTATAAGTGCACGGGAAGTCCTAAAATTTGTCACGAAAGTGTAATCAAATCCTAAAACATTAAATTTTCCAAAAATTTACTCAAGGAAAGTTATAATTTAGTATTATTTATGATATGGCAAACCAAACCGTATTGGTGACCATGCAAAATTTAAGGGATAAGAGCATTAGATGCACTTTCGTGACAAGTGCACTATAAGTGCACGGGAAGTCCTAAAATTTGTCACGAAAGTGCAATCAAATCCTAAAACATTAAATCTTCCAAAAATTTACTCAAGAAAATTTATAGTTTTAGTATTATTTATGATATGACAAATGTGGTCTCCTCTAGGGGTGTGTCTTTCGGTATTGATTGCTGGTCGAATTTTGGGTTAGATTAGATTAGATTAGATGTGTAAAATGTCACCAGGTTTTTGGTGGTTGGATGAAACTGAAAATACCTTTGGCTGTGACACACCCATATGGCTTTTATTTTACTGAAAGTTTGAAGAAAATGGTTTGGGTTAAACTAACAATTGCATGCTTTCTGCAGGATCCACTTCTAATGGTGGGGCGCTAGTCAAAAAGGTATTAGCCCTACCCCATCTAAGACGGACACTAAGCCCTACGGTGCCCAGTCTGGGTCGGAATCAGAAGACTCCGAGGATGAAGAGCTGTCAGGCATCTCCTCCTCGGACCCTGACGAGTCCGACTCTGACTCGACCTCAGCAGCCTCCTCCTCTGAGACCATATCCTCCGGCTCGGCCTCCAGAACAGGATCCTCCTCGATCTGCTCCGGCTCTCCGTCATCCACGTCCATATCCACCGGCTCGAACTCATCCATCTCGTACTCTACTGGAACTCCGTCGGAACTCATACCTTCCTCAGATGAGGAACCAGGGTCCGTCACCTCACCATCGGGGCATCGGGGATATCTCGTGCCCATCCCGGTGAACGGAACATCAAAAGTCCGGAGAGGACCATACTCTCCGAAGCCGTCCCTGAAGCACCATGCCACGTACTCGTGGGTCTGGTAATGCGTCGCCCCCACCTCCGCCCAAACAATAGAATGATACCTAACATACGATTCCCCGTTCCCTACGGGGTGTATCGTCCTCGTCCACTCTACTAGGAGCGGAATTCCAAAACGAACCGGAATCTCGGACATCTAAATGCTGGGGGTCTGAAAAATTGGGTTTCAACAACAGTGAGAATAAATCTCAGCGAGTAATTCCCTAAACCTAAATTAGGCTAAAGTGCACCTCCTTACGAGTACTAAATCAACACACCAAGCAAATCATAATTGACTTAGGCCCTCGGGCCCAAATCCAACACTCACCTTGCCCTGCAGGTTAGGCACTTACAGTTCAAGCATAAAACATAGGACCCAATCGCAGCACACGTACACATCATTTGGTCACAACGCATATCATGCTTATGCTCGTGCTCATACGCGTGCTCACGCCTCATCAATGCATTTTCGTACGCTTGCACTCAGCACACTTGCCATTTATCAATTTCTCCTCCGACCCGCGTTAAACGCATCAGGTCCGACCCGCGTAAAACGCATCAGGTCCATCACTTCGAGATCGATCTCTAGCCCGCGTAAAACGCATCAGGCTTATGGCACAACACCCGCATAAAACGCATCAGGTTTGGCCATCTTCCGGTAGTCCGGGCATCGTCCCGCGTAACACGCCTCAGGACGGGTTCAATACCCCGCGTCAAACGCCTCAGGGCTTTATGTGATCACACATTCACATTCACCAAATTATTATCTGAACCCCGCGTAAAACGCATCAGGGCAGTTTAGGTGATCACATGCTCATGTCATTCGTGCACACTCGTATATGCACATGTCGTGCCAATGCTTGAGATGCACACTCATGGCCATAACATTCACACTTGGGCATTCAAGAAATTCACAATGAGCATTCAATTGCACAACACCACTTGTTCAATTCACAACGCAATATGCCCAACGTACACCACACATATTCAATTTAATGAATCGATATGCTCAATCAGTCAATCAATTCAACTCAGCCATGGTACATTCTCGGCGCACGGAAATCACGCAATTAAGCCATTAAACTCGCACCGGTCTAAGGCCCACCAAGTCTACCCTTTTTCGGCCATATAAGTACTCAACAAGGCATCGCAAATTGATCACAACCAAAGACAATTCAGCCAATCCATCAGTTAATTCAACCATTCCCGGTAATCACACAATCAAGCCTCAAATTGATCGCGCCTTGTCCAATTAAATCCCGGTATGGACAGCCACCAAGCAGGTCATTCTAGGCCAATAAATATCCTCAAAATACTCTATTAGACTCCCCAAAGCATCACCCGAATCAGCCACCATGAGGACCAAACTAGGCGCGCACTATAATCCACAATTGAACCCGAACTTAACCGAACTCGGGCCAATTCAATCCAATACTTCCGGCCATCGCACAGCACATTACGGGCCACTAATCCTCAATTAAATTATCACACTAAGCCCGTAAAATAGCCACAAAATCAACCACCATACGGTCCACAAATTTCATCCGTCAAGTCCACAATTTCGCCCAAATCAAGGCATCTATGCTTCGCCACATCACAGCACTCTATAGACCACTAAACCTCGATTAAATCATCGCTCTCGGTCACCAAATGCGCCACAAATTCAGCCCCTAGCAACCTCTACTCGATCCTCAATTTGCACCCGCCAAATTCACATTTTCGCCCAAATTAAGGTGCCTATGCACAACCACCGCACAGCACTATACGGGCCTCTAAATCTCAATTAAATCATCACACTAAGCCTCAAAATCAGCCACAATATCCGCCTCTAATAATTTCCACAATTTAACCCCTAAAACACCCTAATTAACCCCTAAAACCCGTCTAGAAATGTAAATTAGCCTAATTAGGGTTTAGGGTTGTACTCACCTGGATTCCTAGGCTCCAAATAGTGCTGAGCAAGTGTCAATGGCGGCTGGACAGCGGCGGTCCCGCGCCAGAACAGTAACGGCGGCGGCGGCTCCGGCGAACGGTGCCAGCGGCGGCGACGGTCTAGGCGATTCCACTGCCTAGATGGACATGGCCAGAGAGAGAGAGAGAGAGGTGGGACGGCTGGACGGCTGGGCGAGGTGGTGGATCCGGCCGGAACAGTTCGGCGGCGGCGGAGCTCCTCCGGCGAAGGCCCTTGAGCGGCCGAGAAGGAGAGGGGGAGCGGGAGAGAAGGAGATGCGGCGAGAGGGAGAGGTGAGGGGGACGGGATGGTGGTGGTGGTGAGGCTAGAGGAACGGCGGCGGCACCGGAGACTGCGACGGCGCTCCGGCGAAGATGCACGGCGCTGAGAAAGGGAGGGGCCGAACCGGTGGTGACGGGGCAGCAAGGCGACGGCCGGGGACGACGGCGGCGACGTCCGTGTGTCTGGGGCGGTCTGGGACCCGGGCTGGACGAATGACGATCACGGCCGGGATTTGGGCCGGACGGCTGACGTGCGAGCCGAGCTCGAGCGCTCGGGGAGAGGAGGAAGGTAGCGTCGAGACGGGAGGCGCTGAAAGGCCGAAGGCTGCGTCACGGCGAAGACGCAAGGGAGACAGCGCGCCCTAGCTACCTGGAGGAGCCGCGTCGGGCGGAGGCGGAGGGCGGTCGAGCGGTGGCTGCGGAGGCGGGAAGGAGCTGCGGTGGACGGGAGTCGGGGGAAGGGAGAGTGACCAGGTGACGGGGCGGCCGACGGGACTGCAGGCGGCTGATCAGGTGGCGCGGCGAGGCGGTTGAGCTGGCGACGACGACGCGTGACGGCCAGGCGACGGGGCGACCAGCAGTGGTTGCAGTCGGCGAGCAGGAGCAGGAATGGAACCAGTCGGGCCCAAGACGAAGAATGAAGAAGGATAAAAAGGAAGAAGAAAGAAGGAAAAGAAAAGAAGAAAGGAAGAGAGAGAGAGAGGGAAGGTGGGAGTTGGTCTGCATGGCAGGGGCTGAGGGGACGTGGGCAGGGGGAGACGTGCGCGGCCAGACGGGAAGGAGAGAGAGAAGGAAAAGAGAGAGAGAGAGAGAGAGAGAGAGAGAGAGAGAGAGAGAGAGAAAGAAGGACAGACGAAATGATGGGAGAAGCGGACGTGCGCGGAGAGGACAGGCGCGGTAGAGGAGAGAGAGAGAGAAAAGAAAAGTCAACGCATACTCGAGCGCGATCCAACGGACACGGTTCAAACTCAAAATCGATCTAATGGTCACGATTCAAATTCGGAAAACGATCTAACGGTCCCCAAAAATCCTAATTAATATTATAGGACAAATGGCCAAAACAAAATAACTCAAAACACACTACGAGGGAGGTCTACCAGTCCAAATCCGTACCTGGTCCAAAATTTCACTTTTCCACTATTCTTGGCAATCTCGAGGCTGGCCACAATAATATCGACACCGTCCAATTTATTTCGTCACGAAACTCCCGAAAATCGACTGCCAAGTTCGGGGTCTAAATAACGGCAAAATTCGATCGAGTGCGATTCTAGCAAAATCTCTATTTTAAAAACAAGAACCCGAGAATGATCAGTTCCCAGGCGAGATTCTATTATAAGCGCACTGACGAATTACACGTTTTATAAATCCCAAAAATGGGCCAAAGTTCGGGATGTTACAGAAATTTATAGTTATAGTATTATTTATGATATGGCAAATGTGGTCTCCTCTAGGGGTGTGTCTTTCGGTATTGTTTGGTGGTCGAATTTTGGGTTAGATTAGATAGATTAGATGTGTAAAATGCCACCAGATTGTTGGTGGTTGGATGAAACTGAAAGTACCTGTGGCTGTGACACACCCATATGGCTTTTATTTTACTGAAAGTTTGAAGAAAATGGATTGCGTTAAACTAACAGATGCATGCTTTCTGCAAGATCCACTTCTATACATATAAGATGGGTAACGTGTGTTGTTGTGTCCAGGTTAAGGAAAACACGGTAGGTTTAACGAAGAGGTTTGGAAAGTTTGACTGAACTCTTCAACCTGGGTTTCATTTTGTTCCATGGATTTGCGGATATCAGCTCGCCGGGTAGCTGTCACTCCAATGGCAGAGTTTGCTTGTTACGAAAGTGCAATCAAATCATAAAATTTAAAAAAAAAATGTAATCAAGTCCTAAAACTTGTCAAATTGATCTAATCAAGTGATAAATCTTCGTGTTATTTACTCAAGTCTTTTTTTATTTAAGGGATAAGAGCATTAGATGCACTTTCGTGACAAGAAGTGCACAATAAGTGCACGGGAAGTCCTAAAATTTGTCACGAAAGTGCAATCAAATCCTAAAATATTAAATTTTCTCAAAATTTACTCAAGGAAAGTTATAATTTTAGTATTATTTATGATATGGCAAACCAAAGCGTATTGGTGACCATGCCAAATTTAAGAGATAAGAGCATTAGATGCACTTTCGTGACAAGTGCACTATAAGTGCACGAGAAGTCCTAAAATTTATCACGAAAGTGCAATCAAATCCTAAAACATTAAATCTTCCAAAAATTTACTCAAGGAAATTTACGGTTTTAGTATTATTTATGATATGGCAAATATGGTCTGCTCTAGGGGTGTGTCTTTCGGTATTGATTGTTGGTCGAATTTTGGGTTAGATTAGTTTAGATTAGATTGTAAAATGTCACCATATTTTTGGTGGTTGGATGAAACTCAAAGTACCTGTGGCTGTGACACACCCATATGGCTTTTATTTTACTGAAAGTTTGAACAAAGTGATTTGCGTTAAACTAACAATTGCATGCTTTCGGCACGATCCACTTCTATACATATAAGATGGGTAATGTGTGTTGTAGTGTCCAGGTTGAAGAACACACGGTAGGTTTAACAAAGAGGATTGGAAAGTTTGACAGAACTCTTCAGCCTGGGTTTCATTTTGTTCCATGGATTTGCGGATATCAGCTCGCCGGGAAACTGTCACTCCAATGGAAGAGTTTGCTTGTTACGAAAGTGCAGTCAAGTCTTAAAATTGCAAAAAAATGTAATCAAGTCCTAAAACCTGTCAAATTGATCTAATCAAGTGAGAAATTTTCATGTTATTTACTCAAGTCTTTTTTTTAAGGGATAACATCATTAGATGCACTTTCGTGACAAGAAGTGCACAATAAGTGCACGGGAAGTCCTAAAATTTATCACGAAAGTGCAATAAAATCCTAAAATATTAAATTTTCCAAAAATTTACTCAAGGAAAGTTATAATTTTAGCATTATTTATGATATGGCAAACCAAAGCATAATGGTGACCAGGCAAAATTTAAGGGATAAGAGCATTAGATGCACTTTCGTGACAATAAGTGCACAATAAGTGCACGGGAAGTCCTAAAATTTGTCACGAAAGTGCAATCAAATCCTAAAAAATTAAATTTTCCAAAAATTTACTCAAGGAAAGTTATAATTTAGCATTATTTATGATATGGCAAACCAAAGCGTATTGGTGACCATGCAAAATTTAAGGGATAAGAGCATTAGATGCACTTTCGTGACAAGTGCACTATAAGTGCACGGGAAGTCCTAAAATTTGTCACGAAAGTGCAATCAAATCATAAAACATTAAATCTTCCAAAAATTTACTCGAGGAAATTTATAGTTTTAGCATTATTTATGATATGGCAAATGTGGTCTGCTCTAGGGGTGTGTCTTTCGGTATTGATTGGTGGTCGAATTTTGGGTTAGATTAGATAGATTAGATGTGTAAAATGCCACCAGGTTGTTGGTGGTTGGATGAAACTGAAAGTACCTGTGGCTGTGACACACCCATATGGCTTTTATTTTACTGAAAGTTTGAAGAAAATGGATTGCGTTAAACTAACAGTTGCATGCTTTCTGCAAGATCCACTTCTATACATATAAGATGGGTAACGTGTGTTGTTGTGTCCAGGTTGAGGAACACACGGTAGGTTTTACGAAGAGGTTTGAAAAGTTTGAATGAACTCTTCAACCTGGGTTTCATTTTGTTCCATGGATTTGCGGATATCAGCTCGCCGGGAAGCTGTCACTCCAATGGCAGAGTTTGCTTGTTACGAAAGTGCAGTCAAATCCTAAAATTGTCAAAAAAAATTTAATCAAATCCTAAAACTTGTCAAATTGATCTAATCAAGTGATAAATCTTCGTGTAATTTACTCAAGTCTTTTTTTATATAAGGGATAAGAGCATTAGATGCACTTTCGTGACAAGAAGTGCACAATAAGTGCACGGGATGTCCTAAAATTTGTCACGAAAGTGCAATCAAATCCTAAAATATTAAATTTTCCAAAAATTTACTCAAGGAAAGTTATAATTTTAGTATTATTTATGATATGGCAAACCAAAGCGTAATGGTGACCATGCAAAATTTAAGGGATAAGAGCTTTAGATGCACTTTCGTGACAATAAGTGCACGGGAAGTCCTAAAATTTATCACGAAAGTGCAATCAAATCCTAAAACATTAAATTTTCAAAAAATTTACTCAAGGAAAGTTATAATTTAGCATTATTTATGATATGGCAAACCAAAGCGTATTGGTGACCAAGCAAAATTTAAGGGATAAGAGCATTAGATGCACTTTCGTGACAAGTGCACTATAAGTGCACGGGAAGTCCTAAAATTTCTCACGAAAGTGCAATCAAATCCTAAAACATTAAATCTTCCAAAAATTTCCTCAAGGAAATTTATAGTTTTAGTATTATTTATGATATGGCAAATATGGTCTGCTCTAGGGGTGTGTCTTTCGGTATTGATTGCTGGACGAATTTTGGGTTAGATTAGATTAGATTAGATGTGTAAAATGTCACCAGGTTGTTGGTGGTTGGATGAAACTCAAAGTACCTGTGGCTGTGACACACCCATATGGCTTTTATTTTACTGAAAGTTTGAAGAAAATGGTTTGCGTTAAACTAACAATTGCATGCTTTCTGCAGGATCCACTTCTATACATATAAGATGGGTAACGTGTGTTGTTGTGTCCAGGTTGAGGAACACACGGTAGGTTTAACGAAGAGGTTTGGAAAGTTCGACAGAACTCTTCAACCTGGGTTTCATTTTGTTCCATGGATTTGCGGATATCAGCTCGCCGGGAAGCTGTCACTCCAATGGCAGAGTTTTGCTTGTTACGAAAGTGTAATCAAATCCTAAAATTGTAAAAAAAATGTAATCAAGTACTAAAACTTGTCAAATTAATCTCATCAAGTGATAAATCTTCGTGTTATTTACTCAAGTCTTTTTTTATTTAAGGGATAAGAGCATTAGATGCACTTTCGTGACAAGAAGTGCACGGGAAGTCCTAAAATTTATCACGAAAGTGCAATCAAATCCTAAAACATTAAATTTTCAAAAAATTTACTCAAGGAAAGTTATAATTTAGCATTATTTATGATATGGCAAACCAAAGCGTATTGGTGACCAAGCAAAATTTAAGGGATAAGAGCATTAGATGCACTTTCGTGACAAGTGCACTATAAGTGCACGGGAAGTCCTAAAATTTGTCACGAAAGTGCAATCAAATCCTAAAACATTAAATCTTCCAAAAATTTCCTCAAGGAAATTTATAGTTTTAGTATTATTTATGATATGGCAAATATGGTCTGCTCTAGGGGTGTGTCTTTCGGTATTGATTGCTGGACGAATTTTGGGTTAGATTAGATTAGATTAGATGTGTAAAATGTCACCAGGTTGTTGGTGGTTGGATGAAACTCAAAGTACCTGTGGCTGTGACACACCCATATGGCTTTTATTTTACTGAAAGTTTGAAGAAAATGGTTTGCGTTAAACTAACAATTGGATGCTTTCTGCAGGATCCACTTCTATACATATAAGATGGGTAACGTGTGTTGTTGTGTCCAGATTGAGGAACACACGGTAGGTTTAACGAAGAGGTTTGGAAAGTTCGACAAAACTCTTCAACCTGGGTTTCATTTTGTTCCATGGATTTGCGGATATCAGCTCGCCGGGAAGCTGTCACTCCAATGGCAGAGTTTGCTTGTTACGAAAGTGTAATCAAATCCTAAAATTGTAAAAAAAATGTAATCAAGTACTAAAACTTGTCAAATTAATCTCATCAAGTGATAAATCTTCGTGTTATTTACTCAAGTCTTTTTTTATTTAAGGGATAAGAGCATTAGATGCACTTTCGTGACAAGAAGTGCACAATAAGTGCACCGGAAGTCCTAAAATTTGTCACGAAAGTGCAATCAAATCCTAAAACATTAAATTTTCCAAAAATTTACTCAAGGAAAGTTATAATTTAGTATTATTTATGATATGGCAATCCAAAGCGTATTGTAGACCATGCAAAATTTAAGGGATAAGAACATTAGATGCACTTTCGTGACAAGTGCACTATAAGTGCACGGGAAGTCCTAAAATTTGTCACGAAAGTGCAATCAAATCATAAAACATTAAATCTTCCAAAAATTTAATCAAAGAAATTTATAGTTTTAGTATTATTTATGATATGGCAAATGTGGTCTGCTCTAGGGGTGTGTCTTTCGGTATTGATTGGTGGTCGAATTTTGGGTTAGATTGGATTAGATTAGATGTGTAAAATGTCACCAGGTTTTTGGTGGTTGGATGAAACTGAAAGTACCTGTGGCTGTGACACACCCATATGGCTTTTATTTTACTGACAATTTGAAGAAAATGGTTTGCGTTAAACTAACAATTCCATGCTTTCTTCAAGATCCACTCCTATACGTATAAGATGGGCAACGTGTGTTGTTGTGTCCAGGTTGAGGAACACACGGTAGGTTTAACGAAGAGGTTTGGAAAGTTTGAAAGAACTCTTCAACCTGGGTTTCTTTTTGTTCCATGGATTTGAGGATATCAGCTCGCCGGGAAGCTGTCACTCCAATGGTAGAGTTTGCTTGTTACGAAAGTGCAGTCAAGTCCTAAAATTGCAAAAAAATGTAATCAAGTCCTGAAACTTGTCAAATTGAACTATTCAAGTGATAAATCTTCGTGTTATTTACTCAAGTCTTTTTTTATTTAAGGGATAAGAGCATTAGATGCACTTTCGTGACAAGAAGTGCACAATAAGTGCACGGGAAGTCCTAAAATTTATCACGAAAGTGCAATCAAATCCTAAAACATTAAATTTTCCAAAAATTTACTCAAGGAAAGTTACAATTTAGTATTATTTATGATATGGCAAACCAAAGCGTATTGGTGACCATGCAAAATTTAAGGGATAAGAGCATTCGATGCACTTTCGTGACAAGTGCACTATAAGTGCACGGGAAGTCCTAAAATTTGTCACGAAAGTGCAATCAAATCCTAAAACATTAAATCTTCCAAAAATTTACTCAAGGAAATTTAGAGTTTTAGAATTATTTATGATATGACAAATGTGGTCTGCTCTAGGGGTGTGTCTTTCGGTATTGATTGCTGGTCGAATTTTGGGTTAGATTAGATTAGATGAGACGTGTAAATTGTCACCAGGTTTTTGGTGGTTGGATGAAACTGAAAGTACCTGTGGCTATGACTCACCCATATGGCTTTTATTTTACTGAAAGTTTGAAGAAAATGGATTGCGTTAAACTAACAGTTGCATGCTTTCTACAGGATCCACTTCTATAAATATAAGATGGGTAACGTGTGTTGTTGTGTCCAGGTTGAGGAACACACAATAGGTTTTACGAAGAGGTTTGAAAAGTTTGACAGAACTCTTCAACCTGGGTTTCATTTTGTTCCATGGATTTGCGGATATCAGCTCGCCGGGAAGCTGTCACTCCAATGGCAGAGTTTCCTTGTTACGAAAGTGCAATCAAATCCTAAAATTGTAAAAAAAAATGTTATCAAGTCCTAAAACTTGTCAAATTAATCTAATCAAGTGATAAATCTTCGTGTTATTTACTCAAGTCTTTTTTTATTTAAGGGATAAGAGCATTAGATGCACTTTCGTGACAAGAAGTGCACAATAAGTGCACGGGAAGTCCTAAAATTTGTCACGAAAGTGCAATCAAATCCTAAAACAATAAATCTTCCAAAAATTTACTCAAAGAAATTTATAGTTTTAGTATTCTTTATGATATGGCAAATATGGTCTGCTCTAGGGGTGTGTCTTTCGGTATTGATTGCTTGTCGAATTTTGGGTTAGATTAGATTAGATTAGATATGTAAAATGTCACCAAGTTTTTGGTGGTTGGACGAAATTGAAAGTACCTGTGGCTGTGACACAACCATATGGCTTTTATTTTACTGACAATTTGAAGAAAATGATTTGCGTTAAACTAACAATTGCATGCTTTCTTCAGGATCCACTCCTTTACGTATAAGATGGGTAACGTGTGTTGTTGTGTCCAGGTTGAGGAACACACGGTAGGTTTAACGAAGAGGTTTGGAAAGTTTGAAAGAACTCTTCAACCTGGGTTTCTTTTTGTTCCATGGATTTGAGGATATCAGCTCGCCGGGAAGCTGTCGCTCCAATGGCAGAGTTTGCTTGTCACGAAAGTGCAGTCAAGTCCTAAAATTGCAAAAAAATGTAATCAAGTCCTGAAACTTGTCAAATTGATCTAATCAAGTGATAAATCTTCGTGTTATTTACTCGAGTCTTTTTTTATTTAACGGATAAGAGCATTAGATGCACTTTCGTGACAAGAAGTGCACAATAAGTACACAAGAAGTCCTAAAATTTATCACGAAAGTGCAATCAAATCCTAAAACATTAAATTTTCCAAAAATTTAATCAAGGAAAGTTACAATTTGGTATTATTTATGATATGGCAAACCAAAGCGTATTGGTGACCATGCAAAATTTAAGGGATAAGAGTATTAGATGCACTTTCGTGACAAGTGCACTATAAGTGCACGGGAAGTACTAAAATTTGTCACGAAAGTGCAATCAAATCCTAAAACATTAAATCTTCCAAAAATTTACCCAAGGAAATTTAGAGTTTTAGTATTATTTATGATATGACAAATGTGGTCTACTCTAGGGGTGTGTCTTTCGGTATTGATTGCTCGTCGAATTTTGGGTTAGATTAGATTAGATGAGACGTGTAAATTGTCACCAGGTTTTTGGTGGTTGGATGAAACTGAAAGTACCTGTGGCTGTGACACACCCATATGGCTTTTATTTTACTCAAAGTTTGAAGAAAATGGTTTGCGTTAAACTAACAATTGCATGCTTTCTGCAGGATCCACTCCTATACATATAAGATGGGTAACGTGTATTGTTGTGTCCAGGTTGAGGAACACACGGTAGGTTTAACGAAGAGGTTTGGAAAGTTTGACAGAACTCTTCAACCTGGGTTTCATTTTGTTCCATGGATTTGAGGATATCAGCTCGCCGGGAAGCTGTCACTCCAATGGCAGAGTTTGCTTGTTACGAAAGTGGAGTCAAGTCCTAAAATTGCAAAAAAATGTAATCAAGTCCTGAAACTTGTCAAATTGATCTAATCAAGTGATAAATCTTCGTGTTATTTACTCAAGTCTTTTTTATTTAAGGGATAAGAGCATTAGATGCACTTTCGTCACAAGAAGTGCACAATAAGTGCACGGGAAGTCCTAAAATTTGTCACAAAAGTGCAATAAGATCCTAAAATATTAAATTTTCCAAAAATTTACTCAAGGAAAGTTATAATTTTAGTATTATTTATGATATGGCAAACCAAAGAGTAATGGTGACCATGCAAAATTTAAGGGATAAGAGCATTAGATGCACTTTCGTGACAAGTAGTGCGCAATAAGTGCACTGGAAGTCCTAAAATTTATCACGAAAGTGCAATCAAATCCTAAAACATTAAATTTTCCAAAAATTTACTCAAGGAAATTTATAGTTTTAGTATTATTTATGATATGACAAATGTGGTCTGCTCTAGGGGTGTGTCTTTCGGTATTGATTGGTGGTCGAATTTTGGGTTAGAATAGATAGATTAGATGTGTAAAATGCCACCAGGTTGTTGGTCGTTGGATGAAACTGAAAGTACCTGTGGCTGTGACACACCCATATGGCTTTTATTTTACTGAAAGTTTGAAGAAAATGGATTGCGTTAAACTAACAGTTGCATGCTTTCTGCAGGATCCACTTCCATACATATAAGATGGGTAACGTGTGTTGTTGTGTCCAGGTTGAGGAACACACTGTAAGTTTTACGAAGAGGTTTGAAAAGTTTGACAGAACTCTTCAACCTGGGTTTCATTTTGTTCCATGGATTTGCGGATATCTGCTCGCCGGGAAGCTGTCACTCCAATGGCAGAGTTTGCTTGTTACGAAAGTGCAATCAAATCATAAAATTGTAAAAAAAATGTAATCAAGTCCTAAAACTTGTCAAATTGATCTAATCAAGTGATAAATCTTCATGTTATTTGCTCAAGTCTTTTTTTATTCAAGGGATAAGTACATTAGATGCACTTTCGTGACAAGAAATGCACTATAAGTGCACGGGAAGTCCTAAAATTTGTCACGAAAGTGAAATCAAATCCTTAAACATTAAATTTTCTAAAAATTTACTCAAGGAAAGTTATAATTTAGTATTATTTATGATATGGCAAACCAAAGCGTATTGGTGACCATGCGAAATTTAAGGGATAAGAGCATTAGATGCACTTTCGTGATAAATGCACTATAAGTGCACGGGAAGTCCTAAAATTTGTCACGAAAGTGAAATCAAATCCTAAAACATTAAATCTTCCAAAAATTTACTCAAGGAAATTTATAGTTTTAGTATTATTTATGATATGGCAAATGTGGTCTACTCTAGAGGTGTGTCTTTCGGTATTGATTGCTGGTCGAATTTTGGGTTAGATTAGATTAGATTAGATGTGTAAAATGTCACCAGGTTTTTGGTGGTTGGATGAAACTGAAAGTACCTGTGGCTGTGACACACCCATATGGCTTTTATTTTGCTAAAAGTTTGAAGAAAATGGTTTGCGTTAAACTAACAATTGCATGCTTTCTGCAGGATCCACTTCTATACATATAAGATGGGTAACGTGTGTTGTTGTGTCCAGATTGAGGAACACACGGTAGGTTTAACGAAGAGGTTGGGAAAGTTTGACAGAACTCTTCAACCTGGGTTTCAAATTGTTCCATGGATTTGCGGATATCAGCTTACCGGGAAGCTGTCACTCCAATGGCAGAGTTTGCTTGTTACGAAAGTGCAATCAAATCCTAAAATTGTAAAAAAAATGTAATCAAGTACTAAAACATGTCAAATTGATCTAATCAACTGATAAATCTTCGTGTTATTTACTCAAGTCTATTTTTATTTAAGGGATAAGAGCATTAGATGCACTTTCGTGACAAGAAGTGCACAGTAAGTGCACAGGAAGTCCTAAAATTTGTCACGAAAGTGCAATAAAATCCTAAAATATTAAATTTTCCAAAAATTTACTCAAGGAAAGTTATAATTTAGTATTATTTATGATATGGCAAACCAAAGCGTATTGGTGACCATGCGAAATTTAAGGGATAAGAGCATTAGATGCACTTTCGTGATAAATGCACTATAAGTGCACGGGAAGTCCTAAAATTTGTCACGAAAGTGAAATCAAATCCTAAAACATTAAATCTTCCAAAAATTTACTCAAGGAAATTTATAGTTTTAGTATTATTTATGATATGGCAAATGTGGTCTACTCTAGAGGTGTGTCTTTCGGTATTGATTGCTGGTCGAATTTTGGGTTAGATTAGATTAGATTAGATGTGTAAAATGTCACCAGGTTTTTGGTGGTTGGATGAAACTGAAAGTACCTGTGGCTGTGACACACCCATATGGCTTTTATTTTGCTAAAAGTTTGAAGAAAATGGTTTGCGTTAAACTAACAATTGCATGCTTTCTGCAGGATCCACTTCTATACATATAAGATGGGTAACGTGTGTTGTTGTGTCCAGATTGAGGAACACACGGTAGGTTTAACGAAGAGGTTGGGAAAGTTTGACAGAACTCTTCAACCTGGGTTTCAAATTGTTCCATGGATTTGCGGATATCAGCTTACCGGGAAGCTGTCACTCCAATGGCAGAGTTTGCTTGTTACGAAAGTGCAATCAAATCCTAAAATTGTAAAAAAAATGTAATCAAGTACTAAAACATGTCAAATTGATCTAATCAACTGATAAATCTTCGTGTTATTTACTCAAGTCTATTTTTATTTAAGGGATAAGAGCATTAGATGCACTTTCGTGACAAGAAGTGCACAGTAAGTGCACAGGAAGTCCTAAAATTTGTCACGAAAGTGCAATAAAATCCTAAAATATTAAATTTTCCAAAAATTTACTTAAGGAAAGTTATAATTTTAGTATTATTTATGATATGGCAAACCAAAGCGTATTGGTGACCATGCAAAATTTAAGGGAGAAGAGCATTAGATGCACTTTCGTGACAAGTGCACTATAAGTGCACGGGAAGTCCTAAAATTTGTCACGAAAGTCCAATCAAATCCCAAAACATTAAATCTTCCAAAAATTTCCTCAAGGAAATTTATTGTTTTAGTATTATTTATGATATGGCAAATATGGTCTGCTCTAGGTGTGTGTCTTTCGGTATTGATTGCTGGACGAATTTTGGGTTAGATTAGATTAGATTAGATGTGTAAAATGTCACCAGGTTGTTGGTGGTTGGATGAAACTGAAAGTACCTGTGGCTGTGACACACCCATATGGCTTTTATTTTACTGAAAGTTTGAAGAAAATGGTTTGCGTTAAACTAACAATTGGATGCTTTCTGCAGGATCCACTTCTATACATATAAGATGGGTAACGTGTGTTGTTGTGTCCAGGTTGAGGAACACACGGTAGGTTTAACGAAGAGGTTTGGAAAGTTCGACAGAACTCTTCAACCTGGGTTTCATTTTGTTCCATGGATTTGCGGATATCAGCTCGCCGGGAAGCTGTCACTCCAATGGCAGAGTTTGCTTGTTACGAAAGTGCAATCAAATCATAAAATTATAAAAAAAATGTAATCAAGTCCTAAAACTTGTCAAATTGATCTAATCAAGTGATAAATCTTCATGTTATTTGCTCAAGTCTTTTTTTATTCAAGGGATAAGTACATTAGATGCACTTTCGTGACAAGAAATGCACTATAAGTGCACGGGAAGTCCTAAAATTTGTCACGAAAGTGAAATCAAATCCTAAAACATTAAATTTTCTAAAAATTTACTCAAGGAAAGTTATAATTTAGTATTATTTATGATATGGCAAACCAAAGCGTATTGGTGACCATGCGAAATTTAAGGGATAAGAGCATTAGATGCACTTTCGTGATAAATGCACTATAAGTGCACGGGAAGTCCTAAAATTTGTCACGAAAGTGCAATCAAATCATTAAACATTAAATCTTCCAAAAATTTACTCAAGGAAATTTATAGTTTTAGTATTATTTATGATATGGCAAATGTGGTCTGCTCTAGGGGTGTGTCCTTCGGTATTGATTGCTGGTCGAATTTTGGGTTAGATTAGATTAGATTCGATATGTAAAATGCCACCAGGTTTTTGGTGGTTGGATGAAACTGAAAGTACCTGTGGCTGTGACACACCCATATGGCTTTTATTTTACTGAAAGTTTGAAGAAAATGGTTTGCGGTAAACTACCAATTGCTTGCTTTCTACAGGATCCACTTCTATACATATAAGATGGGTAACGTGTGTTGTTGTGTCCAGATTGAGGAACACACGGTAGGTTTAACGAAGAGGTTTGGAAAGTTTGACAGAACTCCTCAACCTGGGTTTCAAATTGTTCCATGGATTTGCGGATATCAGCTCGCGGGGAAGCTGTCACTCCAATGGCAGTGTTTGCTTGTTACGAAAGTGCAATCAAATCTAAAATTGTAAAAAAAATGTAATCAAGTCCTAAAACTTGTCAAATTGATCTAATCAAGTGATAAATCTTCGTGTTATTTACTCAAGTCTTTTTTTATTTAAGGGATAAGAGCATTAGATGCACTTTCGTGACAAGAAGTGCACAGCAAGTGCACGGAAAGTCCTAAAAATTGTCACGAAAGTGCAATAAAATCCTAAAATATTAAATTTTCCAAAAATTTACTCAAGGAAAGTTATAATTTTAGTATTATTTATGATATGGCAAACCAAAGCGTAATGGTGACTATGCAAAATTTAAGGGATAAGAGCATTAGATGCACTTTCGTGACAAGAAGTGCACAATAAGTGCACGGGAAGTCCTAAAATTTGTCACGAAAGTGCAATCAAATCCTAAAACATTAAATTTTCCAAAAATTTGCTCAAGGAAAGTTATAAGTTTGTATTATTTATGATATGGCAAACCAAAGCGTATTGGTGACAATGCAAAATTTAAGAAATAAGAGCATTAGATGCACTTTCGTGACAAGTTCGCTATAAGTGCACGGGAAGTCCTAAAATTTGTCACGAAAGTGCAATCAAATCCGAAAACATTAAATCTTCCAAAAATTTCCTCAAGGAAATTTATAGTTTTAGTATTATTTATGATATGGCTAATATGGTTTGCTCTAGGGGTGTGTCTTTCGGTATTGATTGCGTGTCGAATTTTGGGTTAGATTAGTTTAGATTAGATGTGTAAAATGTCACCAGGTTTTTTGTGGTTGGATGAAACTGAAAGTACCTGTGGCTGTGACACACTCATATGACTTTTATTTTACTGAAAGTTTGAAGAAAATGGTTTGCGTTAAACTAACAATTGCATGCTTTCTGCAGGATCCACTTCTATACATATAAGATGGGTAACGTGTGTTGTAGTGTCCAGGTTGAGGAACACACGGTAGGTTTAACGAAGAGGTTTGGAAAGTTTGACAGAACTCTTCAACCTGGGTTTCATTTTGTTCCATGGATTTGCGGATATTAGGTCACCGGGAAGCTGTCACTCCAATGGCAGAGTTTGCTTGTTACGAAAGTGCAATCAAATCCTAAAATTGTAAAAAGAAATGTAATCAAGTCCTAAAACTTGTCAAATTGATCTAATCAAGTGATAAATCTTCATGTTATTTACTCAATTCTTTTTTTATTTAAGGGATAAGAGCATTAGATGCACTGTCGTGACAAGAAGTGCACTATAAGTGCACGGAAAGTCCTAAAATTTGTCACGAAAGTTCAATCAAATCCTAAAACATTAAATTTTCTAAAAATTTACTCAAGGAAAGTTATAATTTTAGTATTATTTATAATATGGCAAACCAAAGCGTAATGGTGACAATGCAAAATTTAAGGAATAAGAGCATTAGATGCACTTTCGTGACAAGAAGTGCACAATAAGTGCACGGGAAGTCCTAAAATTTGTCACGAAAGTGCAATCAAATCCTAAAACATTAAATATTCCAAAAATTTACTCAAGGAAAGTTATAATTTAGTATTATTTATGATATGGCAAACCAAAGCATATTGGTGACCATGCAAAATTTAAGGGATAAGTGCATTAGATGCACTTTCGTGACAAGTGCACGGGAAGTCCTAAAATTTGTCACGAAAGCGCAATCAAATCCTAAAACATTAAATCTTCCAAAAATTTACTAAAGGAAATTTATAGTTTTAGTATTATTTATGATATTGCAAATATGGTCTGCTCTAGGGGTGTGTCTTTCGGTATTGATTGCTGGTCGAATTTTGGGTTAGATTAGATTAGATTAGATGTGTAAAATGTCACCAGGTTTTTGATGGTTGGATGAAACTGAAAGTAGCTGTGGCTGTGACACACCCATATGGCTTTTATTTTACTAAAAGTTTGAAGAAAATGGTTTGCATTAAACTAACAATTGCATGCTTTCTGCAGGATCCACTTCTATACCTATAAAATGGGTAACGTGTGTTGTTGTGTCCATGTTGAGGAACACACGGTAGGTTTAACGAAGAGGTTTGGAAAGTTTGACAGAACTCTTCAACCTGGGTTTCATTTTGTTCCGTGGATTTGCGGATATCAGCTCGCCGGGAAGCTGTCACTCCAATGGCAGAGTTTGCTTGTTACGAAAGTGCAATCAAATCCTAAAATTGTAAAAAAAATATAATCAAGTCCTAAAACTTGTCAAATTGATCTAATCAAGTGATAAATCTTCGTGTTATTTCCTCAAGTCTTTTTTTATTGAAGGGATAAGAGCATTAGATGCACTTTCGTGACAAGAAGTGCACAATAAGTGCACGCGAAGTCCTAAAATTTGTCACGAAAGTGCAATCAAATCCTAAAACATTAAATTTTCTAAAAATTTACTCAAGGAAAGTTATAATTTTAGTATTATTTATGATATGGCAAACCAAAGCGTAATGGTGACCATGCAAAATTTAAGGGATAAGAGCATTAAATGCACTTTTGTGACAAGAAGTGCATTGTAAGTGCACGTGAAGTCCTAAAATTTATCACGAAAGTGCAATCAAATCCTAAAACATTGAATCTTCCAAAAATTTACTCAAGGAAATTTATTATTTTAGTATTATTTATGATATGGCTAATATGGTGTGCTCTAGGGGTGTTTCTTTCGGTATTGATTGCTGGTCGAATTTTGAGTTAGATTATAGTAGATTAGATGTGTGAAATGTCACCAGGTTTTTGGTGGTTGGATGAAACTGAAAGTACCTGTGGCTGTGACACACCCATATGGCTTTTATTTTACTGAAAGTTTGAAGAAAATGATTTGCGTTAAACTAACAATTGCATGCTTTCTGCAGGATCCACTTCTATACATATAAGATGGATAATGTGTGTTGTAGTGTCCAAGTTGAGGAACACACGGTAGGTTTAACGAAGAAGTTTGGAAAGTTTGACAGAACTCTTCAACCTGGGTTTCATTTTGTTCCATGGATTTGCGGATATCAGCTCGCCGGGAAGCTGTCACTCCAATGGCAGAGTTTGCTTGTTACGAAAGTGCAATCAAATCCTAAAATTGTAAAAAAAATGTAATCAAGTCCTAAAACTTGTCAAATTGATCTAATCAAGTGATACATCTTCATGTTATTTGCTCAAGTCTTTTTTTATTTAAGGGATAAGAGCATTAGATGCACTTTCGTGACAAGAAGTGCACTATAAGTGCACTGGAAGTCCTAAAATTTGTCACGAAAGTGCAATCAAATCCTAAAACATTAAATTTTCTAAAAATTTACTCAAGGAACTTATAATTTTAGTATTATTTATGATTTGGCAAACCAAAGCGTAATGGTGACCATGCAAAATTTAAGGGATAAGAGCATTAGATGCACTTTCGTGACAAGAAGTGCACAATAAGTGCACGGGAAGTCCTAAAATTTGTCAGGAAAGTGTAATCAAATCCTAAAACATTAAATTTTCCAAAAATTTACTCTAGGAAAGTTATAATTTAGTATTATTTATGATATGGCAAACCAAAGCGTATTGGTGACCATGCAAAATTTAAGGGATATGAGCATTAGATGCACTTTCGTGACAAGTGCGCTATAAGTGCACGGGAAGTCGTAAAATTTGTCACGAAAGCGCAATCAAATCCTAAAACGTTAAATCTTCCAAAAATTTACTCAAGGAAATTTATAGTTTTAGTATTATTTATGATATGGCAAATATGGTCTGCTCTAGGGGTGTGTCTTTCGGTATTGATTGCTGGTCGAATTTTGGGTTAGATTAGAGTAGATTAGATGTGAAAAATTTCACCAGGTTTTTGGTGGTTGGATGAAACTGAAAGTACCTGTGGCTGTGACACACCCGTATGGCTTTTATTTTACTGACAGTTTGAAGAAAATGGTTTGCGTTAAACTAACAATTGCATGCTTTCTGCAGGATCCACTTCTATACATATAAGATGGGTAACGTGTGTTGTTGTGTCCAAGTTGAGGAACACACGGTAGGTTTAACGAAGAGGATTGAAAAGTTTGACAGAATTCTTCAACCTGGGTTTCATTTTGTTCCATGGATTTGCGGATATCAGCTCGCCGGGAAGCTGTCACTCCAATGGCAGAGTTTGCTTGTTACGAAAGTGCAGTCAAGTCCTAAAATTATAAAAAAATGTAATCAAGTCCTAAAATTTGTCAAATTGATCAAATCAAGTGATAAATCTTCGTGTTATTTACTCGAGTCTTTTTTTATTTAAGGGATAAGAGCATTAGATGCATTTTCGTGACAAGAAGTGCACAAGAAGTGCACGGGAAGTCCTAAAATTTTTCACGAAAGTGCAATAAAATCCTAAAATATTAAATTTTCCAAAAATTTACTCAAGGAAAGTTATAATTTTAGTATTATTTATGATATGGCAAACCAAAGCGTAATGGTGACCATGCAAAATTTAAGGTATAAGAGCATTAAATGCACTTTTTTGACGAGAAGTGCACTATAAGTGCACGGGAAGTCCTAAAATTTGTCACGAAAGTGCAATCAAATCCTAAAACATTAAATCTTCCAAAAATTTACTCAAGGAAATTTATAATTTTAGTGTTATTTATGATATGGCTAATATGGTCTGTTCTAGGGGTGTTTCTTTCGGTATTGATTGCTGGTCGAATTTTGGGTTAGATTAGAGTAGATTAGATGTGTAAAATGTCACCAGGTTTTTAGTGGTTGGATGGAACTGAAAGTACCTGTGGCTGTGACATAGGCCTTTATTTTACTGAAAGTTTGAAGAAAATGGTTTGCGTTAAACTAACAATTGCATGCTTTCTGCAGGATCGACTTCTATACATATAAGATGGGTAACGTGTGTTGTTGTGTCCAGGTTGAGGAACACACGGTAGGTTTAACGAAGAGGTTTGGAAAGTTTGACAAAACTTTTTTACCTGGGTTTCATTTTGTTCCATGGATTTGCGGATATCAGCTCGCCGGGAAGCTTTCACTCCAATGGCAGAGTTTGCTTGTGAAATGTAGAACAAAGACCAAGGTTTGTTCAATCTTTTGTGTTTGTGCAAACTTCCATCAACATTTAGGTTTCATTCTAGACGATTTTGCAATATAGTACACAAATGCTCCGGTGATCATCTTAGTGGGAAACAAAAATTGTTTGAATCAGCACATTGCTCCTTGAATGTTTTGTTTTCAAACTATTATGAGAACTACATTTTCACAATTAAACTAGCTTTTGTGGGTTTGTCGAGAAGTATTAGTGCGGATCTATTGATGTATTTCAAATAATTAGTGAATTTAGAGTTGAATGTTGATGAATTTATCAATTTCCTTTTCTCGTTTTAGTTCTATGATATGGCAGCCTGTCACTAGTTACCAATTAACATGTAAATGCTTGAATAAGTAATGACCTCACGTGATATTTTTCTCACAGGACGATGAGTTTGTCAATGTTGTTGCATATGTGGAATACTGAGCCCTCCCAAACAGAGCATATGATGCCTTTTACAGCCTCAGCAATCCGAGGAGTCATATCCATGTTAAAGCGATCACTGGTATGTGCCAAATGAATTTCATCACATTGGTATAAATATAGTATCGGAACAAATTTGTACAATTTGCATGCGCAAGTAACATACTTTAGTCCTTCAATTAACACTTGAAGTGAGCAACAATAATTGCATCCCTGATTTTGTTGTTTTAATCATTCCAGTGATTGGAGCTATGGTTGCTGCGCGAAACTTGGATGAAGTTTTTCAGCAGCAGGATGTAATTTCGCAAGTTGTTCTAAAAGAACTCCAACAGGTTGTCCACTCTAGACTTCTTGATATTATTATGAGAATTAAACTGAACTGGAGTTCTCTAAATTTTGCAGGCTATGTTTAACTATGGATATGATATTGAGCAAGTCCTGATCATTAACATTAAACTGGATGAGTGTATCGAGCAAGCTATGATCGAAAAAAATGCTGGTAAGCTTGAAATTTCGATTGCTTATTGATTCTAGATAATTGTTCAACATGGTAGAATTTTTAATTGGTTAGTGACACATGGCATTGTGTCATTTGCAACTCTAATAGTCCATATGTCAAAGGTTTAAATTTAAACCAGTGTACTTCACTGTAGATACGGTCCGTGCCATCGCATAAGCAGTATATACTATTTTGAATGTAGTTGGTGTGCACTTACTCTAATTGATACAACTTATTAGAGTAAATCTCATGTTTACAGAAGACAAAAAAGGATTCACATAATGTCTAACTATAATAACATTATTTCATTTGCATCAGACGAGAAATTAGGCTTTGTTTGGTGCTTAAATGCTACTTCCAAGATACACCACTACATGTAAAAGTATATTTTGATCTGCATCATATTTGGGTTTACTGAAGTTTTGTTTTTGTTTTGGACCGAGGGTTGCAGCAATCAAGAAGGCTAAAATCAAGAGAGCTGAAGGCGAGGCTGAGTTCAAGAACGTTGTGGATGGTGTAAGACAGAGTGTGCTTGGCTTCCTATAGAGCGTCCCAGGAGCAAGTGCAAAGGATGTCATGGATGCGGTGCTCACGGCTAAATACCTCGACACCATGAAGGAAATACGTGCATCATCAAAATCTGATGTCGTATTCATTCCCCCTGGTGCAGGAGTTGAAGTGGGCATCCATATCTGTCAGTAACCGAGGTGGGGGTTGATTGTTGGGAGGGTTATCTTTAGTGTTTGCGTTCTTCATGAAACACAAGCATGCATGTGTGCATTTGTGTTTGTGTGTATGTGTGTGTGAGAGAGAGAGAGAGGGGGACAGAGACAGAGGATAACAACAAGGTCTGTGATTGGAGGTGCAACAACCCTCTGCCTCCTGAAATATGGCTGCTTCCTTACATTCTTCCTATTCATCCAGGTCTTCCTCGATCCCACCAAATGTTCCTGGTTCCACGCCAAGTAATGTGTCTCAGAATATTATTCTCTTTGAAATGCTATCGATTTTGCCCTTCCGTACTTTTGTTGATCTGAGATAGATGGCGAATGTAACTTTTTGCCTATAATCTTCGTTTTATCGTGCTAATCAAAGTGTACTCATTACATCACATTGTTTCCGGTTTCAAGAATGAAAAGTTTCATCTCAAAATATTCAGTTAACAAATAGCTTAATTTTCCAACTTAACATATGTTTCTGCCAACTTAACATATTTGACTGCAAGTATAATAGGAACGACAAATCAAAAAGCAGTCGTGCATGTTTCTTCTTTTATAGGACACATGTGGTGTCACTGTCGGATGGTGTATTTGCCTATGTTTTACTTGTAGGTGAAAAGATTCGTGTCTCCATCGAGTCACCTCGTTTTATGCCTTCGAAAGGAACTCTATGTGCGACCTTACAATCAGATCTATTGGGAGCTAACTAGAAATTTATGTGCTAAAGTAATTCCTTTTCACTTGTGTGGTAATGGAACGGCAAAATCTCTGCTTCGGTTTCTCTTGTATTACGCCTATGTAAGACATGACAGAGACAACTGTTCACATGCATAGTTCCTGCAAGCTTAGAAAACCTTATCGCTGAAGTATGCACGAAAAAGATAAGTCGTCAAATACTGATTTCTCATACTTGCCCAAGAAGATTTGTACTATCCTCACCGTTGGATCCAAGACATGTTTTTGTCAGTTTTGGAGTTGTTTACGCAAGGTTGTGGAACCCGTCTAGCATGGTGGCCTTTCTATAAGATAAGACAGATTGCTCTAAAGACTGTAATGGAGCACATCCACTATGAAGATGAAACTAGTAACTACATTTGCACTGGTCCTGTTAGCAAGGCAACTCCATGAGATCCCTTGAAGTGATGTGAAAAATAGGGGCTTGTTGCACCTATATCCATCTTATTATATGTAGAAACAATATTGTATGCCGGGGACATGTGTTAAACATGGTCTGCTGTAGGGTAGAGAACCCAAATTGAAAGCATACAAGCATCATCTCTCCAGAATCAAAGATTATTTATGGGTGGCTGAAGATGGAATGAAAATGCAGGTACTGGATTCATATAATGTATTGTAAACTTTTTATACAGTTTGTTGTGTTTTATGTATAACGTTTATTTTGATAGATCTGCACAAAGAAATGCTTTCAAATTGGCTATACTTACAGGGTATACAGTGGCTCTCAACCGTGGGATGTTGCATTTGCTGTTCAAGCTCTCCTTGCTACCAATCTTGTTGATGAATGTAGCTCGACCCTTAAGAAGGCGCATGAATTTGTCAAAAACTCTCAAATACTTGTATACTACTAAACTCCTTTATCCTTTTCAAGCTACATATTTGTTTGATGACTTGCAGAAATAGTGTCTGAAGTTTTGCAACACAACTAATCCAAAGTTCTTTTCATTAAAGGTCAGAGCTGACAGCAGAAGAGATCTTGCCGATTGGTACCGCCACATAGGCAAGACAGGTTGGCCCTTCTCTACTCCTGAACATGGCTAGATCATATCCGACTGCACTGCAGAAGCATTTAAACTAATATTCTTAATGCTTCGTGTAATGATTAGAGCAAAGCTCATCTAGTAATATGCGACTGTAGCACACTTACATGGCTATTTCAGTTCAGAAAATATGTTCTAGTAATTTAGCATGGTGAGCTGGCTTAAAATTGACTTTTCTCGTCAGAGAAATTCATGAAGGAAGTAAATCATGTTCACCTTGGTTTTTGAATTACATGAAAAGAATTGAGGAAAAGGACTTATTTAATACAGAGTATAGGGGGTAATTCTTTTGCTTGCAGGCGGCATTATTATTATCAGAAATGAAGCCAAGCATCCTTGGAAATGCGATAGCATTCGATCAACTATATGATGCTGTAACGTGATCTTATCCCTTCATGTACTATAAATTAACATCAGCCAGTTATCCACCTTCATTATGGAAAATTCTTGAAAGCTGATCCTCTTTCAACTCTTTATGTTAAAGTTGATGAGAAGCCAACACTACTGATGTATTTTGGTCGTTGATCACAAAAAGTTGGTATTCTTAATTCGTATTATTAGAAAGTAATGTGACGATAATGAGAGAACTTGAAAAAGTTATATTTGGATGAGTTTTTATGCAGTATGCTGTAAAAACTTGATACTGATGTGGCAGAACCAAAACAGAGGATTTGAAACGTATGAGCAAACAAGATCATATTCATGGTTAGAGGTATGATTTCTAGCTCTCTTCCATCTGGTTTGAACCTGGAGAGAATCCGACATGTTTTAAAGTACACGAACCTTTTTTGTCATGCAGATGATCAATCCATCAGAAACATTTGGAGATATCATTATCGATTATTTGTAAGATCATGACGCAAAATTTTTCGATTTTTATGAATTCTACATGGAGAAATTACTTATTTGACGATGAAGAAAAATATATTACTCCAGGTGAACAGGAAAAATGCATGCTTTGCCCGGTAAATCTTTTTTGGCTGCACCAATAAGATTTTCTATCATCAGTGTAGCGTAGAATCATTCTTATTAGATGTCTTCTTGTTGTTTGACTAGCAAATTTCTTGTATTTAGGTATGTAGAGTGCACTTCTGCAGTTTAAGGCGTTCATTAAGTGATATCCAGGCCACCGAAGAAAGATATTGAGGCATGCATCTCAGAGGCTATTGAATACATTGAAAGGATACAGCTACCTGATGGTTCTTGGTCAGTTTCCTCCCTCAAGATGGTTATCACTTTTTTTAGTCATAATGATCTTAGCAAAGGCCAAATTTGGATAATAAAATGTCCCACGTTGTCATCTATTGATTTTGAAAGCTTAATTCGCCTTCAATCTGTCGGCAAATTATATTATCTAGGGTCTGTCTGGAGTCATTTCCTTATATGGGGAGTCTGTTACACCTATGGAACATGGTTTGGGATAAATGGATTGGTTGCTGGAGGTAGAACATATCAGAGTAGCGAGAGCATCACAGGAGCATGTCATTTCCTACTGTCCAAACAACTCGATTCTGGTGGTTGGGGAGAGAGTTACCTTACAAGAGATCAAATTTGAAACTTTCTCCTTTCTTTATCCAAGGTCTTTACGTTCAGTCCTTGAAGACAACTTGAATTGGAATGCAGATTGTAATGTATTTCAATTTTGAAATTTGACAACATGCCAACTACACCTAATAATTGCCATAAGACTGTCTACGAAGAACTTTGTATTGTAGATGATAAGGTGCTCTCTAACTAATTTTTTTATGGTATTTGGGTTTCCATCTGGGTACAGAGATATACAAACTTTGAAGGAAACAGAGAGCACTTGATGAATACTCGTTGGGCTATGTCGGCTCTTATTGAATTTGGACAGGTACATAGACGTGAGCTTGTCCTTGAGATGCATAAACGCTAGTAATTCGCTTCTCATGATCCTGAATGATTGATTAGGCTGTGAGAGATCCTACCCCTTTGCATCGTGCAGCAAAAGATTTGATCAATTCGCAGATGGAAAATGGTGATTTCCCTCAACATGAATGTTGAATACTGGAGGTGCAGCACACGCATGCAGTGCTATAACCTGCCTGTATTACTCGCCAAATATATTTGATAAGACTCTTGGGTGCTAACGTTTGAGTGTCACATAATTGACTTGAATCATCTTCACACTTACCTACTGTTAGTAAATAACAAGGATTCATAAAGCGTGTCTGTAAGTGCCATAGAACTTATCATGCCATGCTCATGAGTATTGATTGAACCATGTCCTCTGGTCATAATTAATTCTTTTCTCGCCAGAGTTTGTGGGAGTTTTTAACAGGAACTGTATGATAACGCATGCTACTTACAGGAACAACTTTCCTTTTTGGGCTCTGGGAAAGTACTACAATTGTGTACTGAGACATCCCGAGAATGTCAACTGAAATCATGACAACAAGGCAACTGTTGAGATGAATGAAGATACTTCTTAGTTGTGCAAATCACGATGGTATAATCTCATATCTGGTTATAACTTCATAATGTCCACTCATAGTGCAAAGTAATAATAATATGAAACAAGGATAAGGAAAATTGGGTACAGAATTGCGTTCGATTCTGCATGTGTTGAAGTAGAACTTGATATGATCTGCTAGCTCACTAAAATTCTTAAGAGAAAGAAATTAACACTGGTATTGTGTAAAACCAGTGGAGTATATGTATATGTTAGCTATCGGTATATCTAAATGGTGAAAAGTACATGAAGAAACATATAGGCACTATGTGTATCTATACCAGTTACATAATCATATGACTTCCCGTCATGACCTTTTTTTTGGGCCAGCCATGGAGACCTAATTTAAACATGTTACAAATTCATGTCTTCATATAGAACTAACTCCATTCCCTTGCATGACTTCCTGAAACATAGCTTGCCGACTTTAGCCAAAAAATAAATGATACATCAGATTCTGGTTCAATAGCAGAACTATTAACACTTTGTGTAGTCACTTGTATTATAAACAAAAAGCAACCGGAGCACAAATAAAACCACATCCCAATATATTTTTTCTTCTCATGAATGCGTCATACACTGATAGGTTTATTCTTGCACAGGTAATCTTACATATGCACATTCCAGAATTACAATTTGCTGGTGAAATGGAAGCTGAATGTCTAACAATGTATTATTCTCGAATCTTTTGAATTCCTATCCATCGCGCATAATCCACCCACCTGTTACAAGAGAGAGAACAAACATGTGCTTCTTAGAGCATTAAAGAAATTTGTGTTATTGAAATGACAGTCGGCGTGAAAAGTCTTACATCAATGAACCCAAGAATGTATTGCCAGTTCGAACAGCGAAGCATAACGCACTGAGAATGATCTTGTGCTGGTGTAGCAAGGGCTCTAGGATTCTCTGTTCTATAACTCCAGCCAGGACCTGATATCTGTTCACCAAAATAAATAGCAGATTATCTTATGAGATATATACACGTGCGTGCACACACAGATACAATAATTAAAAAGGAGAGTGAATGACACAAGTGTTCTCTAAAATAAGGCTATCCCTCTAGCTAATTGGTAAAGTTAGACTGAATGCAGACCACATTAGAAAACTATCTGCGTCTACACCAGTCCCTTGCAAACTGTAAATATCCAAAACAACTATCCAGATATAAGCATGGGCTATGAAAAGTGGGTAACACGCAGCCACAAACCTTAAATTGCTAGAAACTGCCATGTATACTCCGTATGCAACACTGGTGGAGAGGACAGGCACATCCTCTGCCTCAACCGCAAAGGTTTTATCGAAAAGCTTTCTTGTATTTATCAACACATTTGTCAAACCTGTACCAATCTGAAGAACAATTTTCAGGATTGTGCCCAAGAAGACAGTAACAATGTTACATCCAAAATACTGTTTCTATTTAGCATATACAGGGAAATTAAAAGTAACAAGCTTCAACAGTATTTCTTCCTTGAGTTCAACACCGAGAGGAAGTCCACAAATATTACTAAGAAATTCCTTCGATCTAAAGTCTGAAGGACCCAAACCAAAAGGTTCGACCTTCTAAGAGGTTCTGTTCATGTAAACTTCCGGCCAGGCCCTTGTTATTGGTATGGCAAGCAACTACAATGAAATATGCTGAAAAATCTCAGGAAAACATTCTTCTATCCCTTAGGTGAGTGAGGGGCTCGTAACAACCATAAAGGACTCAGAACAAGCATTAACTATACATAGAAGAGAACGACATAAACAGAGGAGACTCTGATGCAATGATAGCTGCCAAAATTTGAAGCATTGCTGATTCAAAGTGACATACCAAAGATGCACCAGTCCCGACTATGAAAAGCTTGGCCCCATTACGCTGTTCTACAGAAAAAACCATTATAAGTTCTGATCTGTAGTGAAACCATTTCGTCAAATTGAACTAAGTGCACACACATACCAGAATTGCACCTATTCTCTGCAACAATGAGTAAGAGCTACCAGCCAGAGCAACCTGCGTGTAGATTGTCAAAGTAAATGAATTGTTATACACCGTCAATCGTAGTTCAAAGAACTATATCTAATGCCAGAGTTAATGACCTGAAAAGCATTATCAGGACAGCCATAGAAGAACGTAGAAAGTGCTCCAGCATTGACAGCGAGGGGGGGTCGGAGAGAAACGGTGGGAGCAGGAAGCCAGACCAGCATAAAATCTGCTATAATGGCCATCACCTGTCGCTCAATAGAACGAGGATTATTAGGATGCCCAGAATGAGAGATTAAGAAGTGTATCTAGCAATTTGATTAAATGAAGACCAAAATGAGTTAGGCGTGACACCAAATTTTCCATTGTGGACCAGACGCTTTTCCCATTACTTAGCGGCTAAGCTAAATTTTAATGCCATCAGACTCACTCAATCTTTGCAACATGACAAGTGTATATTGAAACAAAGCATGGGGTTATCTAGAAATAATAGTTCATATATTCTAAGATGATAACCACATAACATTCAAGAGAGACTTCCATACCACATCAGCGAAAACAAAATCCAGCTCCTTTGTAAACTTTTCTCTTCGCCGCTCCAACTCTGCAGCACTCTGTTAAAGTAGCAAAAAGGTACATGATCACATTGTTGTATGTTGCATACTTCCATTTTATCTTTATGATGGTTTCAGACTTCAGTTAACTTTACCCATGAATAGGAAACACAATTAAGAAATCCAAAAAATTACTTTCCACTACAAGAAAGAAAAAAAAGAACAGGAAACAGAAAATGAACAGACTGTAATTTCAAGTAATTGTTCAGTGATTTGTGCAGTGCCTTTCAGATTTTTAAGGTCTCTTCCATTACATTTCCTAGACTTAAAAGTTTCAAACTTCACTAATCTTTGATAGCTCCTTGGACACCCTCAAAGAGTTTTAAGTTGAGAATAGTTTCAAGAGTCGCTTTTGGAGAACCGAGATATATTCTAGCGTGACCCGACAAAGCATGCGTGTGAGTGCAGTATAAGCAGTATTACAATCGGAGAGAGCAACCTTGGTGAAGATGCCAACACCACACTCCATTGCAACCTTGGCCAAGAACAGATCATCAGCAAGTAGCCTCTCCCTAAATCCTCCAAACTGAAGCAACCACCGGAACACCGCTGACTTCTCAAGCTCCAAGTACCTCTCCACCACTGCTGCCGGCACCTTCCCCGCCTGTATTGCTGTGGCCAAGTCCTTGGGGATGCTGTCCAATGTCCTCGAAACCTGATTGAGCACAATCGCATCAATGTAACATACAATGTGAATTGCATAGATTGAAATTGCACAAGTACGTTCAAATTTAACTGCGAGAGGGGACAAATAAGTCTTACGATTAAAGGAGTGCAGTTCCTCAAAGAAAATCAAACTGAACAGAGTGTACATTTTTATTTGGACATGCACCAAAAGGTAGTCTAAGGCATGCGCAAGGGTACATGCAAATCAATAAATATTATGCTAACATTTTGAATTATGACCAAATGTAACTCTTGATTAAGCTAAATGGATCATATTCAAGCATCTAACAGAAGCGTCACTAATCTTAGCATCTCTAGCACTATCGATGTAATATTTCAGCATGAACATGTACACATGGTATTACTGCCTTTATTGATGGATGCAGTTTGTGGAGGCTACCTCAGCTAAAGCAAGGAGAGCCTCGATTCTGTTGCGGGACCCAGAGCCATCGCCACCGTCTCCTCCACCGCCACCTCCTTTTCCGCCTCCGCCACTGCCACCGGGGCCACCCCCGCCACCAGAGTAGAGAATAGGTGAGAAGCAGCGGCCACGGGGGATGGCAGAGGAATGATGTGCAGGGGAAGTAGAGACCAACGGTCTAGAGCTCACACGGCGTGTCACGATCATGAAGCTGTGAGAGGGACTGTCATGAGAGTGGGGGCCGTGGTGGTGGTTATGAGCTGTAAACGAGAGAGCGGGAGAGTGTGGAGAGAGGCTTAACGAGAAAATGGCAAAAGCCATGTTTCTTGCTGAGTCTGGGTTTTTCTGAGACGGAGACAGAGAATCACACAAACACAAACCAACACAAAACACTTCCAGAGACAGAGGGAGAGAGAGAGAGAGAGAGAGAGAGAGAGAGAGCTGTACAGTAGTAATGACTGACTGATGAAGTGATGAGAGGCATGAAAATGAGTGGCAGAGCAAAATTGTGGCCATTTGTTTCTGTGTAGTGGTCCCACGTCCGATGACTTTTCAAGGAAGAAGACGATCCACAGGCTTTTGTCACTCCCTTCTTTGGATGGTGAATTAGTGGCTGCAAATTCTGGTCTTAACCCACACCACCCCCCTCCCCCCAAAAAAAAAAAGGACTCGAAAGTCTGGGAACTAAACAACAAATCTGGAAGAAAAGGTTCAGGTTATATTGCAGACGTGGTTTGATGAACTACGTTAATCAGAGCTTGGGATATTGGTGATGAACATAGCAGCTGCTGACCTATGATTACTGATTATGGCGATTATAAGACAAACATTATTAGATTAGTGCAAGGTTTAGAGGAAAAAAGAGATTCCATTTGCCTGATCAGTACATCAAGAAGAAAAAGCATACAAGAAGCACGGAATATAAGGCTGAAAAAACATAAAAGCAACATATTCTAGAGGTAGAAATTTCGTCTTAAAATAGATAGGTCCCTCAATGATGAACCTTCCGCCAATTTCAATGTAAAAAGCAAGGTCCATAATGCTGATCTCTCATTCTTTCTTCTTCCTATATCACCGTTGCGATAGAGGACAATTAGAGATATGCAGCTGCTGAAGCGAGGGAAACAGAAACAGGCCAGCTTTGGAAAGGAAGCAAGTACGGGTCAGTTGAAGACATTCACATACCAAAGGGAGGCAAGTTTTTGAAAACCTCTGGAACATAGATATTTCAGCTTCGGAAGATCTCCACCAATCAAGCTCGTCTAAGAGGCAGGAAGCAGCAGAGGCGATCCCTTTCTCACCGGCTGGAGGCACCAAATCAGGACATGTCCGAACCTGAGTTCTCTAAGGATTTTGAGTTGTGCAAACCCCATCAAAAAGGTGCTTGAATATTGTGACATCCTTACTCCAGAGTAAGGTTACCCTTCGATGGAAAAGTTGACAACCCTGCACATTTAATCATCCATAATTGTCGAAGAGAAGTGAGGTTGTACATGTGATTTGGCAGGGCATTGAGTTTGTTGCAATCATATATCTAGAACTCCCTAAGACGAGCTAGGAAACCCTCCTTCAACAAAGTATGCTTGGGACCCAACTAATCCCGACCTCTCTGAGACTGTTGAGGTCATGGATGCCTTCTGGTATGGAACTCAGGTTTTGAGTCATAGATGCAGATAGGCTCGAGGAACCAACATTCCTGGAGACAACAGTCCTGCAGTTGAGGCAACCAACATTCCACAATCTTGGGTTACCATTTTGTTCAGTGAAGGGAGCTGGTCATGTAAGGTTCTGTAAAGTTAGGACATTTGACAACAGAAAGCTCGATTAGCTGTGAAAATCGTTGGAGGCCATGTTAAGATCGAACTTGAGCGCCGTCAAGTTCAAGCTCATCAAAAACCAAGTAGGAGCATAACGCATAACTGTTCACCTTGCACTCTATCGCAACACATCTCAGCAGAGAATTCGTCTCCTCTGCGTCTTCCAGAATTGTCCGAATGGGCACCATGATCTTCCTCCACTTGCCTGGCTTCGGTTCGATCCCAAGCCTGCCTCGCCGCCGTAGGAGGCTGAGAAGCTCACAAGAGGCCAATCTATCGAACAACACCTGGAGGAACACGCCAAGGCAAAGCTCGCCAACCACCATCTGGTTTTGCTCACTGCACAGTGGAAGACGAAAATCAAGGCGAATAAGGCAAGAGGAGCAACGCACTCCCAGTGGCGAAACTTGATGGAAGAGAGATCAACAATGTGAAGATGAGCATAAGACATCAAAGGAGGAGATTCTGTCGGAGTACTTGAGAGCATTGGCAGGTCTACCGCTACTTTGACGTCTAATCCCTACTTCTGAAAGAAGAAGAAGTTCAAGTGCAACTTGGATTCAGAGACTCACATTCAAGTGAAAGTCTAGGGCTCTGTGAAACAGAGCAACTTCTCAGCTGTCACGCGGGTGTCGTCAGTTGTTAGCTATGAGTATGAATTTCATGTCATTTCCTTCAATCATGAATTCATTCTTACTGTGTTATGATTCCTTCCGCCATTTTTACATTTTGATTAAAAACTAGCAAAGTTCTTGACCATTTCCAGCCGTCTCGATGTTGACAAAAGAAGAAGCATGCATGCATATTGGAGAGCTACAAATTCCTAGAGCATTTATATAAACGGATGGTTTAGTCTATACCCAAAATCAAATTTCTATTTTTCTTTATTTTTCCGTGTAGGATTTCAAATCTTGTTAATGAAATTTCAAGTTCTACGATACTAATTCTATCACATTCTATAAAATAATCTCGTGTAAGGATGAATCATACGATCAATAATCTCAAGTGAGTAAGTCTTTTGATATTTTGTTTCTTTCATATAAAATCAGATAAATTTATCAGATAAAATTCACTTGAGATAATAATATTCTTTTCCTAACAAACTACTTAATGAAATGGCCAAGAAAAACAAAAGAGAGAAATGGGAAAAATAAAAAGGGAGGAGCCAAGAAAGTGAATTTTAGCGTATAGCAGAGAGAGAAACAGGATAACAGCTCCTCTTATCTCATCTTCTTTCAATCTTCCCCTTGGTATAGCATCGACAGTCCTCCGCTCTCTCAAAGCCAAGCACTAGACCCCAAAAAAAAAAAAAAATGGCGTCTTGCGCAACGCCGTCGCCGGTGGCCCTAGCGCGCTCGCCGTCCTCCTCCCTATCCGCAGCCCAGGAGCTCACCTCCTCTCTCCTCTCCTTCAAGAATCACCGCTCTTCCTTCCTCTCTCCCTTGATTCTCAACTCCCTCAATTTCTGCTGCTTGGATGATTCCAGAACCAGGCACCACGACTCCGGTCGCGGCAGCTCTCTCGGCCTTGTGGTGGCCGCCGTGGCCTCTGCCGCAGAGGCGGAGGTGGTTGAGGAAGGGGCGGAGGAATCCAAAGAAGGCGCTGCTGTTTCCACCGTTGCCCCGCCCAAGCCTAAGAAAGGGAAAGCGGCTTTGCCACTCAAGAGGGACAGAGTATGTAGTTTGTGTATTAGTAGGGTTCTTGTGTTGGCACTAGTTTTTTTTTTTTTTTACTTATTGTCTTAGTTCGACTGTTCAATCCGAGTATGAGGAAGAAAGATGATTCTTTTCCATGACTTGGCTTAATTATCCTACTAGTCATTAGAAAAATGCCCACTGGAATTTAGTTGTCTAAGGATTAGAAGAACGAGCCTCTTAACAGATTTCATGGTTTGTTGGTTTGTTCACTTAACATGTGCTTATGATTCATGATGTATCATCGTTTGTCTTACTTCTTTTTCCTTTATAATCTCTGATTTTTGTTGTTGGATAGTTGGAAAAATCAAGTAGTGATTCTTATGAGAAGTACGACTTCTAAGTTCGGTTTTCAAGTTTTACTTTCTGAAATTCTCAGAGCTCTTTATGATGATTTACAATAAGATCTACCTATACCTTGGCACCTGGTATAAGTCCAAATTGCGGAGCTCAAGTCATGTTCATATATTGCTCTTATCAAAGTTTTAGCAAGCATTTTGTCATTTTTCTTTATTCTCGCTTGCCCTGGTTAATTTACATCTTTTAAATGCCAGACGAGGTCGAAGAGATTCTTGGAAATTCAGAAACTTAGAGAAAACAAAAAGGAGTATGACCTGAGTGCGGCAATTTCCTTGCTGAAAGAGACGGCACGTAGCAAGTTTGTCGAAACTGCTGAAGCCCATTTCCGGCTGAACATCGACCCTAAGTACAATGATCAACAGCTGAGGGCGACTGTGAGTTCTCTTGCTTGCTTCATACCTTGAACTCATGTTTCTGTCAAATAGATTTTCCTCATAGTCCAATAATCTCTGTCTCTAGGTGAACTTACCCAAAGGAACTGGACAGACCGTCAAAGTGGCTGTGCTTACTCAAGGTGGTAGCTCAATCCTCAGTATCATTTTGCTTATTAAGCCGACTCATGCTTTGATGAATGATGGTGAACTCAGAACTGTCATTATATTATCCACTTGTCATCTGAACCGCGTATCAAGCATTGACTTGGAAGTAAACACACTTGATGAATTTTCATTGGACAGCAACATAGTTATTGTTGCTTTGACTCATCATGGAGGTGCTGATCATCTGTAGGTGAAAAGTTCGATGAGGCAAAGAATGCAGGAGCAGATTTAGTTGGAGGAGAGGACTTGATAGAACAGATCAAGGGAGGATTCATGGATTTTGACAAATTAATTGCTTCCCCAGATATGATGCCCAAGGTGCTTCTCTGCTATTTATATGACTGATTATTTGTTTATCCGAACTTCTGCTTCCATGTGCTTGAAGTAACTTCTAAATCTTGTCTGACGAAGAACTGTGAAGTAACATGTCTTCTCCCTATGATATGTTGTCCTGACAAGTTGCAAATCTTTGGTAAGCATATAATTTTGCGCTGGTACTGGTGGCTCATCTCATATTATACATGATGATGATGATGGTTCAGATGGAATTCAACTTTTAAGGGGTGTGTGTGTGTGTTTTACACATTTCTCAGGATTTGGTTGATTCATTTGGAAGCTAAAGTAGAAATTGCCTTTCTCTGATAGTGTTTTAGCCGGTCTTATTTGATATGCCTGCAAAATATTCCTGTGCAATTGGTTAAGAGGGACACTGAAGGTTTATCTAGCTGATCTTTAACTGGTAACTTTTGCTCACGGGCTTCTTGATGAACTTCTGTCAGGAACTTGCTATCTATGCACATATCCAAGCTCTAAGATTTCTGGTTTGTATTTTCATAAAGTATTTACTGTGTGTCAGGTTGCCAGTTTAGGAAAGCTTCTTGGACCACGAGGACTCATGCCAAATCCAAAAGCTGGCACAGTGACAACTAACATACCTCAGGTATAGTTGAACAGGCAAATTTTCATGCTTTTTTGTTCTGCAGTGGTTGCATCAGATGTACTAAGTAGTTCATTTGTTATTCTGCAAACTCTGTCAAGAGTAAGTCCATAAAACATGTAATTGCTTGATTTATTAATGAGATATAGAAAGTCAACGTTGTTGTGCATCCTATGATCTATGGATGGCAGTTGAGAGAGTAGCCGCAAGGCTAGTATATGTGGCACTGTTGGTTCTTTTAATTAGCTGATACGTAATTATACAGGCTTCGTGGTAGGTAGGAGGAATGACCATGCCGAATTGTTATTTCAGGCTATTGCAGAATTTAAGCAGGGGAAAGTTGAATACAGAGCGGACAAGACTGGGATTGTTCACATACCTTTTGGAAAAGTTGACTTTCCCGCAGAAGACCTCCTCGTGAATTTTCTTGCCGCAGTAGTATGTTCTCATGCTCCTATGAGATGAGTTGTTTCGTCATCATGCTGATAGTATACTAAATATCTGCTGTGTTTCTTCGACAGAAATCTATAGAAGCAAACAAGCCATCTGGCGCAAAAGGAGTGTATTGGAAAAGTGCACACATATGCTCCTCAATGGGGCCATCTATTCGGTTAAACATAAGGGAGATGCTTGATTACAAGCTCCCATCAAATGCCTAAACAGTAAGGCTGTAAATTGTCTTGCCTGGGTTCGTGTTCTTACCTCTTTGAGTATTGAGGAATGACATTGTCCATAGAGGGATATGAAAGTGAGAGCAATCATATGAGGGATTGCATGTCGCGAAGTACATTTCATTGATGGCCTCAAAATATCTATTTGCTTCTATAGATGGCTGTGGGCATGAGCAAAATACTAAGATGAATTGGGACCTTACACTCAGTGCTTGCACCTTAAATTAAGGTGATATACCAGCATGTTGTACATGTGCTTTGATGGTTAGAGGGTCCTATTTTATAAGTCATCAAACGGCAAGATTAGCAGTATATGAATTTTATTAGGAACTTCGGAATGCGACGTCCAAGAGAAGAGAAAACCCCATGCACATTATGTGCAGAAAACCCTTATGCCTGCCTTGGGCAATTTCAAACATAGCAAGCCGGCAAGATATGGCCTTTTTCAGATTAAGTTTCACTTCATGGAGTGATTTGTCTTCCGTGGGCGCAGATTCCTGGATTGATTAATAAGATCATTTACCTACCTCATGGAACGCTAAGTGCAGAAAAAGGTGGCCCCTCTCCGTAAAGTACATTGATGAACCACTGAAAATGACTTTTCACCCTCCTGAAGGAAAGAAGTTAGCTTTACGGTTGTGAGTGGTCCTTGTAGAATTCCATCCGGTCTGGAATTCAAGATGGAGCCAGAGTATGGCCAAAGTGGCATTCAGGAAACTTAACATCATCTTGACTTAGCTGCACAAACCCCAGATCATAATGCTTTGTCTTCGATCATAGTGTCGGATCAGATGTTTCAGCTTGGATGGTAAAATGAGCAGAAAACATTTTAGGCGCTGATCAGCAACAGAGAAAACAAGGCGCAGTTTGAAGGAAATTTCGTAAGGTTTTCCCATTATCCCTTAGATTTGATAAAATGTTCAACAGAAATCTGACAACTTCAGCCGGAGCTCAATGTGGAGGCTACACCAATATCATTTACTATTTAGATTAGTCGACATTACTGTGCCAAGTCAGTTAACTACAATCTATACAAAGAACAGCGCGGCAATTTGTCACCGAGCAGCAATGTCAACAGCGTCCCATGAGCACCAGGGGCATTACTGACTGACATGTTAAATACTATGGTGCTCGTAAATCCAGATGCAACCTTTATTTTTTCTATACAAGAACTAAGAAAACTCTAATGCCCAGCACCAAAACTTAGGAGGCATATTTGACACAAAACTGACATGTAGGCAGAAAATGTCTCGCATCACACTACCAAATGTTATTACATCCATGCAATAAATATAGTAGAGATCAATATCGGCATCGACTTTTGCCAACCAAGCCTGTGACTGAACGCCAACACTCACCGCTGCTCCACACTGCATCAACGCAACATAATAAGTAGAGCTTCAACGTGACTTTATAGGTAAAAATGAGAAGTGCACAAATATCAAACAAAGGGAAAACTAAACATTCTGTTAAACAAATGGTGGTGTATGACCTTTCGAAGGCTGCTCTATCCAAGGCCCATTCATTATATTCAGGATGCTACATGCTTCGCTGTATTCCAAATCCGGTAGCAACTTTGGAGTAAGAAGAAAACACCTGCACCATGTGGTTTGAACAAATTATTTTATTCCTCTCTCTCTCTCTCGGTGTGACAAATCCAAATAGAATTGTTTTCTTTCTTGGCAAGGAAATTAACAAATCTTTCATAATTAGAGGCTATAAACCAAATAGCATTGTCTATTTAATCTTGAACAGAAAAAAATATAAAAGATTTCAAGCATTCTTACTGTGCTGCATACCATGCTCAAAATTGGGACCTATACATTCCACACATTGGGGGATGAACGGAATCAACAACGTATCTAGGCTATCCTAATAAATAAATGCGGAAGTTATCTGCATCACTCGTAGGTTTGCTTACTGGGGTGTATTGGGTTGGCTGGCAGATCTGACTAATTGCTGAAACATCTTTCTTTCATTGATAGGGTCCATTCCTGGAAGAACCAAAAGATATCAGAGAAATGTTCCTAGGTATTATTCACGTCAACAGCTCAAGAGTACCAAGTGGCAGCAAGACCTTGATTTATCTCATCAACCACCCTAAATGGACAGTTAGTCAGGTCTTGAAGGGAAACAAGATAAAGAATAGTTGATACGGAGCGTTCCTGTATTTCAAAAATATGTTACCCACTCCCGTCATGCTTTAAGCAATGAAAAATTAAATATTTAGACTACCAAGTACCCCTCCAGATTGGTGGTGAGCGCTAAGAACTTGAAGTTGTCCAGCTTGCCTGATTTACCACACAAGAGGATTAACATCAGAATAAACAATGGAACCAGTATATAATAATACCGACAAACAGTGACTTAGAAAAGCACTCCATGTAAGGCAGAGTAACACAGCGGCTCTATGGCAAGACTGGATAATAGTGCATTTCATATAGAAACTGCAAAAGAAGTGCTTAAACTGAAGCAGTTTCTTCTTTGGTAACCCATGATTGTAACATATTTCACAGAATGGAAAGACTCAAATATAACCAAAAATTCATGTAAGAGTGACCAGTGCTTTATTTCTGAGTTAAACCGTATCCTTCCAAAGTTTGACTCCATAAACCTTTTGTGAAAACCTTAGAAATTACCCATGAAGAAAAAGATAATAATTATGCTTTCACATTCCATTGATCTCATAATAATTACTCTGTTTCAAGAATCCACTTAAAGGAAAGAAAGCAATTAGCTCCCATTTGTTGACCAACTGATGGCCGGAACATCGAACATCCTTTGAACTACCAAATTCATTAACATGATTATTACAATCCTCCCATAGAATCCCAAAGGTCTCCATAAAGATATTTGACGATGGTAGCGCAAACTGATCAAGTTGACGATACTCACATTAATAGTTATATCAATTCCTTTTCTTGATATAACCCTGAAACTGATAAACGTAATTAACTGAATAGGAATGATTCTGGATAAACTAATTTACATTGATAACCCAAAAGCTTAAACTATTAAACAAAGGTAGATTACAAGCATATAAAGCTTATATAAACTCCAATGACAAGCGATATGGGATACTTTAGCACCCCTGCTTACATGCATACAAGACTGCAAACAACACATGCCATTGAAAAAAGAAGACAAGCAAAATAAACCTGAGGCAAAACTTGACTCTGTAATCATGTTAGAAAGTCCAATCCAAAACCGTAAACTACTAAATGGAGGGAGACTTTGTGCATATAATGCTCATATAAACCCGTAGAGAAACAACGTGAGATAGTGTAATAAATTTCAAGCCGTCAATGGATCATAGAAGTAACTTCTGCCAAAATAGTTTTCAAGTCAGGCACACGCTTCTTCACATTGATCTTAATAATTTCCTCGATAAAGATATCTCTTGTATACAGGCAATAAGTTCATTCAAAAGTCAGTTAAAACATGAAGCAAAGTCGAACAGACTTAATAGAAACTATGGCAAGCTCGAATCCATATACCTGAATTTCACTTTTATAAGTATTCCATATTGATCAAAGTCTGAGCCATGCTCATCTGGACAATACCATTGAATAAGTGAGTATGTAATCTTTCCAGCAAATAAAAAAATTATCTTTAAAATCACATACACACCCAATGAAACCTCCCCTGCAACAGCCATCTCTTGGAAATTATGACTAAAAGTTTCGTTAATCTGACTCACAATATTTCTCAAGGTAGGCAGCCAGTATTCCTGCAGAGAGTTTCACATCAGAACTTCTACAGAGAAAATCAACTCATGAGGATGCTGGTAGAAGCAATCCTGTAGTTAACACATGCATCTTGGAGAAAACCAATGATAACAGCGCAAACCGGAAAACAAAATTATAATAACTAAACAACAGTTACTTATAATGACAAAAGAAAAGGAAAGAAAAACAACACCGATACAATCGAAAAAATAATCACAAGTAACAGTTAAATGCATGAAACAATGTTGCACTTGTCTCTAGTCTTGATGACTAAATGCTCTCAACACTTGTGATTATTCCAAAAATTTTACATAGGCTTATATGGCAAAATGCCAAAAACTTAAGCCGTCCACCTAGTAGTTGCACTTTCAATTTGCTATTGGCTATATATTACATAAGCATACAAAATACCAGGAGACAAACTTCATGGGGAAAATGGAGCTCTCTTCTTTTTTTTCCGTTGTATAATCCAGAAGAGCCTGAAGGATCCTCACACTAATATTCTAATCCATTTTTTTGTACCCATAATTTTCTTCACCAGCATCACTGGAACCAAAAGGTGAATAGCTTCTCGCTGGAATTTCATTCCCCAAAGGAAAATCTATCGAACCAAACAAACTGTTTTCAATATGATTTCTACTTTGGATCATGAAACTGTACGACTTGACCCCCCATTGCTTCTCTTTTCAACTAAATGAGGTTTTCACCCAAAACTACGTTAGACTGTATACGGTAATTGCACAATTTACAGATAAACATCCACAAAAGCATAGGCATCATCAGAATTAATGTAGAATATCCATGAAGCATAACGAAGTCAAATGGTTCAGGCTTTCCATTTACCCTATCACACGACTTATTATGGCCGAAAATTTGCCTTTCATTTGTTAATACACCCAACAAAGCGAGTAATTGCAAAAACTTAAGATGGCAAATCTTATAGTGACATATACGACAATTGGACCAAGTTTTAGCACTAATGAGAAAGAGATCATTGCATTAATTGAGCCACGTTGCCTTAATAATAAATGTTACAATACAGTATTAGGACATTATTTTGCATGAAACCTCCTGGATGCATAACTGAACGGAAAACAGCAATTTCTAGTAAGATCATGCTCAAATTTGGCAAACAAATCTACTCATCATATATGCCAACTTGTACGTCCAGATAAAACTGTAGAGGCCATTCATACATAGTGAAGATAAATGTATATACATGCGTGCTACATCATTTCAGCTTTGAGACTAGTAGTTAACCCATCCAGAAACAACTTCAAGCAACAACTAAAGCCCTCACCTTAAGGGCATTTATTTCTGCTAAACATCTTGTCAGTTCCCTTTTATCAGCTTCGTGTTTCCTCGCAATTGCCTCTATCTGTAAATTAAGTGAAGTTAAGGCAGAGGTAGCATATGTTTGATACCAATGAAAAAGCAAGAAAGAGCAAGAGTTGCCTGGCGCTGACGATCCTCATATTCTGCCAGTATATTGGGGTTTAGAAAGAGAATTGAATTAGCTTGAGAAATATTATCTTGTATAGCAGCCTCCAGTTCCTCAACAGTAGTTGGTATCTGCACACAAATCCGTTTACCCTCTGAGGAATATATACCAATATTGCCAAGTGAACTGCTTAGTAAATCTAAACCAAAAATGATAGCTTAAGCATTTGGGTGAAATTATTAAAAAAAAAAAATTAGAGCAAGGACCAACCTCAAGGAATGCCTTTTCAAGTTCTGGAGTAATCACTGTGACTGATTCTGCCTGCTGCTTGGCAGCACCTAGCTGCCGCCTATGATCTTCTACCTCCTTCTTACCTGATGATAAAGAAAATTGCAAGTTCACCAGAGGTAAGCACATATAAACTGCAATTGCAATTCTCATCCAACAATTAAACAGCTGCAGAATCCTTGCAAATGAAAGTTTCTGCTGAAATCCTGGAAACCTGGATTAGCATGATCGGTCAAGGTAAACAGAGCCACTAGCAAAAAAGTGTCACCGCCATGCCTCAGTGTTGGTCTATATCTACACGAGGTTAAGAATTCTTTTTCAAGAATTCCAGTTTTTTATATAGCATCAACATTAACAGAAAACCCTAAATATCTTTCATTTACATCCCCAAGGTATTGAGATAGTCAGAAACCTTCTGTGATCTCTTTTTAATTTTACAAGTTTCTCTTTTATATGTTGTATATAGTCTGTTATATTTTTTTCTGACATCTTCTCAAGATAGCATGACAACATGTTGTTAATAATACCCTTTCATGTTTAACTCCCATGTAGTGCGCAGGTCTACTACTAGTTTGATAGGGAAAATATATGAAAAAAGTACTTCAATCAAAAGGAATAAAATCACAGAACACTCACAATACTCCAGGTGCAATGATGCTTGCAGCGCAAATTTCTCATGCTCCTTGAGACTGATTTCCATTTCTCTAATCTAAACAAATAGAACAGGAATACAAAGAAGTAAGATTTAAGATGATATTAGCCCAATAAAAAACTATCCATGACAGATTAAAAATGATACTAACCAACAAATTATCCATGTTGTACAAGCCAAAAAGAGAATAGAAAAGGAACTCCTTGAGAGGTGAGACTTGAAAGCCAAAGATGGAAGAGGCACAGTAGTTATGGGAGCTTGAAATATACTAGGAGTCTTCTAAAGATGAAAAGCAAAACCAGCACTATTGAATCACTTCATTTTAGGTCATCCACTATCCCTCCCTTGAGCATGCAAAATGACTGCTGTGAAAATGCACATGAAAAACTAAAAACTTGACTAGTGACCTGCCCAGTTTTTCCTACAAGAATTTAAACAGATCCCTGGCATAGCAATCCCCTCCTTTAATTTATAAACAAAACTGTATTCCCTCCATGGAACTTGTTCTAAATTACTATTACATGAGAAATATTCAAGAGCAATACTCATTTAAAACAAAACTGAAAAAACATCGATTGGTACAACACTCTTTTTTGTTACAAGTATCAGTGGATGCAACACTATGAGATGGAAAAATCAGTGCAAGAACTCAATAATCGTTTCAAGGAAGTAGAGATGTATAAGGTTGAGAGTCTGATCCTTCAAACTATCTGTTATTGCACTGTCTTGTCACCAAAGCAAGTTGCACTCCAAAAATTCTTGGGAATGGAGACACAATGGAAGAATTCAAGACTGAAACAATTGAATAATGGTTCTCAGGATACCCAAGACAAATTGCCAAAGTTGAGAAAGAACCTCCAGTATTGTTGAGACATACAGTGGAGAAATAATTTGAGTGGATTCACCAGATGCTTTGCACAAACAACAGTAGTCTACTGAGACAAACTTCCACTTTCTGAGACAATGAGGAGATATTTATTCCAAGTCCTTCCAGCAGAAGGAGATCTCAGGTGGCACATTTGAAAGCCAGAGAGCTCAAGCAGAAAAGAGGCGGGAGGGGTATTAAAGAATTTCCAATAGCTAGGTAATAAGAATTAACGGGGAAAACTTCACTCTTTAGAAAGATTCAGCTTATCTTCCCCACAGCCTCTAATCATAGCATTAGAAAGGACAAAAAGAAAGAACAAACAGGGCCATGTTCCCAATGATTAAGACAGGACACCAATTAACAGAGGGTGAAACAAGAAGGGAAACAAGAATCATAAGGGGAATCAACATGAGAAATGTCATTGAGCATTAAACTCTATAACCATTACCAACATCGAATGGATGGATGAAAGTATCCTGGCCTTTTCCAATGTGTTTTCATATGCCAAGACCAGACCGGCAAGACACTTACAGAATTCTCGATGAACTTTGATGCAGAAGAGGAATTAAGGCAGGAATAAAGAATGAAGCTGCATCCGTAAGACAGCAAACTCAACCCAAAAGGAGGAAAAAAGAAAATTCACATCTTTAACTGCTAGAGCTATCTTAGTGATAATTCGAGAAGGATGCTAATCTGACATATTAGAAAAATAAGGAAATATTCTTAGATAAACTGGCCATAGGTTACTATGAATCGTATGAGATTCAAGTGAAATATATATCCTCCAACTTGAAATATCTTCAAATGGTTAATACGACAAGATCTAAGACTGATAAAGATCAATACCTAGTACCTTCTTATACACCATGAAGAACAACTCTGCTAAAGAGCAAACAGATCATAGAAATAAATAGGGATAAGAACACTAGGAGTGCCATATCTTTCGTACGGCACTCACTTGAGTACTATAACTTTTTTTTTGCTCACTTGAGTGCCACAAATTTAAAAAGTCAATCACTTGAGTGCCATTGGTGATTTGTCTCGCCGGAAAATCCGACATGGCATTAATTTATTATACATCATCCAACGTGGCGTGCCAGCAAGCTGAAATCAGCAATTGAGAAGGCAAACGGTGTCGTTTACTTATCTTATTGAAGAACCCTAGCCTTATTTTAAAAATTGGGGCAAAATTCAATTTTTCTCTTCAAGAATCCTAACCAAAACTCAAACCCCAAATCTTCAAATTGGGACAAATCAGCTTATCAAATTCGCAATGGGGGGCAGAAGCAGAGAAGCGACTCACAATTACATCAACAAAGCCAAGATTCGTTGCATAACAAGCACTGATTTTTCCCTCCATGTCGTTGCCTTCATTCATGCATTTACTCTTTGTCAAGTGAGAGAAGATGACAGTGAGGAAGTGAGAGCTCGCTCAATAGAGAGTGAGTGAGCGAGAGCTCACTCGACAGAGAGAGAGAGAGAGAGAGCGAGTGTCTAAGTAGAGAAGACAAAGCGTGCTCATAAGAGAAGAAAAGCCCTAAGTTTTTAGAGAGAGAGCTCACTTCAATTTCATAGAGGAAGCGTTGAGAAAGAAAGAGAGCAAAAAAACGTTGTCGTTTGAGGAAGCATGGTTAGAGAGATAGAAAAACGTCGTCGTTTATGTGGGCAAGCATTTAAGGGGAGAGAGAGAGAGAGAGAGAGTCCTTTGCTGAAACGACAACATTTATTAATACACTTGCCATGTTAGACAAATATTTCCACGTTGAACTTCAATATACTTTTAAAAATTCCACGTCGGAACGAAAAATTAAGTAAAAAATCCACTTAGAACGATTTGCCGGAAATGGCACTCAAATGAACGAGTTTACAACAATGTGGCACTCAAGTGAGCGAAAAAAAAGTTATGGCACTCAAGTAAGCGCCGTACGAAAGTTATGGCACTCCTAGTGTTATTATCCCAAAGAAATGAAACTAAAAATAGCTAATGATCAAGAGGATCCACTTAAGCTTGTTGAGAATTACTACTGCAACATGCCATATGACAGACTATTGACATTTTCTTTGGCAGCAAGGAAACAAAATTCCACGGATAAAGTAGGAATAGAAAACACAAGGGAATGGCAATAAGGTCATTCATATGAAGCTCCAGATAACTGTATTAGTGTTACTATTCTTAAATTATCACACAGGACCCCACTGCGGTCTCTCTAGCTTCATTTCCATTTGTTCCCATTCAATTCACAGAATGTGAAAGAAAAACATAATGGATTTGTCGTAGGTAAACAAAAGAAACGATGCATCGTATAGCTACTGCATAATAAGTACCTTTGCATCAAACTCAATAGAAGCCATATGTTTATCGGCAAAACTTCTTTTGTGAGAAAAAGCCTCACCAAGTAATTCCTGCAGAGTGTAAACAGCAAACTAAGAATCTGACATTCCTAAGAAAATGAGACAGGCTAGATGTCAATGTTTTGAGGAAATTCTGGCACAAAACAGCAACAAAATATATTGCAGAGTTAATATTCAAAAGGCAAAAGAAGCACAGGGCTGGAGCTTCAAGGTCACTCTAGACCTTCACACGAAGTGCACATTTGTATCGCTCAGCATTAAATCCAGCAGCCTGCTCAGCAAGCTTTTTCACAATAGTATCCAGGTCATCCTCCTCCTGCAGAGAAGCCAACTTCTTTTTCCTTTGATCTGAAATTGGTTAATGAAACAACCATCAAGATCATGAGCCAAACAAATAACGATGATATATATCGTCTTAATAAGGATTTGTTAATTTGAACTTACCAACACGATTTACCATTTCTTGCTTCTTTCTATTGTGATGATTGATAGTATTGACTATCTCCTCCTACAAGACATTAACAGCAAATAGTCTTTCATTAATGGGTCGCAAATAACGTCCACCATCAAGTCTATCTGAAATTGGCACTCATATATCAAAAACTAGTCCAATTAAGGAAACAATGGCACTTTTTTATAAAAATAACAAGTGCCGATGACAAAAACAAGCATAAAATGGAAGTTCCATTTCTTTTCTGCATACCCGCCGCTTCCGAAGCTTCGAAGCTTCATCCTCTATCTGTCTTATGTCAGACTGGAGTGGTTTCAGACTCTCCTCTAAATCACTAATACGATCTTCCAGGTCCTTTTTCCTGGATCGCAGCCTTTCTATTTCCCCGGCATCAGAACCTATGCAAATGGTGCGGAGACAAAATTTAGCAAACAGAATTCAACAAAGATAAGATATTGATCTATGAAGGTCTCTAGGATACATACTACACAAGAGAAGACGTGAGCGATCAACTGGGTCCACACTCCCTGAAACATGGTTACCATATCTAGACCTTGACCATCTGTAGTGATTATCTGGAGTCCAAAAATCTAAAATTCCCAACTTTGAAACGTCATCTGCCTTCTGATCAGTTTCTGTTGTTCCAATGTACTGATGAATCAAGAACACAGTGGTGAGGCCAAATAAAAGGGTTCTGTCCATTACTTAAAATTAACAAACTCCCTGCTACTGAGTTTATTTTCTTCATAATTCAAAACTGACTGCTGTGGAAGGCTTAAACATACCGAGTATTCCAGACCAAATTGACTGATCATAACCTCCTTGACAGCATCAGGAGCATCAAAGACTTGGTCCAGCCGGGAATAGATGCCAAGTGCACGCAACTGCCCAACATTCACAAATACTGTGAATAAAAGGAATTTCAATTACCTCAACCCATTCGACCAAAAAAAAAATTATCTCAAACCCCCACCTCAAAAAAAAAAAAGCCAAAAAAAGAAAAACGACCCAGAAGAAAAGGAATTTCAGGTTTCTCAACATTAAATTGGCCTGTCAGTTCATACCTTCTCTGGAATGTGAAGAGGTTCTTTATGGCGACCACTTTTACCCACATAATTCAATACAGGAACATCAAATGGCCGGAGATTTTTTACAAGGAAGTCTCGATCCCCAGAATCTTGAGTTATGAAAGACTGAAATCACGTAAGAACATCATCCAATGGGGTGAGAAATTATCACTGATGGAAGAGAAAAATACCAAATGGAGTGATGAATAAAGAGATATATAATTAGGGAATGACCATATGGAAATGCAGGGACAGTGATATATGCACTTGTGCAGAAGAAATAATAATAATATAAATTGGGTGCAGAAGAATTACTATAAAAAAGAATGTGTGCTGAAGGAACAGTACTGCAGTATATCTAACATTCTAAAAAGTAACCAACTATAATAAAACGTTGTTAAATTAAATAAAAAAAAGTCTCAAATCCATGCCCCAATTAACAGTTCTTACTTATTATCCTAGGAAAGCTATACTGTGTGCATAGCAGCCATACTCCAAATTTGTTATCTGAAAAAAGGATATAATTGTGGAATTCTTGGAACTGCCAATATGCCTCCTGCTCAAAACTTGCAGGGAAACTCGCAACTCATTACCTATCGCGCATCCTGAGGCATAATTGTCAAGACAATCAACACGGACTTATGCATATCTCCACTCCTATATGAATCAGTCTAGGATTTCCATATTGACGGAGTAAAAAATATATAGCCTAGCTACCCAAGGGCGTAATGTAGCATTTCCTTATTCCTGTCCCTTGCTGATTCTCAACTACCCCATAAATAGAGAGAATGCATCAACCCAACAGCTGGCTTTATAGTCAAAATAGAAATCCAGCCTTGATATGAAGCAATAGCTTCAATAAAGGCTTCATGATGCCAATATGCTCATGGCAAGCATATGCAATCAAATGGTGCAAAGAACAATTGACTACCTTGTCGTGCAGATTTTCACAATATTCGAGCAACTACTGTGTATAATAGGAGTTTATGCATCACCAGAGTAAAATGTTACTTTCTAGTCAAATAAAAGGATTGAAGAAGGCCAATTTGGAGGGAATAAGTTAGAAATGAGGATCACAAGTCCAATTAGTGGATAAAACAACTAGACTCTGGAAGTTAAGCTCTCTCAGAGACTGAAAAATATACCATTACCATGGCTTAGCAACTAGACAGCTATGTTACTACCTCAATTTACCAGGTGTCAGTTATGTTCATCAAAGCTTCAAGTGGAACTTAATAGCTGCTTTCCTTTCATGTTTTAATGACATAATCTGGCTCATCATATTTTTCATATCACAAGTTAATCATCTGATAACTAGAGACCTCAGGCCCACCAAATACATCTCCACAATTCAACTAAAAATAAGCATTCCACTGAAAAAATCTGGATTTCATATTCAAGCCAGCTCGGTCCTTGAGAAAGGCAAATCGCCAGCCCTTTCAAGTGCCTCACTGTCACGTTCTTCAGATAGGCCAATATACACAGGCCAGACATTTAGACTGTACCGCAGTAAAGGAAGGCCATGTCAACCAGCCAAAGGAAAGATAACATCTGCCAGGTACTATGCCAGTAGATACTGGAACACATGGGCCAAACTTTGCAATGGTTTAAGACACCATGAGTCTTTGATAACAAAAGGTATTTGCTTTTGCAACAGAAGCTGGTCGATAACAAAAAATGTCACTAGGAATGATGACCTAGAAATGAAAACCTACTAGACAAGAATATAATCAAGACTAGCCCAGAGTGGAAAGGAACAAAGTGTCACAAAATAACTTCAAATGATACATTCATCACATGTACCTTCCACATATAATAAGGGATGTGGCCTTCTAAGTAACTAGCATGGTCCCTGTCTGAAACATTAACCTGATTTCACAGTGTAATAGAGTTAACAGTGAATTGAAGGTAATAACCGTTAGAAGTAAAACTTGAATTAACAGAATTATTTGAGTACCTCAAGTAGCACAGGACCATACACCTCCTTATTCAATGCAGATCGATGTTCTTGCAGCCATTGATAAGCTTCATATATCTTCTCAGTTCCAGAATGTTTTAGCGCATATAGAAGTTTGCTCTTTGTACTCTCCATATCCTTCAACCTACAAAAAAAGCAAGTGAAATACCCACATTTTTCCCGATTTAAATAGGGGGGAAAATAGCAATTTTTGACAGGGTTAAGTGCCTGATCATTATACCTGTCTACACAATGATGCAATGACATTTTAAGTTGAACCAAACTTCTTTCCTGCTCTGACTTTTGCTGCCTCAGGTTCCTCTCAGAATCTTCTATTTCTAGGATAGAAGCGCGTAACTTGATCTGACAAGAGACAACAAACAAAGTATCAAGAGAAAAGGGATAGACGATGAATAAGGCTTGCAAGTTAATAAAAGTCCAACGGTACTATGAGCTGTTGATGTTTTTTAATAAGATTGGCTATTTAATAAGATTTATGTGACTATGCCATATAAGGATGCCATATCATGAGTGTAATTATATTTCCTTCAACACTCACTCTGGTGTTTTTTTCAATACACTATTTATTCAAGCTCATTCTTTATAATAATTGATATCGTTAATGGTTGTTAAGTGTACCACATCTTTTTTGACGTATAAACTCTATAAAAAGAACAGAGAAATGCATATTGAATGAAATCCAACTACAATCCCGATAAAGTGTCTCCTTCAAATCACGTAGCAATGGATTGACATCTCTCCCCTACAAAGAGTTCTATATAAGAAAAATCTGCAAGATAAAGACTGTAAGATGACTTGAGAGATTGGAGGCTACACATTTATAACCTCCTTGGCAACACTAGTTCAGAATTAGAGAGAGAGAGAGAGAGAAACAGAGAGAGCGAGAGAGATTCCTCTAATCATCTTAATATTCATCTCAGAACCTGCAAATCGGAAAAGGTACTACTATTAAACATCATCACATGCAAGTCAAATAATCATTCCTGACGGCATAGTACATTTGGAGAAATGGCATTAGGACTGTCAGCTTTTATGGAGCTTTGCCGAGAACAATGTCATGAAAATCAATAAAAGATATTGCTCTTAAGGAATTTGGCCACCGACATTTCTGAATTTAGCTTTTGTATCTTACCTTGTTACCCAGGCTTCAGAATAACTCCTTCTCAAGTAGAATTTCACTCAACTCAAAAAAATGAAAAACAAAATTTAAGTAATAAGTTATGGCATACAATTTCAGCTGTCGGTGGCTCGTATGAAGTCAAATCTTTAAGTTCTGATTCAGCAGCAGCAAGTTCCTCTTTTGCTCTTAAGATTCTTTGCTGCCGGGATGCTTCTTGCTTCCTCAAATCCTGGATTTCCTTGAACTTTCCCTGTGCTTGCACCTCCTAAAAGCATGAAAATAAAGTCGGCAATAATTGAAAATTTTTAACTAAGAAAGTGACAATCACTACAAATTTTTTACAGAGTAAGGAATACAAATATAGCCACTATACCAATTGGGTTTCCTTCTCCATAATTTCCATGCGTCTCTTGGCATTGTCACTTATGAGACTGCCGACTTTTTTACATTTAGCTTCCAGTGCCACTTTATCCTTCTTTTGTTTCCTATAACCAGTTAATACATCAGCCAACAATTAAGGTTCCAAAACAGGAATGAAACCCAACAAAGCAGGAGTTCAGTTTAAACTTAAATGTCTGACCAAAGAAAAATTATAACTCTAACTGCCGACAAAGAGAAGACGTCAAGCTGCTATTCCTCCAACAATTTTATTATTTGGAGGGAGAGAACCTGAGGTTATTTTCCAGTCTAGAGTCTTATTTTTTTATGTAAAGAAAAGATGGTTACACGTTTTGAGTAGTTTGTTAGACTTTGTAGACTCTCTCTATATAACTTTCTAGAAGGGTGGTACCCCCTTGGTATCTTTCTTAAATTAAATTCTCTATTGCACTAAAAAGAGATAAAAAAAATTCTTTGGCCCATACTCTCACTTCGAAAATCAAAATTACTCATTGACCTAATAAATGGAGCAGCCACATGATGGAAGTCAATTTTCCACAGCTGAAAACAACTAAAAATCTCAGTGGAAAGACAAAATCCATACTGTTCAATAAAATCCCAAGTATCGTCATGCAAAATTTTGCAATCAACACGAGCCACGAAACTACAAAATGAGAATGAAAGTGACATGCATACATACACCAGTATCTTCTACTTGATTATATTATAATCAAACTTGCACTTGGTAAGATCAAGCACAATAACTAGAAAAATCAGTTTGATTCACATAACATTGGAATTGCTATAAAAAAAAATGCTTGAAAGCATACCACCACAAGACCCTACCATCATATAATGCATCCACAACAGCTAACCATAGTATATCTCATTCCAATTTCTTTAGCATACTAACATTACGAAATGTCATCAGCACTACAATTTGCATATTTTTGTGACCCATAGTTCTCCTACATTATAAAGATCTAGAATTTTTAAAGAAAATAGATCATGGGCTGTGAGAGCAACAAAGATCATCTCTTGCAGGCAAACACTTTGGAGCAAAGATCTCATTGATACACCAACTGCTAAAGATATCCAGAAATAACAAGGATGATGTTGCAGAAGCCCAGTGACATCTCAAAGTGCACAATCAACTACTACAATTGCTTAGTACATAAGCAAAGTGGCACCATGGTAATGCCTAACCTGGAAATATATACTAATAGTAGTACATAATGTAAGCTTAAGGGAAAATAATACAGGACAGCAATAAAACCATTGATACTTGATATGATTGGGAGGTGAAACACCAACAGGTGCGCAAAATGAGTAGCAAACACGAGAATGACTAATTAGATGTATTAAAATTCGAGAAAAGTGAAAAGACTGGATTAGAAATGAATCTTTTCAAGGAAAAGTCGGGTGTCAACGTACTAAGGATATGATAAGAGAAGCTCGTTTTAGATGGTTCGGTCCCATGAAATGAAGACCTCCCAATGCTCCACTGATGATATGATTATTGGATGGAGCTTGGAGGAGTAAGAAAGATAAAAAAGTACGTGGAATTCGACAATAAGGAGATGTATAGAGCACTTGGATCTTTCAGAAGACTATCCACAGAATTGAGTTAATTGGCGCAAAAGGATTCACATAACAGACTCCACCTAATGACATAATGCCTCTGTTGCTAGTTGCTACAGGTATACGCAACTTTCTACACACATGTAACAACCAAGGCTTGTCCAACCTAAGTAGGACTAGTTACTTGATCCTCTGTTTCATTGCACAACCTTCCAATACACACAAACACATATATCACAAGGTCGTGTAGACAGTGAATACATGTCCATTCTGCTTAAACAGGCATATATACAGATACAAAAAATAGTACAATAGAACATATCCTCCACATCTATTAGGCATTAGCACACTCACAGATCAAGTTACATACTCAATGGGCTCTTTTAAATCATTTAAAGTCTTTGCAGCTTCATTTAATTTGTTCTTTGCATCATTTTCCAGCTCTTTAGCCTTCATATATTCAGCTTTTTTCATGTCATACTTGAGCCATGGCAACTTCTTCTTCATCACCTTAGCCTGCAAATGATCAACAAAAGTATGTAAATAAAGCAAATGAGAACAATATCAACAAAAAATGAACACAAACCTTTTCTAGCAATGCTTCCCTTTGTCGTACACGCTTAACATCTTTCTCTTGTTCAGCATTAAGGGCTTTCAACTGATCCAGTGTTTCTCCATTTCTCTCAACAGACTAAAACAGAGTGGAAGAATTCAGGAAAGTATGGTTATTTCTGAAACTTCTCACATCATTGACAGGAGGAAGAAAGAGACAAAGTATAAAACGGACCCGCTCGATAATCTTCAAGTCATGACTCTTCTGAATAAGAGCGTCATGCTGGATAGGAAGCTGAGGATCACCAACAGCCTTCTCCGTCTCTTTCAGAAGTTGCACAGGAGTCAACTTGGCAAATTCACAGACCCTGTCTTGCGGCAGAAACTACACACCAACAGCCATGCACCAAAGAAAAAAGGATGGAGTAAACCATCCAAGAAAAGAGATGAGTTGATTATGAAAGTTGCAAGTGAGAGATTTAACAAATGAGAATCTGTTTCATAATTCGTTCTTGTGTTATATGTAAATAAGCTATATGCAAATGACGACAAAAAACATAAAAAGGAGGAAGTTCAAAGAACAAAGCACAAACCAACATTTCATATTACTCGTACAAACAATCAAATAATTTAGATGTAGAAGAACTGCATGCATTAAAATAGAGAACAATAAAATTATGATACCTCAATAAAAATAGACATAAATTTGCATTTTTAACAAAATCTGCTGTACAAGTTTTACAGGAGCATATAAGCCGCAGTTTTCCCGAAAATAGAACAGAGCCAGACAACGGTGATATCATAAAGGAAGGGCAGGTTGGCTGCGAGGATGTTTACACTAAAAGCACAGCAATACTCGTAATTCTAGCTTCAAAGAAATTATAATAATCATCAGAATTTATTTTCAAAAAAGGATTTTCCTCCATCATACAAAGAACGTGAAGAGATAGCCAGACGATCACTCACAATATCTAAAAGGAAAAGCAGGTTGGCTTCAAGGATGTTTACACAAAACGACAAGCAGGATAGGTAAATCTAGTTTAAATAAATTATACTAAGCATCGGACTCTCACATTGCTTGTCTATGGGGTTCTAATAGGCCTTATATTCATATGGCCTCCCTCCACAGATCAACTTAAGCTCGGAGGTTGAACTTTCTAACATGGTACATGAGCCAAGTTTGCCCCACATTTATTTGTGAGTGAGGCTCCCCGTTCGTCAACTTTACATGCAGTTTGCAGTCTGGTTTGCACGTGATAAGGAGTGTTTAAGCATCTCACATCGCTTGTCTATGAAGTTTCAATAAACCCTTTATTTCTATGGTCTCCCTCCACCTATCAGCTTAATCTTTTGAGTTGGACTTTCTTAACATTGTTCAATATAAGAATTTCATTATCATGCCAAAGAACAAGAAGAGTTACAAATATGATAGCCACATTATGATATCTTAAGACTAAAATCAGTTTGGCTTCAAGGACATTTATGTAGGATCAAGCTAGACTGCAAGTTTAGCTTAAACTAATTTAAAGAAAGCCTCAAAATTGCTTTTCAAGACAGCGAGTTTGATTAGTTGTGCCAACAGATGTGAAAAGACCGTTTGCTATGCAACAATATTACAAGGGCCAACCTGAAACTTCTCTTTCATCACCTATACTGTGGCACAACTGGCTTCAAAAAATGGGACCTTTGAAAGCTCAGGTTAAAACTAAGATGCTTAAGCAGTTTATTCTTAGATGTAAGACTACTATCTAGTTAGGAATGATTAGTTGTCTCCCTTCTTTTATATAATTCCCCAATTCATCTTGTAATTCATGATGCATACACCATGTTTACTTGGTTTCTTCTATCTCCATTCCACAAAACAATCTAATTACATAAAAAAAAAAAAAGGCAAAAGAATGTTAGTCCGAATATAGAGCACCCTTAATGCTGAAACCAAACTTACTTGAGTTAAATTGTTGACTTGAATGTTGAATCTTTGAGTAACAGCGAGTATCTCTTTCTTGGGCACCGCTTTGCCTGAAACATGCCATGTATCAGTAAGTAGAGTCTCTCACGCCCCTCCACCCAACCCAAAGAAAATGGAAACTCAACAGAAAATTTTGAAACATTGGTTAATGCATCCTGGGAGAGAAAGAGAATCTGCTTTCTAGAAACTCAATTGCAATCAAATTATAGAACTGTTAAATGCAAATTCTACTAAATTTGAAAAGAGAACTACATTTGAAGCAACAGTGCTAGAGAAAGTGCTGCGAACCAGCAACGGTATATATCTACTAAGCAAAATGGGTGACGACAGTCAGTCTCATAATGTCAATTTCTACGCCAATAAACCTAGAAAACATATGTTTCATAAGACAACTCCACCAGCATTATGCACATATCTGGAATTCTAGTTTCTGTCTACTTGATACAGGCCTCCAATCTCAACTAAACACAATCATCGGGAAACGAAGTGGTAAATGGTGAATGCGGTGATAAAAACCTAAATTCCACTTCGTGCCAAGCATTAAATGTCTTACCATTAAACAACCAGTCAGAATTGTTCTGAGTACTAATTTTACGAGTGATGATAATCTGTTCCTCCTCCGTGTCCCCTCTCAAGAAAATTTTAATGTATCCATTTTCCTCTCCGCGCTTCACATATGCTCCAACATTTGTTGCTCTTCCAAGCAGCTGCAAGTAACATAATTCTGAACAAATTATAGATGCACTTGTGCATGGTGCACCTGCACATGCGCTCACGTACACACACAGACACTCGCACGCATACACACACACACACACACACACACAATATGTAACAAGCTAACAAGTGATCAAGTTCCAAAGATGACTAACCGAAGGGTCGCCTCCAAGACCTAAAGCAATGGCACATACAATAGAACTCTTCCCAGAACCGTTTGGACCAATCACGAGGTTCAATCTCGAGCATGGTTTGCATTTCAAGTAATCAAAAGTCATAAAATTACGAAGTTCAATCTCAACAATATTCCCGGGCAAGTAATCATCTTCTCCCCTGAAAGAAAAGTTCAAAAAGACAAATTCAACTCTCTGCAATTGTAGAATGTGACATCATTTTGGAAAATGCCAGAAAGCGAATAAAAGGTATCTTTTGGTTTGTAAAAGAGGATGAAGATTAGTAGAAAGACTCCATTCCCATGACTAATTCCAATCATGCATCCGGTCAGCAGACAAAGCTTAGCTCTATCTAAGAAATTTGGCCTGGCCGTATCACAAGAACCTGACATCCCTCTAGAAATGCGTACGTCCCGCTTGGCCAATGTTAATTTTTCTTTGCACAAGCTTAAGCGCCGTGCTGGCTCACTAATCTCCCCTCTGGATGTGCATCCAGACTTTACCACCCATTTCTTTTCTTTACTTCAGGGCAAGTCACCCATTGAATCCACTAGCTTAATCTTCAAATAAAAATCACCTACTGGTCCACCCAATTAACCGATCAAATCACCTATTCTCGTCACTTTCAAACTCTCTGCTTTTCGGATTACGAATCGAGCCGGGGACATCACACCAAACATAATTCTGTCAGTGAGAAAACATCAGTCCGACTACTTAAGGTTTCAGGCGATATCAGCATCAGTTTCTTCGGTCGATCCCACCATCACCGGTTAAGAAAGAGAAAGGCTCCAGCTCTGGTTCTCGCGGCGGCAATTCTCGAATGACGGGACTCAGGAGGAAGATGGGACGAACAACGAACAAACGCAAAAAGGCTCCGCAGAGAGAGAGAGAGGAGCGAGGGAGAAGGGTGGTGCGGACCTGACGATCTTGGGGCGTTTCGCGGGAGGCTCGGCCATCGGTCGCCGAGAAGCTTAGAGCTCGAGAGGTCGGCAGGGCGTCGGTGAAACCCTAGGGCGGGGGGGATGGGGATGCGGATCAAGCCATGGCGAGGAGCGAGCCTGCTAGGGTTCTGCCGCGGAGAGACGGCGAAGCATCCGCAGGGGGGTATGGAGAAAGCAAGAATTGGCGCGAAAGGAGGACTTTAGAGGACTGACGTGACGTGGAGGTCCAACAAAAAGAAGAAAATTACAAAAGTCGTCCCCGTGCTATTGGAAGAATTCAGTTCTGGTCCACGGAATACCATTTTGTTGCACTCTAGTCCCAAATTCATATCCGGTCGTGGGGGCGCCTACGTGTATAATTTTTTTAAAAATTAAGACTTTTGGTCCACGTGCTTTTAGGAATGTTCAATTTTAATCCCGGTGCCGTTGTTTTCGTTACAAAACTAGTCCTCCTGTTATTTTGCGAGGGAAAATTATTTCCTTCCATCGTATTTATATCCGAGATCTTAATTGGAATGTCGAATTAAAGCCGAGTAGTAACCAGTAGTTCCTATATTTACAAGTTCGCCGATTTAATCAAAAGCCTTATTAAGATAGAATGCCATTGTAAGCAAGTCTTTATAATCAGCATGATGTGGAGTTGCCGATGATACTATAATCTGAATATTTCTAATAAAATCTCTAAGCAAGTACAAGGACTACATTCTTTAAAATGCGAAGACCAAAAGATATAACTTTTTTTTAGAAACCTGTATACGTTGACGCCACGTGTTGATTTGCCAGTACCGACTCGGTATATTCCATCCATATATAGACGGAAAGTTGAATTTTGTCCTTGAATTGTTGCCATAAGATAAAATGGGGAACCAAATATGTCAGAGATATGGAACAAGGACCCAAACTGAATTCACGTAATAGTTCCAGCACGAGTTTTATTATTTCCCCTAAAGAAAGTCTTTTGTTATTCGATGTTTCTATACTCTTTCAGTACAAAAAAGTCACTAATTATTTAATGAATTAATATATAAAGTGAAGTTATAGACTGTAAACAACCATTTGGAAAAAGCTTTCGTAATGTATTTAATTACACTTAATGCTATTCGATAGTTACTTACATTTACACAATAATTAGCGCATCTTATCGGTCTAATTCTAATTTTGTTTGCCTATTTTAATTCAAAGAAAAATATTCTATCGTGATAGGCATATGATGATATGTAATTAGCGAGTGGTATCTCCTCCACCTTTGAAGTCTCTCTTTGCAAACATAATGCATGCTTATCGGTGATCTTAAAAGTTAATTTTTTAAACACAAGATTAAATCCAATTGATAACATAAATTTCCTAGGAAGGGTATGTTTCCAAAGCCAAAATAGCCAGGCATACAATCAATTTTGTGATCCATTGGATGTCCTTTGCAAAATATAAGGAAGATTGAATATTCTAGCTGATCAATTATTTGACTGTGTCTGTAGCCATTATAGGTGCGGAAATAACTGTAGCAAGTAGATGAAATAGAGGAGAAACTGAAGAGAGGGGCGCTTCTGTCCAAGCACTGCCGGATAGTATGTCCTTCATAAACTAATAATAGGTGCTGGTTCAACATGTACTTCTTTCTCAGATGAATTAACACTAAGATTACATTCTCTCTGTCGTGGAACCAATGGAGCCACTGTCACTCTGATTTGTGTAGATTATGGAGGATATACAACGAAGCGGATGACAGGAAAATGCAGACAGAATAGCTTAGCAGATCCAAGCCAGTCGCTATTGTCACCATCTTGCTCCTCTCAAACATCTTCACCAAAAGGATCATGACTATAACATGTCCCACTTTCGTCTTCAGTTCGTCGAGTGAACTGATTTTCATCCACTTAGGGCGCTCCTTCAAGCCAAAAGAAAAAACATTAAAAATACCGTTTATCTAACCCCGAAAAAAGCTGGAGTTACAAATAGGAAAGCATAAGCCCAAATTAAGAAGTCCGTCATTAAGCAAGGCTATTTAAAACAAGGGAAGATTGTCCACAGCTGCGCTACCTGCTACAAGTTGATCTGTTGAAACCTCTTAGACTGACAAGTTTTTTCTGTGTTTAATGCAATCAGCAAGAGCATGTCAAGTGTCTAAATCTTAGCGACAGCAGCTCATGACTATGACACAACATTTTTTTAGTGGTGTATGATACAAGCAAATGCTGATATAGCAGAAGGATGCCCCAGCAGCACACGAGTTCGAAGCTTACCTTTAGAGCAAACATCCCGAACAAAGAAGAGCCCTTGAGAGCACGATCACCAGAAGGTGGTGCATCAGGAGATACATTAGTGATAAATAATCCATACAAGCCCATACCGAATATTAGCATGACAGTTCCAGCCAGATAAACATCTGTATCAGACATATATATTATTGGCATCAGCTTGAGATGGGAGAAAAAGAAAAATGGAAGAGGTGGGAAGAATACAGTTCAAGAAACAGAACGTGTGCTTTACTGGGATGACATAAACGTACAATGTTGGTATTTGAAACTTCATTTTTTAAGACATCGCAGCATGATTGCAGGAACCAGTTTTTTTCTTACTCTACTTGCTGGATGGGGATTGATGTACTTGGCCATGATGATTGGAACACAGTACTCAAGATAAATTGCTAATATCAAATTTAGTATCTTTTATCCCATCTGAGGATATATTTACTATGGAGTAGTGTAGCTAAACAGAATTAGACATACAAAGAGATGAAACACCGATACACATAAAACAACTCCTTTACTACGGACAATTACAGCTCTTCAGTTTAATGACCAAATCCGATAATGGACGATACTGAAATGTAAAATCCAAGCATGGACCTAAAGATTGAGGACCTAAAGAAGTTAGAGAATTATAAGAGGACCTAGATGAATGATTTCTGCCATTTCAATGGCTCACTCAAAGGAACGAAATGGAGCACTTAGAGTTTACAAAAGATTTGATACAAGATTGAGTAAAATGGAGTTAAAAGGATTTCACATAACCAAGCCCACCATGTGGAATAAGGCTTAGTTACAGTAGTTGTTGTAATGGCTCACTGAAAGGAAGCTAACCATCGTGCAGCCTCTCCTCTCATATAGATACGGTGAATGGGAGTCAACTACTTAATATCTCAGATACGAAGTTAATCAAGATCAACTATCCTTAAATTATAGATTACTTGTTGTGGATGATGAACGGGATTTCTGATGTCGAGAGGAACGCATGCAGTAAATCAATGGTATAAATGCCAAAAGTTCAATGAGCTCGCTTGTTCAAGATGATGCTTGTTAAAGGCAGGAGATCAACTTATCTATCAAGTCCTTACCAATGGCTTCAACCAGTTTAAGAACCATCTGTCCAGTGTGAATTCCTTTCACGCAGCTTGACCAGTACACTTTATATGCCTCAACAATGTAAACACTACCCTACACAGATCAGAAGCAGTTATATTCTGCACCGCACTGAGAAGAACAGTATCTTAATTCGAAAAGAAAAAAAGGGATTTTCTCATTAGACAAAACTCAACATGAGACTCGAAACACAAAACGGCTAGAAAAGGATCAAAGCCTGTCCTCCGGGTTCAGACAGCAAGAGATTGTGTTGAAAGGGGTTTGATAAGGCCTCTCTTTAATCAGCAAAACACGAGTTCGGAAGTGAATCAAATAAATCTAGGTCAGAAGAGGGTATGAAATGGATTTATTTAGAGATGCAGTGCTAACAGTTAAGCACCAAATTAATTTGTTTCAAATCCCCAGAAATAACAACAGGAGTTGTGTAGCATATAGCATCTTCAATTGTTATGTGTTACGTAAGGAAGCCTGATGAGCTGCCAGTAACTTGGTTAATCCTTGGAATACAGATAGCACGAGCAACTCAGCAATATCTAGAAATGCATCATTCCCTTCACCCCTTTTATTGGTTTGGCGGATAAACTTCTTCCATTAAGTATCTAGTTTGCAGCTCCAGTGATATTCATTTTAGCATAAGACGAAAACTATCGCTGAAAACGTGCATTAGGATTTGGTAATTCGTGATTTTAAGGTTCGAAACCTCTAGCTAACATGGGCATTAAAAGTATCAGGAGGGCTTACATTTAGGAAGCACAAAACCGAACCCGCCAATGAACCTCCAATAGCCAAAAGCGCCAAGAAGCGGAAGTCAAAGATCACCTGCCCAGCAAAGGAGGACTACTCTTTGAACATAGATGCACTAATAAAGGCAATCAACACGAAAGAATACACTGTTCATGAAATCAGAAATAAAGAGCCACATCCAATAAAGCATTACAATCAAGCACAGCTCATTACAAGTCCATAGCACAGCAATAGCTTTGGCAGTTGATAACACGTCCTTCAGTTCATCAGGACCCTCAAGTAATTAAGCACATATACTCAGTAAGTAAAACAGGTACTCAAACATTCAAAACCAACAAACCCAAATCACCGAAGCTCTTTCTAATTCAATGTAGCCGAGCAATAAACAAACTTCGTGCAACTGAGGAACGATAATTGATCAAAGAAAGAGCAAACAATCGAGCGAACAGACAAGCTAAAGAACTGGGTCGGTTCGACTCACCTTCTCAATGTTCGACTCGGCAGCCTGAACGAAGCGGACGAGGGGGCTGCTGTTGGGACTAGGGGGTGCGTACTTGAAGCTCTTGTCCGGTGCTCTGGCGGAAGACAAGACGGCTCCGATCGGGTTCGTGGCCGTGGTCGACGGCGAAGACAGCGGCGACGAATCGGGAGACGTCGATGGCGTGCTGGAGGCGACGGGACGGGGGAGGCAACGTCGTTTGCATGGTCGGCGATGAGCTTGCGGTCGCACGGGCAGAGACACGAGCGCTGCAGAGACGGAGGAGGAGGCGAAGAGAGCCATCGGACACCGGCACGAACCCAGAGACACACGATCGGGGAGGTAGAGAAAGATATTTTTTTTTTCAATTATTGGGGCTGGTAACCGTTGAGTAATCAACGGTGGAGATCGCAGCAGGAGGCGCGCTGCGCTTTCACCAGCTGCAGTACAACTGCAGATATTTTTACACGCGCCTATCGAGATCAGTTGTAGCCCGTTTTCTTATCCGGTCGTTGAAAAATTTGACTGCTCCCCGTATAAACTTACTAAGGTAGATGACAATATATCTATCGAGTTATTTAAGTTTATACAAAACTTACTAATCACTTCTAAATATTGATAAATGAAACGTTACTAACCAGTAACCACATTAATCTGAGATTATTTTTCTTCTTTAATAAATTTAATACTTATTACTCCCTTATGGTAAAAGTTATTAAGCATCTTAAAAGTTAACTCAATGAATTCTGAAAGTAGTAATCATATATTTTACTTTTCTTTGTTAAAAGTTACTAACCATTTTGAAAATCAATTCTAAACTTTTCAAATTTGTTTAATGTAATCCTGAACCTTTTAGTGAAAATGCAATCAATTCCTCTTGCCCAAGTCTTGCCTGAAATTACCGACTTGGCAGTCTAGCGCCATGGACAATGACTCTAAATTGCATTATTTTGCTAATTTTTTCAGTTAGTAACTTCTATTTGAGATCACCGAGACTGACATATCAACATTCATTACATTAAGATGTGAATTAACTTTAATCTCTTGCTAACTTTTTATATTGGCAACATTTGTTTATACTTCCAAACTACCAAATATTGTAAAAATCTATCAACATTTATTTTTGTGGCTTATCGAGGTATTGAAGTTACAGACTTTTATTAAAATTACCAACTTTCGTTTGATTGATGTACCAAGCATGATAAAAAGTTAATAAGGGCATGTTTAGTAAGTGGCCCAACAGTGCCTGATTCTATTCTTTTGTTTCCGGGAACAAAAAAAGGACAGAAATCCGTTTGATAAATTTTTTGTTTTCGGGCACAAATTTGTTCCCAAAATCAGTTTTGAAACATAATTAAGAATAAAAAAAAATTGATTCTTTATTCTGGGAACAATAATAAAAAATGGAAAAGAATTTTTTTTTTCTTCTTCTTTCTTGGCATGTGGCCAGTGGCCGGCGAGGGCTGGAACCTCACGGCCTAGGAGAGGACCGCCCTCGCCAAATCTGGCAAGGGCGACGACGAGGGTCCAGCCCTCACCTAGGCCGCAAGGGTCTAGCCCCTCGCCCTCGCTTGTGGCCGGCGAGGCCCGCGACGCCCTCACCGCCGCCAGCGACTTGGCCATGCCAAGGAAGGAGAAGAGGAAAAAAAGAAAAGAAAAAAAAAGAAAGAAATATTAAAAAAATTCAAAATATTATAAAAATATTATTAATAAAAAGAAATTTTGTGCAGTTACTAAAAGCATTTCTGTTCTTTTTCTATTTCAAGAATAGAAATTTTGGACAGTTACCAAACACCTTCAAATGCTTAGAAATTATTTCCGTGAATGAAATAAAAAAAATCATTTATGAGCAAAAATTATTTCTAGGAACAGAATGGTTATTAAACGCACCCTAAAAGCGTGAATGCTAACCATTCTGTTCCAGAAATCAATTTATGGCCAGAAATAGATTTTTCTATTTTTATTCAATTGACGAGTTTCTTTGTCAAAACACGCGTTTATAATGACACAAAATTTCTTCCTCCCCAGCGGCTGGCGGGCGGTGGCTAGAGGTGGCTGGCGATGGCGGGAGGTGGCCGATGTTGGGTGGTGGTGGACGACAATGGGCGGCGGTAGAGGACGGTGGCGGGAGGGCGGCGGCAAATGGTGGGAGGTGGCCGGTGTCGCGCGATGGCAGAGGACTATAGACGACAACCAGCGGCGGAGAATGGTGGCAGGAGTGGGCCGGTGTCCACTCCAGGAATAGAAATTTTGAGCAGTTACCAAACGCCTTCAAATGCTTAGAAATTGTTTCTGTGAATAAAATAAAAAAAATCATTTCTGAGAAAAAATTATTTTCGGGAACAGAATGGTTACTAAACGCACCCGAAGTGACTAAATAAGGCGTTGGTAAACCACAAAATTACTATTGGTAGATTAATGAAGTAGTTGGTAGTCTTATGTTGATACTTTTCTGTACCTATATCAAGTAGAAAGTAACTAAAATTAGTTGATATCTAATTGGACGAATGTTGGTACATTAGTCAAATGTTAGTAAGGGAATTAAAGTAATTGGTATCTGTTTACACCAAAATCGGCATGGAAGTCAAGTCGATTTAATGTCAAAATCCGACGGACAATGGAGCTCAGTCATCTGCCGAAGTACGTTTGGATAAAATTCGGGAATGTAGTAAGCGTGAATGGCATCATGTCCCGAATTCTGTGATTGGAGAGAATCGGTAATTTTACCGAAAACATGAAAAGTTTACATTTCGGGAAATGCTGAAGCTATCGAAAATCGACAAGATCACAACCCAACCACGTGAATCGTGACAACAGGAAGTTATGAGCAAAAAGCGGAGATAGTGAGCACGAGCAAATCGTGGGAGATTATTTATCCAAATTGGAAGTCATTCCAGCGGTTGAGATCAAGTTTTGGTGGACAATGAAATTGGAAAACGTGGGTAGATAAGGCAGTTATTGAAAGCGCCAAGATTCAAAATTCGAAAACAAAGAAGTAACCGACAAGCAGTTACAGGATAGAAGGAGATATAAATACTCAGAAGAAAGAAGAGGAAAGGAATCAACAACAATGCAAAAACACTCAAGCTTATATGCACTTTAGTTTCCTCTGCACTTTTACCTCATGCGTTTACAGCTTCCTGTAGCTTTAGTTAACCTTCAAGTCCTTTACAGATTTCATAGGAGTATTGTAACGTAGTTAGAAACTTTGTTGATCTCAGATCCATTTTCAATCCACTCAATTTCTACCCGCTTCCTTATAACCCCGCACTACACTCTGTTTTTCGCTACGATTTTCCTAGAAATCAAGCTACAGAACCTACTTTAATAAAAACCGAAAATCGAAGTTTCGGTGAAGGATATTCCTCATTGTAAAGCGAGCGAACAGTATCCTAATGTGATGGACGCTAGTATACCAGTCAAATCAAAGTTGATAATTTCGTATAAAAGGTAGTAATTCCGAGGCCTTGATAAGCTCTAGAAATAAACGTTTGCATATTATTAAAATAGTTGACAATTTATTATGTACAAATGAAGCTCAATACTCGTCAAAACTTGTTAGTAAGTTACTAATGTGTGACTGAATAAGCAAGTAGACACTTTTTGTTGCGAACGATATTTGACATATACCAATCATATCAGAGCTTTAGGGTGCGCATGGAATGCATTCCGGAATAAAAATTCTGTTCCGGAATGCATTCTAGAACAGAATGACGTTTGTTAAAAAAATTTCGGAATGCATTTCAGAGCGATTTTTGCATTCTGGAATAAAAATGCGTTTGTTAAAAATACTTATTCCAGAATGCATTCTTGATTCCAGAATGCATTTTTGATTCCGGAATGAGTTTTTGGCAAGAAAAAGAGAAGCTACTTTTTGTAGCTTCTTGATTTCGAAATGCATTCTCCCTATTTTCTCATAATTTTTTTTTTTAGAAAATGGATAAAAATTGAAAAATTCTAGAAAAATTCATAAAAATTTCCAGAAAATAAAAAAAAGTCAGATTTCGGGAAAATATGAAATTTGGTGAATTTTTTTTAAAAAATAAAAAAAAATCAAAAATTTGAAAACTTCACAGAATAGCTTAAAACACATGTGGCCACCCACTTTTAGTGAAATTTAAATATTTTGAGGTGCCCAAAAAAAAGAAAAATAATAAAAAAATAAAAATTTTCAAAACTTTACAAAATGGCTTAAAATACCTATGACCCCCACTTTGAGTGAAATTTAAATTTTTTGAGGTGCCCAAAAAAATAAAAATAATAAAAAAATTCAAAACTTCACAGAATGGCTTAGAATATCTGTAGCCACCCACTTTGAGTAAAATTTAAATTTTCTGATGTGCCAAAAAAAATAAAAAAATAAAAAATTTCAAAACTTCACAGAATGGCTTAGAATACCTGTGGCCACCCGCTTTGAGTGAAATTTAAATTTTTTGAGGTGCCCAAAAAAATAAAAAATAATAAAATAATTCAAAACTTCACAAAATGGCTTAGAATACCTGTGGCCACCCACTTTGAGTGAAATTTAAATTTTTTTAGGTGCCCAAAAAAAATTAAAAAAAATCAAAAATTTCAAAACTTTACAGAATGGCTTATAATACATGTGGCCACCCACTCTGAGTAAAATTTTAATTTTTTTAGGTGAAAAAAAAATCAACAAATCAAAACAGATTTCTGGAGCAGAATTAGTCATGTTTTACCAAACAGATTTCTCCTCCAGAAATCAATTTCTGGCAAGAATTTGATTTCTGGAGCAGAATGGTTACCATTCGCACCCTTACCAACCCCGTGCTAGGTTTACATATTTAAGCACAGGGAACAAACAAAGTTCCCGTCCGCGATACATTACATATACACCTTTATGGCTTCGGATGCAGTTCTATAGACAGACAAAGAAATATAGTAAAATGGCACAGCACATGTCGAGTGCATTATTTCTTGGCATGACCCTGAAAGTGCATGCTTGGCCTGATCAAGGGGTTCAAGTTTTCCAGAACAAGGATCAAAAGCCATTTACCTCCGGCCTCGTCGCCTATTTCTCCGCAGCTTCGCCCTCCTGTTTCCAACGGGCAACCACCTTTCGGCAATTCTATCTATAATATCAAAGTATGCCTCCGCCCAAGAATTCTTGATGTGCAAGACAACAGCCGGAACTAAGATACCGGCAGCAAATCCAAGGCCAACGCTCAAGTAAAACCACTTATCGATGAACTCATCATCATCGCCACCATCCTTGGTTGTCCCTTGTTTGTCAGGTTCATCAGCTGGACACGTGACATTAAGGGGAGCACCGCAAAGTCCTGGGTTTCCAAAGTATGAAGAAGGGCCGAATGTTGTCATCTGTCGTGTGTAAGGAATCTTGCCTGAGAAGTTATTATCAGATAAGTTCAGATAACTCAAAAACGACAGCGACGACATGCTTTGAGGGATTGCACCAGAAAACCTGTTGCTTGAAAGATCAAGCGATGCCAGTTGGCTCATGCCTGAAATGCTTTCAGGAATCTGACCACCAATGCTGTTCCTTGATAAGTTCAGAACGAGCAATCCAGCCAGTTTTGTCATCTCTTCTGGAAGTTCTCCATCTAAATTATTTCCGGAGATGTCTATGCTAGTGACAAGGGAAAGAGTCTTGGTGTACAGCTGGGGCTGGCTTTTCGTGGTCACTACGAAGTTCTCATCATAGTACATGCCTCTGTACTTCCCGTAAAATAGGTACTCGTTTCTAGCTTGCCCTTCCACCATTGCTTTAAGATATCCAAAGCTTGTAGGAATGTTACCTGTCAAGTTGTTTTCTGCAAGATCCAGCATTTGCACTGAACTTAAACTTGAGAGCTCGTGAGGAATTTCTCCAGAAAATGCATTGGACCTCAAACTTAAAATTCTCAACTTGATGAAACCCTCTGCCATCCATGCAGGTATGGTGCCATTCATTTGGTTGTTGCCAAGATCTAGTGTTTCTAAGCTCGACAGGTTCTTGAATGAAGATGGAAGGTCTCCTGAAAGCTTATTGTTGCTCAGGTGCAGTGACTGAAGCTGTTGTAATTGGCCCAAAGATGCAGGTATCAACCCCGATAGAGAATTATTTTGCAGGTCTAGTACCTTTAGGAACAAGCAGTTCCCTATGCTTGCAGGAATGCTTCCACTCAAATTGTTGTTTGCCAAGTCGATCACCTCAAGCAATTGCATTTCTCCTATAGATTCTGGGAGCCGACCTGTTATTTCGTTAGATGAAAGGGAGAGGAAGATCAAATTTGGCATGTATTTGCTTAAATTTTGCGGAATGCCACCTGCAAATTGGTTGTTAGAGAGGTCTAATAATTCAACCTCAGAAATGGGAAGAGGGAACGGTCCCTGAAAAAGGTTAGAGCTGAGATCAACATCTGCAAAAGGAGCTATTGGCAATGGATTAGGTAATTGGCCCTGCAACTGATTTAGAGACATGTTTAGGAGAGAGAGATTGGAAGAAATATCCCAAAACCAGCTTGGCACAGGCCCCGAAATGCTGGCATTTGAAAAACCAAGATACATGATCTCATTTTGATATCTAAGCCAGGCAGGGAAAGACGGACCAATCTGGCACGATCCCATGCCAAGATTCCGGGCTTGGAACGGGGGCATCCAATTGGCACTGACATTTAAAGTGAAAGAGTTGGACGAGAGATCTAAGATCTTCATTTTGCGTAGACTTGCAAAGTGTTCTTCGGATAGTATACCCGACAAATGATTGAAAGACACATCGAAACCGTCCAACTCAGAAAGCTGTCCCAGTTCAACGGGAAGAGTCCCGTTCAATTGGTTCCCACCAAGGCCCAGACTGGTGAGGTTCTTCAGAGTCCCAAGAGAAGAAGGAATCGGCCCTTCAAGAACGTTATAGTCGAGGTTAAGTTCCTCAAGGTTCTTAAGTTGGCCCAACCAACTTGGCAGATAACCACTTAGCCGATTGTTGCTCAATGTCAAGTACCTCAAATTAGGCAGGGAACTCTGGGAATCACAAGTTTCAGATCCCCTCTGGAAGATTTGCGGCAAGCTACCTGTCAAGTTATTGATGGATAAATCAAAATTAACTAAACTGCAAAGTGAACCAATGGAGCTCGGTATTCCTCCCCTGACCAGATTGTCAGAAAGGTCAAAATTAGTGAGAGTGGTCATTTTCCCAAGGGAAGTGGGAAGTCTCCCGTGTATTTTGTTAGCAGCCAAATCCACAACTTCTATCCTTTTCCATGATCCTTGGAAATACTGAGTGCAACTGGCTGAGAGATTTTTGTTTCCAGATAAAATTAGGATTTGCAAATGTGGTAGCTCGCCTAGTCCAAGAGGGATCCTTCCATATAGACCACTGTAACTCATGTCAACACTAACAAGGCTGCTTACATTCACGAGCCATTGAGGGAACTTTGAATCGAAGATGTTGAAACTGAGGTCCAGAACAGCCAGTGAAGTGAAGTTCACCAAACCAGGTGATGATATCAAACCAGATAGGCCACAATTGGACAGATGCAACCCAGACAACGACGGGAACCCGTTTAATACATTGATCCATTCGGAACTGACCATTGAAAGGTCCACTCCATCAAGTGCAAGATATTTCAGAGAACCAAGACCAGAGATCCACCCGAGATTATTAGCACTTAAGCCAGAAAAGTCAGAAGAAAGATCAAGATACTGCAAATTTGAAGAATTTCCTAGATTTGGAGGAATTGCACCACTAAACCCGGCATGTGACAGGTTCAGGTACCACAGGTTCTCCAAAGAACCGACAAATTCAGGAAGTGGAATGCCATCAAATTTATTTGAGCTCAAGTCCAAGTATCTCAAAGACTTGAGTCGCGCTAATGAAGGTCTAATTTCTCCACTCAGTTTCCAATAACCGTAGGCACCAGAGTTTGGTCCATATGAGCCGTGAAGATCAATGCTTATTACCCCTCCGGTCCTCTCATCGCAGACTATTCCTCGCCACCGGCAACAATTGCTACCTTGCCATGAGGATAGGTGATTATCAGGATCTTGAAGGCCATTTTTGAACTCAATTAGAGCTTCTCTGTCAGACTCTGAGCAATTCCCAGCAGGGATATTGCCATCACAAGGCGATAGCCATGCTAAAATGGAGATAGAGACCAGTATAATACGAAGGGATGAATCTCTCTTCATCTTGATCAGAAGATGTAAAACTGTAGGTTGCAGCACAAGGACTAATAACCTGGGACTAGTTTGTTTCAAGTATTCCTCAACAAGACAAGGGGGATCAGCGTCATGACATGTCCTAAGAAAGTGAAAGAGATGTGGATTGATTGATTCTTTGCGGGTAAAATTTTCAGGCATGGAGTTTAAAAAGGTTCAATGATTTGAAAAACTAACGTCATCTATTGTATTAAATTCATTGTTAGGTTTTGGAGTCAAAGAGACGGCATTCATGGATTCATTCACATGACCCGGTCATCCCATTCCTGCATCAATATCAGATCTTTTTATTATATTGTGCCATCTCATACGTTGATCTCGTTTCTCAAGCACTGCATCAAGTCAGCTTTTGAAATTGCTCTTCTTTTTTACTAACAACAACAAAAATGGGAAAATTTTCAAATAAGGACATGAAGTACCCTTATTTTTTCAAATAAAAGCCTAAAATTAACCTTCTTTCAAATAATAGCTTAAGGTATCCAAATCGTCTCAAATAAGAGCTTGAAGTAGCCAAATCGTCTCAAATAAGGACTTTTGACCGGCTGGCCAACATGTGACTATTCCAGTAGGGGTATTTTAGTTAAAAAAAATAAATATATTTTTTTAAATTTTTTTGATTTTTTTTACTTTCCTTTTCTTTTTTCATTTTTCCTCTTTCCTCGGCTGGCCATTGCCACGCCTCATTGATGGCTAGCGACCTCCGGCCTCAGGTGAGGGCGACCCTCGCCAGATCTAGCGAGGGCAGCCCTCACTCTCTCCAGCACAGGCGAGGGCGACACTTGCCTAATGCCGGTGAGGGCTTCCCTTGCCCGCACAAGCAAGGGCGACCCTCGCCTAAGTATGGCGACCTCCGCTAGCCATTGGTGATGGCCGGCGGAGGGAAGAGTAGAAAAGAAAAAGAAAAGGAAAAGAGAAGGAAAAGAAAAAAGAAAGAAAAAAATTCAAAAAACAAAAGGATAGAAATGCCCTTCGGCCGGTTAGGTCAAGACCTTCTTTGAGACTAATATGGCTACTAAAGGCCCTTATTTGAGACAACGATGGCACTTTAGACTCTTATTCAAAACAATGTTTATTTCAGACTCTTATTTTTAATTTTCCCAAAAAAATATCTTGATGATCACACTTCCTGTAAGAAAAAAAGTGCATCTTGAACCCAGTATCTTAACTGATGCCAAACATGAATACTTGTAGACTTGAATAGAATAGGGGGAATTACATTTATCTTTTTGTAGGTTTAAGTCGAGGAAAAGAAAATAACGGGATTTAGAGAATGGTGGGAGTCTGAAACTAATTTGCAATATTCTTGCGCATGGATATATAAATTGTCCACACGCCTAATACGAGCACTTAGTTGACTCCTGTCCATGCTCAACGGGTCAAGCAAGGAAAGATTCTCCCTTCCTCAAGTCCATCACATCCTTCATTGATACACGGAAGGATTTGGCCAAAAGGCCTTTATGAAGAGATGACTATAACTCATGTAAATGAAGTAAAAAATGAAGGATACGATGGACTTGAGGAAGGGAGAATGTTTCCTTGCTTGACCCGTTGAGCATGGACAGGAGTCAACTAAGTGCTCGTATTAGGCGTGTGGACAATTGGCTAAGAATAACATGTCTTCAAAAGAAAGGCTAAGAAATGAAGGAGATTTGATGAACCTTCTTTCTTTTTTGTTCTTCTTTTTAACCATGGAAAGGAATGAAGTCGAGGGTAAAAACCTAAAATGGTTGGCACTTCAGTTGCTTCAAACCTTCTTTGGTCCAATTTCAATAAGCATGGAAGGTTACGATCCAAAAAGCAGGTTGGGTATGATCCAACATACATGGTTTGGTACTAAAATCAGGTTGCCACAACTTATGATAGCTAAAGAAAATTTACGATCCAAGAAAAGACAAGCCACGGCATTTTCAGAAAATTTTCTGCATTCATGAAAGGTCGTGAACCAAAGGTGGTATACGAAAATAAAAGCTATTTTGCGAGTGCAAAAGGTGATTTATGAACTTTAGTATCAATTATGATACAATTGGCATTTAACTGCGAAAATGAAAAGGTGAACTTACGAAACGTGAAGGCATCTTACAAACTCAAAGGTAAGTTACGAACTTTATCTATCATTTACCATACAATAAGTAACATTACTGCAGAAATGAAAAGATCGGAAGGGTAATTTACGAGACCAAGCCTTGAATCAGTCAAAGAGAAAGAAAGAATCAGAGGATTTTTACATTTTTATATTGTAGTCGGATTTTGTACTTTATCTGTTGAAATTAATATAATTTGACATACACTATATATGATCGAAATCATAGATTAGAATGTTATTTCTTATTTGTGTACAGACACGTGAAGATGTGTTCGCGAACATATATCCACGCAAAACACGTGGTAGTTTTTTGCCATGCCATTTAGATATAAACTTCAACTTATTGATTTGTCATTTACCAACTTCGGTCTTAGGACTTTAAATTCGATTAATTTAGAAAAAAAATCTTGAAATACATTTTTATAGATTAATTTTATTTTAAAATTAAACCATGATAGTAAAATCAATTTAAAATATTTTGTTTCTTTTAATTTGAAAATCGAAAAATCAGGCACAGATGAAATATCTTGAAACAAATTTTCGACCGACATATCTATTATATATAGTCAAAGCTAGAGCTTAGAGAATATTTCTTCTAGTATTTTCCATGTGGCACTTCACTTTGCAAGACACATGGCATAATTTGCAAGATGGACCATACCAATAAGCTTTTAGTTTATTTTTATTTTTATTTATTTTTTTTTTTTTGTAACCGAGGATTCGCCACCGTTCCCCGGGGACGAGCCCGCACAGGTAATTGGAGCGCCTATACATCGGGGGAGACTAGCCCAGCAACCCACCGCCATGGCCCCTACTTAAATTACGAAATCGAGCGAGGATTCGAACCCAGAACCTCTTTGAGGGAAGGAAAACGCCCACCAACTCGGCCATGCGCAGGTGGGTAGCTTTTAGTTTATTCATCTCTCATCTGTAAACTTCTTTCCTTATTAATTTTAAAAAATTCAAGAAATGGATAAATAGTTAAAGACAGAGTAAATCTAGATTTGATCTCTTACTAAGTTTAAACTTGAAAATTTTGCTAAATTAGAGAAAGCATTTATATACTTCTTGACATGTAACATATTGTTAATTAGTTTCTTATATATATATATATTCTTCAATATATTATATAATTTGAATTTAAATGATTTAATTTTTAATCAAGATAACAATAAGATATATTCAATAAAAAGTTCTAAAACTAAAAATAAAGAAAACGCTCCACAAAGAATAAAAAAAAAAAAGTAGAACAAATAACGACACATGTCCTTAATGGAGAAACTATTGTTGATTCAAACTATAACTTTTATTCCATTCAAATAAATCAATTTAGTGCATAAATAATGACAGTAAATAAAGAAATCCACTTAATTTAATATTCCAAAAGTATGGATTAGGACATCACGAGCTTTAATTTTCATAATACATTTTGTCTTTGTTGCTGTGACTTACTTACAACATAAAGCATTTGCATTTTATTAGTTATATTTAGGTTTCTGAATGAATTTTTTTCAAAAATAGCTTCCATTATTGTACTCTAAAAATTACCTGTTCAATTATGTTTTACATGCTTAGGAAACATAAAAGAGTCTTTCATGCCCGAATCTCAGGCATCCTCAAATTATGCTATTCTTCTGGAAAGATACCTGTAAAGACATGCTCGCGCAAAGCACGGGGTTAAGTAATGTAGTTAATTTTAAACTAAACAAAAAACGGACATCTTATGAATTTTTTTATAACAAAAAGTTTATGTTTTATTTTAATTATATTTATTTGATCTAGAGGGCTTAATTAGTGGATCAAGAATTAAGTAAAATGAGACAAGGAAACTTTAATAAATTAAGCAGGGATAACGTGGAAGCTTTTAGTATAGGGTTAATACCACGAAAAACTTCAGATTGGTACACCCGTGACAAATTTATCCAAAACTAATTTTTTAATCACAAAAACTCCAAAATAGTACACATATGACAAATTTACCATTTGTTAGTTTCCGTTAAATTGGATTAATATCATGAAAAATCCCAAACTGGTACATCTGTCAACTGCCACGTGTCATTCAACTCAACAATTTGATTGTAAAATTTAACGAAAACCAACGAAGGATAAATTCATCCCATATGTACCAGTTTAGGGTTTTTGGTGGTAAAAATATAAGTTTGCGGTCAATTTATCACATATGTACCGGTTTGGAGTTTTTCGTGGTATTAACCATTGTATATCTAGTAATTTAGCTTTGCCTGTACAACAACACAAAGATATAAAACGATAATTTCCTTTTTACTACCTAATTTTCTCTCATGATGATAGTAAATTCCCTAACGTTTTCGTAAGTTCTGTGCTCTTGGGATCGTAACTTTCTTTCGTTGTTTATAATTTTTCTCAACACCGATAATAATTTTCCTTATTTTCTCGTGAGTTCTGATGTCATATTGTGCGTTGTATTACACGTAACTTTCCTATGAAGTTCATAAGTTCCGTTTGTGAACTGCCTCAGCGATCGTAAGTTCCCTTTGTTCATTGTAAAGTTCTTCCATTGGTTACTAACTTACTAAAGGCTTAATTACGATCGCTGACATATAAGAAGTAATCCATTGTTACTAACTTACTAAAGGCTAAATTACTATTATACTTTCATAAAACTGTCGGTAATTTATTTTTTATTTTTTTTATTTTTTTGGTAACCCAGGGAACCCCCGCACGGCCGACAGCCGGGGAGTAAACCCTGGGGGCGACACGTGCTAGCCACCACACACGTGCCACCGGTTAAGTCACCCTGCGGCGCTCGGGATTCGAACACTCAACCTTTTGCGAGAGGAAGAGTGCGCGCTCCAGCAGCGCCACCCAGGCGGGTGGTACTGTCGGTAATTTATTAACATGTTACAGGTTCAATAAGTGGCCAGTCAGAGGTGAGTTACTAATAGGTTTGAAATTTAACAAAGCTTTACATGAATTTCCGGCACGGAATAATGTTCCGCATTTTCATGCACGGAACCCTAAAAATCTGCTTGTTGTGTTCTTATTCATGTAGCCCTTCTTGGGCTTTGTGGTTTGAGGGCCTTAACAGAGGAGGCCAGATGTAGAACCGCTTGAAAATGCGCCTATAGTTCCAACAACTAATGTCCAGAACCAGACATTATAAATTACCTTGGACGGCTTTCTTCATCAAAAGATGCTCCAAGAGCAAAAGATGCTCCAGGTGTGGCCAAGACTAGTCATCTAGAAACGACGGAAGCAATGAGTTTGTTACCTTCTCTGGTGCATCTACATAACAATCCAACTGCCAAGAAAGTCTGCTTTAAGTGCACCATTCTGTGAAGCTTTCCTAGAGAGGTCACAGACCAGTGCCATAGATCAGAGAGAGAGAGAGAGAGAGAGAGAGAGATGAAGGTGGTGTGTGTGACAGGAGCATCCGGTTATATAGCATCATGGTTGGTGAAACTCCTGCTCCAAAGTGGCTACACTGTCAAAGCGACTGTTCGTGACCCAAGTCAGTTCAAGACCCTTGATTACATTCGCACATGACATCGTTTGTGGCTTCATCATTCCAAATCATTACAACTTCTTGTTCTAATATTACATGTACCAGGTGATGCAAAGAAGACTGGGCATCTGCTTGCTCTAGATGGAGCCAAGGAGAGACTTCATCTTTACAAGGCAGACTTACTGGAAGAAGGATCTTTTGAATCTGTTGTTGATGGCTGTGATGGTGTCTTCCACACTGCATCACCTGTGCTTCTCACCCCAAAAGACCCCAAGGTTCTTTTGCTCTCTCAAAGGCTTGTGTCATGGTCTCTCAAATGTTCTTTTTTCCTTTGTTTCTTTGGAAACACAGCTTACAAATTTTGTTGCCAAAGCAGTGGTTTTGTATATTGTATATTGTTGTGGCCATTGCAATTAAATGCAGGAGTTGTGACAGTCTAGGTATAGAGGACAAAGTAGGAGCCAATTTCAAACTGTTAGCATGAAATCAAGGGCAAAAAAGAACAGAGAAGCTTTCTGCCAGGGCAACACATCTAAGTCTTTAGCACAATGCATTTATCCATATCGAGGTTTCTCCATCTCTGTATATGCTCGACTTCAATAAGTTCAGTAGTTCATACTTGTCTTTCCATGTCTCAGATGGAGCTGATAGATCCTGCAGTGCAGGGAACAATTAATGTTCTTTCTTCTTGTGCCAAAGTCCCAACAATCAAGAGAGTAGTGATAACATCTTCTATAGTTTCAGTTGCATTCAATGGAAAGTCTTTGACTTCCGATGTGACAGTAGATGAGACTTGGTTCTCTGATCCAGTCTTCTGTGAGAAATCAAAGGTAATTATACATGATATTTCTAAATTCAACTAAGTCATCAGAACATGCTGTTTTTCACCTTTCTTGTATCATCAAATAATTCTTAGAAAATGTCAGAAATGCAGAACATTTTCATTTTTGTTTATAGTTGGATGAACTGCATAAAAAATTTTTACTCAGATATAAACCTTGGATCTGTTACAAGTTCTTCCTAGTAACTTTAAACCATCACAGAGGAGCTAGCATGCATCAACTACTCAAATTTGTTTCATTGTGCACTTCTTGCTTTTCTGTTTCAGCTTTGGTATCCAGTTTCGAAAACCTTAGCAGAAGAGGTAGCGTGGAAATTTGCAAGAGAGAAGGGGATCGATTTGGTCACGATGCATCCTGGGTTTGTCATTGGTCCCCTACTACAGTCTTCGCTTAATCTCAGCGCAGAAATGTTTCTCAACCTCATCAATGGTAGTCTCAAGTAACTGACAAATTTATTACATTGTTTATTCTGATGAGATTAGGATTCTTACAAGTAAAGTTGTTCCCATTAAATGGTACTTTTTACACGATTTGTCCCCAATAATTTGTCCACAACTTAACAAGCAAATGTCAAGAGGAAATATATGTTGATTCATTTTATGATGTGTGATGGAACTTATTAAACTGATACAAACGGCAATAGATGTGATGGAACTTGATTCGATGAAATACACAGATTTATTGGAACCATCTTTATGACACTAGGAGACTTAGAAGTGAAGTTGTTCCCATCTGATGCTGAGATATTTGCTGCAGGAACTCAAACTTTTCCTGACACAAGCTACAGATTTGTTGATGTAAGAGACGTTGCACATGCACACATTCAAGCTTTCGAATCTCCTTCCGCTAACGGCAGATATTGTCTTGTTCACAAAGTCGTGCATTCTCACGATGCTTTGAAGATCTTGCGAGAGCTATATCCTGCTCTACACCTTCCTGATAAGTAAGATTCGCACATTAGATGTCCGGTTATGATATTCTTATAGTGTACTAAACTTGTCTGCTAAAAAATTCCTGGCCATCTTCCTCATCATTGATCCCTATCCCTCTGTTTTGAATGATGTCAAAAAATCTAATTTCAGCACTCTCAAAATTTTGTAGCATCAAGTATAAAAATTTAAGGAGTAATGTCAGGAAATCTTTGCGCAGAATACCAAATGATAGTCTCAAAACATTTCATGTTTTCTGTATTTTGTGCAAAAGACTATAACAAGACGACTCACATTTGGCTTTGCTAAAAGCAGAAGTGAAGATGAAGAGCCTTCCGTGCCAACCTATAAAATATCAAATGAGAAAGCCAGAAGTCTGGGCGTCAGTTTCACTCCCTTGGAGGTGAGTTTTCAGGACACTGTGGAGAGCTTGAAAGAGAAGGGTTTCTTCAAGGACTGATGCTACAACGGGCGACTAAAAGAATAAAAACTATGCCAAAGTCGATTAGATGGGCATTTTCTGCCGCAACACACTTACATCAGAGTTTCCTTCGGGGCGATCTGAAATTTTCAAATTTCTCCAGAATTTCTACAATGCCACCTGAAGCTTGCGGATGCAGCTATTGTCATTGTCAGACGAATGTTTGACTGTTATCTGTATTGAGTAGCTTGAAATCCAGCGGCAATCCAAGGAGTTCACATGTGCATGGTAGTGAAACTCAAGCGTCCTGTGTCAAAGGGATAAAAGAGAAAATGGCAATAAAGACAATGGGTCTAATAACCAAAAGTCTACGTGTAGTAAAGGTACAACCGATGCAGTCAATTCCAGGAAACAGGAAGATGTTCTGGCCTGCTATCCGAGGGCAAAATGCCAATCCAATTGAGCAACCGGCGCCACAGCATACACCTTTCCTCCCTCGTTCAAGAAAACAGCGAGCAGGGAGATCTTCTCAAGCCTCTTCGCAGGCTCGTAGCCTCTCAATGACAACATTATCCCCAGCCGAATAAAATGGCTATGGTGCGGTGGTCGTAAACAAGGTAAGTTTCATACGCACATCCTAAAGTCAAAGAAAAACTGAAGCATGTTTCCCTGGATCAAAGGAAGAGATGCTGAACTTCTTAAATTTCCATCACCTCTCTCGGTGAGGAAATTGCTAAGGCACAAGTGCTCAACTTCCACGAGCTATCCCATTTCACCGCATGTCTTTCCCAAACCCTACAGTAGATTACCACTTATTTATAGATTTTCAAGTTGGCGGAACTATTTGTAAATCATCGATAACATAATATTTCGACCATCCACAAGCCTGATAGAAGATTACCATATAACTTTAAATTTTACAAGAGGGACGTAACTATTTGTAAATTACCAATGAAATAGAATATTACCAACCAAAAATCCAATAGCAGATTTACCGCTTGGAAAAGCAATCAGCGTGGTGTGGTTGGATTCACAACAAAAGCAATATACTTAGTTCGGGTTACATGAGACAACCAGGGAAAGAGGAAGAGAAACAAACTAACGAGATGTTCCTATATTAATATTCCAAGCCAAATGACACATTTGAGATATGGAGAAATTTCACACATCCAAAAAGATTCGGATACTTGAAAAACATAAATCATAGATCGGCTCCTATAGCCGCATGGCACGCAAAGTTACTCGCCATAGATGAAGTGTGCATGATTCATGGTTTTTTTTTTTGCCTGTACACTCCGCAGGGATCCCACTATTTTTTTCTCGGCTACTTTTAAATCATATCTCGAATTTGAATCCGTGTACAAATCGTGACCCAACACACAAATCACGTAATAAATCGATGGATTGTTTTCTGTTGGAGCGTGTAGTGTACATCTGAAGAGCAGTATATTCAAGTTTGACCTGTTTGACTGAATATCATTAGACTCCTCTGAAGAGCGTCTAGTGAAGTCTCTTTGTTAGCCGCACGATAAAGGTGTTCATATCCATATATATTGGTTGTTGCTGTTCAGAGCAGTACTCGTGGGTTCTATTTAGTTACTCCTTTCAAGCCGCGAAAGAGGGATTCTTAGGGTGCGCATGACAACCATTCTGTGCCCGGGAACTATTTCTGAATAGAAATGATTTTTTTTTATTCTGTGCCCGGAAACAATTTCTGTGCATTTGAAAGCATTTGGTAAACTGTCCAAAATTTCTATTCCTAGAATAGAAAAGAACAAAAATGCGTTTGGTAAGTACAAACAAATTTCTTTTTATTAATAATATTTTGAATTGTTTATTTTTTTTTTCTTTCTACCCAGGCCATGGCCGGTCGCCGGCGACCGGCGGCCGGCCACAGCCCAGGGCCGGCGAGGGCGTAACGGCCCTCGCCGGTCGCCGCGGAGGCGAGGGTCCCCCTTGCCGGCGAGGGCGAGGAGGCTCGCCGTCGGTCATGGCGAGGTCGGCCTCGCCCGGATCGGGCGAGGCGGCTCGCCGTCCCGGTCGGGCGAGGCCGAGCCTCGCCGTCGCGACCCACGGCGAGGTCGGCTTCGCCGTGGGTCGCGACGGCGAGGCTCGGCCTCGCCGGATCTGGGCGAGGCCGTCGTGACCCATGGCGAGGTCGGCTTCGCCGTGGGTCGCGACGGCGAGGCTCGGCCTCGCCAGATCCGGGCAAGGCCGACCTCGCCATGACCGACGGCGAGCCGCCTCGCCGGCGCGGCGAGGGTCCAACCCTCGCCCTCACCGGCAGGGGGACCCTCGCCTCCGCCGGCGGCCGGCGAGGGCCGTGACGCCCTCGCCGGCCCTGGGGCGTGGCTGGTCGCCGCGACCGGCCACAACCCAAGAAGAGCAACATAAAAAGAAGAAAAAAAACCGATTCTAAAAATTGTGCCGAGACGGCGACCGGCCACAACCCAAGAAGAGCAACATAAAAAGAAGAAAAGAAAAAGAAAAAAAAATTGATTCTCAAAATTGTGCCGAGAAACAAGAAGCAACTTTTTTTTACTTCTTGTTTCTCTTCCAAAACTGTTTCTCGGCACAAATATTTGCAAAAATGTGCCCGGGAACAAAAAGTTTACCAAACGCATTTCTGTTCCCAAACTATTTCTGGGAACAAAAGAACAGAAATTTTCACTGTTTGGCACGTTACCAAACGGGCCCTTATTTGTCGCCCACGAACAACATCAAAGAGTATCTTACTTCCAATTGAAATCGTGTTCAAAATGTGAGGTAATTGTCAATGATTTGTTTTATCGAGCAATTACATGAGGCTAAACATAGTGGTTTTGGGTGTAAATTTGTTAGAAATAATAGAATTGATTTTGGTATAGTTCTCAAGAGCCTGTATTGTAGAACATGGGAAATGCTTCAGTGTTGAAGTCGGTAATATTTCCACGTTGGAGTAGAGGTAGTAAAGTTTTGACAGGAAAATGTCCAGCTTGCATATTGAAGACAAGAAGTGTTCCAATTGGAACTTGCTTCTTAAACCGACTTCATTGAATGACCTGACTCAAAGTTGGACTCCTCTTAGTGTGTAGACTACAGTGAAGCAAACACCAAGTCTTGGTTTGATTCTTCTTTGGCAGTAATTGTGGGGGTAGCCGTTATATATGTGTACGCTAAGTAGAGTTTCATGAAGAGAGAGAAAAGATAAGCTTGTAGAGTTAAGCTTAGAGAGAAAAGGCTTGTATTGTGAAGCTTGTATAGAAAGGTGTGTTCTCCGTGTAAGCCTACGCAAAGGGCATTTTGAATAGAGTACTCTCTCCTTTGGGTATTTGTGTGCTCCTCTTACCAAAACCTTCAGAATTTTTGTATCCTTTTGGTTCCAACAAAATTAGGATTGGTAAACACTCGAGCATGTTGGTGTTATAGCTCTTCAATTTTTCTATTGATTAGTGTATTATATGATGCTGGCTCTCTCTCCATGAACTAGGTACCAACACTTAAGCCAAATCACGTAAATCTCTTGTTTTTATTTATTCTCTGGTGATTTCACGTTGAACCGCATTACTATTACAATGCTTTGTATGGAATTTTAAGTTTTCTCCTAGTTTTTGCTGGAGTAGCGAGGGGCTTCCTAGTTACTTTAAATTTTTGCTAGGCCATAAAGAAACGTTGTAATCCGAATGAACTGAATTTCTTATAATCTGCAGAAGACGTTTCTTTCATCTTAGCCCTCTTCTCATAGCTCACTTTTTCTTTATAAACAATCGTACCGCTCATCTTTTCCGTTGTTCTAGAGATAAAAGCCACTCCATGAAAGAGACTTGCCTTGACGATCTATATCTAATTAGTAAACTATCCCTTATGGTCAAGAAGACTAGGTGGTCATTGTACCATTCAACTTTTTCTGGAAACAAATTTAAACAACGAGTGAAAGTCCATGCCTCAAGCCGGTCAAATAAATGATCTTGACAAAGTGCAGAGGTTGAATATCTCCTGAACGTAATAAAAGAGAATTCCCACTTATAAATGTATTGCACTCAGTAACCCTCTCATCCCCAGTTCCAAGGAGGAGAGGAGCAGAGATGAGTGCAGCAGAGAAGGTGGTGTGTGTAACCGGAGCGGCCGGTTACATTGCCTCCTGGCTTGTCAAGTTTTTGCTTCAGCGTGGATACACGGTCAAAGCAACTGTACGCAATCCCAGTAAGTTTTTATCTTTGTTCGCACTCCATTGTTCACAAATTGGATTTTTAATCTTTGGTTTGTCCATTTTAGTAGTAGAATGGTTTACTCTTTCTTAGTTGAAGCTTGAAACATTCTAGATAATACGGAAGTTCTACTAAAATCTGTTACTCAGTTATGATGAAAACTATTCTCTTATAATATATCTTACCTTTGCAATTAACTCATCTATACATGTGTAATTGTTTGTAAGTGTGTGTGCATGCCTGTATATATACCTTATGCTTCAGGGTACATACGATACAATAGCATCCAGAGTCACTAGCTAAAGACATGAAGCTCTTGTAATATCTGATTCCATTTGCTTAACTATTCAAGTTTGGTTTAATACACAATCATATGCTACCTCTATAGCAAGATCCAATGCGTGGCGTACATTATAAATTTATATTTGTGGTCTTCTTATCTATTGACAACATTTCATGTTATGTGACTGAAAGCTCCCAGAGTTTTAATCTATTAAATCAAGTTCTCCTTTCTTGAACGCATAAACAGATGATCCAAAGAAGACACAGCACCTTCTGGAACTTGAAGGGGCTAAGGAGAGACTCTATATATTCAAAGGAGAATTGCAGGAAGAAGGGTCTTTTGACTCAATTGTTGACGGGTGTGAAGCTGTTTTTCATACAGCATCACCGGTTTTTTTCTCAGCTTCCAAGCCTGAGGTATCGGTATATTGCAGTTGTACGTCATGATTTTCTGTATTTGTTAAATGTGAAGTGTCACATTTTTCAAATTCCAGTTCTTTTTCCCTGGTCTTCTGGTGCAGTTCATCAGACGGCACATGATCTAACATTTCTTGGATGATAAGACAAAACCGTTCTAATCAGATTCCTTTCCTTACACATTGCAGGCTGACATAGTCGATCCTGCAGTTAAAGGTACCCTAAATGTTCTCAGATCATGTGCAAAGGTCCCTTCTATCAAGAGAGTGGTTTTGACGTCCTCCATGGCTGCGGTTGTCTGCAATGGGAAGCCTCTGACCTCTGATGTGGTAGTTGATGAGACATGGTTCTCAGATCCGGCATTCTGTAAGGAATCAAAGGTGTGTAAGTAAGCTGGCTTATGACAGTCGGATCTCTTTTGCTTGGTCTGTGATGCCCCACCAACTGGATGAATTTTTCCAATGAAAAATTTTCAATAGATTTGATTTTGACTGGTATTGGAGCATAATTCATGTTAATTTAATCGAATACTGAGGCTGAACATGTTCAGTCCTGGCTTAATATTAGTGGCCCAGCAGTCAAGACGCATCGTCTTCCTTGCCGTAATGGTTTTTCATCGACCTATCTGATTAATTCCTCAACCTTCAAGCATGTCCGTTTGTTTGCCCATATTTGGCCATTGTAGATACTAGTTGAGTGCCTCGCCTCACAGAATACCTCTATATGACCATTAGATTTATGGGATGGACCCCTTTTGAAGAATTACTTGTCTAGTCCTTCTTATCCATTGACTTCGAAATGTCAAACAAGGCAGAGCAAATTCAGAGTCATGTTGATGTCAATCACATCCATCAGCGGTGCGAGCTCTCTCATCGCCTAACTTTGGTTTAATTATTTTCAGCTTTGGTATGTGCTATCTAAAACCTTAGCGGAGAAGGCAGCTTGGGATTTTGCAAGAGAGAATAGGATGGACCTGGTCGTGATAAACCCTGGACATGTGATTGGCCCTCTCTTGCAGCCTACCGTCAATCTCTCTGTGGAGATGATACTGAACCTCGTCAATGGTATTACTTAAAATTTAATGCTTGACATGTCTACCATGTTGTTTTCCATGAATGGAAATATCTTTCAACACATACCATTAGCCTTGTGTCAGCATTGTGGTTCTCATTTGTTGCCTGATATTGACGGTTCATTTGTATGCAAATGATTGAGGACTTTTCACCAAATTTTCTCTGTGAGATAGAGACCCAACTGCACATGGAAACTCATTTTCCTACCAAAGTGCACTTTGCTGTTGTGTTGTGACTACCAAAGTGCACTTTGACTACAATTTGAGGCTTATACAATGCAGGAGCTCGAACATTTCCCAACATCTCTTACAAATTTGTTGATGTCAGAGATGTGGCACATGCACATATTCTAGCTCTTGAAAATCCTTCAGCTTGCAGCAGATATTGTATGGTTGGAGAAGCTATTCATTGTCATGGCGTTTTGAAGATCCTGCACAACTTTTATCCTACACTGCACATCCCTGAAAAGTAAGCCCTCATATTTCTTCAATGTCTAAAGAGAGAGGTACATTTTATGAGCATCCCTAGAAGAAGTCCTATCTACTGCACATCAACATTATTAATGGTGCATGATTCATTGTTAACGCAGATGTGAAAATGACGAACCATTCGAGTTGGCTCCTCGGGTGTCAAGGCAACAGATTGAAGGTCTGGGTGTGAAGTTCATTCCTTTGGAGGTCAGCCTAAGAGACACTGTGGAAAGCCTCAAGGAGAAAGGCTTCCTCTGTGTCTGAGCTTCCTGACAAGCGACAAGGAAAACCCTATACTTCACCAGCATATATACAGTTTCCATGAACTTATAGTCATAATAAGCTTCCAGTAAAATTTAATGCTTCCCTCTTATTAGACTCCATCGAAGCATGCATGATGTCTTATAGTCACTTGCTCAGTGTAAGTTTGCAGACTCTAAACTTGAAAGTTGATGATGAACGTTGTTTGTTGAAGCAATTTTCTGCTTTTGCCAGTGATTTCTATTTCTAGCTTCATGTCCGACTACTTCTAACAACCTGACGTTTTGTATGTGAGTTGAGGTGAAGCTATGCCCTGTGTTTGTTCTGGGACAGAAAAGGCAACCTCTAACATGGATGATGGGGAATCCTAAGAACCATTCATGGTTCGACAAAAAGCCAAAAGAATCACTGGGAAGGTGAGATGTCGATCATTCCCATGTTCTGTTTGAAAGGCTTTTCATTAATCTACTCCTACTACGGGTCAAATGATGAATGACTAATAATAGGGCCACTAATCTCCACACTAATTTCCTGTTGGTGCTCCGCCATAATCCATCACAGTAAAGCTGCACTTTAGTTTCTTGCGTGGTGCACGATGGTCAAATTTAATTTTTAAAGGCACTGACATGTGATTGGCCCTCTTGGGATAGTCCATATATTGATACTTTCCATCTCTATCCCTTTTGGGCTTCTGGGAATAGCTCTTCTTCTGGCTTTAAAAATTATGCGAGTTTCGGTGATTGGGCGCTGATTGTGCTACAATGTTATGACAAATCCGTTCTTGCGGAACGAGAGAGTCTCTACATGCTATACCAAGTTGATTTATTTTTCAGATTTGTAGAATTTCCTTCTGACCAAAACAAAATTTGATGTTCATGTTTAAGGCAGATCAACTTCTAATGCATAAAATCGAGAAGACAACAAACAAATCAGGACTGATATTTTGAGCCCTTCCACCTTTGAATAAATATACAAACTTTACATTTGATTGGGACTGAGAAAACAAAAAACAAAATAAAAATCTATGATCTCTAACAATGACTGATGATGACGCACGATGTGTGGTGCATAGCATGTGGGTCGTCCGAGTCATTTTCACTAATGTCCATAAGCCTCGCCTGTTAGTTTTGACTCCTTCAGAGTCCGAATCCGACTTCCTCTCGGATTCAACTGCACCAAAATCAAACGCCGCCTGGTGAGACTCCCCCCTCCATCTGTAGTCGTCCACCATTCATTACGATGTTTAACATTTTTGTTCTGCGGACCTAATTGTCAACGTTCTCGTTCAGATGGACAGTTGCCTGAAACCCGATCCTGACGAACGTGATGAGCCAAACGGGAGAAAATTAGAAGTTGGGTGTGTGTTAGTCTCCTCCTCCTCCTGTCAAATTTCCCCAACCCCCACCACCTTTTTTTTAATTCTTTCCTTTTCATTTTAATCAAGGCTTATACGATGCAGGAGCTGTTACATTTCCTAATATGCGTTGAGGATCTGTCGATGTCGGAGATGTTGCACATGCGCATATTCGAGCTCTTGAACACCCTTCAACTAGTGCCGGGTACTGCATAGTAGGATAACTCCTATACGCTCACGACGGTTTGAAGACCTTGCACAAGCTTTGTCCAACATTGCACGTCCATGGTGAGTCCTCGCTTTATTTCAACTTCACAAGAAAGGAACATTGTCATTCTACCGTTGATTTATGTAGATTGAATTCAGTGCAAAGGATTTAAAACCAAAAGATCGAGCGACTTGAAAGGACAATGCTCAATTTCCAATCATCTGTACAAGAGGAAATGCAATGTCCTGATGCCAAACTGTTGCCCTGTGAGCCCACCTTTCAGAATGACATGGCTACCAAGACGAACGGCGACGGCATTTGGTGATCTGCAGAATCGAAATTGTATGGTGCATATAATTCGAACACATATGTTCGTTTCTCTTATATGTTATGCTTACCCATAACGTTTTACTAGCCCGGAACTATCAATTATATTGAAACTTTGGCAAAGAACAAAAAAAGAACGGCAATAGAATGAAAAGATGGTCATCTCAGAGAAAATTAGTAACGATGAAAAATGCTGCGAACCTTGACTGACGGAGAACACTGTAAAGTTTAGGGAGCTGTAAAATAATTTTATAAAATTTAACAACTTTTAACTACTAATGGAATCCAAATCTAACATGGAGAATAGTAATTTGAACTTCCAACTCGGCCAAGAGACGAGTCGGTCACAACTCTCAAAGATGTTTGATAAAAATGTCGGAGCCTTTTGCGTATATTATGTGTACTGTAGAACCTTGAATTGATGTATGATCAATCTAAGATTTCCCGTTATTAGCAATCTTGTAATTTTACTATTGGATGCGAGATTTGAAAATGATAAATTCGTTATTTCAAAATTTACGAGAAAAATATCAAAAAAGCTAGGCCTATACCATTGACATTGGTGCCAATTTAGTCTTAAACATTTTTTTTGTGACAATTAGTTCCTAAACCTTTTGTTTTTGCGCCAATTTAGTCCTTCCGGCTAATTTCGGTCGGATTTTGCTGACGTGGACGCCCACCAGTCAGCCACAAGAGCTGACGTGGATAACTTTTACTAATATTTTAATATTTTTTTGAATTTGTATTTCTTTATTTCTTTTCTTTTTCTTTTCCTCCCCTCCCTCTTCCTTCAGCCGGTCGCCGAATTGGCGATCGACCAGAGGCAGGCGAGCCACACCGCAGTGACGGCAAAGGCGAGCCTTGCCATGGCTGAGCGAGGCTTGACCTCGCTAGATCCGGCGAGGTCGGGCCTCGCCCGGCCTTCGCCAAAGGCCGCGACCTCTGGCGAGGGCCAAGCGAGCCTCGCCGATGGTTGAGCGAGGCCCGATCTCGCCGGATCTGGCGAGGTCAAGGCTCGCCCGGCCCTCGCTAGAGGCCGCGACCTTCACCCTCGTGGTCTCTGGTGAGGGTCGGGCGAGCCTTGCCGGCGGCTGGGCGAGGCACGACCTCACCGGATCTGGCGAGGTCAACCCTCGCTCAGCCATGGCAAGGTTCCCCTTCGTCGTCGCTGGTGAGGGCGAGTCTCTCCAGTGGCCGATGTGGCTCGCCAGAGGCCGGCGAGGTCTTCTTGCCCCTGGCCAATTGCCGGTCCGACGACTGACCGAAGGAAGAGGGAGGGGAGGAAAAGAAAAAGAAATAAAGAAATAAAAATTCAAAAAATATTAAAATATTATTAAAAGTTATCCACGTCAGCAAAATCCGGTCAAAATTAGCCGGAATGACTAAATTGGCACAAAAACAAAAGGTTTATGACTCAATTGGCACCAAAAAAAGATTTAGGATTAAATTAGCACCAATGCAAAAGGTTTAGGACTTTTCTAACACTTTTCCCCAAAATTTACTATTGGATGTGAGTGTGGTAAAATCATTATATTGTTTCTAAGTTACTAACGAATTGACGGGCGAGTTGCCAAATCTAATCGAAGAACAAGTGGTGGAATAGGGTGGCCATTCAAAGTTTCCGCATCCATCTTTCTAATTGAAGAGCAAGGGCAGAATTCCATGGCGTTACACGACCCTCGAACGGCACCAAAGCATAATGCAGCTGAGATGAACATGTAGATGCCTACTATGAACGTGTTTGGAAAGATTTAGCCAATGTAGATAACGTCGTAGTGTGACATTGATAAAATTTAGCCAATATAGATGTGGTGTAACATGGAAAAAATTTTATCCATGTCACACAATGGCATTGTCCAATGGCCGCGCCAGCTAGATTTTCTCAAATTTGGTGTTGGTGGGACTTGATTAAAAAAATTGGATAAGTAGAAGGACGTGATAAGAAAAAGTAAACGATTCGAAGAACTGTGTAAGTACAGGAACGAAGAGTAGAGTTCGGCTTTTTTATTACAGTAGTTACCAAATCTTTCAGAAATACACCACCAAGGAAAAGATAACGGAAGTCACCCTCAGTTACGTTACAACTGAAGGATAGATTCGAGTAATAAACTACTTTACACATCCTTGGCCATGATGGATAAAATACTAAACAAAGATTAGATAGACTTATTATGATATGCATTAATATTGATAATCCAGGCACGAGCACGGAGCTCGACTATTTGGAAATCCAGTAAATACCCCTTAAGTCTCATGAAGAGGCAAATTCAGTCTTTAGTTTGAATATGCGACTCCGACCCACAATAGTTTACACGCAATTAATGGAAAGTTACATGGGCTATATCGAAACGAATATTTCCTAGAGTCGCGGCATCGCAAGACATTTCTTTGAGCCGTCGCCAATTCAGAAAAGTAAGTTGCCTTTGAGTCAGGCATGACACAAGTGATCAAATAGTTTGGCCAGTGCCCAACACTTGTGGTCAAGAGTAGGTGTTCGTTCAAAGTTTCTCCATCTATCTTCTCTGATTGAAGGATTTAAGTCTGTCAGACATGTGATTCAAGTTGAATACTATCTAAAAGCAATCCAAGATGATTTTTTACCTTATATATATGTAGATTGCAATCGGTATATACCATCTGAAGGCACAGGAGAAGAAGATTCAGCTCCAAGGATAGCAGGGGAAGAGAGGGAAAATGAGCACAACGGAGAAGGTGGTTTGTGTAACTGGAGGGGCCGGTTACGTAGCATCCTGGCTCATCAAGTTGTTGCTTCAGAGTAGCTATACAGTCAAAGCGACTGTGCGCTCACCAGTAAGTTCATAGTTTTATCTTCGAGTTTTGTTCTTGACAATTTTTTTGTTTTAGTTTAATCATTCTGATGCAAGGACTTCGTACCAAATTCCGCTTTTATCAGGAAGTGCGCTTTTGTAATCATCTCTTACCTTTTGGGTTCACTCGCATATGCATGTATGTACTTGGAAGTGCGTCAGTGCATATACTTTTTTGTCTGTGTGCTTTTGGAGCCGCTGGCGATATAACATGTTCCGGAGTTCACTACCTAAAGAGTTAAACCCTTGCCATATTTGAATCCATTACATCTTAATCCTGGTTTATATAGTAAAGGATATATTGCACCTCCAGTCCAGATCAAGTACAAAGCATGTGTCATGATTCAATAATCTGATGTCATTCTATCAGAAGGGACTTAGATTGTGATCTATCAAATCTAATTCTGCATTCGTATATGTGCATATAAGCAGGTGATCCACGGAAGACGCAACATCTTCTGGCACTTGAAGGGGCCAAGGAGAGACTCCATTTGTTTAAAGCAGAATTGCTCGAAGACGGTTCCTTTGACTCGATAGTCGATGGGTGCAGAGCTGTTTTTCATACAGCATCACCTGTGGTTTTCTCAGCTTCCGATCCCCAGGTGTCTGCATATTTCAGTTCATTTCACTTTGCACTGCAGATGCTTCTTGGGCGATTCGGTGAAATCGTACTGATGATCTCCTTCATATTGCAGGCTGAAATAGTGGATCCAGCAGTCAGAGGCACCTTAAATGTTCTCAAATCATGTGCAAAAGTCCCTTCTATCAAGCGAGTGGTCGTGACCTCCTCCATGGCTTCAGTAGTGTACAATGGAAAACCTCTGACCTCTGATGTGGTAGTTGATGAAACATGGTTCTCTGATCCGGTTTTCTGTGAGCAATCAAAGGTAAGATACTTTTCTTGATATTGTTAGCCTCTTTTGCTTGGTCCGTTGTTCATGATCTCGTTCATCGCAATGTTGTGGCTCTGCTATTTTCGGCTTTGGTATGTGCTCTCCAAAACCTTGGCGGAGAAGGCTGCTTGGGAATTTGCAAAAGAGAAGAGGATCGATCTGGTCATGATGAACCCAGGACATGTGATTGGCCATCTTTTGCAGCCTACTGCCAATCTCTCAGTGGAATTGATATTGAACTTTGTCAATGGTATTACTTAATGGTTTCTAGGTCACATGTACTATATTCCATGGAATGGTTCATTCTTCCACACATCATGTCAGCATTTGGCATCTCTTTAGGTTCTGAAATTGACCAGTGGAGAATTCATTCAACGTCATAATTGCATAATCACATGTAATCCATTTCCATGTGCAAGAAGAAACACAGTCGCACGAGGAAATTCATTTTCCTTTAAAAAATGGTGTCTGCAGTGGGAATAATCGAGGCATGTTTGATGTAGGAACTGAAGAATATCCCAATGCGTCCTACGGATTTGTTGATGTCCGAGATGTTGCACAAGCACATATTCAAGCTCTTGAAAACCCTTCAGCCAGCGGCAGATATTGTGTAGTTGGAGGAATAATGCACCGTCACAAGGCCTCGAAGATCTTGCGCCATCTTTATCCCACATTGCACCTCCCAGAAATGTAAGGTCCCATTTTTGTTTTAGTCCGTAGATTAAATCGTAACTTTTTTTTCTTATGAGCAAGTCGAGAAGTGGTCTTTTGTCGAGCATATACACTAACGTTAGCCGATGCTGCACGAATCATGCATTTTGAACACAGATGTGAAGACGACAAGCCTACTGTGCCAACTCATAAGATATCAAGGGAAAAAGTAGAAGGTTTGGGCGTGAATTTCACACCTCTGGAAGTTAGCCTAAGAGACACTGTCGAAAGCCTCAAGGAGAAAGGTTTCCTCTCTTTCTGAGCTTTTCCTTTGGAGGTCGGCCTAAACGACACCGTCGGGAACCTCAAGGGCGAAGGCGGAGCCTCTCTGTTTGAGCTTTTCTCGATCAACGACGCTGACCGCATAGTCATACTCGAAAGGTTTCACATAATGTATTGTATTTTTCTTCTAGTTACCGTCGTTGGGCCATGTATGGTGTCTCGTACACTTGTTGAATAGAGCTTTGCATCTCTAAACTTGAAAGATGATGCAACGCTGAATGTCTATCCTTTGAGTTCTATTGTCTTAGCTCATCTGCAGCGGTAAAAGTTCTCTTGAGTTAGGGTGAAGTAATATGTCTAGAAGCGGTCCAATGACCGCGGTGGCGTGGTGATTGTACGCGAATTTTGTTTATATTCAATAACAATATCGGGATAATTGAATGTACTGACATTGGAAGGATTTTATGGAAAAATCGAGCGAGTTAAAGAGCTCAATATATCCGAGAAAAAGTTTGAGGATCCGATTACAAAATAAGAGAAGCATAAATTAAGGGTTCAAATATGATTTATCCCAAATCAAGAATTAAATAAGTACAACCACTTGATTTTTTTTTCTGTTGACTGAAAATATAAAAGAAAATTCCAAATTGACATCTCAAAGCTTAAAATAAAGCTGCTTATGAGGAGTTGCAAGAGTTCCTCTTGAACTTGAGGGCGCGCCCCCAGGATATTGGAAAGCAATGCGAACCTTTGGGCTCAAAGAAATGGAAAAATCTGAACTTTTCAAAGAAAAGTCCAAACGGAAGTGTAAATTATCATTCAGAAAGGGGGTCGACTCGATCGGTACAGTAATGTCGCATGCGTAATGGCTTACGAGTTGCAAGAAGCCATCTGTCGTCAGTCAAACGCGACAAAAATGGGTTTGGATCGTGACCAATATTTGGTTTTTATAAGTCTATCTGCTCCACCTCCGAGTCTCCATTATTTGTTCACTCTCACCGGACCACACGGAGACGAGACCAGTGCGTGCGAACTCCACTGGTTCTGGTGCCAAGAACCAGAGAAGATGAGCAGTGCAGAGAAGGTAGTGGGCGTGACCGGAGGGTCGGGCTACATAGCTTCTTGGCTGATCAAGCTCTTGCTCCACCGTGGCTACACTGTTCGAGCCACAGTCCGAGACCCATGTAAAAAAAAAGTTCCCTTTCTTTACTCTCTGCTCTTTTAGCCTTCTTGGGCATTGTCAAGCTGTTGAAATTTGATAACTCGCATGAAGTTGTGTCGAAACCTTTTGTTAGTGTGAAACCATCATGTTATTGCTTTTCTCTGAGAGAAAGAAGAATTTTGGTAGCTTCGTTAGTGTTGTGTTGTAGATTGCCCTCTAATCTATATATCTGCCCAAGAAAGTTCAAATCTTTTTGCATCCTGTTCGACTTTGTTGGAGGAGCGGCACGCTTAAATCATCGTTTAGATTCCGGATTCTTGATTTACTATAATTCTCGTGTCGGTTTTGCATAAGTGAATCGAGGAAACTCTTCTTGTTCCACCTATGCCTTTCTGACTATAGATGCTACTAATGTGTCAGTGAGGGTGCTTGCAAGTTTTTGAATTTCAATCAGTTGAACAGAGATTTCTTATTCTTGTGCGTGTGCAACAGCCGACCCAAAGAAGACAGGACACCTTCTGGCACTCGAGGGGGCTAAGGAGAGGCTGCATTTAGTCAAAGCGGAATTGCTGGAAGAAGGGTCTTTTGACTCCGTAGTCGATGGATGCGAATGTGTTTTTCACACTGCATCCCCTGTTCTGCTCTCAGCTGCTGACCCCCAGGTGCTTCAATCTTGCCATGCCAATCATCTTTCATGATTTGTTATGTGTTTAAATTCCAACATTGTCCTTGCTTTCCTTAATAAGTAGATAGATCACGGACAAACGATTCCATTCCGTGTGGAAGGGGGTTTGCGTTTCTTCTGCCACGATGAGTTTAGTTTCGTTTTTCTGATACTTTTTATGAGAATTTTCTAAATGATTTCTTCTATTGCATAACTCAGGCTGAAATAATCGATCCTGCCCTAAAAGGCACCCTTAATGTTCTAAGATCGTGCGCCAAAGCCTCTTCTATCAAGAGAGTGGTTGTGACGTCCTCTATGGCTGCAGTTGCATTCAGTGCAAAAACTCTGACTTCGGGCGTTATCGTTGATGAGACTTGGTATTCAGATCCAGAATTTTGCGAGAAATCCAAGGTTCGTGTATCAAAATTTCCTGACAATATTGCTGTCCATTTCTTTCACCTGTGAAATTTTACTGTTAGAATTACATTCAAAGTTCCTGTTACACGGTGAAACTGGTAAAATGCTGATCCTGAGAGGAGTTGGGACATCAGGGAACATTTCTCTCTTAAATTACATAGCTTTCACTAGACACTTTTTACGGATGCCCGAACCAAGGAATGCCAGTCTCATCGCTGACAGTTGTTTGGGTTACTCTTACAATTTAGTCTGGCACAATGGTAGATGCTACATATGCTTGTTGAAGATAACAGTTTCTATATACTTCGATTCCCGGAGGAGAATTACTTATCTTTCGTTTCCTTTAATTGGTAATCTCCGAATGGCTTAGATGACATCGAATGAAGTCCCTGTCACGTCAATGGTTATTTTTTTTTTGGGTTGAACATGTCGATGATTATTATATGTGTTGAATGAGGCTAAAGATTCTAACAATCTAACTTTGATTTATCAATCTTCAGCTCTGGTATATGCTTTCAAAAACCTTAGCAGAGAAGGCGGCTTGGGAATTTGCCAAAGAGAATGGAATTGACCTTGTCACGATAAACCCGGGATATGTGATCGGCCCTTTCTTGCAGCCCACTGTTAATTTCACCGTGGAGACAATACTGAACTTCACTAATGGTATCATTATCATCTGGCCATAAATTATGTTTGTTATTAGATCTTTGCCATTTTATTTCAGAGTGACTCCGTCAAACATTGGTGCTTACTTGTTCTCATTACCCACAAGATAACCTCAAGGAGTTACGATAGAACTATCTTTCTGATTGAAGACGATATCAGTGAAGTTGTATGCCCTCAATCATACTTATTAGTTATGGCCACATGTGTCCCAAGGTGTATTTCTCCATTAGCCCGTGGAATAGCTATCCTTCTTTGCTTGTAAACTGAATTTGGCAACATGAGGTCCTGAGGCCCTTACATTCTATTTACTGAATCTGGCTTATGATGTGAAGCGTCTGCTTAATTGGCTGCACAGCACACTATTATAATCAGTTCTGGTAGATTTCCACATGGGACATAGTTTTAAACTACTGGCAGAAGCATCCAGTATAAAGTTGTCTCGACATTTGCATGGGTGTAATTGAGGCTTATCCTGCAGGAGCTCGAACATTTTCAAATACATGCTATAGATTTGTCGATGTCAGAGATGTGGCACTTGCACATATTCTAGCTTTTGAAAATCCTTCAGCTGGCGGAAGATATTGCATAGTAGGAGAAGTCGTACACTGTCATGATGCTCTACAGATATTGCGCAATCTCTACCCCACATTGCACCTCCCCGAGAAGTAAGTTATCATTCTTCCTTAATTCTTAACTTATCTTCTGTCAAACTACTGGGCATCCAAGAGATCACGGTTGTTTTGTGCAGATGCGAAGATGAGAAGCCTTTCTCGTCGAAGTATGAGGTATCAAGAAAGAAGGCAGAAGCTCTGGGTGTCAACTTCACTCCATTGGAGGTGAGTCTGAGAGATACCGTCGAATGCCTCAAGGAGAAGGGATTCATCTCTGTCTAGGCCGTTGCTCAAAACAGCATATCACAAGCTAATAATGACTTGTGGACCTGTGTGGTCTGTCCTCAGCTTTTTAGTTCCTCAATAATACAATTATTATGAAGAATGTATCATTACTTTCACAGATAACTTTCCCAGTTTTTCCCAGCTAATCTTGAAGTAATTATTGTTTACTTTCTTTGTGTAATTTGCCTGCCGAAACGACTCAGCATGGAGTACATCAGAAATAATCTTTTAGACTTTGTAAGCAATGTTGAAAACTTGTGAGATAATTTGAGTTAATGATTCGACCTAGCGGTTAATCCAAGAAGGCTCCTTTCTGGCCAACGTACTTGACTGCCATTATATGTAAAGCAAATTGGAAAATTGAAGGGTTCGCTATAACTTGGATATGAATATCAAAGGCTGATTCTGCCCATAACTTATATTACCAAAATAGTTGTGACTCATGATACTCTGAAATAACACAGCATTGAACAGTGTTTCTTAGCTTAACAAAACCTTAAGAATATAAGCCGGATTGTTAGTAGACAATGCATACTGGCTGCGACTGCCATCCTGATGCAAGAGAGCTTTACACGACCAAATTGCATCCAAACTTGCGGTACCTGATCATTGAGTGTGCACTTTATGTCTTCGGCCGTAATATGGGTTACCAAACAATCAATTCTTCACTTCTGATGAAAGCATTTGAGCTGCCATCTCATTTCGTTTGCATATGTAATGGGTCTGATAAGCCTTTGTATAACTCCATATGCATTACCCCATCCATAGCTTCAACCGAAGGGTTCATCAACGGTTATAACGCAGCGGAATATAGAACCCTAGACAGGATCCATGTGTATATTGAAATCGAGACAGAAGTTCAATACTTACCTTTTACATTCGAACGTAAATTGACAATTGATTGTGTCTAGATTAGCGTCCCAAGTGTTGCGCCTCTACCGGTATCCACACACGCGAACAGAAGTCTCCAACGATCCAAGTGCTAGCTAAAGATCTTGAAGTTTCTTTTCTTCAACGCCTTTTGATTTTCGATATTCTATCAAAAAAACCCTAGACAGAGAACGATTCTCTATCTATTTATACAGCCTCATTATCCAGCGGAATTAAAAGAAGTGGGCCAGGCGATTTGGGCCCGCCAAACCGTCCACCTTCAATCGTACATTTAATCGTTATCTTATAACGCACACGACCGCGTAGATAAGTTGAATAGGAGAATAAATTAAAATCTATTTCTTATTTTAAGTAGATCCCGGCGCACAGAAAATATTAACTCAGTTCGCTTTTGTGTGTGACCCTATAGGTTCACTAAACATTAGCAGTGTGCTCAAAACCCTTTTTGGCCCACAAGTCATAAGCGGTCTTTAGCAAGACATTATGACTACCTAAGTATAGTGAATGTCGATTTTTCGACACAACATAATCCACAACTAATACTAGAGTATCAACCTTGATTGATTCCTAGGGCAGACCACCAACATCAACACCTTATCTTTACCGCCAGAAGCTACTTTCTCACCATCCGGACTCCAATTGACCGCAAAAACATTCTCATGAGAACACATACTGAAATAAGTAGTCCATGATAGACACACAAACTTAAAACTTATATGATGACAATGTTAAGTGAACAAACCTCATCCGCATGACCTGGAAGATCTTGTTTCAACTTCTTTGTGCGAATATCCCAGATCTAAAAGTAAGCCAAACTTCGAGCGAACATTTAAGCATTCAAATCAGGCAAAAATTCATAATAATCATAACCAATAAAAGGAGTAGACTCCACATGCTATCGACTTTTACAAATAGTTCAATCAGAACCAAAACAAGTAAGAGTACATCACTCAAACTTCTTTACATACTATAGATCATTTCTAATATTATAAAGATCATACTCTGGTTTACAATATCCTCATCACCATATATCGCAAAAGAAGTAACCCTAACATGGTCCAATAGTTGACCACGATAGGAGTGATCAATGACTTGAGCAGGAACCAACACATGGTTCAAAAATAACTTTAAATAGGCCATTGAGATCTCAATGAAAACAAGTTGCACCAGAACAATAGCAAAAACCAAGTAAGAAAATAACCTAATTGCATGCATCATAAATAAAATGATTTCCTCCATAACACATTGATATTATTTTCACAGATAATATTACAAGCTCTCCTATTACAATACTAAGTGACCACACTTAATTTTCTTAAATGCCAGCACATGACGCAAGTTTATTTGGATACTAAATATATTTCTAACTACTTTATGGAAACCCTTCAAAAGCTATATGCTTTGTGCAACTAACCTTCAGAGTAGAGTCTTTGCTCCCGCTCAAAAGAAGTATACTATCTGCAGACCAACTGTGCATTATGTAAATCATGATTAGAGATCATTCTTGAGTGGATAAGACGAGCAACGTTTGAAAATATCTCAAACCTTATCTGATATACAGGCCCGACATGTCCCCTGAATGTAGCAACAAACTTCCCAGTAATACCATTCCACAACTTCACAGATTTATCAAACGAAGCACTAGCAACCCATTGTCCATCAGGTGAAAAATAGACATGATTCACGAGCTGCAAACAAAAAGCATAATTTCCCACATTTAATATGTCAAATTTTACACTTAAGACAGTTCAACGAGGATCTAACGTACTAGCCTCAAGAAAATATTAAGAGGATGTCTCATCTATTGAACCAGTGCCACCAGGACCACAATGTGGAGTGCATCCTTGTTTAGCATCATCGTGCCAATTGATAGTATATCATGGAAGACAGTCTTCTAAATACAGTTAAGACTTAGGGGAATCCAATCACATCATCATGCCAATTGATAGTATATCGTGGAAGACAGTCTTCTAAATACAATTAAGACTTAGGGAATCCAATCACAAAGGAAAAAGCAGGCAGCTGTGAAATCTCTCTCTCTCTCTCTCTCTCTCTCTCACACACACACACACACCTGTTGATGACCGGTCATTCGCGTTTTTGGGTGCTTGCTGGCTGAAGGTTCCCACAAAAACATGGTAAAATCATCAGATCCAGAGACCAATCTTTCAGGAGCATTGCCTTTCATTTTCTTGTACCTTTCTAGTGCAACCTATGTTTATCAACAAAATACAGAAGTTCATATAACAGTTACCAGAAAGTAGAACTAAAAATGTGCATAGACCTGAAGGGAGAGAATCGCCACAAGGGGAGAGAAGATGCACAGAGCAAAAAGACATTGAGCAAAATGTGCATACTAGGTTGTAAGCAAATAATGTGCAGATAGATATAACTGATGCATACTAGGTTGTATAAGCAAAATGTGCAAAGAGAAATAAATGTGTAATTTCTTGCCTCATGATATGAAGATGATTCAACATAATAAAAGTTACCTACTTGCTTCATTTCTTCAGAAGATGAATACTGTTTTCCAGTGTGATCGAAAGCTCCAGTCCGAAGAACATACTCAGTGCTCAGAGCAAGGGAGTTAACCCAGTGTCCATGACCCTACAACAAACATTTTATATATAAGGATGATCATAAAGAAAAGAACAGAGGGATCTAGCAGCAACTTAGATTAAGAATGTGGACTTGGAATAACAGCTTTTTTAGCAGTAGAAACCAAGAAAAGACATAACCACGTGAGCCATAAAAACTAAACTCCAACCTAAATAAGCAGTTCATATCTCGGCGACATAAAAAAATGGTGGTATTTCCATTCTTAACATCAACATCTCCTGAGAACTAAACAATGAAGAAGTTCAAGGACATGATATCACCAATAGCTGGGCTAGACAATATGCCCAATTAGTATTTGGTAGGTCACTAGGTGCCAAACTGCCTCCTCGCACCAAAGAGATCAAGTAAATCGTGCTACTCCAAAGGCACAAATAAATCTAAAGCTTTTGTGGAGAAGAATAAAACAGGCATGCAATGACCATGCAATCTGTATAACAAACTTTATAAAAGATGTTACCTTCAATTCCCTTATCAGCTTCCCCTGGGAAGTTTCCCAGACTTTGATTGTACAGTCCTGGGAGCTGCAAGAAATTTAAAATAATTACTTCATCAGGTAACAAGTAGTAGAAGCAGCAGCAGTTTGGCAAAGTCCAAGGATATTTATTTGCTTGGAAGAAGAATTTACATGTCACCACGTAATCTTAGGTCAATTAGAAGTATGATTTAGTCAAGAAAACTTCTTCATGTTGTTTTTTTTGTTGTTCATGTAGCACGGCACTATCATATGGACATTACTACATCACAAACTGATTAAATATTTATCTCAGGTTTAAGTTGCCTCTCTTGTGTCCCAACTTGTCAGTGGAACAGCTATTCAGGATTGGGAGAGAGAGTTAATGACAAAAATTTAAAACCATTAAGTAAAAGGCAGTTTCACCGACAATTGCCAAAATTAAGGAAGTTGCATACCTAGTATATATTACACCATCTCCTCCCCACTTTACGCACGTAACAGCTACAGTGTGACCGCTCCGACATATTACACATTTCCTTAGTGTTACGTCCCATATGCGGGCATCACCATCTTTACTAGAACTCACAAAGTGACGGCTCGGTGAACTCAGATGGACTGGTTCCCAAGATATACCGGTGATCCATTTCTTGTGGCCCTGACATAAAGCAGATTCAATGTCTTAGTGGCACAGAGACTATTCTTGCTATGCAAAAGCCACTTCAACACCTCACAAATTAATGTCAAAAACGGTAAAGGATGTCAGAAAGCTTCCTCAACAAAAATGGTACACCATTTATCTCTTCCCACAGATGCGAAGCTACACAATAAACTGTACTTACTACGCTAAACTTATGAATATCATCCAAATTAACGCCAACACTGCTCCCACTTATTTTGCCACAAGTATAAAATTAGAAGCGGCATATTTGTGCTTTTATCCACCATTTCATCATCAATATGGAGAGTTATAAACCAAGAAATATTAATAGGAAATGGAGTTCCATGGAATCCTTGCGGGAAGTATTCTCAAACATAGAAGTGTAACACCAAATGTCCAAAACTATTTAGTCTGAACAACTTTCCATAAAATAGATTTAGCACCAAGTTAAATAAAGTCTTAAAAGTAGCAAATTGCATTAAAAACCCCAAACTTTATCTTATGTCCCAAATCTACCCCAAATTTTTTTGGGAAAATTTCAATTAAGGGCCCCAAGTGGGGTCAAATTCTCAAAAGAGGGCCCAAAGTGAACATAGTGTCAAATAAGGGCCTAAAGTGTTCAATCAGTCTCAAATAAGGACTCGAAATGCCCAAAAAGTTTCAAATAAGGACCTGAGTCGCCGGCCGGCGAGAATGTTACTGTTTTGGCACCGGAACAGTAACTTTTTTATTATCTCTTCTTTTCTGTTTTTTTCCTTTTCCTTTTCTTTTTTTTTCTTCTCTTCCTCCGCCGGCCATAGCCGGGGCCGGCGGAGGTCGCCGGCCTCAGGCGAGGCCGCCCTTGTCGGCATCGGGCGAGGGTCGCCCTCGCCTGGGCTGGGCGAGGTCAGCCTCGCTAGTTGCCGGCGAGGTCGAGCCTCGCCAGATCTGGCGAGGGCTCGGCCCCATCGGTCGCTGGCGAGGCTCGACCTCGCCAGCGTCGGGCGAGGCCGGCCTCGCCTGCAACGGCAAGGCCGGCCTCGCCCGACGCCGGCGAGGTCGAGCCTCGCCAAGGCCGGCGTGGGCCGAGCCGTCGCCAGATCGCCCGACGCCGGCGAGGTCGAGCCTCGCCACATCCGACGAGGGCTCGACCTCGCCGGCGTCAGGTGAGGCCGGACTCGCCTGCAACGGCACGGCCGGCCTCACCCGACCTCGCCCAGCAACGATGAGGCTCGACCTCGCCGGCGTCGGGCGAGGCCGGCCTTGCCGTTGCGGGCGAGACCGGCCTCGCCCGACGCCGGCGAGGTCGACCTCGCCCGGCCCGGGCAAGGGCGGCCCTCGCCCAACGCCGGCGAGGGCGGCCTCGCCTGAGGCCAGCGACCTCCACCGGCCCCAGCTATGGCCAGCGGAGGAAGAGAAGAAAAAAAAAAGAAAAGGAAACGGAGAAGAAAAAAAACAGAAAAGGAAAAAATAATAAAAAAATTTAAAAAGTTACTGTTCCGATGCCGGAATACTAACATTCTTGCTGGTCGGCGGGCATTTTGGCCGGCCGGCGACCCAGGCCTTTATTTGAGGCTTTTTGGGCACTTCGGATCCTTATTTGAGACTGATTGAATACTTCAGGCCTTATTTAACACTATGTTCACTTTGGGCCCTCTTTTGAAAATTTGACCCCACTTGGGGCCCTTAATTAAAATTTTCCCAATTTTTTTCTATCTCATAAAAAGTCACCAACTTTCATTTTATACCTAAATCTATCCTCTATTATTTTTCCATCCAATTATACCCTTAGACTCTGATGTGTCATCTATTTGTCATTTTTTACACGTTAGTTTAGTTAAATTTTTTTTCTCCTTCCTTTTACCGCCGCCATGGACACTGTTCATCGTCTTCTTAGCATAGACATGCTCGGCCATAGTTCATCGGCGCTCACCCATCGCCACCCAGAACTCCGACGCCACACCACGACCTCCGACAACCCCTCCACGACTGTGGGCAGTCGTCAGAATCAACTCCGACAGTCTCAACCGAGACCCCTATTTTCGGTTCCAATTTTTCAAGCTTCAAGAAGGCATTTTTATTGGCCATTACCTTCGCTCAGTCATCCCCGCAGCTTTGTAGAATTATTTCATGCTCGGACGAAAACAGAACAAGCCCAAGCTCTTCTCTCTCTCACTCTGTGCTCTATGGTCGGCCTCCATTAATGGAGGTTGCCACCCGCGATTGAGGCACGCAACCTCACATTTGAGTTAATCTCTCCTCTTAAGCTCAACAAAATGGAACCAAGACTCAGTTTCGCACATGCCTTTGAGCTCTAACTCACATAATCACTTCAAAATCGAATCATTTTGGCCTCAAAGATCTTGAGGGAGACCTTGATTTCAACCATTTTCAGTCGTTAAAACTCTCGGAACTTGAACTTATTTTTGGTAAGTCTCACTAAAATGCATCAAGACCCATCATCACTATTTCAACCCGCGACGAGTCCTTAATTTCCAGAGCAAGAATAGCTAAAATGCCCTCCCTGTGATTCCATCGGTACCAAGTTCTGCTACTAAAATAGCTCCAACCTCTTTTAGTCGCGCCACTTTTGCAAGAGCTATTGTGCCTACAGGACTGCCGGCGGTGCCCTCTGCAACATCCCCGTCGAACGCAGCATCCCGAAGGCCATCGGTTGATGTCATGGCTAGGTTGATGGTGGTTTGTTATGACAAAAGTAAAAAGGATAAGAAGAAAGGAAAAAAATGAAAAAAAAAATTTATTTGGAAGATTAGAATGACGTGGAACTCACAAGTCAAATTCTAAGGGTATAACTGGACAAAAAATAACAGAGGGCAGATTTGGGAAGAAAGTAGAAGTTTGTGATTTTTTATGAGATAAAAAATAGTATGGGGTAGAATTGAGACATTACCTATAGTTTGGGGTTTTTAATGAAATTAGGCCGAGTTGGACTTTTCACCAAATTTTCCCTGTGAGATAGAGACCCAACTGCACATGGAAACTCATTTTCCTACCAAAGTGCACTTTGCTGTTGTGTTGTGACTACAAAGAGCATAATTTGAGGCTTATACAATGCAGGAGCTCGAACCTTTCCCAGCATCTCTTACAAATTTGTTGATGTCAGAGATGTGGCACATGCACATATTCTTGCTCTTGAAAATCCTTCAGCTTGCGGCAGATATTGTATGGTTGGAGAAGCCATACATTGTCATGGCGTTTTGGAGATCCTGCACAACTTTTATCCTACACTGCACATCCCTGAAAAGTAAGCCCCCACATTTCTTCAATGTCTAAAGAGAGGTACATTTTATGAGGATCCCTAGAAGAAGTCCTATCTACTGCACATCAACATTATTAATGGTGCATGATTCATTGTTAACGCAGATGTGAAAATGACGAACCATTCGAGTTGGCTCCTCGCGTGTCAAGGCAACAGATTGAAGGTCTGGGTGTGAAGTTCATTCCTTTGGAGGTCAGCCTAAGAGACACTGTGGAAAGCCTCAAGGAGAAAGGCTTCCTCTCTGTCTGAGCTTCCTGACAAGCGACAAGGAAAACCCTATACTTCACCGGCATATATACAGTTTCCATGAACTTATAGTCATAATAAGCTTCCGGTAAAATTTAATGCTTCCCTCTTATTAGACTCCATCGAAGCATGCATGATGTCTTATAGTCACTTGCTCAGTGTAAGTTTGCAGATTCTAAACTTGAAAGTTGATGAACATTGTCTGTTGAAGCAATTTTCTGCTTTTGCCAGTGATTTCTATTTCTAGCTTCATGTCCGCCTACTTTTAACAACCTGAGGTTTTGTATGTGAGTTGAGGTGAAGCTATGCCCCGTGTTTGTTCTGGGACAGAAAAGGCAACCTCTAACATGGATGATGGGGAATCCTGAGAACCATTCATGGTTAGACAAAAAGCCAAAAGAATCGCTGGGAAGGTGAGATGTCGATCATTCCCATGTTCTGTTTGAAAGGCTTTTCATTAATCTACTCCTACAACGGGTCAAATGATGAATGACTAATAATAGGGCCACTAATCTCCACACTAATTTCTGGTTGGTGCTCCACCATAATCGATCACAGTAAAGCTGCACTTTAGTTTCTTGCGTGGTGCACGATGATCAAATTTAATTTTTAAAGGCAATGACATGTGATTGGCCCTCCTGGAATAGTCCATATATTGATACTTTCCATCTCTATCCCTACTGGGCTTCTGGGAATAGCTCTTCTTCTTGCTTTAAAAATTATGCGAGTTTTGGTGATTGAGCTCTGATTGTGCTATAATGCTATGATAAATCCGTTCTTGCGGAACGAGAGAGTCTCTACATGCTATACTAAGTTGATTTATTTTTCAGATTTGAAGAATTTCCTTCTGACCAAAACAAAATTTGATGTTCATGTTTAAGGCAGATCAACTTCTAATGCATAAAATCGAGAAGACAACAAACAAATCAGGACTGATATTTTGAGCCCTTCCACCTTTGAATAAGTACACAAACTTTACATTTGATTGGGACTGAGAAAACAAAAAACAAAATAAAAATCTATGATCTCTAACAATGACTGATGATGACGCACGATGTGTGGTGCATAGTATGTGGGTCGTCCGAGTCATTTTCACTAATGTCCATAAGCCTCGCCTGTTAGTTTTGACTCCTTCAGAGTCCGAATCCGACTTCCTCTCGGATTCATCTGCACCAAAATCAAACGCCGCCTCGTGAGACTCCTCCCTCCATCTGTTGTCGTCCACCATTCATTACGATGTTTAACATTTTTGTTCTGCGGACCTAATTGTCCACGTTCTCGTTCAGATGGACAGTTGCCTGAAACCCGATCCTGACGAACGTGATGAGCCAAACGGGAGAAAATTAGAAGTTGGGTGTGTGTTAGTCTCCTCCTCCTCCTGTCAAATTTCCCCAACCCCCACCACCTTTTTTTTAATTCTTTCCTTTTCATTTTAATCAAGGCTTATACGATGCAGGAGCTGTTACATTTCCTAATATGCGTTGAGGATCTGTCGATGTCGGAGATGTTGCACATGCGCATATTCGAGCTCTTGAACACCCTTCAACTAGTGCCGGGTACTGCGTAGTAGGATAACTCCTACACGCTAGCGACGGTTTGAAGACCTTGCACAAGCTTTATCCAACATTGCACCTCCATGGTGAGTCCTCGCTTTATTTCAACTTCACAAGAAAGGAACATTTTCATTCTACCGTTGATTTATATAGATTGAATTCAGTGCAAAGGATTTAAAACCAAAAGATCGAGCGACTTGAAAGGACTGCTCAATTTCCAATCATCTTTACAAGAGGAAATGGAATGTCCTAATGCCAAACTGTTGCCCTGTGAGCCCACCTTTCAGAATGACGTGGCCACCAAGACGAACGGCGACGGCATTTGGTGATCTGCAGAATCGAAATTGTATGGTGCATATAATTCGAACGCATGTGTTCGTTTCTCTTATATGTTATGCTTACCCATTACGTTTTACTAGCCCGGAACTGTCAATTATATTGAAAGTTTGGCAAAGAACAAAAAAAGAACGGCATTAGAATGAAAATAGGGTCATCTCAAAGAAAAGTAACAATGAAAAATGCCGCGAACCTTGACTGACGGAGAACACCGTAAAGTTTAGGGAGCTGTAAAATAATTTTATAAAATTTAACAACTTTTAACTACTAATGGAATCCAAATCTAACATGGAGAATAGTAATTTGAACTTCCAACTCGGCCAAGAGACGAGTCAGTCACAACTCTCAAAGATGTTTGATAAAAATGTCGGAGCCTTTTACGTATATTATGTGTACTGTAGAACCTTGAATTGATGTATGATTGATCTAATATTTCCCGTTATTAGCAATTTTGTAATTTTACTATTGAATGCGAGATTTGAAAATGATAAAATCATTATTTCAAAATTTACGGGAAAAGTATCAAAAAGTCATAGACCATTGACATTTTGGGTTCCTCTAGTGCTAAAAATGCAGCAGAATCTATAAATCGAAACCCTAGACAGGATCCATGCGTATATTGAAATCTAAACAGAAGTTCGATATGTACCTTTTGCAGATCGAAGGTAAATTGACAATCGATTGTGTCTGGAATAGCAGCCCAAGTGTTGCGCCTCTACGGGTATCCACACACACGAACCGAAGTCTCCAACGATCCAAGTGCTAGCTAAAGATCTTGGACTTCTTTTTCCTGATCGCTTTTGATTTTCGAGACTCTCTCAAAGATATCTGAATAGAGAACGATTCTTTTCGTATTTTCTTGAAGGCGTTTTTTTCTTAGGGTTTTTTTTGTCACCCACACGCTATATATATATATATATATATATATATATATATATATATATATATATATATATATATATATATCCTCATTATCTACACGAATTAAAAAAAGTGGGGCCGGGCGATTTGGGCCCGCCAAACTGTCCACCTTCAGTCGTACGTTTAATCGTTATCTCATAACGTGCACGACCGCGTAGATAAGTTGAATAGAGAATAAATTAAAATCTACTTCTTATTGTAAGTAGATCCCGGCGCACAGAAAATATTAACTCAGTTCGCTATTATGTGGGACCCTGTAGGTTCACTAAATATTAGCAGTGTGCTCAAAACCTTTTTTGGCCTACAAGTCATAAGTGGTCTCTAGCAAGACATTATGACTACCTAAGTATAGTGAATGTCGATTTTCTAACACAACCTAATCCACAACTAATATTAGAGTATCAACCTTGATTGATTCCCAGGGCAGATCACTAACATGACATTGGTACCAATTTAGTCTTAAACCTTTTTTTTGTGCCAATTGAGTCCTAAACCTTGTGTTTTGCGCCAATTTAGTCCTTTTGGCTAATTTCGGCCGGATTTTGCTGACGTGGACACCACCAGTCGGCCACAAGAGCTGACGTGGATAACTTTTAGTAATATTTTAATATTTTTTTGAATTTTTATTTCTTTATTTCTTTTCTTTTTCTTTTATTTTCTTTTCCTCCCCTCCCTCTTCCTTCAGCCGGTTGTCGGACCGGCGACCGACCAGAGGCCGGCGAGCCACGTCGCAGTGACGGTGAAGGCGAACCTTGCCATGGCTGAGCGAGGCTTGACCTTGCCAGATCAAGCGAGGTCGGGTCTCGTCCGGCCTTCGCCAGAGGCCGCGAGGTTGCGCCCTTCGCCCTCGCAGCCTCTAGCGAGGGCCAGGCGAGCCTCGCTGATGGTTGGGCGAGGCCCGATCTCATCGGATTTGGCGAGGTCGAGGCTCGCCTGGCCCTCACTAGAAGCCGCGACCTTCGCCCTCACGGCCTCTGGCGAGGGCCAGGCGAGCCTCGCCGGCGGCTGGGCGAGGCACGACCTCACCAGATTTGGTGAGGTCAAGCCTCGCTCAGCCATGGCAAGGCTCCCCTTCGCCATCGCTGGCGAGGGTAAGCCTCTCCGATGGCCGATGTGGCTCACCAGAGGTTGGCGAGGTCTACTGGCCCCTGGCCAGTTGCCGGTCCGACGACCGACTGAAGGAAGAGGGAGGGGAGGGAAAGAAAAAGAAAAGAAAAGAAATAAAAATTCAAAAAACATTAAAATATTATTAAAAGTTATCCACGTCAACGAAATCCGATCAAAATTAGCCGGAATGACTAAATTGGCACAAAAACAAAAGGTTTAGGACTCAATTGGCACCAAAAAAAGATTTAGGATTAAATTAGCACAAATGCAAAAGGTTTAGAACTTTTCTAACACTTTTCCCCAAAATTTACTATTGGATGTGAGTGTGGTAAAATCATTATATTGTTTCTAAGTTACTAACGAATTGACAGGCGAGTTGCCAAATCGTATCGAAGAACAAGTGGTGGAATAGGGTGGCTGTTCAAAGTTTCCGCATCCATCTTTCTGATCGAAGAGCCAGGACAGAATTCCATGGTGTCACACGACCCTCGAATGGCACCAAAGCATAATGCAGCTGAGATGAACATGTAGATGCCTACTATGAACGTGTTTGGAAATATTTAGCCAATGTAGATAACGTCGTAGTGTGACATGGATAAATTTAGCCAATATAGATGTGGTGTAACATGGAAAAAATTTTATCCATGTCACACAGTGGCATTGTCCAATGGCCACGCCAGCTAGATTTTCTCATATTTGATGTCGGTGGGACTTGATTAAAAAAATTGGATAAGTAGAAGGACGTGATAAGACAAAGTAAATGTACATGGACTTGATTCGAAGAATTATGTAAGTACAGGAACGAAAAGTAGAGTTCGGCTACCACCGCTCGCAGCGGCAGCGTTGGCTTGTGCTCTTGTCCCCCCCACAAAGGGATCGGAGTTCGAACCCCAGCGTAGTCGTTAGGGATTCTTAAGTGTGGCGCCGTGGTGGTGGGTCCTGCGCTAGCGTTACCCCAGGTTTACCCCTCCGGCTGTCGGCCATGTGGGGGGTTCCTGGGTTATTAAAAAAAAAAAAAGAGTAGAGTTCGGCTTTTTTATTACAGTAGTTACCAACTCTTTCAAAAATACACCACCAAGGAAAAGATAAATTTTGTAACGGAAGTCACCCTCAGTTACGTTGCAACTGAAGGATAGATTCGAGTAATAAAGGACTTTACACATCCTTGGCCATGATGGATAAAATACTAAACAAAGATTAGATAGACTTATTATGATATGCATTAATATTGATAATCCAGGCACGAGCACGGAGCTCAACTATTTGGAAATCTAGTAAATACCCCTTAAGTCTCATGAAGAGGTAAATTCAGTCTTTAGTTTGAATATGGAACTCCGACCCACAATAGTTTACACGCAATTAATGGAAAGTTACATGGGCTATATCGAAACGAATATTTCCCGGAGCCGTGGCATCCCAAGACATTTCTTTGAGCCGTAGCCAATTCAGAAAAGTAAGTTGCCTTTGAGTCAGGCATGACACAAGTGATCAAATAGTTTGGCCAGTGCCCAACACTTGTGGTCAAGAGTAGGTGTTCATTCAAAGTTTCTCCATCTATCTTCTCCGATTGAAGGATTTAAGTCTGTCAGACATGTGATTCAAGTTGAATACTATCTAAAAGCAATCCTAGATGATTTTTTACCTTATATATATGTAGATTGCAATCGGTATATACCATCTAAAGGCACGGGAGAAGAAGATTCAGCTCCAAGGATAGCAGGGAAGAGAGGGAAAATGAGCACAACGGAGAAGGTGGTTTGTGTAACTGGAGGGGCCGGTTACGTAGCATCCTGGCTCATCAAGTTGTTGCTTCAGAGTGGCTATACAATCAAAGCGACTGTGCGCGACACCAGTAAGTTCATAGTTTTATCTTCGAGTTTTGTTCTTGACAATTTTTTGGTTTTAGTTTAATCATTCTAATGCAAGGACTTCGTACCAAATTCCGCTTTTAGCAGGAAGTGCGCTTTTGTAATCATCTCTTACCTTTTGGGTCCACTCGCATATGCATGTATGTACTTGGAAGTGCGTCAGTGCATATACTTTTTTGTCTGTGTGCTTTTGGAGCCGCTGGCGATATAACGTTCCGGAGTTCACTACCTAAAGAGTTAAACCCTCGTCATATTTGAATCCATTACTTCTTAATCCTGGTTTATATAGTAAAGGATATATTGCACCTCCAGTCCAGATCAAGTACAAAGCATGTGTCATGATTCAATAATCTGATGTCATTCTATCAGAAGGGACTTAGATTGTGATCTATCAAATCTAATTCTGCATTCGTATATGTGCATATAAGCAGGTGATCCACGGAAGACGCAACATCTTCTGGCACTTGAAGGGGCCAAGGAGAGACTCCATTTGTTTAAAGCAGAATTGCTCGAAGACGGATCCTTTGACTCGATAGTCGATGGGTGCAGAGCTGTTTTTCATACAGCATCACCTGTGGTTTTCTCAGCTTCCGATCCCCAGGTGTCTGCACATTTCAGTTCATTTCACTTTGCACAGCAGATGCTTCTTGGGCGATTCGGTGAAATCGTACTGATGATCTCCTTCATATTGCAGGCTGAAATAGTGGATCCAGCAGTCAGAGGCACCTTAAATGTTCTCAAATCATGTGCAAAAGTCCCTTCTATCAAGCGAGTGGTCGTGACCTCCTCCATGGCTTCAGTAGTGTACAATGGAAAACCTCTGACCTCTGATGTGGTAGTTGATGAAACATGGTTCTCTGATCCGGTTTTCTGTGAGCAATCAAAGGTAAGATACTTTTCTTGATATTGTTAGCCTCTTTTGCTTGGTCCGTTGTTCATGATCTCGTTCATCGCATTGTTGTGGCTCTGCTATTTTCAGCTTTGGTATGTGCTCTCCAAAACCTTGGCGGAGAAGGCTGCTTGGGAATTTGCAAAAGAGAAGAGGATCGACCTGGTCATGATGAACCCAGGACATGTGATTGGCCCTCTTTTGCAGCCTACTGCCAATCTCTCAGTGGAATTGATATTGAACTTTGTCAATGGTATTACTTAATGGTTTCTAGGTCACATGTACTATATTCCATGAAGTGGTTCATTCTTCCACACATCATGTCAGCATTTGGCATCTCTTTAGGTTCTGAAATTGACCAGTGGAGGATTCATTCAACGTCATAATTGCATAATCACATGTAATCCATTTCCATGCGCAAGAAGAAACACAGTCGCACGAGGAGATTGATTTTCCTTTAAAAAATGGTGTCTGCAGTGGGAATAATCGAGGCATGTTTGATGTAGGAACTGAAGAATATCCCAATGCGTCCTACGGATTTGTTGATGTCCGAGACGTTGCACAAGCACATATTCAAGCTCTTGAAAACCCTTCAGCTAGCGGCAGATACTGTGTAGTTGGAGGAATAATGCACCGTCACGATGCCTCGAAGATCTTGCGCCATCTTTATCCCACATTGCACCTCCCAGAAATGTAAGGTCCCATTTTTGTTTAAGTCCGTAGATTAAATCGTAACTTTTTTTTCTTATGAGCAAATCGAGAAGTGGTCTTTTGTCGAGCATATACACTAACGTTAGCCGATGCTGCACGAATCATGCATTTTGAACACAGATGTGAAGACGACAAGCCTGCTGTGCCGACTCATAGGATATCAAGGGAAAAAGTAAAAGGTTTGGGCGTGAATTTCACACCTCTGGAAGTTAGCCTAAGAGACACTGTCGAAAGCCTCAAGGAGAAAGGTTTCCTCTCATTTTGAGCTTTTCCATTGGAGGTTGGCCTAAGCGACACCGTCGGGAACCTCAAGGGCGAAGGCGGAGCCTCTCTGTTTGAGCTTTTCTCGATCAACGACGCTGACCACATAGTCATACTCGAAAGGTTTCACATAATGTACTGTATTTTTCTTCTAGTTACCGTCGTTGGGCCATGTATGGTGTCTCGTACACTTGTTGAATAGAGCTTTGCATCTCTAAACTTGAAAGATGATGCAACGCTGAATGTCTATCCTTTGAGTTCTATTGTCTTAGCTCATCTGCAGCGGTAAAAGTTCTCTTGAGTTAGGGTGAAGTAATATGTCTAGAAGCGGTCCAATGACCGCGGTGGCGTGGTGATTGTACGCGAATTTTGTTTATATTCAATAACAATATCGGGATAATTGAGTGTACTGACATTGAAAGGATTTTATGGAAAAATCGAGCGAGTTAAAGGGCTCAATATATCCGAGAAAAAGTTTGAGGATCCGATTACAAAATAAGAGAAGCATAAATTAAGGGTTCAAATATGATTTATCCCAAATCAAGAATTAAATAAGTACAACCACTTGATTTTTTTTTTCTGTTGACTGAAAATATAAAAGAAAATTCCAAATTGACATCTCAAAGCTTAAAATAAAGCTGCTTATGAGGCGTTGCAAGAGTTCCTCGTGAACTTGAGGGCACGCCCCCCAGGATATTGGAAAGCAATACGAACCTTTGGGCTCAAAGAAATGGAAAAATCTGAACTTTTCAAAGAAAAGTACAAACGGAAGTGTAAATTATCATTCAGAAAGGGAGTCGACTCGATCGGTACAGTAATGTCGCATGCGTAATGGCTTACGAGTTGCAAGAAGCCATCTGTTGTCAGCCAAAAGCGACAAAAATGGGTTTGGATCGTGACCAATATTTGGTTTTTATAAGTCTATCTGCTCCACCTCCGAGTCTCCATTATTTGTTCACTCTCTCACCGAAGCACACGGAGACAAGACCAGTGCGTGCGAACTCCACTGGTTCTAGTGCCAAGAACCAGAGAAGATGAGCAGTGCGGAGAAGGTAGTGGGCGTGACCGGAGGGTCGGGCTACATAGCTTCTTGGCTGATCAAGCTCTTGCTCCACCGTGGCTACATTGTTCGAGCCACCGTCCGAGACCCATGTAAAAAAAAAGTTCCCTTTCTTTACTCTCTGCTCTTTTAGCCTTCTTGGGCATTGTCGAGCTGTTGGAAGGAACAAAAAGAAAGAGCTGTTGAAATTTGATAACTCCCATGAAGTTGTGTCGAAACCCTTTTGTTAGTGTGAAACCATCATGTTATTGCTTTTCTCTGAGAGAAAGAAGAATTTTGGTAGCTTCGTTAGTGTTGTGTTGTAGATTGCCCTCTAATCTATATATCTGCCCAAGAAAGTTCAAATCTTTTTGCATCCTGTTCGACTTTGTTGGAGGAGCGGCACGCTTAAACCATCGTTTAGATTCCGCATTCTTGATTTACTATAATTCTTGTGTCGGTTTTCATAAGTGAATCGTCGAAACTCTTCTTGTTCCACTTATGCCTTTCTGACTATAGATGCTACTAATGTGTCAGTGAGGGTGCTTGCAAGTTTTTGAATTTTAATCAGTTGAACAGAGATTTCTTATTCTTGTGCGTGTGCAACAGCCGACCCAAAGAAGACAGGACACCTTCTGGCACTCGAGGGGGCTAAGGAGAGGCTGCATTTAGTCAAAGCGGAATTGCTGGAAGAAGGGTCTTTTGACTCCGTAGTCGATGGATGCGAATGTGTTTTTCACACTGCATCCCCTGTTTTGCTCTCATCTGCTGACCCCCAGGTGCTTCAATCTTGCCATGCCAATCATCTTTCATGATTTGTTATGTGTTTAAATTCCAACATTGTCCTTGCTTTCCTTAATAAGTAGATAGATCATGGACAAACGATTCCATTCCGTGTGGAAGGGGGTTTGCGTTTCTTCTGCCACGATGAGTTTAGTTTCATTTTTCTGATACTTTTTATGAGAATTTTTCTAAATGATTTCTTCTATTGCATAACTCAGGCTGAAATAATTGATCCTGCCCTAAAAGGCACCCTTAATGTTCTAAGATCGTGCGCCAAAGCCTCTTCTATCAAGAGAGTGGTTGTGACGTCCTCTATGGCTGCAGTTGCATTCAGTGCAAAAACTCTGACTTCAGCCATTGTCATTGATGAGACTTGGTATTCAGATCCAGAATTTTGCGAGAAATCCAAGGTTCCTGTATCAACATTTCCTGACAATATTGCTGTCCATTTCTTTCACCTGTGAAATTTTACTGTTGAGTTACATTCAGAGTTCCTGTTACCCGGTGAAACTGGTAAAATGCCGATTCTGAGAGAAGTTGGGACATCAGGGAAGATTTCTCTCTTAAACCACATAGCTTTCAATAGACACTTTTTACAGATGCCCGAACCAAGGAGTGCCAGTCTTATCACTGACGGTTGTTTGTGTTACTCTTGCAATTTTTTCTGGCACCATGGTAGATGCTACATATGCTTAACGAATATAACAGTTTCTATATACTTCGATTCCTGGAGGAGAATTACTTATCTTTCGTTTCCTTTAATTGGTAATCTCCGAATGCCTTGGATGACATCGAATGAAGTCCATGTCATGTCAATGGTTATTATATGAGTTGAATGAGGCTAAAGATTCTAACAATCTAACTTTGGTTTATCTATCTTCAGCTTTGGTATATGCTTTCAAAAACCTTAGCAGAGAAGGCAGCTTGGGAATTCGCCAAAGAGAATGGAATTGACCTTGTCACGATAAACCCAGGATTTGTGATTGGCCCTTTCTTGCAGCCCACTGTTAATCTCACTGTGGCAGCAATACTGAACTTCGTTAATGGTATCACTATCATCTAGCAATAAATTATATTTGTTATTAGATCTTTGCCATTTTATTACAGAGTGACTTCGTCAAACATTTGTGCATACTTTGTTCTCATTACCCACAAGACAATCTCAAGGAGTAACTATAGAACTGTCTTTCCGATTGAAGACGATCTCAGTGAAGTTGTATGCCCTTCTCAATCATACTTATGAGTTATGGCCACATGTGTCTCAAGGTGTCTTTCTGCATTAGTCCGTGGAATAGCTATCCTTCTTTGCTAGTAAACTGAATTTGGCAACATGAGGTCCTGAGGCCCTTGCATTCTTTTTACTGAATCTGGCTTATGATATGAAGGGTCTGCTTAATTGGCTGCACAGGCACAGTATTACAATCATTTATGGTAGATCTCCACATTAGACATAGTTTTCAACTACTGGCAGAAGCGTCCAGTATAAAGTTGTCTTGACGTTTGCATGGGTGTAATTGAGGCTTATCCTGCAGGAGCTCAAACATTTCCAAATACATGCTATAGATTTGTCGATGTCAGAGACGTGGCACTCGCACATATTCTAGCTTTTGAAAATCCTTCAGCTGGCGGAAGATATTGCATAGTAGGAGAAGTTGTACACTGTCATGATGCTCTACAGATTTTACGCAATCTCTACCCCACATTTCACCTCCCTGAGAAGTAAGTTATCATTCTTCCTTAATTCTCAACTTATCTTCTGTCAAACTACTGCACATCCAAGAGATCACGGTTGTTCCCTAACGGTGCAGATGCGAAGATGAGAAGCCTTTCTCGTCGAAGTATGAGATATCAAGACAGAAGGCAGAAGCTCTGGGTGTCAACTTCACTCCATTGGAGGTGAGTCTGAGAGAGACCGTCAAATGCCTCAAGGAGAAGGGATTCATCGCTGTCTAGGCCGTTGCTTAAAGCAGCATATCACAAGCTTGCTGATAATGATTGTGGACCTGTGGTCTGTCCTCAGCTTGTTAGCTCCTAAACTATGCAATTATTCTGAATAATGTATCATTATCCACTTTCACAGATGACTTTGCCAGTTTTCCCAGCTAATCTTTAAGTGATTAATTTTTACTTTCTTTGTGTGATTTGCCTGCCGAAAAGACTCATCATATAGTACATCAGAAATAATCTTTTAGACTTTGTAAGCAATGTTGAAAACTTGTGAGATAATTTGAGTTAATGACTCGAGCTAGCTGTTAATCCAAGAAGGCTCCTTTCTGGCCAACGTACTTGACTGCCATTATGTGTAAAGCAAATAGGAAAATTGAAGGGCTCGCTATAACTTGGATATGAATATCAAAGATTGATTCTGCCCATAACTTATATGACCAAAATAGTTGTGACTCATGATACTCTGAATTAACAAAACATTAAACAGTGTTTCTTAGCTTAACAAAACCTTGAGAATATAAACTGGATCATAAGTAGACAATGCGTGCTGGCTGCGACTGCCATCCTGATGCCAGAGAGCTTTACATGAACAAATTGCATCCAAACTTGCGGTACCTGATAATTGAGCGTGCACTTTGTGTCTTCGGCCGTTTTATGGGTTACCAAACAATCAATTCTTCAGTTCTGATGAAAGCATTTGAACTGCCATCTCATTTCATTTGCATATGTAAAGCGTCTGATAAGCCTTTGTATAACTCCATATGCATTACCCCATCCATAGCTTCAACACCTTATCTTTGCCGCCAGAAGCTACTTTCTCACCATCCGGACTCCAATCGACCGCAAAAACCTTCTCATGAGAACACGAACTAAAATAAGTAGTCCATGATAGACATACAAACTTAAAACTTATATGATGACAATGTTAAGTGAGCAAACCTCATCCGCATGACCTGGAAGATCTTGTTTCAACTTCTTTGTGCGAATATCCCAGATCTAAAAGTAAGCCAAACATCGAGCGAACATTTAAGCATTCAAATCAGGCAAAAATTCATAATAATCATAACCAATAAAAGGAGTAGACTCCACATGCTATCGACTTTCACAAATAGTTCAAACAGAACCAAAACAAGTAAGAGTACAACACTCAAACTTCCGTACATACTATAGATCATTTCTAATCTTATAAAGATCGTACTCTGGTTTACAATACATCACCATATCTCACAAAAGAAGTAACCCTAACATGGTCCAAAAGTTGACCACGATAGGACTGATCAATGACTTGAGCAGGAACCAACACATGGTTCAAAAAATAACTTTAAATAGGCCATTGAGATCTCAATGAAAACAAGTTGCACCAGAACAACTGCAAAAACCAAGTAAGAAAATAACCTAATTGCTTGCATCATAAATAAAATGATTTCCTCCATAACACATTGATATTATTTTCACAGATAATATTACAAGCTCTTCTGTTATAATACTAAGTGACCACACTTAATTTTCTTAAATGCCAGCACATGACGCAAGTTTATTTGGATACTAAATATATTTCTAACTACTTTATGGAAACCCTTCAAAAGCTATATGCTTTGTGCAACTAACCTTCAGAGTAGAGTCTTTGCTCCCACTCAAAAGAAGTCTACTATCTGCAGACCAACTGTGCATTATGTAAATCATGATTAGAGATCATTCTTGAATGGATAAGACGAGCAACGTTTGAAAATATCTCAAACCTTATCTGATATACAGGCCCGACATGTCCCCTGAATGCAGCAACAAACTTCCCAGTAATACCATTCCACAACTTCACAGATTTATCAAACGAAGCACTAGCAACCCATTGTCCATCAGGTGAAAAATAGACATGATTCACGAGCTGCAAACAAAAAGCATAATTTCCCGAATTTTAATATGTCAAATTTTACACTTAAGACAGTTCAACGAGGATCTAACATAAGAGCCTCAAGAAAATATGGAGAGGATGTCTCATCTATTGAACCAGTGCCACCAGGACCACAATGTGGAGAACGTCCTTATTTAGCATCATCATGCCAATTGATAGTACATCATGGAAGACAATCTTCTAAATACAGTTAAGACTTAGGGAATCTCACATCATCATGCCAATTGATAGTATATCATGGAAGACAGCCTTCTAAATACAATTAAGACTTAGGGAATCCAATCACAAAGGAAAAAGCAGGCAGCTGTGAAATCTCTCTCTCTCTCTCTCTCTCTCACACACACACACACACATACCTGTTGATGACCGGTCATTCGCATTTTTGGGTGCTTGCTGGCAGAAGGTTCCCACAAAAACATGGTAAAATCATCAGATCCAGAGACCAATCTTTCAGGAGCATTGCCTTTCATTTTCTTGTATCTTTCTAGTGCAACCTATGTTTATCAACAAAATACAGAAGTTCATATAACAGTTACCAGAAAGTAGAACTAAAAATGTGCATAGACCCGAAGGGAGAGAATCACCACAAGGGGAGAGAAGATGCACAGAGCAAAAAGACACTGAGCAAAATGTGCATACTAGGTTGTAAGCAAATAATGTTCAGATAGATATAACTGATGCATACTAGGTTGTATAAGCAAAATGTGCAAAGAGAAATAAAGGTGTAATTTCTTGCCTCATGATATGAAGATGATTCAACATAATAAAAGTTACCTACTTGCTTCATTTCTTCAGAAGATGAATACTGTTTTCCAGTGTGATCGAAAGCTCCAGTCCGAAGAACATACTCAGTGCTCAGAGCAAGGGAGTTAACCCAGTGTCCATGACCCTACAACGAACATTTTATATATAAGAATGATAATAAAGAAAAGAACAGAGGAATCTAGCAGCAACTTAAATTAAGAATGCGGACTTGGAATAACAGCTTTTTTGGCAGTAGAAACCAAGAAAAGACAACCATGTGAGCCATAAAAACTAAACTGCAAACTAAATAAGCAGTTCATATCTCAGCGACATCAAAAAATGGTGGTATTTCCATTCTTAACGTCAATATCTCCTGAGAACTAAACAATCAAGAAGTTCGAGGACATGATATCACCAATTGCTGGGCTAGACAATATGCCCAATTAGTATTGGGTAGGTCACTAGGTGCCAAACTGCCTCCTCGCACCAAAGAGATCAAGTAAATCGTGCTACTCCAAAGGCACAAATAAATCTAAAGCTTTTGTGGAGAAGAATAAAACAGGCACGCAATGACCCTGCAATCTGTATAATAAACTTTATAAAAGATGTTACCTTTAATTCCCTTATCAGCTTCCCCTGGGAAGTTTCCCAGACTTTGATTGTACAGTCCTGGGAGCTGCAAAAAATTTAAAACAATTACTTCATCAGGTAACAAGTAGTAGAAGCAGCAGCAGTTTGGCAAAGTCCAAGATACTTATTTGCTTGGAAGAAGAATTTACAAGTCACCACGTAATCTTAGGCCCATTAGAAGTATGATTTAGTCAAGAAAACTTCTTCATGTTATTTTTGTTGTTGTTCATGTAGCACGGCACTATCATATGGACATTATTACATCACAAACTGATTAAATATTTATCTCAGGGTTAAGTTGCCTCTCTTGTGTCCCAATTTGTCAGTGGAACAGCTATTCAGGATTGGGAAAGAGAGTTAATGACAAAAATTTAAAACCATTAAGTAAAAGGCAGTTTCACAGACAATTGCCAAAATTAAGGAAGTTGCATACCCAGTATATATTACACCATCTCCTCCCCACTTTACGCATGTAACAGCTAGAGTGTGACCGCTCAGACAAATTACACATTTCCTTAGTGTTACGTCCCATATGCGTGCATCACCATCTTTACTAGAACTCACAAAGCGACGGCTCGGTGAACTCAGATGGACTGGTTCCCAAGATATACCGGTGATCCATTTCTTGTGGCCCTGACATAAAGCAGATTCAATGTCTTAGTGGCACAGAGACTATTCTTGCTATGCATAAGCCACAACAACCAGTTCGACACTTCAACACCTCACAAATTAATGTCAAAAATGGTAAAGGATGTTAGAAAGCTTCCTCAACAAAAATGGTACACCATTTATCTCTTCCCACAGATGCGAAGCTACACAATAAACTGTACTTACTACGCTAAACTTATGGATATCATCCAAATTAACGCCAACACTGCTCCCACTTATTTTGCCACAAGTATAAAATTAGAAGCAGCATATTTGTGCTTTTATCCACCATTTCATCATCAATATGGAGAGTTATAAACCAAGAAATATTAATAGGAAATGGAGTTCCATGGAATCCTTGCAGGAAGGATTCTCAAACATATAAGTGTAACACCAAATGTCAAAAACTATTTAGTCTGAACAACTTTCCATAAAATAGATTTAGCTCCAAGTTAAATAAAGTCGTAAAAGCAGCAAATTACAATCAACTGAATAAGATACTTTCTAGTCTTATAATTCAATAAGGATCATACAACAAGTGGATTGCCTGATGGCTGCCCGGTCAATGGATCCCAGCATTGGAGTTCCCCAGCCTTGCTTCCACTTACAAGATGCTTACCATCAGGTGACCATGCAATACAGAGGACCCAATTCTTGTGCCCTGAGCAAGAAGAACTGTTCATTAAAAGAACAGATAAAAAGGAAACCAAGTAATTTACCACTGCAACAAACTGCTTACTAACATTTTTCCACCCACAATCCACTCCACTGGTGCAATGTTCAGCTTATGCCTCTAGGAAAATTCAACCTATCGCACCTTCCCCCCCCCCCCCGCCCCAAAAAAAATAAAAAATAAAAACAAAAAACCCAATGGTTCTCCAGCTAAGCAAATAGAAAGCAACTATACAGCAAGTAGGCATGCGTATATTTAGATGCCCCCATGATGGGGAAGGGAGCATACAATTAGAAACTTGAAGGACATAAGGAAATAAGAGATTCAGATATTCAACCTTTGCATGTAAACATAGGGGTCTGAGTACTTAGGTCCCACAATCGGACTGTGGTATCTCCTGAACCACTAGCCAGTTGCTTCCCGTCAGGACTAAAGGCTACAGAAAGAACAGCTTCTGAGTGACCTGCAATGACAGAAAAATGAACCTTTAAAAGGGCATTCAATCTGTACATATCAGACTATTAGGCATAATATAGGCATTGCTTATTAAGAGCAAATTAATTACAACATGTCAAGCAAAGGTCCTCCAGCACTCCATAAGGATTGAAACTATATTCTCCATAATCAACATCCTTCTAACAACATTGCTCTCCTTGATACAATGGCACCCCACCCCACCCCCTTCACCAAAAATAAAAAAAACTGATAGTATGTTATGATATGTCTAAGATCAGCCTAACTGAATCAAGTATACTATGAAAGATGGATAGTGTCCAGCAGCTACCAGAGCTGATGAATAAGAAAGTCAGCCTCATACCAGCAATTGTTGCTGAACAGCGATTTACAGGACGAATTCGGAAAATGGCTTGTGGCTGATAGACTATGGCCAAGACCTTCTCCACCGAAACTGCAATGTCAACCCAAATTAAAAATGAATGACAGATATGCAGTTAGAGACCCGAGGAAGCTCCTTAAAAATATGACGCCTTTGCTTCTTTACTGACCTCTGTTTTTCTGTAAGTAAGATTCAAGACGGACAACGAGCTCCTGGTCCGATATATAAAAAGTATACGGCAATTTCTCCTCCTGGTTATCCCAAAAGTATAAAATCCATTAGAGAAAAAGGGAGAAAATTGAAAAACTATCTCGGCCATGGATGAATTTTAGTAAACAAGAACGAAAATATGTAAATCAATCAACAGGAAATTTTTCAGAAAAAAGTTAAGCATTGACGACCAGAGGGCTTTGGCAATTAAACAACAATCTGGAAGTCAGTGTTTCACTTCACACAAGAGAAAAGGTCATGTTCTAAGTTAAGAACATGTTCACATAATGAGTAAACAAAGTAAAATTAATAAAACGGTATACACTTCTCAACAAGAACCGCGTGAGACCGTGAAACCAATCTCTCCAGGGAGAAACACGCCCAGTCCCGCTTAAAATTCTAGGTCTATGCTCACGTATACAATTGCAACACTGCATCAACACAAGCAAACTTGAAGATCAAATTCAAATCTTACGTTGTTGAGGAGCTTATTGACCATCTGTTGAAGTTGTTGAGGGCCAACGTTCTGAGGAAGGTACATGGGAGGACCCAAGGTTGTTCCTTCCGGATCCACCAGTTGACACATCACGTTGTTTACATCTCGCTCCTCTGCTTCCACCTCCATCTTTCCCACGACAACAATAAAAATTCAATCTTCTCTCTTCGAATCTCTGATAAAAATCGAAGCTTCAATTGATACAACGATACTGGGAGCGCGCAGATAAATTGAGAAGTACGTTTGTGATCGCGACGGAAGTAGGGCTGTCAAAATGGTCACAAACCCATATTTTAACTCATATTGATAAAAATGGGTCATAAATAGGTCAGCTTAAACTTATAATATGGGTCAAAATGGGTTCAAAAGAAAGAGAAAGGTCGAAAAATATGGGTTTCGGTGGGTTAAGTAATAAACCCACTTTCAACCCAAACTACTCTCTTCTCTTTCCCCCTCTGCAGACGAAGCAGCAGCACCACCGCTCCTCGCCTCTCTCTCGCCCTTGAATCTCGCCGCCCCCTCTCCGCTTCTTCCGTCCCTCCGCCTCCGGTCGTCTCCTGGTTGCACTCGCCGCCGCCGCGAGACTCTGTCCCCAATCGAACGATGTCGCTATTCGAGGATGACGACAACGACTGAGTCAACTCGGACTGAGCCGACGACCGCTTAACCCGGTGGAAACCTCCTCGAGGACGCGGTGGGGCTCCAACACTTCCGCGAGTAGAAGTGGCCGCCGAAGATCCCAACCCGGGTGAGGACGTGATTCGGGATCGGGGGTGACCAGAGGCTCAGAGCGACGCGAAAGATCCGAACTCGAGTGAGGAAGAGAGGAGCTTCAGGATCTAGAAATGGAATGACGTCACCGAGAGAGCCATTGACTGTTGCCTCGAACAAGAAGAGAGAGAGAGAGAGAGAGAGAGAGAGAGGAGAGTGAGAAGCAGAAGAAGATTGAAGATGGAGATTTACATGGAAGGAGAGAGAGAGAGAGAGAGCAAGAGGCATACAGAGGAGAGAGAGATGAGAGAGAGAGAGGGAGGTGTACCGACAAATTTTGTGTTTATTCGGTTTTTCCTTTTTTTTAAGGAAAAAAAAGGAATGTCATTGTAACTCTTCATTTTTTTTTTACTTTGTTTCTCTTTATCGGTTTTTACGCATAATTATAATTTTCACGTCGGATTTATCCAAAAATAAAACGTATGTATCCCTGGATGCATGATTGATCGCATTATCCAAAAATTAAAACATGTTCCGATTTATAGGTTTTTGACATTTTTTATTTTATTTACTAATTTTTTATTACTTAATATAATGTGAAGTTTTTATCCATAAAACATATACATGTAAAAAGCTTAAAAGAAGTTAAATGAGTGGGTATGAGTTTTCCTAGAATATTAATGTGTTTTGGTAATACGGGTCAGGTCGGGTATGGATCGAGTATGAGTCGGGTTAGGTATGGGTCATAAAAATTGGGGAAAATTCCAATTTATGGTCCAAAGTGGGGCCATTTTCTTAATTTGGGGTCCCAAGTGGACTTAGTACCAAATTGATACCCAAAGTCCCCAAAAAGTGTCAAATAAGGGTTTGGGTCGTGGTAGAAGCAAAATACTCGTGGTAGGTGATCCGCTGGATTGTTCCGTGAAGGAAACGGTGTTTTTATATTTTTTTTTGTTTTTTTCTTTTCCTTTTTCTCTTTTTTTTTTCTCCTTTCCCTCCGCCGGCCATTGCCGGGGCCGGCGGAGGTCGCTGGCCTCAGGCAGAGGCGGCCCTCGCCGGCGAGAGGGACCCAGGGCCGGGCGAGGGTCGCCCTCACCCGCCCAGCCCAGGCGAGGGCGGCCCTCGCTCGATGCCGGCGAGGGCGACCCTCGCCCGCCCCGGGTCGCCCTCGTCGGCGAGGGCCGCCTCCGCCTGAGGGCCGGCGACTCACGGCCGCGAATGGCCTATGAGGGAAAGGAGAAAAAAAAGAGGAAAAGGAAAGAAAAAAATAAATAAAAACACTGTTTCGTCACGAACAAGCATGGATCACTACGGCGAGTATTTTGGTCACGCGACCCTGCACTTTATTTGACACTTTTTGGGCTTGGTACCAATTTGGCACTAAGTCCACTTGGGACCCCAAATTGAGAAAATGGCCCCACTTTGGACCCCAAATTGGAATTTTCCCTAAAAATTGCATTGTGTGAAAATGGATCAAAACGGGTTATATGGCTCAATATAGATCGGACCATATTCGATCCGACTCAAATCCGAACCGATCCACCCATTGACGGCCTAGACGGAAGTGAAGTTGGGGGGGGGTCCTAGGGTTTTAGGCGGGCTTTTGATGACGACCTGATGCGGTGCGTGTTGGTTCACCGTGCTATGGTGGGGACGATGTCTTATGAAGTAACTAAGGCTTGTGTAAAACAAGAGAGAAGAAAAGATAAAGAAATATGAATAGAAGATGAGGAAGCACCGGTCAAACTCGCTCCTCAGAGGCCGACCCCTGATGGGGAGTGATGGTACGATGATGCTCTGTCCCCTCTTTCTTGTCGGAACAGTTCTTCTCCTCTCTTTGTAAAGAAACACTTGAGAAACCCAGTTCGTTTTCTGTTCTTGAACTATGTCCGAGTACAACATAACGATTTTAGCGCTGATGTTGCTGCTCAGCGTGATAACGGTAACTTCATCAGCATCGCGGTCGCCGGATGTCATTGAGTCTCTGCTCACCCGACCGGAGTCCAAAAGGGCATCCCCATCGGTTCGAGAAACGGCTGCTGAAGGCCTTCTTAAAAGATTGCTTCCTTTCCATTCGCACAGGTTCCAACTCAAGATCGTACCCAAGGTCTCATCTTTTTCATTACTCAAGATGCAATTCCATTTTGTTTCCTCAAGTCCTCTGGAACGAAAATAGAAGCTGGGGGTCTGCTCTCTCCATTCATTGTCAAGCCGCAGCAATGAACTGAGGAAATGTGAAAATGTCTAGCCTTTTGGTGACCCTTATCAAGTCACTGCGCTTTTCTCATTTCCGATTTAGTGAGAGTTAAATCTTTAAGTAAATAGTAAGCTAGCCGGACCCAATTCATAGTTTCTTGGACGTTCTTTTAGGTGTCGATGAAATGGATTTGTTCCCTTCAGTGATGGCGTCAAAATTCCTATGTATCCCTCAGAGTAGAACTCACTCTAGTGTATCGATGGTCTCGGTAAAAGTTACTTGCGATGTTGGCATTGAACTGTCTTTAGCTTTTCCAGTTTAAGTACGTATCTCTAGCTACTGTAGCCAAAAAAAGTGGTTCAAGTAATATCTTTCTTAGGGTCTCTATTAGCAGTAACCGTTAGCTGAACAGTGAAGATGCATGCTTTGTGCTCACCCGAAGAACATAGCATATGATCAGGTTAAGAAACTGTCCCTTTGCAAACTTTTTTTCTCAATGTCTTTCTGACACATGATAGTCATATGAGTGTAACTGTCAGTGGTTTGCGCTCACTTTCTTTCAGCTTGCCTATGAGGATGTTTGTGGTGGAAAGAACTGCTTTTTGATTGAAAATTACGAGGAGAATGATGGGCCTGAGATACTGTATGTAGTCATTGTTTTTGTCAAGTGGAGCAGCGTGCCTTTCATTTTTAATCGCGTGAAGGAGTATTACCCAGTCTTAGTTTGTGAGTTATGCATTGTTGAAGCTCTTTTGTCTATTTCACTACAGGATTAAAGGTACCACAGCAGTTGAATTAGCATCCGGCTTGCATTGGTATTTGAAGTATTAATGCGATGCTTATGTTTCCTGGGACAAGACTGGTAGCATACAGGTGGCTTCTGTTCCTAAGGCAGGATCCCTGCCTAGGCTGAAGGGCAAGGGTGTGATGATTCAGTGATCCGTCCCATGGAGCTATTATCAAAATGTTGTTGCATCAAGTTGTAAGTTTTCTTCACCATGGGACATTGAGGCTTTGGCGATATTATTAGCAAGTCGGTAGCTAGTTCGTCATGTTTGAGGTAAGTGAGGCAAAAGCACCTAGGGTCCCTCTTGCATTTGGACATACTATCTATTTGACAGTGTTTGTTCTTCAAGGAGCTAATGACTTGATGTCATGCGATTCATCGTAGAGTCTTATGTCTGGTGGAATTGGAGTAGATGGGAAAAAGAGATCCTGGATCGCTTTGCAAGGAGTTCACCTACCATTGGCCTTTACTGGACAAGAAGCCATTTGGCAAAAAGTTTTCATGGTGACATTTCACATGATCCTGTGTAAAATTGGTGACAAAGTAAAAGCAATTCTTAGTGTTGATTTCGCCGTAACAACTCATACTGATTGGTAAATAAATAGATGAATTTACTAACACATGACCGAGTGATCTGATGGCTATTTCCATTACCTATCTGACATTCATCATACAAAAAAACCATATTAAACGAAGTTGCCATAAGATGGTCTTGAAATGTTTCTCGTGTTTCTTTATAGCAAATTCATGTCATTTGTTTGTCTATTGCTATTGATTGACGAGTACACATTTGAAATTTAGCAGATGCCTTTTTGTACCCGATTTCCCAATACCTAGTCTAGAAAGTTATCGGCTTATGAATAGGTAATTGCATTGGTGCTATTGTCTGGATCTTCAATTAATTAAAACTCATGTTTCCTACTGTGTTCTGAGGTTTAGTCAGTTTATTGTTTCAGCTTTTGTCCGTTATAGCCATGCCTGATAATGATAGGCTTATCTAGCTGATTTGTCCTCTTTATTGTATTAGCAAGGAAGAACTAGAAGATTTTTTTGGCGGACTCGTGTTTCTTGCGTTGGCTCGCATGGGAAATTTGCTTGGGTAGGTAGAGGAGTTGTGATTTCTGCATCTTCTCTTTTTTTTCGATGATAAAAAAGGGAAAAGAATAGGGTAACTAGTTGAACAAATTTAGGAGTATTTTATATTAGATGGTTCTTTACACTATGTTTGATAATATGATTCTGCTAGCTAACTCATTGCTCCGCCTCGATGTGCAATATAATGCATTTTGTTCTCGCTTTGAAGGCTTTCTTTTCATCATCACAAGCATTTGGCTTCTAAGGTGTAATAATTTCTTCATCATAGGTGGGGTGACCCATTATCACAGAACTTGTTGGATCAACAGCTAAACTTGCAGTAACAGATATTGTCCTGGATGTCAGAGCTAGGCATGTTTCGAGGTATAGAAGAACTCTTTTCCAGTTTAGAATTATTGATAATCCAGGTATCCTTTCAGTGAGATTATCTACGATAGAGTTGTAGCAGGGAAAATTCAGAAAATTGCCATCAAAGGGACCTTTTTAGTTAATGTCTATTGTATATCTGTCTGATCATGCTGGTCATGAGACTCCTGATATGTATTGTTGTACTTTCAGTTCTTCCATCCTTCTCTGGGAATGTTCCAGAAGCATTGAAGAAGATACATTCGTCAGCTAATATAACTAGACTTGGGGACCGGTATGGCTAGACTCGGGGACTGGTATGGCTCTTTTTCTGTTTGTAATTTCTTAAGTGTTGATGACTTTGATGACCTTTTCACTCTTATATTGTCCTCCCATGCATCCCTTTTTTGTCTTCCTGCTTGGGTTCGATAAGTTCTTCATCTAGATACAGTTTTTGTTAAGATGCTACACATGGCATTTTTTTAATTTCCTTGTCAATTATAAGACTTGTAAAACAAATAGAGAAAAGGTCAAAGACATTATTTTGTTTTACTACCTGGAAGAGGATAGTCAAGAAATTCGGTCGACAATATTTCTCAACGTCCAAGATATGATGTATCTGATACATGCTAGCAATAAAGAAATCTTATGCTATTCTGAATGTTCCTTACAATGCAAGAGATGCTCTTTGAGTGGCTACTCAGAGATGAATAAAATTGGTTACTTGGAAACTGAACTGAATTGCACTAGCATCTTCTGAAGTGAGCTTTCATCTGCAACTAGGGCGTCAAATATTTCTGACTTTAAGATTTTGACATGGTATTTTCTACTGCCTAGTAGCAATTTATCCAGATTAATGAGCAATTTTGTCTCTAAGATTAATTTCTGGCAAAAACCATTGTTTCTTTCCTTCGGGACCATAATACAGATTTCATAGTCAAGTTTCCGGACTGGAATCCATCAACAATCTCGGCATCTAGCTTTAGAAAGCAAGAGAAATGCTATTACCCTTTGATCTACCCCCTTTAATTCAAGTGACGGTCTCTGACTTTCCTCAGGCACATTTGTTGTATTCTACTCATGACGTGGTTGATGCTGGGAATTGTCCCAAGGAAAGTCTACCGTTTAGGTATAATCTCAGACATCGTTAATCTTTGCTGTTTAAAATTTTCTCACCTTTCTACATAAGAGTGGATGACCCAGTAGAAGACCTAGGAAAATCACGATTGTCTTTTTGCTAGGTAGATTGAATTTGAAGAACTGCATTGCAAATATATGCAAATTAGCTTAAGAAAGAAAGGCAGAGCTGATTGGATTTAATTTTTGCCTTTAGCAGGTCATGCTGATTTAGAAAGTTTATAAATGTTATTGTCAATTATTTGAATGGGAATCATATGATTGATGGGCAAGTCCACTTGAGAGTCTTCTAATCTCATGGGTCTACCAACTCGCTTTTCCTTTCCTTCTCCTTCCTCATCTCCTCCAACAAAGCCTTACTTGTGTCTATGCCTATATCATCATCAGAGAGAACGTGTCACGAGCCACGTCTTAATTGTCTCTGTCAAGATATTCACTCAATTCCAGAACGAAGTACATATACTACCTGCGAGGTATCCACCATGTACATAACCGCTGAATCTTTCGCTTGTGTGTTCACCAGTGAAAAAGATGCGTCCTACCGAGGCCTGAGAACATGTAAAAAAAACCTGTTTCAGTTACACGTACAGTTAATAGCTAATTCAGGAAGAAGCGCTAGAGCTACCAAATTTATAGTTGTCTTGGAACAACGAAAGGAAAAAAAAAAACTTATTCCAGTTGCTTCTCTTAGGACATCGTAAAGGCAAGAGAATCTAAAGCTGCTAGAGATTTCACATAGAAATTAACCCCTAAAGGGAATGATTCAGAAAGACCTACATCTTTTGTCAAGCCATAAATAACAACTTGTCTAAGCTTGGATATCCAGAAGTAAGAACTACGCTGATCAACATGTAAACACGAAAACGGGAACTACCAGGATTCGTAATATTTGAAGCAAGATAAGCACCTACCTTAATGCTTTGAACGACCTGATGATTAGATATGACGGGGTACTTGCTGTAGCTGCAACGCTGAAACTTGTCATTCAACCAGCGGGGCACGAGTATATCGGTGGCGTTAGGTATATTGGGCCCAAACATATCCCTAAGCACCTCCATAGCCTCTTTCAGTGTTTCTTCGTCAGATCGACTCTCCACACGCTTTGATTCTCCATTTGTCAACGTCACAACCAGAATATTGGAACCAGGGTATGCATCCTCCATGTGCTGATGACATGCCCAGAGAGGAACAAAACAATCATCTTTATCAGATGAGTTTCCCTCAAAGCATTATGCAGTCGCTTAAAAACATTGCTCGAGATTTCACATCAAAGCATACAGTATCGAAGGCCATGTGTGGTAGATACAATTTACAGCGTTTTCCCAATGAAAGTAACGTAATTAGTATCAATACCTCATAATTAAACAAATTGGCTGCATTAGTAATGCAATTCCAGAGTGCAGCTAAAGAAATAGTCCAGTGTACTACTTGTTAACACGACCAAACATGACCAAACATGTTAACCTCATAATATTGAGCAAACAGTTTTTTACACTTTCTAAGACGCCCAATGGATGATATCAATAAGCACTCAATTCCCCAGAGAGTAACTTTTAGGACAAAGAAAACTGGAAGAAGAAGAAAGAAAAACCGTTAGCTAGCTGCAAAAGGTTTGTTCACAAACCTGCCAAAATGTGTAATAACCTCTCCGTTCGTGTGCATACATGAAGAACTCTTTCCCGGGTCCACAAGGCCAGAACTTTTCAGGAAACTTTAGGTAGATTTTCGTGTACACCGTCACGTCAAGCTTCTCTATCGCCTCCATCTTCCATCTCTGGTGGGCATTATTTCACAAATCAGTGCAACACTTCATCGAGCCAAGTAAAATGGACAATAGATCAAACATCGCTCAGCTTCTTTTGGGGACCACCAACTAAAGAGAAGCCGTAATCATAGTTGTTGCTTAAACCTCTAGACACCATTATTAAATAAGTAAACGTCCAAATGGACACGCATAGTTGTAATTTTTATGTTTCGTCCTAAAGAGCAGCCAGTTTTTTGGCGCGGGATGACATCCCAGGATTCGTCGGTCCTGAATTCTTTCACGAGGAAAACGTTCTATTGGGAGTCAACAACAGTTGTGCAGAATAATGATGATATTGAATTCTAATTGATATTGCTAGTCTTCTATGAATATTGAGTAATTAGTAGAGCAATTGGATGAATTAAATGGTCAACATATTCCGGTAAATGCAAGGGAAAACAAGGACGACAGTATAACCAAGAAATTTTTTTCAGTGTGTTTACAGATTCATTCAATCAACCAAAAGCAGCATTTTGCGCAGAAGTGTTTCACAATATTTATAAGAATCTTGTTAGGAACTTTCACGTATTAATTATAAGGCGCAATAATTCCGATTCGTACTAGTCTTTGATATTATTCATGCGATTTCAGTGCACCCTGTGGACTTTTCAATTGGGGAACTGGAAAAGGGAGACAGTCAAAGAAATAAGGAACGAAGGAAGATGTGTACGGGCATGGATGGCCGGAACGAGATGAGGTCACTCTTGAGAACCCCAATGCTAACGGACAAAATGGCATAATTGGCACTGTAGACATAACCATCCTCTGTAGTAATAGTAACTCCGCTGCTCGAGTGTTGTATTTCCCGGACAACCTGCCCCAAATCCACTCGTAAATACAGTGGCACTGGCATCCAATAAAGATGGAAGAAGTTTATCAACATAACTGAATGAAAACTGTGCAGTGGTCAGACGAAAAGATTCATTACCCTAGCGAGATTCGTTCATCCACAATCTGACATTATAGAAATAAGTAAATTGTCTCTGCTAATTTCCACCTATTGGGCACTAGTCATCGATTTTCTTCATTCTTGTTGCGTGTGAATTTGAGTAGGCAAGGAAACACCACATTAAATGGAGAAAATGACAACACTTCATATGTTCATGTTCTTCTATTTGAGTAGATTTGACCTCCCCAATTATTTACTTCTATATGAGGTCATCATGTTCACTGTATAGTGTATACGATAATGGACAGGAGCCAGTTGGCCCAAACCGTTGCTTATTGAGTGGTATACAGTCTTCTTTTTCGATATGAAATGTTGATAAAATGGCATTGATGTAAAAAGGTTGCTTTGCTTCTCAAACTAGAATCACTTGGACATGATAGCAACGGGAAAATTGTTATCTGCACTTGATACATTAAGGTCCAACATATACGATCCGTTGAATCATATAAATCCCACGTGAGATCCATGCAAGTAGTAATGTTGCATAACGAGTATGAATATTATAAGGATCCCAGTTGGAGAAAAAAATTAGTCCCATGCTTGATGAGGTAGACCTGGGACTATAGTATCCGAAATGTATATGATATGACATAAATAAATGAATAAATAATTGGCTAAAACAGCTTTTAGGGAACGTCGTCATCGACAAACTCCAAGGATGGGGCCAATCAAATCTCTTACAGCCAAGTGAGAAAACAGTTGATCCACACAAAACAAAAATTGGGGTTTTTCCGCACACTTTTGTTATTATTACCATAAACCATTCTCCGTCACTTTGTTTCCGTCTGACGATTGGATGATTAAAAAAACAAAAATTAAATTAAATTAAAAAAGGTAGGCATCATCTCCTAAATAAACAACCAAGATAAGAACAAAAAGGAAAAAAAAAAAAGAAGAGAGAGAATTATTGTTTACCTTATTGAGCTGAAGACGACTGTCCAAAATCTTGCCCTCGGACGTAACAAGAAAATCGTGCGCCATTTTGCGTACCAATTCCTCGTATCCCCTCTCGTCCGCCACTAAGTATTCTCCTTCCCCATAATCAAGGTAAGTCGGTATAGGCTGGGCCTCTGCCCAAGAAGAAACACCAAATGGGAAAAACTCATCGGCATTGCATACATCCTTTTTTGCTGCCAAATCTGAAGTTTCAACTGCACTAAAAAAAGCCGACTAACCGGGCATCTCGTAGTCGTGAAGCACGAAGTCGATGGCGAGCTCTAATGGCGTCTTCGCCGTCCTAAACATGCGCGAGAAGAAAGAGAATGAGATCGCGCACGGTGGAGAAACAAAATCTCGAGGGCATGAAAGTTAAGCAGGAGAGGGAATCACGAAGGAGGCTCTGTCGCTCCGGAGAAATAGTCACCGCCATCCGTTTCCTGCTGGTTTCTCGACTTCTCGGTAGCCGAGTCCACCGCCTTTCTGTACGAGTCGGCAGCGACTTCCCTCGGGAACACCTTCCCACTGAAACGAACGAACAAACTGCGTCAGCATCGAAACCGAACTCCCCTTGCGGACGGTGAAAAGGTATTGCAGAACTAATCATCTTCGCTTTTTTTTTTGCTTAGATTCACGCTCGAAGAACGCCCCGCAAGTGCCGAGAACAAAGATAAGCTCTCCGGCTGGAATGTGACATTATTGCTGACAACAGAAAAAACTCGAAAGGAAGGGAGAGGATCAGACCTGCGATCGTAGATGTTGTAGCGAGCATGACTGAAGTCGGAGAGGCACGTCCGGAGGGAAGACTTGGCGGCAAGCTCCCAAACGGGATTCGGCACCTTACCTCCCACGCCGACGATCCAGCCGGCGCCGAGCTCCACTGACACGCCTCCGAACGCTTCCTTGCGCATCCTGCCCCCGATTCGGTCCGTCGCCTCCAGTATGACGATGTCCTCCACGCCGTTCTCGGCCAGAACCTTGGCCGCGGCAATACCTGAAGAGACGTCCCACGAGGCCACATACACGAAACATCAGAACTAGTCGCAACAGATACATACAACAACCCAAGTGCAGACACGCCGCGGTCGCGGGCGGGGGACAGGAGGTTTCGTGCGTACCGGAGACGCCGGCGCCGACGATGATCACGGAGGAGCGAGACGGAGGATCCATGAGGGAGAATTAGAGAGAGAGATGCGTCACGTACTTTGGTTCGACGGGAAATGAAACAGGCGAGGATTTTAATCATGGCAGTGGAGGGCAGTTCGGTCATTTCCGCGGGGGCAGATTTGGAAATTTGCGGGGAAGTTTTATGGCAGGGTCGGCGTAATCTTTGCCCGTGCGGATTCGAGTGTCCACCGAAAACGAGATTAGTGTCCTCCTAAATGCAGGGTCAGAGAGATAATCTCAAGATAATCTACCTTTTCAATGAGATTTTTTATTGGATTTTTTTACGTAATCAATCCACGCATTAATATACCTAGTTAATGTAGCAGATTCATTGCTCCTTATGTGCTGGAAATTTTGAATTGGATTGGTACTACAAAAAAGCCCCAAACCGATATAATCGTAAAAAATTTATCCCAAACTAATTTTTTTATCACCAAAAATTCTTAACCGGTGACAAATTTATCTTCTATTAGTTTCTATTAAATTTTACCTTCAAATTTCTGAGTTGGATGACACGTGACAGTGACAAGTGTACTAATTTGAGGTTTTACTATCCGGTTGTCATAGGTGTAACAATTTGTGATTTTTTGTGATACTAATCCAATTTAACGGAGGGTAAATTTGTCACAAATATACCAGTTTGGGATTTTTTGTGATAAAAAAATTAGTTTTGGGTAAATTTGTCACGAGTGTGTATCGGTTGGAGATTTTTTGTAGTCAAAATATTAGTTTATGGTAAATTTATCACAGATGTACCAGTTTATGATTTTTCATAATATTGACCCTTTGGAATTTTCAACACATAAGGAACAACGAATATCAATAATTTGAAAACTATATATGCTCTTTTTAAAATTTTAAAATTTTTATTATTTAACAAAAATGAGTCAATGATAAATATTTTCATCATCAATGATATTTTTCTGTGTATTTCATTGAACTATAAATGAGCCCATTTATACGCTGTTACAAAATGGCCATCTATAGTAATAATGAAATTATGATCCGAAGAGAAACTCATAATAGAATAACGAAATTATGATCTAAGAGATTATTAGAATCAGACAATATATTTCTAATAAGAACTATTTTATATTATTCACGTCCAATTTTTTAATAGGATATTAGGCATTTTCCACTAAGCAGAAACTTATTAATTCCTCTAATTTATATCTCGTGGGTAAAAAGTAAGGCATACCCGTCCTCCCTGCCTCTGTAATCCTTTTGATAGATGACGATGCGATGATGGCTTGCTGCTCCGCCCCCAAAAAGCCAACGGTAAGGATGGGTCCCTTCCTTACATGTCGTTTCCCTCCCGAAGCAACCAAAAAAAAAAAAGAAGAGATAATGACAAAAACAGTAATTCAACTTTGACTCAACGTGCAATATAGTCTCTAAACTTTTAATTTATTCAATATAGTCTTTAAACTTTAGCCTAATATTCAATATGATCTCTAAACTTTAAATTTGTTCAACGTGGTCTCTGGACTTTTGGTATATGTTCAATATGATCCCTGAACTATATGAAGATGTTCAATTCTATCCTTGAACTTGAATTACTGGAAGGAGATTGAATAAATTAAAAGTTCAGAAATCATATTACACATTAGATTAAAATTCAGAGATCATATTAAATAAATTAAAAGTTCAGATATCATATTACACATTAAACTAAAGTTCAGAGATTGTTCGTGTCATTTTTCAAAAAAACATCAAACAGATCAAATTTAGTGAGCCTTCGTACTCTTCCGGCCTAGTACATTGAAGGAAAAGAAGATTTGGGCAGCTGTGTCATCATCATGTGTGAAAAAATCACATGGTCTTTGTTAGCAACGGGTCGACATGAGGGTCTGATGCGGTGAGCATTCGATCCCTGATTTGAAGATTTGGCATGGAGTCCGCGGCGATCGTCATTGATGTTGTTGGGTGAAGGATAGAGCTGGCGTAAGTCTAATCAAGGTCGGCAATAATATAATAACGATGCATAAGGATATGTTGTCGCTTTTAAGTGCGCCGTAGAGAAGCATCCGTATTGGAAATGATTTATGCCGCTATTGCAGATGATGAAAAATATCATGTGTTGTGCCCTGTGCATGCTAAGTAGTTGAATTTCAATTGATTATCCGTACACGTGATAACAATATACTTAAAGTATATGTGACATTTTAGCTATACATCTAGTTTCATATATGTTGGCTCAGATATTCAAAATATACTTTTAAGTTCAAGTGAGTGAATACAAATATAATTTGGGCAGTTTATCAAATAGATGAGTAGGAATAGAGAAACGATCGGGCAATTTGGCAATCCCACCTAATCAGGGATATATACCCTATAGGCTTGACTTTCCAATCGACAACCAGGCTAGATCACCACCTTCGCCTAGGGGCAAGATGGTTAGGCACTTCAAAGGCAAGATGCCCAAGTACTTCAACAGATAGCCAAACAAACTGCAGTGGTAATGCAGCGCATGGGAGATGGTGGAGGAGTTGTCGTGCCCATGATAGAAACCATACTCAGTTTGGGTCGATGCCTTTTCATATTCGAGAGGTTGTAAAATGCTTGATTTTTTAGTGTTCACTGGTGAAAACGAGCAATTGATAGTGGAACACATTAGTAGGCCTGTGGCTCAATGCAGTGAGGCAAATAATGAGGATCATCTGAAACTAAGATTGTTCACACTATCTTTGTAAAAAACTGCCTTTACTTGGTATACCAATTACCAACCAATTTGACTCATAATTGGGATGAAATGGAAGGACAATTTCATGCTCAATTTTATAGATCGGACCCCGAGGTAACTATCGCAAATTTGGCTGCGATTGAACAATAACAAGTCGGTAGACCAATACATAACTCAACTTAAAAAAATCGAGAAATCAATGTCTCACTTCGCTCATAGAAAGGGAGTTTACTGCATTGGCTTTCAGTGGTTTAAAATTTGCCTTGAGGGAATGATTCGAAGGCCATCCATTTAATGATTTATTCCAGTAGACATTGAGGGTGTCTAAGAACAAAAATCTTCTGAAAGAAAAAACACAAGAAGCCATATAAGGATTGCAAGCCGAGTGTGGCTTTGGTCGATGATTATGATTTGAATTCCAATGCGGAATTGGGTCATGAAAAAGAAGCAGAAATAGCCGTGGCTAAAATGAATCTAGACAAACCTTGCGTCTGTCAAGTTTTAAGGCCTACCAGAGTAAAATAAGCTTTTATGCTAAGAACAAAGACATCCAGATTTTTTCGTTCGACATGACCAAGCAAGATGAAATATTTGATTCACTTCCGAAGGATCTTTATAAAATTAACGGAGGGCCAAATTATTCCGAATAGAAGAATTAGCAAAGAAGAAATATTGCAAATGACACGACTCATGAAGACATAATATACTGCTAATTACATTATTTTTAAACGAACTAGTCAGAAATATTACAATTGAGATTGATAAGAATAAAGTTAAAGTCATTTTAGGATTAACCGCATCGATGGCTAAGAAGCAATTACAGACGGTGATAAGAAAAATTAATTTTCTACCTCAGTTTATTGCTAATTTGTTGCTGAACAGCTGGTTACAGGACGAATTAGGAAAATGGCCTGTGGCTGATAGACGTTGGACAAGACCTTCTCCACAGGAACTGCAATATGAACCCAAATTAAAAATGAATAACAAATATGCAGTTAGAGACCTGAGGAAACTCCTTAAAAGTATGACGACTTTGCTTCTTTAATGACCTTAGTTTTTCTGCAAGTAAGATTCAAGAGGCACAACGAGCACCTGGTCTGCCATGTGAAAAGTAGACGGCAATTTCTCCTCCTGATGACCCCAAGAGTATGCAATCCATCAGAGAAAGAGGGAGAAAATGGAAAACTATCTCGGCCATCAATGAAGTTCAGTGAACAAGAAAGAAAATTTGTAAATTCATCAACAGGAAATCTTTCAAAAGAATGAAGTACCAACTACTAGAGGGCATTGCCAATAAAACAACAATCTATAAATTGGGAATTTAGTGTTTCGTCTTCACACAAGAGAAAAAACCCGTTTTTAGTGAGAAATAGGTCTAGTCCCACTGGAAAATCTAGGTCTGAGCTCATATGTACATTTGCGTTAACGTAAACAGTACATCAACACATGTAAACTTGAAGATCAAATTCAAATCTTACGTTGTTGACAAATAGAGGAGGAGCTTATTGACCATTTGTTGTTGAAGTTGCTAAGGGCCAAAGTTCTGAGGAAGGTACATGGGAGAACCTAAGGTTGTTCCTTCTGGATCCCACCAACTGGCTCATCACAGTGTTAACATCTCTCTCTGCTCTGCTTCCACCTCCATCTTTCCCACAACAACAACCAATTTAATCTTGTCTCTTCTAACCTCTGATAAAAATCGAAGCTTTAACCGATCGATGATACTGGGAGTCCGTAGATAAATCGAGAAGTAAGGCAGATTCTGAGACAGTACAGGAAGTGAAAACGAGGGTTCCAAGGATTTAGGCGTGGCAACGATGTCTGATGAAGTAACCCAACTGGCCAATATAAAACTAGTAAAAAAAGAAAAAAAAGAAATAAGAACAGACAACGGGGAATCTCCAGTCAAACTCCCTTCTCAGAGGACGACCGGATGGTGATGATCCGATGATGCTCTGTCCTCTCTTTCTTGTCAGAACAGTTCTCTCTGTATACAGAAACACTTGAGAAACCCAATTCGTTTCTGTTCTTTAACCATGTCCGACTCCAACATGAAGATTTCGGCGCTGATATTGCTCCTCAGTGTGATAACAACAACTTCATCAGCGTCGTTGCCGGATGTCCTTGACTCTCTGCTCGCCCGACTGGAGTCCAAAAGGGCATCCCCATCGGTTCAAGAAACGGCGGCCGAAGGCGTTCTTAAGAGATTGCTTCCTTTCCATTCACGGAGCTTCCAATTCAAGATCGTACCCAAGGTCTCATCTTTTTCATTACGCACGATGCTTATCCAATTTATTGCTTCACGTCCTCAGGAACGAAGTAGAAGCTGAGCCTGTACTCTCTTGAGTTACTGTCAAGCCACAGCTAATGAACTGAGGAAATGTGAAAAAGTTCAGTCTTTTGGTGACCCTTACAAAGCACTTTTCTCATTTCCAATTCAGCGGAAGTAATAGCTTTAAGAAAATAGTAAGTTAGCCGGACCCAATTTATGGTGTCTTGACAATAGGGCGTTGTTTTATGTGTTGATGAAGTGAATTTGTTCCCTTCAGTGATGGCGTCAAAATTCCCACGTTTGCCTCGGAGCACAATTCACTCTAGTGTATTGATGGTCTCCATAAAATCGACTTACGATGTTGGCAATGAACTGTCTTTAGATTTTTCAGCTTAAGAATATTTCTGTAGCTTCTGTAGCCTGTAATTGCTTTCATAAGCTATCTATTAGCAGTAACAATTAGTTGAACAGTGAAGATGCATGATTTGTGCTCACCTGAATTAGGGGTGAGCATGATGGACCGCCCGAACCGAAACCGGACCGGACCGGACCGGACCGGCCGGTTTGGTCCGGTTCTCGAGAGTATCGGTCCGGTTCCCGGTTCCTAAAAGTGAACCGGTTTCCGGGCGGTCCGGTTCCCGGTTCTAGGGTGAGAACCAGACCGGACCGATAAATATATATATTTACTTTTTAAATTTTTTGAAGAAACAAAGAAAGCCTAATCTATTCCCTCTTGCCTTTACCAGTTTTTTTAAGGATTGGTTCCATTGGTTCAATTGGAAAATGGAATTGGTTCCATTGAAACGTGATTGGTTCCATTTGAAAATAGAAAAATAAATACATTTATTTATTTAAAATAGAAAACCTAATTTAAAAGTACGTGGTCGGTTCCATTGGAACCGGACCGGGAACCGCTCACCCCTAACCTGGATGACGTAGCAAATGATCAGGTTAAGAAACTGTCCCTTTGCAAACTTTTTTACTCATTGTCTTCCTGACACATGAGAGTCACATGAGTGTAACTGTCAGTGGTTTGTGCTCACTTTCTTTCAGCTTTGCCTATCAGGATGTTTGTGGTGGAACGAACTGCTTTTTGATTGAAAATTACGAGGAGAATGATGGGCCTGAGATAATGTATGTAGTTATTGTTCTTGTCAAGTGGAGCATTGTGCCTTGTTGTTAGTTTGTGAGTTGTGCATTGTTGAAGCTCTTTTTATTTGTCTATTGCACTGCAGGATTAAAGGTACCACGGCAGTTGAATTAGCATCTGGCTTCCATTGGTACTTGAAGTATTGGTGTGATGCTCATGTTTCCTGGGACAAGACTGGTGGCATACAGGTAGCTTCTGTTCCTAAGACAGGATCCATGCCTAGGCTGACGCACAAGGGTGTGATGATTCAGCGACCCGTCCCATGGAACTATTACCAAAATGTTGTTACATCAAGTTGTAAGTATTCTTCACCATGGGACATCGAGGCTTTGATGGTATTACTAATGGCAAGTCTAGTAGCTAGTTCGTTATTTTTGAGATAAGTGAAGCAAAAAAGTTTTTGACAGTTTTTCTGCTTCAAGGAGCTAATGACTTGATGTCGCATTATTCAACGTAGATTCTTATGTCTGGTGGAATTGGAGTAGATGGGAAAAAGAGATAGACTGGATGGCTTTGCAAGGAGTTAACCTACCATTGGCCTTTACTGGACAAGAAGCCATTTGGCCAAAAAGTTTTCATGGTAACATTTCAAATGATCCTGTATGAAATTGGTGACCAATGAAAAGCAGTTCTTACTGTTGATTTTGCCGTGAGGACTCATACTGATTGATAAATAAATAGATGAATTTACCAACACATGATCGAGTGATCTGATGACTATTTCCATTACCTATCTGACATTCATCATCCAAAAAGAAAATAATAAAATAAGTTTCCATAAGATGGTCTTGAAATGTTTCTCCTGTTTCTTTATGGCAAACTGATGTAATTTGTTTGTTTGTTGCTGTTGCTTGAGGAGTGCATATTTGAAATTTAGCAGATGCCTGTTTATACCCAATTTCCAATACATATTTGAGGTATTGACTTATGAATATGTAATTGAGTTGGTGCAATAGTCTGGATCTTCAATTAATTAACCTTTCGTGTTTGCAATTGCGATCTGAGGTTTAGTAAGTTGTTTGTTTCAGCTTTTGTCCAGTTATAGCCATGCCTGACCACTTATCTTGCTGATTTGTCCTCTTTTTTGTAGGATTTCAATATCAGCAAGGATGAACTAAATGACTTTTTTGGTGGACCTGCGTTTCTTGCATGGGCTCGCATGGGAAACTTGCATGGGTAGGTAGAGGAGTTGTAATTTCTGGATCTTCTCTCTTTCTTGGATGATGATAATGGAAAAGAATAGGGTAGCTAGTTGAATAAATTTAGGAGTATTTTATATTAAATGGTGCTTTAGACTACGTTTAATACTATGATTCTGCTAGCTAACTCATTGCTCCGCCTTGATGTGCAATATAATGCATTTTGTTCTAACTTTGAAGGCTTTTTTTCGTTATCACAAGCATTTGGCTTCTAAGGTGTAATAGTTATTTCTTCATAGGTGGGGTGGCCCATTATCACAGAACTGGTTGGATCAACAGCTAAACTTGCAGAAACAGATATTGTCTCGGATGTCAGAGCTAGGCATGGTTCCAGGTATGGAAGAATTCTTTTCAGTTTAGGATTCCTGATAATTCAGGTATCCTCTCAGTGGGATTATCTATGATAGAGTTGGAGCAGGGAAAAGACCGAAAATTGCCTGCAAAGGGACTTTTAGTTAATGTCTATTGTCTGTCTGTCTGATCATGCTGGTCATGCTGGTCATGAGACTCATGATATGTATTGGTGTTCTTTCAGTTCTTCCATCCTTCTCTGGGAATGTTCCGGAAGCATTGAAGAAGATACATCCTTCAGCTAATATAACTAGACTTGGGGACTGGTATGTCTATTTTTCTGTTTGTCATTTCTCAATTACTGAGTTTGATGACCTTTTCGCTGTATTATGGTCCTCCCATGCGTCCCTTTTGGCTTCCCACTTGGGCTAGGTAAGTTCTTCATTTAGATATAGTTTTTGTGAAGATGCTACATATGGCATTTTTGAATTTTTTTTTTTTTGCCAATTTAAACTATCTTGAAGAAACAACAAACCTTGCGCTTGCATCTGCACATGTTAACAGGCCTTTTGCTTATTATAGTTTTGCTTATATAGGAATACTGTTGATGGTAATCCAAAGTGGTGCTGTACCTACCTTCTTGATCCTTTTGATCCTTTATTTGTTGAAATTGGGGAGGCTTTTGTCAGCAGACAAATCAAAGGTGCAGTTCGAAAGTTCTTGTTTTTGTTTGCAGCATTAGCCTTGTGCAATTTTTATGTGTTGTTTCTCATCCTAGACTCTGATGATCATATTGTGGTGACAACTTGGAAACATTTTACAAGTAATGGCTACTTTGTGCCTCTGATTGCATAGAATTACACATGGAGGCTGGGGGATTACATAGTAAGCCATAAAGCCCATCCCTTAGTATAGGGTGTGAAATAGAGACATAGGGAACTGGTCACCTGTACTTATGTTTATTTTTTTATATTCTCGGATTCTTCATTGCAAAAAGTTTTTCAGCCAGGGCTATATTCACTCTTTTTAGTTTATTGTCAGCTGATTTGACTACTCAATCTTGATTTAAGCATTTCATATCGTTTCTCATGCTAGACGAATGTGTAGGGGAAGTATGTTGTTTTATAAAATTAAGTGTGGCTCATTTTACCTTTCAATGTATTTTGTCTATAAAATTTTCTTTAAAAGAAACTAATTTTGCAGTTTCTCTTCTGTGTCTAGGTGATGCATTCCTTAAAGAGGAACTCTTTCTCTGTATCTTGGGCTTTTTAGTTAGATTATGTTGTGTCAACTGTTGAGTTTTGCTTTAAAGAGGGGAACCACTTGACGAATCTGATATCTTTTCAACAATTTCACTGGCATGCCGGATCATTGTGTTGTTCATGACTATATCCAGTCTAGTCTGCATTAGTAATTTCTCGCCAAAGATGCATGTGGTGTTCTGACCTCTATTATTTTTCACCACAGAGTATGGGGATGTGACAGACATCTATAACTGGTAATGTCTCACCTTTGGCTTTTATTGAACATTTACCACCCGCCTGGGTGGCGCTGCTGGAGCGCGCACTCTTCCTCTCGCAAAAGGTTGAGTGTTCGAATCCCGGGCGCCGCAGGGTGACTTAACCGGTGGCACGTGTGTGGTGGCTAGCACGTGTCGCCCCCAGGGTTTACTCCCCGGCTGTCGGCCGTGCGGGGGTTCCCTGGGTTATCAAAAAAATAAAAAATAAAAAAAAGAAGTATTTGTGTACATTGTCAAAGTGAATTTGTTCCCATTTCTAGTTGCATAGGTACATAAAAATGCAACTTTTCTTTCTTTCTTTTCCCTGTTGTGCCTTGTTTGGATGAGTCTAGGATACTTGAGTAATGCTGAGGATGTATAGTATCTTAGGCTTGTAGCACTGACTATGATGACAGGCTTTAGATTGACTTCTTAATGGCATAATATGCTGTCTGCTAGGTGCATTCTGGTGATGATTGTTTATTAGAACCTCCGATATTCACATGAGGATGCTTTGGAAACATGCAGCAGTGGATACCCTGTAGTTTCTATTGAAAATATTCTTTTTTCCGGAAGGTGTCTGGTAACATTGCATTGTTCTTTATGTAGTGATACATTTAATGAGAACTCCCCGCCTTCAAATGATCCAACATACATCTCAATGCTTGGTGCTGCAGTCTATAGAGCTATGTCACAGGGAGACAAAGAGCAGTGTGGTTAATGCAAGTATGGTCCTCAATCTCTCACCTGATCCATCCTTCGGTATTTAGATGTCCAATTGCACTTTCCCTTGAAAGTGATGTTAACATAGCTAAGCTATTATTGGTTTGACTGATGGTTCTCTCAGGACAAATTCTTAAGATGTACATAAATTTTTGCCAAAACTGATGATTATTTCCTGTGGCACCATGAAACAAATAGAGATAATTTACAGTCGACGACAGAGGTAAACTCCAAATTTTGAAAAGGCATTCACTTGGGTCAAATGAACTTTAAAACTCTCCAAGACCTCTGATTGCATGTCTTTTTCTTGCAAGCTTCGGTTCTTTTACAAGTTCTTCTTTAGGTCTAATCTTGTTATATGTAAACAAACTTTTCTGAGACTCTAATATTCATGTGGTACTATACTGAAATTCTAATGTGTGCAGGGTTGGCTCTTTTATTCAGACTCTGCCTTTTGGAAACCACCTCAAAAGAAGGTATGTTTGTCCCTGAAGTACATCATGTGTTTCCTCTACTTTCAGACTGCATGACTAGATTAGTCTTATTGGTAAATGGAACAACTGTAAGCGCATGAGCATTGACCTTGTGCTCTATTATGATCAATAGTGTTTGTGTACTTATTTTAATATTCTTCCTGGATATATGTTTATGTTGAATCTTATCTACTATTTCTTTGTTGCCTAATAATAATCAGTAAAAAGAAAGAAAGAATAGCTGATGCAGTGCCCTATAACATTTGCGGAGTTGCGTTCTATTTGTGTTGGCTTTGTTTGTCAAGACAATGTGTGTGAAAACATAAAGTTAGTCCTTTTAGCTTTGCTTGGTTGTTAACAGAAATGGCTGTTGAAGGAAATGTATGATTGATTAGTTACTTCATAGATCTGTTGCTAAATGAAGCCAAAGAGTTTGGGTCATCTCATAAACATCTCTCTTTTTTTTTTCATACATAATGAAATTTTTGGGGATTGGTTTATCTGGATACTTAGTCTACAATGTAATGCCCTTGGTACAATAATGAACGTGTGAATGTGCCTTTCTAAATAATTATTTGAGAAAGTATCCTTTTTTGCTTGATTTTAGGAGTGAAATGTTAATTTTAAAACGCTTCAAGCACCTAGTGTCTACACTGCCATGAAAGACAGTTACCTACACTTAGATGACATGTGAATAAAAGACCATGTTCTGGGAAATACAGAAGCAGCCGGAATTCTTCAAAGTATGTGATGTCCAATTGATCAACATTTACCGTTGTAAGTTGGGTTTGGTTCAGCATTGGATAAATCGGAATTGAACCTGAATATTCGTTAACCTTTTGGTGCTCGAATTCTGTCAGTCTCGCTCGCTGTGCTTTCGCTGCACACAGGTAGCGACTGATATGATAACAATGAAATTTGTGATATGTGCAGGCACTTCTGCATTCTGTTCCAGTTGGTAAAATTATAGTTCTTGACCTATTTGCTGATGTCAAACCAATATGGGAAACTTCTGCTCAGTTCTATGGTACTCCTTATGTCTGGTAATTAGCTCTCATAGTTAATTAATCCATATGTCTGGTAAACTTCTGCTTGAGCATTCAAGACTGGATAGGAAACTTACCACTTATCCATGACTTTTTCCTTCTCTTCTGAAAATTGAGTAACAATTATCAATTCAGATCCTCAATCGTTGATGTGTATCAGGTGTCTTTTACGTAATTTTGGTGGAAATATTGAAATGTATGGCGTATTGGATGCCATATCATCAGGCCCAGTTGACGCTCGCATCAGTGATAATTCAACTATGGTATGTCATACCAGTATTTGCCTCCTATGTGGTGTTCAACTTTCATATATACATACGTACGTACATATGTATGTATGTATGTAGATGCTTGAAGGAGAAGCTATATATAAACTAATAATATCAGCTACTTGAAATGTTATTGCTCTGATGACAACTTCATTCTTCCTAAAGCAGACTCACTTATAATCTATTCCTTCCAGGTAGGTGTTGGCATGTGTATGGAGGGCATTGAACAAAATCCCGTTGTTTATGAGTTGATGTCGGAAATGGCATTTCGGAGTGAAAAAATTCTTGTTGTGGTAACTATGGCTTTCTATCTTTGCTTCTTGTTTGTTTTCTGAAGTAGAATGACATATCGTCTTTTTCTTGAAAGAAGGAACATCTCCACATCTTCTACTTTCTATAATAGTGTCTTTAGTTGCTAAACTTATTACCTCAAGAAAGGAAGTCTTCTGCAAACGCCTTGTTTTTTGGTTGCCTCCAACTTATGCTTTTCATGCTGACATGTCTGCCAGAAGATACTCATCTGAAGAAGGATGGAAATTTTGATTTTTGTCTTCCTTAGAAGAGCTTTTAGGATCGATTGCAAGGCTATGCGGGCCGAGTGCCTAGAGGCCTGAGAAGTTGGATAGCTTGGCTATGTGCCAACTCTGACTTCATTTCTTTTTCAGGAGTGGCTGAAGGCTTACTCTCGAAGACGCTATGGTAAGACGGTCCATCAAGTTGAGGCAGCTTGGGAAATACTTTATCACACTATCTACAATTGTACAGATGGAATTGCTGTATGTCTCCTAAAACTTCTATCAATCATCATGTACAGTATTTGCCTTCTTCGGTTTTCGAGATTTTGCTTTTGAAATGCTTCATCACTCAGGCTGCATATTATTTTGTTTTACTTCCTAGAAGAGGATAGTCAAGAAATTTGTTTGACAATATTTCTCAACGTCAAAGATATGATGTATCTGATGTATGCTAGCTATAAAGAAAGTCTTATGCTTTTCTGAATGTTCCTTGCAATGCACAAGATGCTCTTTGAGTGGCTACTCAAAGATGAATATGATTGGTCACTTTGAAACTGAACTGGGTTGCACTAGCATCTTCTGATGTGAGCTTTTATCTGCAACTAGGGCTTCTGATGTTTCCTACTTTATGATTTTGACATGGTTTTTTGTATTGCCTAGCAGCATTTTTTACAGATTAATGAGCATTTTTGTCTCTAAGATCAATTTCTGGCAAAAACCACTGTTTCTTTCCTTCAGGACCATAATACAGATTTCATAGTCAAGTTTCCGGACTGGGATCCATCAACAATCTCGGCATCTAGCTTTGGAAAGCAAGAGAAAATGCTATTGCCCATTAATCTGCCCCCTGCTAGAAGATTTTTGTTTCAAGTGATGGGCTCTGACTTTCCTCAGGCACATTTGTGGTATTCTACTCATTACGTGGTTGATGCTTTGGAGCTTTTCCTTGACGCTGGGAATCATCTCAAGGAAAGTCTACCATTTAGGTAGAATCTCAGACCTTGTTAAGCTTTGCTTTTTAAAATTTTCTCACCTTTCTACATTAAAAGAGTGGATGACCCAGCGGAAGTACCCAGGAAATCACGATTGCCTTTTTACTAGGTAGATTTAACATGAAGAACTTCATTGCAAATATATGTCTTTGAGCTTAAAAAAGAAAGGCAGAGCTGATTGGATTTGATTTTTGCTTTTAGCAGGGTCATGCTAATTTAGAAAGTTCATTTATCTTATTCTCAGTTGTTTTAATGGGAATCATATGATTGACGGGCAAGTCCACTATGAGTCTTCTAATCTAATGTTTCTACCTTTCTTTGTGTCCATTGTGGTAAATTAATTTTCACACTTAATGATTTAATGCTTATCATGATTCAATTAATCATTGCCGAAACAATTATTGGTCATTCTTCTTCCATAAACTAGGTTAGAATGATTTTCTCATGGAGTGTACCATGTTAACAGGTATGACTTGGTCGACTTAACACGGCAAGTACTATCAAAGCTAGCAAATAAGGTATATGTGGATGCTGTGACTGCTTTTCAGCAGAAGGATGCTAAAGCTCTGCATTTTCACAGCAAAAAATTTCTCCAACTTATAAAGGATATCGATTTGCTGCTTGCGTGTGATGATAATTTTCTTCTTGGGACATGGCTTGAAAGCGCCAAAGCATTAGCAATGACTCCCAGTGACTCCTAGAAAGTTCACTTATCTTACCGTGAAAGTTAAGACAGGCTCGGCTGCTACTGCAATAATTCGAGATTTTGCAACCACTCAAAATATGTAGAAAGGAAACTTGATGGAGACAATACCTTCTTTCGGGAACTGCACGAGTGGCTTGAAATATTCAGCTTCAGCCATATGAAGTGCATTCTGTGTATTGCTGGACAGAGCATTTAACAATTTGTGTGCATCATTTGAGGCAATCGAATCTTCGCAGTTAAGCATAGCCACCAACATAACAATACAGCCCTGTATTCTGCCAATTTGCCTCCTGACTGTGTTAAGATCTGAGAGACTAAGCAACATTCCTTAGTCTATCCTTGTCTTCTTCATCAAGCATTCTCTTCTCTTCTTCCCACTTTCTAGTCTCTACCCACCGAGTCCCCTCCTCCTTCCGTCTCTGTCCCTCCCTCCCTCCCTCTCTCCGTCTCCCCGTAGCCAGCTTAATGATGATAGCCTTCATTGTTTTAACATTCCATAATTTCATTAATCAAATACAGAATGGCTAGAAAGAATCAAGATATGGTACCTCGGACGAGATACTTACGCTGTCTTGATGCTTTCGGAAGCTTCACGCTGATTTGGATCACCTTCCACGAGGTAAATCAGCTTCTTAAGCCCACACCTCTAAAACATTTGTAATACCCAGTGTCAGCTTAACCATCGATGATCGCATCAAAAAGCTATTACACAGTGCACGCTAATGGGATTCTCATCTGATTCTGAAGTTAGGATTTCATCAGTTTACTCCAACAGAACAAAAACATGATAGGTCACACCTATACTGGATATCAAGTAAATTCTGCGGGAACCATAAGTTCTCTTACTAAGCTTTGCTCTCCTGCTTATTTTAATCACATTAGCTGATCAACTTTGGTGAAAAATTCTTTATAGTTGTTACAAACTATTGATACTAAATTACTAATATCAATAGCAAAAGTTTTTCTCCTATGGATCCAGTAACAGACAGCATCTTTTTGTCCTAACTACCTCTACATGTCAAAACATGAAAGAATGCTTTGCCTGCACTGCTAAGACACCAAATCAAGATAAAAAAAGAAATACGAGGTCTAACTTCAGGCTGCATAGGGTAAAATTTTGTAAAAGACCATCAAAACAAAATAAGAAATGACAAACTCTGCAGGTGATTTACACAAGGATTTACACAGTTACTTGATGATTTAAATAACTGTGACTGTAGGTACTAGTACCTTGAATTTCTGATCCTTATAGCGATTATCTCTGATGGAAGAACGCAAATCCTCAACCTTCTTTCTCTCTACTATTAAATCAAGAACATATTCAGAATCATGATATTTATGACGAGCTATCCAGATTTCATCTCCTACCGGCAGCCGCCTGACCTGCAAATAATTTTGATGAAAGCAATACAAGGGCAGTCAGGCAAGTTCAAGATCGTGGAATATTTTTTTTATGTATATGACATTCGTTAACTCGACAGTATACTACTTCATTGCGCTATGTGATAATCCAACTTGATGTCGATATAGAATTAGCATATTTGGGTTCACGTAAACACTATCAGTGCAAACAAAAAAAATACATAACTGTAAATATATTATGTATCTAAACATGATAAGGCGCCTGGATTATTAATTTTTTGACATGAAATAAGTGAAGTGAGTTTCATAATATATACTGTTGTGAAAATGATGTGCGCTAATCATATGTTAATTTAGTGCCTCTCAAGTCATCTATAAAATTCCAAACTCATAATATAAGAAGACAGTGATTTTTGTTTCATGAGAAAGGGTTATTAGCAACATCCGCTAAATAAATTATCAATTTAAACAAAAGACATCTCAAACTTTTTTAGAAAATGTTTTACGTACTAGAATATTTTCGTTCGAAAGATGATCATATTTGTCTAAAAATTTGATAGTTTGGAATTATCTATTGTGAAAATGTCTCCTCTCCGACTCTCGCTCTGTCACTCTCACTCTCTCATTCTCACTCTCCTCTCCGACTCTCTCTCGCTCTCACTCTCCTCTCTGACTCTCCGGCGACTCACAGCCTCGACTCCGTCGCCGTCTCTCCGGCCTCGACGCACGGCCTGGACTCCGTCTCCATCTCTCCGGCCTCGTCTCCGTCTCTCCGGCCTTGACCGTCAACTCCCCCACGGCCACACCTCTGGCCCTCGCTCTCGATCGCCTTCAAGTAAGTTCGAATCCCTAATCTTTAATCTAATAATCCACATTGAACTCCTGAGGGGGCATTCTAATTAGGATTTTGAGTGGAACTCTAGGTTCTTGCTCAAGAGCGAGTTCCGACTTTCTCTCTTGCGGACCACCTTTTCGAGTGGAAAACTCATTCATTCGGAATGGTCACAGATTGAACAAGATTCAATCAAGGTGTGTAAGAAAGATTTTAGGCATCTGGGGGTAGCAGATACACAATAGTTGCATCGGCTAAGTTATCCCGAAAGATGTATAACTACTGAATGGATAATAAGGCCATTTGTCAAGGAAAAGAAAATGAAGAGTCTTCACATTAGCATAATTGTTCAAATGAAGGCTCCGGCATTCCTGTTAAGGATTCGATTGTTCCATAGCTTCAAAGCTTGGAGGCCTTGCCCGCTCTCCGTTCTAAAATAGAGAAAGGGAATAGTGGGGCCAGGGAAGAATTATAACCAGGGGAGTTGACTTGAGTTTGTATACGACATTCTTTATTTTGTAGCTTAGAAGGCTGTACCCATCCGTGATCTATCTATCAGATAAGAAGAATTATAGTAGGAAGACAGCACCAACCGATCTGGACTTTCTTTAAGGGGGAAACTTAGAAGCTCGACTTGAAGGCCTTCCTCAGAACTAACTATCAGGGGAGCCCATACCTAAGAGAGTAGTTTGACTGGCAAATGAGTCTTTCTATCTATTGTATTAATACCGCTGTCGCTAAATCTTTCCGTTGAAGAATCGGATGAAAGACTGCCAGAGGAAGGCTAAACTCTCGGAGCCTAGTATTAGCACTTCACTTACGGTTCTTCGATCTGAGGTCAGAGGAAAGTAGAACTATTAATCAGAGCCAGCATTTGCTGGTTGGTGGCTTCTTTAAAACGAGCATTCATAAAGTGGTCCCAGCGGTCTAATGGGTATAATGTCTTCGACGTACAGATCTGATTTAGTTAAATCCCTTTGCCAGGTCTTAAATGAATTCTATTTCGGATCCCGGTGTAGAGCAGACCATGTTTGTCTTTTCAGTTGTTGATTATATGGGAATAAAAGAAATGGCAATGTTACTTATCGGGTAGGCATTGACTGTAAAAGAAAATGGTTTGCGTTAAACTAACAATTGCATGCTTTCTGCAGGATCCACTTATATAAATATAAGATGGGTAACATGTGTTGCTATGTCCAAGTTGAGGAACGTACTGTAGCTATTACGAAGAGGTTTGGAAGGTTTGACAGAACCCTTGAACCTGGCTGTCATTTTGTACCATGGATTTGCGGGTATCAGCTCGCCGGGAAGCTGTCACTCCAATGGCAGAGCTTGCTTGTGAAATGCAGAACAAAGACCAAGGTTTGTTCAATCTTTTTTCTTTTCCTTTTCTCGTTTCAGTTCTGTGAGATGACAGACAGCCTGTCACTTGTTACCAATTAACATGTAAATGCTTGAATAAGTAATGACCTCACGTGATATTTTTCTCACAGGACAATGATTTTGTCAATGTTATTGCACATGTGCAATACCGAGTCCATCAAGAAAGACAATATGAGGCCTTTTACATGCAGAGGAATCCAAGACGTCAGATCCAGGGATATGTGCTCAAGGGTATGTGCCAAATAAATTTCATCACATCAGTATAAATATAGTATTGGAACAAATTTGTACAATTTACATGCGAAAGTAGCATACTTTAGTCCTTCAACTAACACTTTGGGTAAGCAACGACTATTGCATGCTTGATTCTGGTGTTTCAATCATTCCAGTGATCGGAGCTATGGTTGCGGTGCGAAACATGGACGAAGTTTCTGGGCAAAGGGATGAAATTGCCAAAGCTATTATGGAAGAAATGAAAGAGGTAGTCCACTCTAGACTTCTTGATGTTATTATGAGAGATAAACTGAACTGGAGTTCTCTAAATTTTGCAGCCTGTGGGTCTCAATGGATATGAGATTCTGCAAGTCCAAATCTGGGATGTAAGTTTGGATAAGGGACTTGAGCAAGCTATGATTGAAGCCAAGAATGGTAAGCTTGAAATGACAATTACCAATTGATTCTAGATAATTGTTCATCATGGTAAAATTTGATTTGTTTTTGTGGGTTGCAGCGAAGAGGAAGGCTGAAGTGGAGAGACACGATGGTCAAGAAGTGTCCACGTCCGCTGCTATGTAGTAGATACACGATGGTTAGCAATCCAATGGTAGAATTCTTTTGTCTTCTGTTCTGTTTGGGAAGCTTGATTGTGGAATGGTAATGAAGACGGTGTCTATATTTCTGTCGAGCAGTTTGTTGTGTATATAGGATGATGTGTTAAGAAGTCCTAATTTGACGAAAATAGGTGGTTTTGGTGTGTAAGCGTGTACTTCTAGTCTACTGTTTCAGAGGGGGCTTCTCTGTCAGATATAAGACAGTGAAAATTGAATGTTTGCTTCTCTGTACTGTTTGGGAAGCTTAATTGTTGAGCAAGTGTACTCTTTTTTTATATTAATACACAACAGATTGTTTGGGGTGTTCGTCCGCAAGTTTGGAAGTTGAAATGACAGTTGGTATAGGAGTTGCTGATTGGCTGTTAATTTTTATCTGAAGTAGTTTGGTGGCTGGATTTGGAGATATAGTGACAGGAGAAGGTAAAGAGAGATTCATGTTGAGCAATTGTACAGGGGCCATCAAATTCTTTTCAACATCCCAGGATGAAAGAATCGAACGATTTTGAAGGCATAGACAATGCACGGTCACACCATAATTTGTCGGGAGGCAGAAGATAGCAGCATGGTGGTTGTTTTTAATGCTTGTTAGAATTCTTTTGTCTTCTGTTCTGTTTGGGAAGCTTGATTGTGGAATGGTAATGAAGACGGTGTCTATATTTCTGTCGAGCAGTTTGTTGCGTATATAGGATGATGTGTTAAGAAGTCCTAATTTGACGAAAATAGGTGGTTTTGGTGTGTAAGCGTGTACTTCTAGTCTACTGTTTCAGAGGGGGCTTCTCTGTCAGATATAAGACAGTGAAAATTGAGTGTTTGCTTCTCTGTGCTGTTTGGGAAGCTTAATTGTTGAGCAAGTGTACTCTTTTTTTATATTAATACACAACAGATTGTTTGGGGTGTTCGTCCGCAAGTTTGGAAGTTGAAATGACAGTTGGTATAGGAGTTGCTGATTGGCTGTTAATTTTTATCTGAAGTAGTTTGGCGGCTGGATTTGGAGATATAGTGACAGGAGAAGGTAAAGAGAGATTCATGTTGAGCAATTTTTAAGCTTTCATACGATGAAGAGAGAGAGAGAGTGTGAGAGATCTGCAGGTGCAAAGTCACTAATTGAGAAGAGGGAAGGTGTTGAAATTTTTTTCCTCAAAAGATTAGTTTGAAAGCCGCGGCAGTGTGTACCAGATTCTCCTCTGCCTGGCGTGCATTCACAAGATTGGTAGGTCGAGATCGGTCGCTTTTACTTGTAAGTTGTAACTAAATATACAAACAGGGCAAACCATTGCCTAAATTAAAGAAAAACAGGGTTAGAAAAACTGAGGGAGCACTCTTTTAGTCAATTCGTAAACTACACGGAAATGGGAACAAAGATGACAAGGGATTAAAGCCACAAAAGTACCAGGACAAACCATTCATTACTCTTTTCGATTCGCCGCTTCATTGATGACAATTTCATGGAAATGAATGTTAAAAGCATTTAACGATAGAGAGAAAGAGGGGGGAATAGCTGAGCCTTTGATTTAAGCTATCAAAATTACAAGTTCCAACCATCTATTCTTTCTTGACAAGTAGTCCTAATAAAAGATCAAATAATACACAAACAAGAAAGACATCTGACTGCTGCACATTATGCCTCAATCCCTGTATCCTCTCATCAGTGTTCTTCAGTTCATCTTGCTTGGCCTTCACGAGCACGAAGGTCACGATGGCAGGGCTCCTGGAGGAAAAGATGCCAATGGGGCTCTCCGGAGGCCGAGGCGAGCGCCTTCTTAATCTGCAGATCAAGACATCTTCGATAAAAAAGAAAAATAAAAGTAAGATTAGTACGTGTAAGTGAAAAAACAACGTGCTGACCTCGCAAGTACAAAACGGTATACTCAGACCAGTGAATTAAAACCTAGGATGGCATTAAGAACCCATCTCAAATAACAATGGCTTTAGAAAGAATGAGTAGTTCATGTTCAGCCTATTCTAGCATATCATAAGAGTATAATGGGATCTGCTGAAACCGTGATTTCGCATTTGTTGTTACAAACTGTGGTTGGGACAAAGCATACAAACTGTGAAACTTATGCAAGGGAGAAACCTTTGCAGCACTCATGATAGGCTGTGCATCAATGCCTGAGCTCTGCATTGCTTCTTGGGCTTTCTTTGAAGCCTCGAAAAGAGCTGGGGAGTTCTCCAGCTTTCTGCAACAATGAAGCCGCAACATCTACACCCGGTTTCAGAGCATCTGCAACAATTTGGAAAATACTCTGTGCAGTGTTTAAAAATCCCGAGCTCACTTCCTGAACGTGGTCAATCGTCTTCTCAACCTGCCAATTCAAATTTCAGAAGCAACTTCAAGATACCAATAACAGGGCTTTCACCGTTGAAATAATCTTTGCGACTCTTTACTAAAAAAAAAAAAAAATGCAGGAACTTTTACCTCCGTGATAGAAGAGAAAATCTAGTCTTTGGGGAGGCTGACAGCTCCAGCTTCATGGGGAGGCGAGAAGAGAGCAATGGAGCAGAGAGCGGCGAGCGCCGGATTTTTTCGAACGAGCGCCGGAGCAAGGACGGAGTGAGCGTCGAAGCAGGGGCGACCTTAACGTGCTTCATCCTGTGGTTCAGAACCAATAACAGTTGGGTATAACAATATTTCTGCCCCTTGCAAAACCGGGAGGATCATAGTCCACTCTAGATCCAAGGCAATCATACAGCCAAGCTTTTATCTTACCATCAATGGCAGTGGAGAAAATAAACTGCAGTAATGAAAAAGTGAGTTATATAGTCGACTCTGGGAAACTGCTGTCAAAATAAATTTACCAGCTGCACATCTAATTCGGAAAAACTGGTAATACAGTCTGCTTGAAATGATAGAGTATAAGCCAAGAAAGTAGAAAGCGGCAAACTGCTCTCAAAGCAGATGAACCTGAATATTTTCCTTGTAACGTGGGCAGACTGAATACACTGGAGCTTCATCGGAGCAGGGGTGGCCTTAATGTGCTTCGTCGGCGACGGTGGGGGAACAGCCACTTGACGAACGCTGGAGCAGCGAGCGAGCGAGCGAGCGTCGGATCGCAAGAGAGGGAGACCTTTGCTTCGTCGGAGCAGGGGTGGCCTTAATGTGCATTGTCGGCGAGGGCGGAGGAACGACCGCTTGACGAACGCCGGAGCTGAGAGCGAAGATGAGGGAGACCTTTGCTTCGTCGGAGCAGGGGTGGCCTTAATGTGCTTCGTCGGCGAGGGCAGAGGAACGAGAGCTTGACGAACGCCGGAGCTGAGAGCGAAGACGAGGGAGACCTTTGCTTCGTCGGAGCAGGGGGTGGCCTTAATGTGCTTCGTCGGCGATGGCTGGGGATGGCCGCTTGACGAACGCCGGAGCAGCAAGGAACGGCGGACCAGCGAAATCTCAGCGCGAAAAATTCAAAATTTGTGTGCAGGGCAGAGAGGGGGAGACACCTGTTTGCTTTTCTTCTCCTCCTTCGGATGAGGAAACGAAAGGACGGATAGGACTTAGGAATAAGAGAGAATATGCGAAAAAAGCAGAGCACCGGCTAGCATTCAGGCTAGGTGATAGGATGAAAATTACTTTTTTGTGGAGGAAATCGGGGCTGGTGAGCCGGCCCCACGGCTCCACGTGGAGCCACGTGGATTCGCATGACGCTTCATGAGTGGTTCGGGACCACGCTGACTTGGCGATCCGAGACCACCTAATATTTTCTCATTAGTTACTAGTGTTATTACCAGTCACTCACTCACTCGGATAATCTCATTCGACGTGGTTGGTCGGTCTATCAGAGGCCGACACGTGCTCTTCTCTCTTCTCTCTCCCGTTCGCTCCTCCCCCACCACCTCCTCGCGTGCTGTTATGGGGACGGTGGAGAGAATAGAGAGAGAGAGAGATGCTCATTAGACCTTGAACAGTCAACTTCGAACAAAAGCCAATTTGAGACCATCTCTCCTCCCTTATATATATATATATATATTAAAAATGGAAGCTCGCCTTTTGCGGGCGGGTGGATCCGTGGATGGACACTCGACAGCTTTTCTTGCTCTTTTTTCAATTCTTCTCCTTTGTTATATATATTAACAAAGCAACGACTGAGTTATAAGGATGAAAGGGTAGGTTGCTACTTCAGGACGGTTGCTCCGATCGATGGAAAAGTCATCCGGGATAAAATAGTTGTTGATTGTGCAACCGTTATGTGAATATATGAAGACATTTTGGCTCTTTAGGCTCATTTTCGTGCTCTGTAATAAAATCCTTCCAATGTCAGCACACTCATTTATCCCGATATTGTTATTGAATAATATAAAAAAATTCTCGTACAATCACCACGCCACCACGGTCATTGGCATGCTCCTAGACATATAGCTTCACCCTAACTCAGGAGAACTTACACCGCTGCAAATATTCGCAAATTGAGCCAGACAACAGTACTCGTATGATAGTCATTTAGCGTTGCATCATCTTTCAAGTTTAGAGATGGAAATCTCTATTCAACAAGTGAACGCAACACCATCCACGACCCGATGACGGTAACTAGACGAAAAATAGAATACATTATCAGCAACCTTTCAAGTTCGACTACAAGGTCAGCGTCGTCGTTGATTGAGAAAAGCTTAGATAGAGAGGCTCAGCCTTCGTCCTTGAGGTTCCTAACGATGTCGCTTAGGCCGACCTCCAAAGGAAAAGCTCAAAAAGAGAGGAAACCTTTCTCCTTGAGGCTTTCAACAGTGTCTCTTAGGCTAACTTCCAAGAAATGAGAAATTCACGCCATACCTTCTACTTTTTCCCTTGATATCCTATGAAGCCGACACAACAGGTTTGTCGTCTTCACATATGTGTTCAAAATGCATGATTCATGCAGCATTGGCGAACGTTAGGGTATATGCTCGACTTAAGACCACTTCTCGAGTTGCTCATAAGAGAAAAAGTTACCTTTTAATCTATGGACTGGAACAAAAATGGGAACTTACTTTTTCTGGGAGGTGCAATGTGGGATAAAGATGGTGCAAGATCTTTGAGGCGTCGCGACGGTGCATTGCTCCTCCAACTACACAATATCTGCCACTAGCTAAAGGATTTTCAAGAGCTTAAATGTGTGCTTGTCCAACGTCTCGGACATCAACAAATCCGTAGGACGCATTGGGAAATTCTTCAGTTCCCACATCATACGTGCCTTTGATTATTCCCGCTGCAGACACCATTTTCTTAAAGGAAAATCACTTTCCTAGTGCAACTGGGTTTCTTCTTGCACATGGAAATGAATTACGGGTACGTTTGGTTCAGTATTTTGAAAGCCCCTTTAGGGCCCAAAGCCCCTTGGGGAAAATTTTGGGTGTTTGGCAATTATTCCCACAAACAACTAAAAATTGACAAACATAAAAATGTACAAACTTTAGTGGAATGGATTTGAAAGCCCCTTTGGGGCTCATCTACAATTGATTCATTCACAAGAAATCATCATAGGTCAAGGTATGCGTCTCATCTATTATGATATTGTGAAAACCATCTTGCTCTAAGATTTTGGGTATGATGTTTATGCAAATATTAGGGTTTGATTTACATAGAATTGATTTGATCTTACATGAATAGCAACAACTCAAGTGCTTCTCCTTTATTGCCCTGTGTATCACTAGCTCAAAGAGACTGCCGCTCACGAATTGCATTATGCAACGGCTCCTTATTTGAGGTTATTTTTGCAATTTTCAGTCACAAACCCTCTTGTCACAGATCCATACCAGCCAACCCCACATTAAACTAATTAAAATTTTTTGTATCTTACCTTATCAAACCAACCCGTAAAACAGTAAATTTTAATCTCAATTAATCTAGCCCGCATAAAAAAACACTTACATCCCTTTCTCCGAATATACACGGAAATGAGTTGGAATTTAAATCCCCTTCAATGTGCGCGTATATCCTTTTCCATATTAAGCCATTTCTTCTTGATTTCTTTCCAAGAAGCTTGATGTGTGCCCGATTGAGCTCTCCCTTTCTCCGATATTCGTGCCGTTCGCTGTGCCTCTTTCTTGGACGAGAGTATGGCTGAATATTGCCCGAATCTGCTTCCTCTTTCCGGATTCTTGTCGAGAATATTGTCTTCAATTACGGCCAGATTTTTCTCATCGATTTTCGTCCTTAACGGTGCATATTATCTTTGCCTTCCGGAGACGATTGCCCCAATCACGTGCCCACCTTCCTTGCCAAGAATCATATATATTTAGCCCATGTTTTCCTTTTTGCTTCGCCCCAGAATCTTTCCACGAGCTAAATTTCCCATCTTGGACTTTGCTGAAATTCCTTTTACTTTCCCAACTTAGATGACCAATGCAGGGCAGACGTGGAATTCAGCTACGCAATCCACCACCGGGTCAATGAAATTATTCAATGCGCACATGCTTTAGAATGCCTAAATTCAACACAATATTAATATTTTTGTTTACGAGTCAAACTTGATTCCTTTTTTTTTTTTAATGTAATGAATGGAGTAAATTGAGTAACCAAAATTTAGGTGTCAACAATACCACGCTATAAAGTATGTTGGCCAGCAATGATATAACCTCAAGGGTTTTTGCCAGATGATTTAAACGTCAGGTGAATGATAGATAAAAGTTGCATTCAATTGAGGAACAATTGAATTTAAGGGACAAAAACACCTGTTCCGTCCATTTCGAGGACTCGAAGGAAAAGGAGAAACCTGTCCATTTGAAAAATATTCCGGACTTCTTTTGCTGCTCTCATTTTTGTCTTCCTCACAGCCGCTCCAACCATAACGTCTCCAGATTTCGTCCAATTCTCTCAGAACTTCTGAAATTTCTCGTCATTTCTCCAAATTTTAAGCTAATTCTATGACCGATATATGAAGATTTCGTCCCTCTTATACTTATTGCTCTATGTTTTTTTCTCTCTCTATTTTTACCCTCCACATCAAGGAAATCTGTCCGGAGGGGTTCAAATCCTATGCGACCCAACCTATACGAATCCCCAGGAGTTCGTCTATGAGCAAGGCCAAGCTGGAATTATTAAAGCCACGGTTTTCGTTATGTTCGATAATCGGATCGAAGTCGGAGTCCCACTTGGTTTTTGTAATTATATCTCCTAATCTAAATCAGGATAATAGAGAACAGACTCAACTTATCACAACTAAAAATTCATAAAAATGTACTTCACTCAAGCAGATAATAAATAAAGCAATATTATTTATTAGTTGTGGAATGAAACCACAAAGTTATTACATAACTCAATCAATTGCCTTTGTTCAGATGAAAGTCCAAAACTTTAGTGCAATGAATAGATCTTCTGGCAACCCTGAGAGCATGAATCCGCACAAGCTCTGACTTTCTTCACGTCCACTTCAACTTTCTTGGTGTCTGCATGAGTTCCAATAAGAAACAAGAAATTAAAAATGTTACTTATATCAGGATTGAAGTTCATTTTTTTTTAACAAGAGCATATATCGAAGTCCAAGAAACGAAATAATTTAGTACGCAGCTAGCTCTCGTAATTAAAATATAACAACGAAACATTGATAAAGAAACAAGATTATACAATAACTTTCTTGGTTTTATGAATTTGATAAGAAGCTACGTTCTCGATGCGAAGATTATTACCCGCATGATAGTCCATGCAAGTAGACAAGAAACAACCGACATCGCAATGCTCTAGTGCCGCAGACGTAGGGGGCCCTGTTAAGCAACGATTGATGCAGTCCGCACTGCATTGCAATGAATCGGGGTCAAAGATACAGAAAAATGCACACTTCAATGCACATTTCGCAGATATGCGTGCGTCGGCTACGATGGAAGACGACAGTATCAGAACCGCCACGAACATCATTGACCCCATTCTCTTGGATGCTGTTACCTCCATGGCCATATACACCCCACCTGTTATTAACCTCTCTCTCACGTAATGAGTTTTGAGCTAGTGTAGTGAGGTGTTGAAATGAGTAGCACCTTTATATACTGAGATATCCATTCAAGTTGCTGAATGAGTTGATGAGTAAAGAGGTAAGAAAAGGAAATTATCTTTTCCATTTAATGATAATATGCTTGACCTTATCCTTTAGTCGATTTGGAAATTTAGCTGAGAATTTCTTTTTTCTTACCAAATTTCAGGTCCAGTAAAGAAGGTGATATTAGTTGCCACCTATTGCGAGATTTTCTTCTAAATGTGGGTACTTGTCAAATTTGATCTCGTCAGCAACGAAACTGTACAGGGACAAGTATCAGGTATATATACACCTATCTCGGTGATTTCCCCTTCTTTTGGCAAACTATTGAGTTGAATATGCATGGTAATTGCCTCGTATATTATGCACAATCAGGCCGCTCAAAATGGGAAAATAGGCATGGTAATTGCAAGTTTCTGGATGACCCCAAGGCATTCGACGAACATCAGTAGGAAGGCAGCCTCTACAGCTCTTGACTTTCAGTTTGGATGGTAAGTATTTAATTTATCAGAAGGTACGTAAAAATTTATTCCCCCTAATACTCATAGATTGCGTTTGGTCATCTGGATTTTCTAGCTATGATAGGATTGAATAAGATATGATATGAAATCCAAGAAATTTGCTATATCATCTACATTGTTTGGTAAATTGTGAAAATAAAACCGGATGTTTTCAATATTATCATGTCCACTATTTGCTATGAACGACATATCATTGAAAAATAACCTACAAATTGCACAAATGGAGATGGTAAGAATCTCCTACGACACTCTTGTCTACGTCATTTAATTGCTTATTTTATTTATTATTTTTCCCTATCTTTTTTATTTCTTTTCTTTTTTATCTTCTTTCCCCTTTCCATCATTCTCTAATAAAATTTTATTGAATATTAAACTATAATAATATACCTAAAACATGTAATAAATATAAATAGTAAATATTTATTTTTATATATGGAATTTATATCATAAGATAGAAAGAATTTTGAATATATAAATAAATAAAAAGGAAATTGTTGTTATTTTTTTATTTTGAATTTTTTATATAAGAATTCAAATATTATTTATATTCGAATATTATTTAAATTTTATTAATTTAACAAGTTTGTTATTCAAGAAAAGTAACATTCATATTATGGATATTAGAAATCCTATCTACCTTTATCCTACTTCCTTCATGGAATAATTTTATCTAGGCTATATTCTTCCTATATCCGACTTTATCCTATCTTGGGTAGGTACCAAACACAGGATAGAATATCCTGTCCTAAATTTTATCCTGACTACTAAACATAGTAAGGTTCTAAATATGCATTTTCACATAATAGCAATTTTACCTCGACGAAAGAGTCATTTTTGCCCTTCCTCAGAAATTTTATATGTCACATGAGTAAGTGCATTGTGTGCCGATGACGTAAGGTTTGCTCATCCTATTACCTATGGTGACTATCAAAAATCGATGAGGAGATATGTTGGTGAACGGTTACCCAAAATCACAGAAGCACAGTCAGAGGCGCTAAAAGGCTCTCATGACTACATGGGGGTAAATTACTACACAGCAAGATACGTAGATGAATTCGCAACCCCTTTCACCACTCTCAATCTTAAGTTACACCACCGATTGCCATTGTAATTTGACCGGTAAGCATGCACTACCACTGCCCAATCAATTCATCCAATAATACCTCGGACAAGTTATTTACTCCCATGCGCTCTTCTTCATTGATTGCCTAATTAACTTTGTTTGTTATCTGTGTTGCTACCAGCTGAGAAAGATGGCATTCCGATTGGCCAACCGGTAATGTGTCTACCACAAGCACCTTAAAGAATCTATGCAATGTTCATGCGTTAATCGCATGCTAAGAATAATGCTGATATAGAAATTAACTAAACAAAATTGCAGACCGCTGCCGAGTGGCCGTACATATACCCAAAGGGTATCAGAGAGTTGATGCTCCACGTGAAGAAAAACTACGAGGATCCGACCATTTATGTGACGGAGAATGGTAATACATGTATCAATGTCGGTGACAGTAACTTTGCTTGGGTTGAGGGGTCTCCTTGTAATTTTTCTTTAATACCTGTTTTGTGCAACCACAGGAACGGTAGTTGCAAATAACAAATCGTTGCCGCCTGAAGATCCACTGATAGATAGATTGAGAATAAGTAACTTTCAGCAGCATCTCTCAAATCTCTCCAAGGCTATTGAGTAAGTAGTTCGATATCGATAATGGGTATGCATCGGTGGTAACAATGATGATATTTTGATAAAAAGCAATATATACACGAATTCGTCATTGACAGGGAAGGAGTGAATGTGAAAGGATGCTTTGTGCGGAGTTTCCTAGACGACTTCGAGTGGGCGGAGGGTTATACAACCCGATACGGCCTCATATTCGTGGATTACGGGAATGGATTGAAGCGATACCTGAAGCAATCGGCGTACTGGTTCAAAAGTCCTACGAAAGGATAATGCGACTGTCAACTTCTCCTTGCAGAGCGATGCCTAGCATATTTACTTCTTGCATGATTGTTGTCTTCATCGATATAAATGAGTGGAGAGAGTATGTATGAGCATTCGGATTGTTTTTAAAAGTGAAACAGATTGAATTTCTATCTACCTTGAGGATAAAGGGGCTGCGTCCCTGCAACACTTCTTGATCCAAACTGATCGAAGGAACAGGCATGAAGAGTCCGGTGGTGTTGGTTTGCAATTTTGAGGCACCGCAAATCTTTGCATTTCTTTCTTCCAACGTATAAGAATTTATATGATTTTTCCCCTTTTTTTTACTTTTTTTTTTATCCTTTTCTGAATTTAACTCAAGAAAAACTTATTTTTGTAATTTTGTTAACTTATCTTTTATGCAAATAATTGTACTTTTGTTCTTTATATTTCCAAATCAATTTGTCAATGTATCTTCTCTGAGTTTATTTTACTTTTCTTTGATTTTTATTTGTTGACAATCCTTTGAAAATATTAGCAATTTAAATCAAATTTAGAATAAATTATTGGAGTACCATTATCTTATTGGCAAATGATACAATTAATACCGATCGTTTTTATCATTTTTTAATCAAACTTTTGTTAGTACGACACATTTAGAAGCGGTCGTTGTTCATATTTTTCGTTTGCCATAGCCCCGTTGACATCAATTATGTTTCATATATAATTTTTTCCAAAGGCACGACCATAAATATACTTCTGCTTTTGCAAAAATTAGGTTTTCTTTCTCAAATTGGTTTGGGTCTTATCAAATTAGTTCATTCTGTCAAACTAAGGTAAAAAAAAATTAATCCGATAAACACATTATTGTTTCCTGATTGAATTCTTGATAAACTATTAATTTCCTTATGATGCAAAAAAACTTTCAATTTACTTTTCCACATTAGTTCGTTTTTTTATGTATTCGTAGGAAATTCTATTTATTTGAGTATACCTATATACATTTAACTTTATTCATAAACATTTACCTTTCATAATTTAATCTTAAAAGTCGATGTATACATAAAACATTTTACTTTGTTATTGCCTAATAACAATATGAAAATAAATAGTTAATGCTGTTATGAAATGTCTACAGTCAAATTTTGTTTTTTTGTAATAGCCAAAGTTAAAATGAGGCACTGATTCACCATCTAGATAAGAACAGAATGAAAAAAAACTACATTTGATGGTCCTAACAATTATGGTATGTATATACCAATATTCTCAACAAAATTATTCTTCTCTTCTCTTGGGTGCGCTTGTTTTGTGAAAAATAAATGATTTTGAAAACATTTTCCTAACAATGATCACTTATATCACTTATAAAAATGAATAAAAACATATTTTAACCGTCCACGAAAATATTTAGAAATAAATGATTATCGATAATGAAAAAAAGATTTCATTTACTAATTATTTCAAACGATACAAGTGATTATTTTTAGGAAAATGTTTTCTAAATCATTAATTTTTCATGAAACAAACGGAATCTTAAATGAATATTATGATGTGGAAATAATCTATTGGCTCAAAAGTATTTTACATGGGGGAAAAAGGGGGAAAATTTTAATTAAGGATCAAAAGTGGGTCTCTTTTATCAAAAAGGGACCTCAAGTGGACAATGTTTCAATTAAGGATCTAAAGTGCCCAAACCAGTCTCAAATAAAGACCCTAGCTCGCCGGCCGGCGAGCGTGAGATATTTCCGACGCCAGAATAGGGGCAATTTTGTCTTTTTCTTTTCTTTTTTTTCTTTTTCCTTTTTTCTTTTTCTCTCTTCCCACTTGTGGCTATCGTTGGCGACATCCGCCAGCCTCAGGCGAGGGCCACCTTCACCGGCATCGAGCGAAGGCCAGCCTCGTCGGCGTCGAGCGAGGGTCGCCCTCGCCTAGGCTAGAGAGAGTCGCCCTCGCCTTTGCCAGATTCGACGAGGGCCGCTCTTGGCCTTGCCGGATCGGGCAAGAACAAGGGTTGCCCTCGCTGGATCTGGCGAGGGCGAGGGTGGCTCTCGCCAGCCCAGGCGAGGGCGACCCTCGCCCGACGCTGGCGAGGGCAAACCTCGCTTGGGCTGACGAGGCCAAGGCCGGCCCTCGCCGGATCTGGGCGGGCAAGGGTTGCAGCGAGGACCACCCTCGACCTTGCTGGCGTTGGGCGAGGGTTCGCCCTCGCCTGGGCTGGCGAGGGCGTTCCTCGCTAGATCTGGCGAGGGCAACCCTCGCCCTCGCCCGATCCGGCAAGGCCAAGGGCGGCCCTTGCTTGAGGCCGGCGGACATCGCCGGCGATGGCCACAAGGAAGAGAGAAAACGAAAAAGGAATCCCCTGCCTCATTAGTAGAAGCAGCATCACCATTTCCAGCTGAATTAAGCTCAATCGGTTCTTGCTTCAACGCTGCGGAACCAGACAGAAATTCACCAGCAACATTGCCGTAAGCTTAAGAAATAGAAGAACTACTGCACTTCTTGCTAATCCTAGAAGCGGATGTTTAGCAGATAGCCACTGGCAAAGAAAAGGAGGGTTCCTCTTGACATTCAGCATATACATGCTCTTAAGAAGAACGCATCAATCAAAAGGTCTTCCACGTTATCTATGGATAGCATTATTTTTTTTGGGGAACCATGGCGGATGTGTTATGTGAACATGCAGACACCCAAACCATAAGCTAGTCATACGATTGCATGGAAAAGTACTAATGAAACTTGTCCACTTTACTGGTGGTCTCGATTGACGATTATAATTTACAAAAAGTATAACTATTTTACGACAATAATTTTTTTATTATTATTAATATTCTTTCCATTTTATGAGTGGCAACATATGTTCACCTGCCTTGCCCAAAAAAAAAAAAACATATGTTCACCTGTAACACACCAACGAACTGAACCATTCTCCATGTTTAAATACCTTTGTGGATTACGAACAGTCATTCGTTCTCGGAAGTGGGCCTGTTTTTTCGCTAGTACATTTTAATTGAAAAGAGAAAAACTAGAAGATGCATTTGATGGCTGTGGTTATGACCTACCATTTTATGTAGTGATTTTGGAATCGAAATGATCAGTGATAAACAGTGGCTAAATTAAATCTAACCTTTTAAAGTGAATAGCCATACATACTTAACGTACATTCCAGTTTAAATGGCGCCTATGCACTTGAAGTATGTGGAAGTTTTATGTTTAGCCATGCATGGGACTATGGATAATAAGGTATCAATGGTTCGGGTCGGGTCCGATTTTCATGATACTTGACCCAACTCAAAATACTGGACATGTGTGCTCGACCCAACCCAAGACAAGACCCGAACAAGATATAGCCACACGATCGGTCGAGTTTCGTGTTTCAAACAATGAATTCTAGAAAGCTGCAGAAGCGATTCGTCCCCAAATCGCCACAGAACAAGACCCCTAGGTGCCCCAGCTCTGCTGCCATGCTCTCGAGCTCCCCCCAGGGTCCGCCGACTTCGTCCACCTTCTTGAGCGTTTTGTGATGAAATAAAGAATTAACTCATAATACAATAAACAAAAGAACTTATTTTTAGTGATAGGTTGTCGTCATTGTTAAATTAAGCCCCTTAATTGCTTGTCCAACGGCGCACGCTTAGCTCCCTCATAGAGCAAATTCTAAGAAGCTTAAAAGAGATACTAATGTTCCTCGGACTTTGATTCCCAAACGTTGTTTTGATCATATTATTCCGGAAACATCTAATCAAAGCAAGAAACCAGTAGTTTGATTGCTAAAGTGAATTACTGATTATGGGCTAATTTACTGAGAATTAGAAAAACGAAATTTATGATAAATTTAGACTTTTCACTAAATCTTAAGTGAAGTTATGATTGTTAGGACTTTCAATCTTACGAGAACTTAAGGTAATTTATTATCGGTAAAGGTAGATTATTGACCATCTTTTTCATGGACCTAGTGGTAATTGCGATTATTAAGGTGAATTACCGATTATAGGTTCTATGGCTTACAACTATTTGAGGTTACTTTGGTATTGGTTAATTACTAAGTGATGGTATTCTTACTTTACGAATTCTAAAGCTAAGTAATTGCTTCCAAAGGAAACAGACAAGCTATCTTTCCGTTAGTAGATTACAAATAGTTTACATGCATTACTAGTAGTGTTGATTAATGGTTACAGGGTTAATATTACGAAAAATCCCAAACCGGTACACTTGTGACAATTTTACCCCGAACTAATTATTTGACAATCAAAAACCCAAAACTGGTACACCTGTGATAAATTTATCCCGAACTATTTTTTTGACAACCAAAAACCCCAAACTGATATACTTGTGACAAATTTACCCTCTGTTAGTTTCCGTTAAATTTTACTATCAAATTGCTAAGTTTGATGACACGAGGTAGTTGACGAGTGTACTAATTTGGGGTTTTAGCCCTCTGTTTGTCACAAGTTTTGCAATTTGTGATTTTTCGTTATATTAATCCAATTTAACGGACGGTAAATTTGTCACAAGTATACCAGTTTAGGGTTTTTGATGATTAAAAAATTAGTTTCGGGTAAATTTATCACATGTGTACCAGTTTAGGGTTTTTTGTGATTAAAAAATTAATTTAGGGTAAAATTATCATATGTGTACCAGTTTGGAGTTTTTGATAGTAAAAAAAATAGTTCGGGGTAAATTTGTCATATGTGTATCAGTTTGGGGTTTTTAGTAGTAAAAAAATTAGTTCAGGGTAAAATTGTCACAGTGTACCAGTTTGGAGTTTTTCGTAGTATTAACCCATAGTTATAATTTATGGGCATGGACAAAGTACCTTGGACTCTGAACCCTTATTGAAGCAATCGATTGACCCTTGCCCGTTACTGGAGAGGGCAGTACGACCCTCTCCAACAGTTGGCGAGGGTTACACGACCCATGCTCACTATTGACGATGATCGCATGACCCTCACCGATAACTGACAGGTGTCGCATGCTCGTTGCTTACGCTATTGCTAAGCAAGGGTCTCATGACCTTGATTTCGCATGGGTGATCAGCGACCCTCATCGCTAGTCTAGCGGGGGTTATTGACCCCGTCGAAGCTAGCCGTGCCATTGCCCAGCCACTTTCTATTTTGTTCCTTTTCTAATCTTCAATTCTAATAATTAATTATTTTGATTTCTTTTTTAAGTAAATTTTTTCAATTTTATTTATTTTCGTTTTTGGCTCCTTTAGCTCGCTCACGTAACATAAATTTGGGAGAATTACTTTTCGGCCCTTGTAAATTCAGGGTTGTCTCACTTTGGCCCGCCAATTTTTATTTCGCTCAGTTTGGCCTTTCCCTCCATGAATCCATCTCAATTTGCTTCAAATTGGCAATTGAAAATCATCACAATCGAGGGAATTGAATTATGCGCCTCACACGAGAATTTCCAAGTTGTTCAAAAGGGTATAAAAAGCTAAGACAAGCTCAAAGCAACTCTTCCAAAGAGAAACTAAGGTAGCGAATGATAACCATTCTGTTTCAGAATGAGTTCCTGAAACAGAAATAGATTTTTCTATTTCTGGTTCCAGGATGAGTTTCTGAAAAAAGAAACCCGTTTAATAACGACCAAAAATTTCTATTTCTGGAACAGAAACCCGTTTGATAAACAATACAAAATTCTATTTCCAGGAACAAAAATCCATTTTTTAGAAATGGAATAAAAATAATTAGAAAATCCAAAAAATTCCTAAAAATCTCAAAAAAATTCAAAAAATCCAAAAAAATTTGAAAAATTCTAAAAAAATTCATCACAATTTCCAAAAAATAAAAAAATTTAGATTTCGGGAAAATAGGAAATTTGCTGAATTTTTTCAAAAAAAATCAAAAAATCAAAAATTTCAAAACTTCATAGAATGGCTTAAAATACCTGTGGCCACCCACTTTTAGTGAAATTTAAATTTTTTTAGGTGCCCAAAAAAAATCAAAAAATAAAAAATTTCAAAACTTCACAGAATAGTTTAGAATACATGTGGCCACCCACTTTGAGTGAAATTTAAATTTTTTAAGGTGCCCAAAAAAATTTCAAAACTCAAAAATTTCAAAACTTCATAGAATAGCTTAGAATACCTGTGGCCACCCACTTTAAGTGAAATTTTAATTTTTTGAGGTGAAAAAAAAAAGCAAAAAATCAAAAATTTTAAAACTTCACAAAATGACTTAGAATATCTGTGGCCACCCACTTTGAGTGAAATTTTAATTTTTTTAGATGCCGAAAAAAAAACATAAAAAAATCAAAAATTTTAAAACTTCACAGAATGACTTAGAATGCCTCTAGCCACCCACTTTGAGTGAAATTTAATTTTTTTAGGTGCCTAAATGGTATTTTTGATTTTTTTGATTTTTTTGATTTTTTTTGGCACCTAAAGAAAATTAAATTTCACTCAAAGTGGATGGCCACATGTATTCTAAGCCATTCTGTGAAGTTTTGAAATTTTTGATTTTTTGCTTTTTTTCTTTTTTTCGGCACCTAAAAAATATAAAATTTCATTCAAAGTTGGAGGCCACAGGTATTCTAAGCCATTCTGTGAAGTTTTGAAATTTTTGTTTTTTTGCTTTTTCTTATTTTTTTTAGGCACCTAAAAAAAAATTTCGCTCAAAGTCGCTCGCCCCTCACGACTCCCCTTTCCTCTCGCCGTTTACGCAATCTATCAGGTTCTTCTATGATTGCTTTTTTAGAACTTGGTTGCACTTTCACGACAAGTTCACGAAAAGTGTATTAGAAATCCTAAAACTTATTACGAAAGTGTAATCAAGTCCTAAAACTGTAAAAAAATGTAATCAAGTCCTAAAACTTATCAAATTGATCTAATCAAGTAATAAATCTTTATGTTATTTACTCAAGTCTTTTTTTTTATTTAAGGGATAAGAGCATTAGATGCACTTTCGTGACAAGAAGTTCACTATAAGTGCACGGGAAGTCCTAAAACTTGTCACAAAAGTGCAATCAAGTCCTAAAACATTAAAAAAGTGTAATCAAATCTTAAAATTTGTCAAATTGGTCTCAAGTGATAAAAATTTATGTTATTTACTCAAGTCTTTTTTTATTTAAGAGATAAGTGCACTAGTAGTCCTAAGACTTGTCACGAAAGTGCAATAAAGTCTTAAAACTTTAAAAAAGTGCAATCAAGTCCTAAAACTTGTCAAATTGGTCAAATCGAGTTATAAAACTTTATGTTATTTACTCAAGTCTTTTTTAATTTGAGGGATAAGTGCATTAGAAATCCTAAAACTTGTCATATAATTACATTAGCACAATTCTACTGTTTCGTAAAAAGAAAAAACCTTTTTCTATATTGGTAGATTTCTGAAAAAGTTGTGAATGTCACAAAACTGCTGGTAAAAGAGTTATTGGTAATATGATTTCTCAGTAACTTGTTGGTAATATATGAACAATTGCAAATTATCAACTTTTCCTATCGTTACCAATTTTTATTTGCATTTCTTACAAACCCCCTATATCAACCAACTCTTATATAAGTTGACTAATTATTTGAGTGGCTTATCAACTTTTTTTTCGAGTAAATAACCAACTAGTTTTAGACTACTTACTCTCAATTGAGTTATATACCATCATTTACTGTTTTTGTTTTCACATCAATATTTTCTTATCACTTATTAACTTTTATTTATCTTTTAACAATACCTTAAAATTATCAACACTTATATGAATTTACCAACTTTTATTTTTGTGACTTGTCATCTTTTTTTCAATTAAATTACTAAATAAATTTTGTTTATCAACTCTCATTTAAGTTGTTCACCAATATTTATATTTTTAATTATCAACTTTTCTATTAAGTTGCCAACTTTATTTTTGTCTTGCTTATAATGGTTAAAATTTACCAAATCCTTTTAAAAATTACTAACCTTAATTAGTGATCATCAAATTTTTTTTCAATTGAGTTGCTAACTAATTTTTATGTTACCAATTCTTTTTTGAGTTAGCTACCATAAATTATTGTCGGGGCCCTCCCACGGTGGACACTGAGAATTTCTCTAGGGAATTGAACGGATTACCAAATAGGCGCATATAGTCTCTCTCGCGCACTTAGCACGAGTTCTCTCAAACCCTACCGGTTGCATCATTGGTTGATTTGATTAATTATGAAAATTTGTTCTTTTTTTTCAAGTGTTGCCACTAACCTATTTGAGGTCGGTTAGAAGGAAAGTGAAACGCGTCCACGAATTAGAGACCCAGGAATAAGGGCTTGGGTATGCTGAAGTTATTGATCTTGTCCATTTTTAATTCTTAGACACATTCCATCTTAGTGACCATGCGATATCAGACTCACGTAATAAATTAACATCATATCAATCAAGTACACAAAATAATATCACAACAATTAAATATGAGAAGGTGAAAATACGTTTAATAAAGCATGATACGAGTCCGGCAAAGAATGTTACATTGGCTTTGTTATTACTTCCCAAGATAGGACCCTCGTAAGCTATGCGAAAAACCAAACGTGTAATGCCTTGAACTGGGGAATTCATGCCTTCTGAAGCTAAATGGTGACCATGCAAAATTTAATGAAAATATTATACTACTATGCGAAAAATCCAAAGTGTAATACCTTGAACTAGCGAATCCGTGTCTTCTAATGCTTAATGGTGACTTAGCATTATTTTAGTTAACCTTGATTGCTATTTGTGGCTAAATGCAATTTCGATTTTTTTTATCTTTTTGTTTATCATTTTTTTTATCATTTTCTTCCCTTAATGACAAAATAACTTAAAATTCAAACAATAGTAAATGCATACCCCAAGAATGGTAGAAACTAAATACAATGCTTGGAATTGAACTAGATGTAATGCCAACATGTAATATGGCATGAAAATGATCCAAATATGCAACTGGATACCCCTAAACCGCTCTAGAACTCAACCAAGAGACCAAATAAAACCGAGGACCCGCTGCCAAGGCCCTTACACGATATGGAAAACAAGCTTCGGGCCGTATCTCGACACTAAACGAAGCCAAATACTCAGTGAAACGTCCCTACGTGTTAGGCCATTAGGGCTTAGGAAAGCGAACTTGATACATGCCGAAGCCACGAGTGAAGGTCAAAGTGGGACGAGTCGTCCCCTGCCCAGCAAGCTTTAAATCTGGGTAGGAGACTCGACGACGCCAACGACGCGCAACATGGTTCAGAAATTACTCAAAAATTGTCCCGACAAGTCCTCGAGCCACGAAGACTCTTAAACGCGGGCCCGATGCTAGTCTAAGAACCACAATAAGGCCAAACCGCCACCATCCATAGGTTGGAAGTTGGTGGACAGCAAGTCACAGTAGGTGCACATTGCACAAAATAAACCGACGCGGTGGGAAATTGACGAGATTATAACGTAGGCTAATTAAAACACGAACCTACATTAACATACATGAATTTAGATGACCAATTATCTCACTGAAATGGAGGCTAAACACACTAAATACAGATCTGGAACGGACTGGCCAGAGGGATAAACATTACAAAAACAACGCGGATACGGTGACAAAATCGGCGAAAAAAATAATTAACATGGACTGATTAGAACCCGAACCTACACAAACATACGTGCAATATGTGATTTAATGACGATTAAATAAGGACTAAACGAGCTTAAACCAGATCCGGAACGGACTGGCCAGCTAGCATACATATTGTGCAACACCGATTACAAAGCACAAATCCAACATTCAAGGAATTTAATGCAAGAAGAAAATAACTAATGTTCAAGAAATTAATTCGATCTAACACATGCACAGTTTTAAAAGATATGAACTCATCCAAAGAGAGATACGTAGCTAGATCCAGAACCGAGCCAAAATATAAAAATAGAGAGGAGATGCTTGTGTTACCTTGCTCATGACGGGCACCGATCAGATTTTTAACAATGATAATCCCCCAATCATTAGGGATTATATATCCTGTCAAACAAAGATGAAAACTCATACAGTTTCGTATTTTTATAAGTACATGGTCCAAGACCTAGTTCTGATGTATGTCATGCATGTATTTATGCCAAGACCATGTTAGTCTGCCCTCATGAAAAATAGATAAGAGACTTTACCATTCAAGTGAATGTCTTTTAAGTGTTCTTCTAACAATGCCGTGTGAAATGCTTGCCAACCTGAATGATTCATTGAAAATATATCATACCAATAGTTCATTATATATAGTCTTTAGAAAAATAGGGAAAATTTCCAACAAAAGAAGAGGAAAGAAGGAATCTCCCTGCCTCACTTGCATCGGGTAAGCCATCGATTTGTATTCTTTCTACGTAAATTTCTTCTTTACCCGAAATCCTTCGGTTGCAAAGCGCTTCCTCATTTTCCTTGTAATGGAATGGAGGTGAGAAGCTTTCTCGTGAGTGATTGCAAGGAGAGATCATCATCCATTCCAAAGTGAGAGCGTGCAGATGGGATTGGTCTCCTGTAGGCTTTTATATATGACTTCTGGCGAACCAATTTCTTTGGTCGAGAAGTCACATTTTTGGCTGCCACAGGAGGACCTCTCGCGAACAAATTGGTTTGGATGCGAGAAGTCCATCTCTGGCGACCAAACTTAATAATTTGGTCACCAGAGGTCATCCTTTAACGACCAAAAATGAAACTTGATCGCAAAATTTCAGTCACTAACTTATATATGGATTAATAAGTTAACAATTCACGGTAATTAATTAACTTACGATTAGTTCTTGAATCACTAGAGGGCTTTCTGTGATAAGCATAATGGTCATGGCTAAACCGGTGGCTACTGTTTTGAGGCTGGCAGCCACAAGCGCAACCATCACGTAGGTAACCAAATCACGTGTGAGAAACGGCTGAGTTTTCATGTCCTCCAGGAGATGGTCGAGGAAGTCTCTCTTAAGTATTCCCGGTGATGCCATTCTTTCAGTGATCTCCCGTTCAATGATGTTCATTAGCTTCTTTCGACTCTGTCATTCGCATAGAATTTTGACTTCACTTGCATAAGTACTAAGTTCAGAGCAGGAGGAATAGTACGTGCGTATTAGACGGAGTAGGATGGTAATACAATCAAAGGTTTCACCTTTAAACTCTTGTGAAAGGTCGTGCCGGGAATGTTTATTGGGAGAGACATGAGACCTTGATGGAGTCTGCTGATGTCCGCTGCTAGATTTTTCCCTGATCTCTCGGCATTGTAGCTAAATAAAAATCTTGAAGTCAATATAAATACCATCTGCCAAATCCGCAAGTAACCATATTGATCAAATAATTGAAATTCTATAAAAAAAAATAACAGTGTTAGTGTTCGGACTGTTGATATGGTTTGTACTTTGATACCATAAGAATTATGTGAGACTATTGTACGTCCGTCTCTAAAGATTTTAGATTCTTACCATTGCACAATCACGTTTCACCTCTACAAATTCTCGAGTTGACCAAGCATCTAGGGCTTTCTCAGCTATGGCTTGAAATTGAGGAAGGAGCTTATCTTTGAGTCTCTCGATCGGGACCAAAGTGACTTCGGATTACATTAGTAAGGTGTTTGTGTGCATACCCAGTTGCATTCGCCTTAACTTCTAAGCCTGTAGTAGTATCATGACCTAGGAGCTTAGCAAATGCATCTAAATACGACATTTCTACTGATTTCCCTTCTTCAAGAAGAATGAATCTATTGAAATCAGGATCTGCCGCTATCACTGCCGGTCGACCCACCAAGCTCATTTGAACAACGTCCCATACCTAAAGAAGAAAAATTCAAGGAAGTTCAGACACAAAACCACACACATGCCACATCCATCATCGCCATACAGTCGGTCAGAGTTTCAGTATTAACTAACTATCCAACTATCTTGATGATAGAGGTGAACGGTAAGAAGAAAAGGCTACAGAGGCCATGAACCATATCATAATCTTAAAGGAAAGACATGCAGGGCGTGAGAGCACAAGTACCTTTTAGTACTTTTCTTGAGGAAAGGAGGTATGTCGATGGACTTGCCAGGGAAGAACTCAATGGTCTCTCCTATGAATGGAAACCCCATGGAACCAGGAGGAAGCCTTCGACTACTAGAACGGATTCTCCATTTGCACTTCCAGTGTGAAACTGCAACTACCATTAGAGCCATAAGGCCCATCACAACCTCCAACAATTGGAATAAACCACATCTTCCACTCACAAGTAAAAGAAGACGATTTGTTTGGTGGGGTTTCCCCTTAATATCTCTGGACGAAGTTATGTGGCAATCAACAGGAAGAATTGGAAATCTGTGGGCAAGCGTTCTCAATGAGCCGCTTTAAATACTAATTGCCCCAAAAGCAAGTGCCCCTCTACTATCCCTACCAAGCAGCATCTCTAGATTAGAATAATCAGAGTGGTTCATCAGAGGAGCTGGATTTTGTTTCCGCTGATGTGGTATGGACGTCTATCTAGAATATAATGTGGATATCATCTCAGAATTTATGAATTAGTGTGTCTAGATAATCCCATGTTATGTTTCAATATACACTTGTCATGTTGCATAGATTTTAGTGAGTCTGATGGCATTGGTCCCTCTGTCTCACAATGGAATATTTGGGTTCATACCTTACTCATTTTGGTCTTCATTTTGATCAAATTGCTAGATGCACTTCTTACTCTCTCATTCTGGGCATCCCAATAACAGGTGATGGCCACCAAGCAGATTTATGCTGGTCTGGCTTCCGGCTTCCACCGTTTCTCTCCGACCTCCCCTTGCCATCAACGCTGGAGCACTTTCTACGTTCTTCTAAGGCTGTCTTGATCATGCTTTTCAGATCACTAACTTTGGCATTAGATACTTCTTTAGATTACGATGTACGGTAGAAAACAATTTATATTCCTTTGACAATCTACCTGCAGGCCGCTCTGGCCGGTAGCTCTTATTTACTGTAGCAGAAATTTGGTGCAATAGTGGTATACGTGCACTTAATTGAACTAGAGAGACGTTTTCACTATAGATCAGAACTTATAATGGTTTGTTCTGTAGTGCGGCATAACAGGGCCAAGCTTTCATAGTTGGAACTGGTGCATCTTTGGTACGTCACTTTAAATCGGCAACAACTCAAACTTTGCGGCTATCATTACAGTGGGGTCTCCTCTGTTTACGTCGTTCTCTTGTATGTATAGTCAATGCTTGTCCTGAGCCCCCCATTCAAGTGAAAGAATGTTTTACTGTTGTTTTTCTGTATATTGCAATATTCTTGCTTGCCATACCATTAACAAGGTCCTGGCCAGATGTTAACACGAATAGAACATGCTTGGGTTCATTGATGTAAGACTTTTGTCGCTGACTGTCATTTTAGGCTCCGTTCATTTGGCGGAAAATATTCTCTTTTTGGAAAATATTTTCCCGGAAGTCATTTTCCTGGAAAATATTTTGCCGGAACATAATTTTCCGGTGTTCGGCGATCAATAGGAAAAAGTTTCGGAAAATATTTTTCACCGGCAGGGGCGGCCGCGGCGGCGGGCCACGGCGGGCGGCCGGCGACCGGGCGAGCGGCGGCGGCGGCGGGCGACCGGCGGCGGGTGGCGGCGGAGGGCGGCGGGCGACCGGCGGCGGAGGGCGGCGGGCGACCGCGGCCGGCGGCGGGCGACCGGCGGCCGGCGGCGGGCGACCGGCGGCCGGCGGCGGGCGGCCGACGGCCGGCGACCGGGGCCGGCGGCGGGCGACCGGGCGACCGGGGCCGGCGGCGGGCGACCGCGGCGGCCGGCGACGGGCGACGGCGGCGGGCGACCGGCGGCGGGCGACCGCGGGCGGCGGCGGGCGACCGGCGCGGCGGCGGCCGGCGGCGAGCGGCCAGCGACCGGCGGCCAACAGTGGCGACCGGCGATCAACTTCCTCTTCCACGAAAAATATTTTCCCTCCCATGAGCAATTTTGCCTTCAATTTGAGGGAAAATGATTTCCTTTTTGTGAAAAGAGGAAATCATTTTCCTCAAAACAATGAAGGATTTGGGGGTGGGGAAGGAAAATGTTTTCCCACGGAAAACATTTTTCGCCCCCAAACACCGGAAAACGCGGAAAATATTTTCCGGAAAGATATATTATGTTCATTCATCTCAACATTTGCCTTGTTCTCATGATTTCAGTGGACATTTTTGGAAGGTCTCAGCACACAATTGTAGTACTTCCCTAGAGCCCATATAGGAAAAATGTTCTTGAAAGCAGCACATGTTATCGTACAGTTCCTCTTAATTCTGTAGTCTCCTGCAAGAAAAGAAATAATTATGATCAGAGGACATGGTTAGAAATTGGATGATCAATACTGATACGCATGGCATAAGAAGTCGTGTGGCACTCACAGACACGTTTTATGAATCAGTTATCATACTAACAGTTGTGGTGTGAAAATGATTCAAGTCAAAATATGTGAAACATAAACGGTAACACCCTAGAATCTTATCAGATACCCTTGGGTAGTAATCTAGGCAGCTTATAGCATTGTATGCGTCTGCTGCACCGCCAGTACTCGACATACCTGTTGTGGGAAATCACCATTATCCATCTGCGAATTAATCAACTCTTTTGCTGCATGATGCAAAGGGGTTGGATCTCTCACATCCTAATTAATCATTGTCAGGATCATGAGAAGTGAATTATTAGTGTTTATGTATCTCAAGGACAAGCCTCGTGTCTATGTACCTGTCCACATTCAATAAGAGTCAACATAGCCCAACTAGTATTCACCAAGTGCATTCTGTTTCCTTCCAAGTTCGTCTATCTCTGTAATCAGATGGAAACATGAACGTTGTAAAACAATTACTTAAAGAAACCTTGTTTCATCTACATTACAAAGTTCTTCGCAGACAATCTGCTAGTATGGTTTTAATTAGATGTAGTTGACATGCCATTGAACTTTCAAAATTGAAATGAATTCTGATTTAAGATGTCATGAAGGACTGAATGTAGAGACCCGGATAAAGAAAGGAGAAAATTTTTGAGCTTGATCTCTTGTGCATGCTTCATCCTGCGATGAAAGGTAACTCTCTCCCCAACTGCCTGAATCAAGTTGTTTGGATAGTAGGAAATCACATGCTCTTCTTATGCTTTCACTACTCTGGTATGTTCTACCTCCAGCAACGAATCCGTTGATCCCGAACCACGTTCCATAGGTGTAGCAGACTCCCCAAGATACATACCTAATTTAATTGTCAAAACAGTTGGACGATATAAATCATTAGGGGTTTGCAACACGAGTTTAAATGGAATATTAGCACTTTCAGCCCTAGTGTAATTGGAAGGAAATGACTCCAAACTCTACCTTAGATAACATTTTTTTGCCAACAGAATTGAAGGGATTCAACATCAATGGATGACAATGTGGGACATTTTACTATCCCAATTTGGCCTTTTCTAAGATTATAATGATTAAAATGAAGTAATAACCATCTCAAAGGAGGAAACTGACCAAGAACCATCCGGTAGCTGTATGCTTTCAATGTATTCGATAGCCTTTTTTAACGCAGGCCTTAATTTCTTTGATTCAGTGGCGTGGATATAACTTAATGAAGGCCTTAAGACTTTGGATTGCTGCAGAAGTGCACTCCACATAACTAAACAGAAGAAATTTGCCAGTCAAACATCAAGAAGACATCTGATAAGAATGATCCTATGTTACACTGATGAAAGAATATTGTGTTGGTGCAGCCAGAAAAACATTTACCAGGTGAAGCTTGAAAATGTTTTTTCACCACGAGTATTTTATTTTTCTTCCTCATCAAGCAAGTAAGTTCTCCAAGTAAAATTTATAAAAAAGTTAGAAGTATTGGGTCATGATCTTACAGATAATCGATAATGATATCTCCAAATGTTTATGATGGATTGATCGTCTGCATGACAAACAAGGCATGTGTACTTTATAACACGTCGGATTCTCTCCAGGTTCAAGCCAGATGGAAGAGAATAAGAAATCAAACCTCTAACCATGGATATGATCTTGTTTGCTCATATGTTGCAAATCCTCCCTTTTGATTTAGCCACATCATTGATGTAATAATTACAGTATACTGCATTAAAACTCATCCAAATATAACTTTTACGAGTTCTTTCACTATCCTAACACTGCTGTCCAAAAATACAAATTCACAATGCCAACCTTTTGTGATCAAGGGCCAAAAAAATCATCATTGTTGGCTTCTCATCAAACTTAACATATAAGAGTGGAAAGATGACCAGCTTTCAAAAATTTTCCGAAAACAAAAAAGTGGATAATTAGCTAATTTTAAATTATAATACCTGAAGGGATAAGATCACGTTAACAGCATCATATAGTTGATCAACTGCTATCGCATTTCCCACGATGCTGGGTTGCATTTCTGACAATAATAATGCCGCCTGCAAACAGATACAAAAAAACAAGGCGAACATGATTTATTTCCTCTATATATTTCTTTGATTGGAAAAATCAATTTTAGCCGAGCTCACCATGCTAAATTACTAGAACAAAATATCTGAACAGAAATAGCTATTTAAGTGTACTACAGTCGAATATTACAAGATGAGCATTGCTCTAATCATTACACGAACCATGAAAAAGATTACTTTAGGTGCTTATGCAGTGCGGTCGGATATGATCCAGCCATGTTCAGGAATAGAGAAGGGCCAACCTCCCTTGCTTATGTGACGGTACCAATCGGCACGATCTCCACTGCTGTCGGCTCTGACCTTTAATGACAAGAAAAGAACTTTGCGTTAATTAGTTGTTTTGCAAAACTGCAGACACTATTGCTGCAAGTCATCAAACAACTATGTAGCTCGAAAATGACCAAGGAGTTTACTGCCAGACAAGTACTTGAGAGTTCTTGACAAATTCATGCGCCTTCTTAAGGGCCGAGCCACATTCATCGACAAGATTGGTAGCAAGGAGAGCTTGAACGGAAAATGCAACATCCCACAGTTGAGAACCATTGAATCCCTGTTAGCACAGCCAATTTGATAGTAATTATCTATGCCAGATCCTTCAAAATAATCCTTGTACAAAAAGCACAACCAACTGTTTAAGAAGTTTAGGAAACATTATATCAATCGGTACCTGCATTTTCATTCCATCTTCAGCCACCCATGAATAATCTTTGATTCTGGAGAGATGATGCTTGTATGCTTTCGAATTTGGGTTCTCTATATAACAGCAGACCATGTTTAACAACTGTCCCGGCATGCAATATAATTTCTACATTTAATAAGGTGAATATATGGTGCCACAAGCCACAATTCTTGACATCACAAAAATTGATATAGTGGAGTCACCTTGTTAACAGGACCAATGCAGATGTAGTAACTAGTTTCATCTTCATAGTGGATGTGCTCCATAACAGTACTTAGAGCAATCTGTCTTGACTTGTACAAAGGCCACCATGCTAGAAGCGGTTGCACAACCTTGCCTAAGCAACTCCAAAACATGCCTTGGATCCAAGGGTGAGGATCGTACAGATATTCCTGGTCAAGTATGAGAAATCATTATATGACAACGTATCCTTTTTCGGGCATAGTTCGCCAAGTCCCGGCAACCGGCTAGAGGAGGAATAATAAAGAAAAAAAAAAGGAGAGAAAAATAAGAAAAATAAGAAAATATTAAAATATTATTAAAAATTGTCTACGTCAGCACTAACCGCGTCACATAAGACGGCCAGCGTTCACGTCAGCGATATTCCGCTAAAATTGATCAAATGAACTTAATTAGCAAATCATGAAAAGGTTTAGGGCTCAATTGGCAAAATCAAAAAAGTTTATGACTGAATTGGCAAAAGCAGAATAGATTTATGACTTTTTTAACGATTCCAATTCTTATGATATAATGTGGCCTTTAATGACAATGGAGACCATTACTTTTGGCATAAAGATGTATGTTCTTGTAACATCGTACAATTACATCAACTATGGCATCTTTGTAGGGATATACCTCCCCCCGCAACATCTGCATTCCTAACAATTCATGCATGTGGAGACTTACAGCTTAGCCAGTTCCTCAACTAATTAATTTTTCCTAAATGTCATTTAACGTTGTTAAGTGTTCATGCAAATGTTCTTTTGGGTTGATTATGATCGTAGGAGTTGTCTTAGCCATTCTAGAAAGGAAAATAACGATAGATTTATTGGTACTAAATTGAAACACCCAAGTATTGAAGAAAGAGCTCGAAATAAAGTGTGGTGAAGAAAATCCAATGCACGTCGGACAAAGAATACACATGGCTTTATTCTAAGCTCCAAGACAGCAACCCTCGTGAGCTAAATTCAAATTGAGTTCGATTTCTTTTCCAAAAGATCAATCTACTTGAACTAAGTTATATCCAAGGTAACCCACTAAAGGCATGCTAATTAAATAGCACTAAGCTAAGTCTAGTGCTTCCGACCAAAAAACTAAGGCTGCGTTTGGTCGACCGGATAAAAGTCAGGATAGGATATGTTTTATCCTATCCTGTGTTTGGTGGTGGTCCAGGATAGGATAAAGTCGGATATAGACCGGATAAAAAAATCCGAGGGGGGGTGGGATAGACCTGGATAGGATTTCTAACGCCTATTTTTCTAGAAACCCTACGCTCCACTCACCGTCATCTTCATCCCACACCTTGTGCGCTTTCACCAAAAAAATTTCTCGGCTTTTTTTCCTTCACCGACTCCTCCGGACCCGTGAATAGCAAAAAAAAAAAAATTATCCTATCCTACTTTAAATCCGTAGTCCACCAAACAGTGGATAGGATATGAAGAAATCTCAGAATTTCTTATCCTATCATATCCAGTCCTATCCTGTTTAGAAATCCGGACAACTAAACGCAGCCTAAAAGTCTAGTGCTAAAAACTTGACATCCCTAATCAAGGCCTCTATTTCTTGCCATATTCTGATTTTTATTTTCATTCTCGAAAATTTAGTATTATTATTTATAATTAATTAATTTTTTTTAAATCGATAATTTTAAATTCCGAAAAGAAATAAAGGGACCCGAGCTGGGCCTCTGGCCCGATCTCACCTGGACTTCACGGGTCCACACAAGAGTGATTGTGCTAGTGGAAGTCTTTTATGACTCGGTTTGTATTTGTAATTATTTTCTATGCTATGATTGTGCTCACACTCCCGCACCGTTTTAACCTCCTCCGTCATTGAGTGCATTTGCTTTCTTAGAGTTCCTTTCTGCTAAGAACTTGTCACGAAAAGTATATCGAAAGTCTTAAAACTTAAAAAAAATATATAATCAAGTCTTAAAACTTATCAAATTGGTCTAATCAAGTGTTTGTTGAGGAAGAGACAGCCGAGAAGACACAAGTCCTCATGCTAAATGCCAAATTCCTTCTAAAACATCAGCTTTCTAGAATTCTTTTCCCTGCTCAATCCTCTGTTATTTAATTTGTAGGGCGTGCCACAATCTGTAGCTTCTCTCCTTTTTCCTGGAGCCATCCGTGAAGTGAGCGCAAAGATCCATAATGGTCTTCTTCAAGCGTCAACACAAGAGTGATTTGTGCTAGTGCAAGTTTTATATGACTCGGTTTGTATTTGTAATTATTTTCTATGCTATGATTATGCTCCCACTCCCGCACCGATTTAATTTCGATTCCTCAGTCATTGAGTGCATTTGCATTCTTAAAGTTCCTTTCTTCTGAAAATTTGGCCGTGGAAGATGAGACTGGATGGACTTGTTTTCGCCCTTCTGCAATATAAGATCTAGTTTGCCACTGAAAGTAATAATGAGCAGGGCAACTAAATGAATGTCATTATTTGCTGTCAAAGCCTAGGGCTGATTTACTCTTCGACGACATCTTGAAGCATAATGCAGATTGAATATCTTTTAAGGAAAGTTGTTGTAAGATAGAAGATATCCAAATTTTAAACATTGAAATGTTTGAGGGACATGCACTTACCCATTTGTCCAGGTACCAAATATTTGTAAAATAAGTAAATAACGATGTTTTAGGAAAGAAAAAAGCGATTAAAATCTCTCAAAAGGAAGAGGAATTTCTTACTTAACGTAATAGTATCGATAGACATATTGCGACGGTGCTCTTCTGACCACAAAATCTTATATTATGGTAGATGCCCAACCGGGATTATAGAAAAAAGATAATAAAAGGCGATTAAAATGTGTAAATCTCCCTACATTGATGGTGGTGAGAGAGGATGATAATTGATAGCAATTTCTTAAATTAATAAAAGGCCTGATGGAAAAGGCTTATGAATACCTGTATGGAAGGCGCGCAACAATATCGCACGTGCTGGTCGATCTAGGCACGTGTCTAATGCCTAGTGGCTTGCCAAACCCATCAATATCGCAAATGTTCAAGAAACGATTCGATCGCATTTGCCTCCAAAGCTAAAAGGTCATGGTGAAGTTTTTCTCTTCCCTAAAGGGAAAACCATGACCCTCCATCTCAAAAACAACAGAAATCGAAAATGGCGAGCTGCCGCCGATACATTCAATCATACTCGATGTGCTTGAAAATTACAAACACTGTCCCTTTCTTATGGAACACATAGTGGGCTTTATTATCATTACATACGTACTTTCTTTCCCTGTCAAAATTTACAATACCCAATATTATTTTTGAGAAAAATAATGAATTTTAGGTTGTGTACTGTATATTTACACAGCGAGGAGTTCTCATGATTCTTCCACTAAAGTAACTTACCAGCTGAGACCAATCACAACCAGGTGAAGCTAACAAACAATTTTCTCCTGAAAAAGGAGCTAACAGATGATGAAAATACACTCGAAATTGCGTCATGCTCAGAAGTAGCTAGACTGGATTTGCAAGAGTTCGAGCTGTGCCAGTATTCTCGCAACGGTTGATTTCAATCTGGAATTCGCGCTCTGGGCAAGATCAATGAGCACCATCTGAGCGGATGCTCCATACTTCAGTCTGTGTTCATCAATTCTGAAGATCTTCTCTAGCATTTGTTAACGCTTTCTCCTGAGCCTTCGTATTTCCTGATTCCAGAACTTTTATCAGGGCCGGGACACCCGACATTTTAGCCAAGTAATTGCTTCCGTTCTCGCAATTCTCGTCTTGGATGAGAGTTGCGAGCGCGTCCAGAACGGCTTCATCGGCTTCTCTCTCCTTGCTTTCCAGCGCATGGATCAGTGGAGCGACGGCGCCTGCTTTGACGATGCAAAATGTGCATTTGACCCCGCAGAAGCTATCGTGAACTTCACAAAGTGCTTTGGAGGAAGGGGACACACATAACCACCTCGATCTTTTAAATTTTGCAAGGGAGAATGAGCTTTGTGATAATTGAGCCAGCGCGGTCGCAGCTCTGGCTCTTGCAAGTTGTGAACCACTGGATGGCAACTTCACAAGGGAAAGAATAGCCCCATGTTCTGCAGAAAAATGTTGCAGTTTCTTGTCAGATGGAATAGTAAATCGAATCAGTACACCTGCAATGCTCTCTTCCAACCAGAGCTCGGCCTGATCTGTGGATGTTGAAGTCGCAGAACTACAACTCTTTGTTGACAACAAAATGGGCAGCAAATTTGCCCTCTTCATCGTATCCGTCGCTTTCTTATCAGCAGTAGGGAGATTGCTCAGCATGCCAACTGCTGCAGCTTTTTCAATCGCACTTATGGAGTTTGCTGTAATGCTGACCGGAGTGAATTCTCCTAGCAGCTCTCCCAACTCTTCCGGTGAATCTTTGGAAAGAGCGTAAAGTAATTTCAATGCATCGGTTCTTATTTTACTGTTACTTTCAGTAAGACAGGGAAGGAGAAGTTGAAATGCACCCTTCTCCCCCATTTTCCTTTTAACTCTGGATGCACTTGGATGGGCTGCACTGGAGTTGAGAGCTTGTAAGAGGTGACACTGGATTGTTGGACTCGACAGATTCAAAAGTGAGAACAACTGTTGAGCCACTTCTGGATTGACTAAAACTGATTCTGATTGAGCAATTTGTGCAAGAATAGCTGATGCAGGCTCCCGGAGAGTCATCAGAACCAATGTAACAGAGAAAAGTAGCTGAAGTAGATAGCCCACAATACCAGAGCTGACTAAACGCTGGATATTCTCTGCCAAGCTGGATAGGTCATGCAGTGCACTCAATGCAGACAGCTTAGCTTCAAGCTTCCCTGTACTGAACATTTTGACAAGGGGATTTATTGCCCCATCTTCCCCAAGAGAAGCTTTACTTTGATCGGTCAGCTCCATCCGCAAAAGTGCAGAAGCCATAAGAATTTTGCTCATGTCAGAACCTGCAAAGACATTTTGTCAATAGATGACATCAGATAAGGCTCCGACATCTTGCGAGATCTTTGACAGAGTTTGATAGTTGTCTGCCTTAAAAAAACACATGGAAGCGCAACCATTTATTGACGCGCAGCACAAACTAATAATTGTTATTTCGCAATCACTCTATTCGTATTCCAAAAGCACTGATTTACTCTTTGACGAGGCATATTCTAGAAACTCTGATATCAGCACCTAGGATCAACAAGATAAAATGCGTTTCAGATATCAAATGCCTTCATCATCGATTTTAACTGCGTATATCTACCCTCAGCAATCCAATTGCACATTAATTAAGTGAAGGGAAGTCAGGGCCAGCTAGGCACTATTAGCTGTAGCCACTAAACGGAGTTAATAACAGGCAACTATACACTAATTCATAGAACTCACCGTTTGATCCACACGAAGGTACATGCACAGTGACTCATGAAAACTACACATGATATACCGTGAAAGTTGAGACAGGCTCGGCTGCTACTGCAATAATTCGAGATTTTGCAACCACTCAAAATATGTAGAAAGGAAACTTGATGGAGACAATACCTTCTTTCGGGAACTGCACGAGTGGCTTGAAATATCCAGCTTCAGCCATATGAAGTGCATTCTGTGTATTGCTGGACAGAGCATTTAACAATTTGTGTGCATCATTTGAGGCAATCGAATCTTCGCAGTTAAGCATAGCCACCAACATAACAATACAGCCCTGTATTCTGCCAATTTGCCTCCTGACTGTGTTAAGATCTGAGAGACTAAGCAACATTCCTTAGTCTATCCTTGTCTTCTTCTTCAAGCATTCTCTATCCTTCTCTTCTTCCCACTTTCTAGTCTCTACCCACCGAGTCCCCTCCTCCTTCCGTCTCTGTCCCTCCCTCCCTCCCTCTCTCCCTCTCCCCGTAGCCAGCTTAATGATGATAGCCTTCATTGTTTTAACATTCCATAATTTCATTAATCAAATACAGAATGGCTAGAAAGAATCAAGATATGGTACCTCGGACGAGATACTTACGCTGTCTTGATGCTTTCGGAAGCTTCACGCTGATTTGGATCACCTTCCACGAGGTAAATCAGCTTCTTAAGCCCACACCTCTAAAACATTTGTAATACCCAGTGTCAGCTTAACCATCGATGATCGCATCAAAAAGCTATTACACAGTGCACGCTAATGGGATTCTCATCTGATTCTGAAGTTAGGATTTCATCAGTTTACTCCAACAGAACAAAAACATGATAGGTCACACCTATACTGGATATCAAGTAAATTCTGCGGGAACCATAAGTTCTCTTACTAAGCTTTGCTCTCCTGCTTATTTTAATCACATTAGCTGATCAACTTTGGTGAAAAATTCTTTATAGTTGTTACAAACTATTGATACTAAATTACTAATATCAATAGCAAAAGTTTTTCTCCTATGGATCCAGTAACAGACAGCATCTTTTTGTCCTAACTACCTCTACATGTCAAAACATGAAAGAATGCTTTGCCTGCACTGCTAAGACACCAAATCAAGATAGAAAAAGAAATACGAGGTCTAACTTCAGGCTGCATAGGGCAAAATTTTGTAAAAGACCATCAAAACAAAATAAGAAATGACAAACTCTGCAGGTGACTATCAGCGACATTATTACACAGGTAAAACAAATTATAACATGCAAATGAACAGCTAAATATTCGCCATCAGGGATTTACACAGTTACTTGATGATTTAAATAACTGTGACTGTAAGTACCAGTACCTTGAATTTCTGATCCTTATAGCGATTATCTCTGATGGAAGAACGCAAATCCTCAACCTTCTTTCTCTCTACTATTAAATCAAGAACATATTCAGAATCATGATATTTATGACGAGCTATCCAGATTTCATCTCCTACCGGCAGCCGCCTGACCTGCAAATAATTTTGATGAAAGCAATACAAGGGCAGTCAGGCAAGTTCAAGATTGTGGAATTTTTTTTTTATGTATATGACATTCGTTAACTCGACAATATACTACTTCATTGCGCTATGTGATAATCCAACTTGATGTCGATATAGAATTAGCATATTTGGGTTCACGTAAACCCTATCAGTGCAAAAAAAAAAATACATAACTGTAAATATATTATGTATCTAAACATGATAAGGCGCCTGGATTATTAATTTTTTGACATGAAATAAGTGAAGTGAGTTTCATAATATATACTGTTGTGAAAATGATGTGCGTTGATCATATGTTAATTTAGTGCCTCTCAAGTCATCTATAAAATGCCAAACTCATAATATAAGAAGACAGTGATTTTTGTTTCATGAGAAAGGGTTATTAGCAACATCCGCTAAATAAATTATCAATTTAAACAAAAGACATCTCAAACTTTTTTAGAAAATGTCTTACGTACTAGAATATTTTCATTCGAAAGATGATCATATTTGTCTAAAAATTTGATAGTTTGGAATTATCTATTGTGAAAACGCGCTTGTCTCTATTACCGAGTTGAGTGGATATGCACCAGTATTGCCATTTTAAGGGAAAATTAAATTTACCGAGTCACTTTCTCCTTAGTACCTTCCATCATCATCTCTCTTCTCCATCACTAGCATTGAAGAAAAACAAGGCTATTAATCTGACCAAAAAATAATGTTATTAATAATATCATTAATTTTAATCGAGCCATGCCAATTGGGAAATACAATGGACTTTTTTCAACAGTCGACTAAAATTGTTGCTTCACGTGATAAGCACATTTTAATAAGAAGAATTTAATATTTCATGCATTATTTCGGTGGGGGAAAAGACAAATTTATAGATGCTGAGAAGTACGTGCCATTCAATCTGGAAGGAAGCAAAAGCAGGGCCTTTTTTAAGGCATAATTTTCAAAAAAACCCCAAACTTTACGCTTTGTCCCAATTATACCATGAACTTTTTATTGTCTCAAGAAAAACCTTAAACTTTTATCCGAGTCCCAAATCTACCCTACCGTTATAACTCCGTCCAATTAACATAAAAAAAAAAAAAAAAAAACAGAACCAGCAGCTGCGGCGTGGCCAAGCCTTCGCCGGTGGCCGCCGGGAAGGAGCGGCGGCCCTCGCCTGGGCCTTCCATAAGGCCGGCGACCCTCGCCGGCCCCGGGCGAGTCGCCGGCGAGGCTGCGGCCCGATCCGGGGAGGGCGCGACCCTCCCCCGGATCGGGGCCGCAGGCCCTCGCCGGCGAGGGTCCTCGGCCTTCGGGAAGGCCTAGGCGGCCGCCGACCCAAGGCGAGGCCTCGCCCGGGGTGGGCGACCCGGGCGAGGCCTCGTGCGGGTCGGCGGCCTCGCCTAGGCCTTCCCGAAGGCCGAGGGTCGTCGGCCTTCGGGAAGGCCCGAGGCGAGGGCCGCCGCTCCTTCCCGGCGGCTGTGGCGGCTGTGGCGGCAGCCACCAGCGAAGGCTTGGCCACGCCGTAGCTGCTAGTTTTTTTTTTTTTTTTCTGACGTTAATTGAATAAAGTTATAACGATAGGGCAGATTTGGGACTCGGATAAAAATTTGAGGTTTTTCTTGAGATAAAAAAAAGTTAAGGGTATAATTAGGACGCGTAAAGTTTGGATTTTTTTTGGAATTAGCCCATTTTTTTTATTGAAGAAGTCAACCAAAACAGGGAGAGGAGAGGAGAGGAGAGAGGAGTGCGTTTAAAGAAGAAAAGGCCGGCACAAAGGGATGTTCGTTGCCTCCCACTCTCTCTCTCTCTCTCTTTCTCTCTGCCATGTCTGAAGCAAAGACTCGTCCAGCTCTCTACTTCCATCTTCAACGAATGATTCGCAGTCTTTTCCATACATAAGCTTCGTACTCGAATTTTGCGCCTGTTTCCCTTGTCTTCTTCCTCTGTTTTGCGCGCTTCAGTTTTGGACGACTTGACTTCTCATTAGGGTTTTTCCATTCATCCACCGCCTCCTCTTTGTAACCCATCGCTAAATATGTCTAATTTGTACGCCAACTTCAATCAGAACATAGACTACGTCTTCAAGATCGTCTTGATCGGCGACTCCGCCGTCGGAAAATCCCAGCTTTTAGCTCGGTTCGCCCGGAACGAGTTCAGTTTGGATTCCAAAGCGACTATAGGAGTTGAGTTCCAGACCAAGACGCTCTCGATCGATCACAAGACCATCAAAGCTCAGATTTGGGATACTGCCGGTCAAGAGAGGTATGTTGAGCTGGCCTAAGCAAACTAATCAGTCTGCAAACATAATCTAGAGCTCTCAAGCTATAAAATCATTATTTTTTTCCCCAGCAATTGTCGAATTCGCCTGACGCATCTGGCTTTTGCAATAATGAAGTGTTGTGTGTTTAAGTAGAATGTACCTACCAAATTCTTGACTGGACTGGAAGGATGGAACTGTGATCTGGTGATCGTCGTAGCCGATGCTCAATATGCATGACAACAAACTGGTCCTAGTAAGTTGGTCTGATCTTATTTGAGTGGGGAAGATTCAAGGCGAGTTTGTTCTGAAAATGTTTTTCTGTCATTGAATCAAGCAGCTGAGGGTTCTTGTAGGATCAAGTTCCTGCAATGTCATGACACAACATGGAGTCAAGTGTTCAATGAAGCAAGATTGAGTGACCTTATCATCTTTCCCACAGAGGAAAATAGAACCCCCACTAGCAGTTCAGGTGGATCTAGTTCCAAAATAAATCTGGTATTTTCTTGAACTGACAGATTTAGATGAGATTTCTCGCCTAAAGATGCTGGTGGAAACCAACCAAGACACTTGTAGGCTGCTACGTGGATACTTATTGAGTGTATATTTGGAGGTTGACAATTTAATTGTCCTAACTTTCGTAAGTTATAGAGTGGTAATCACAGTTGAGTAACTGATCTTCGCATATGACTGTCAAAAGAGGACGATGTTTGTTTAAGCATCGATGTACTGTTTTCATTTTCCCTGCCAAATTTCTGCTCTTTATTTCCATATTCACATGTCTGCCCACTCCTTTAGGTACCGGGCCGTCACCAGTGCGTATTATAGAGGTGCGGTCGGAGCAATGTTGGTTTATGACATCACCAAACGTCAATCTTTTGATCATGTAGCCAGATGGTTAGAGGAATTGCGAGGACATGCAGACAAAAATATTGTTATTATGCTTGTTGGCAACAAATCTGACCTGGGGACTCTTCGAGCTGTACCCACTGAGGATGCCAAAGAGTTCGCGCAAAGGGAAAACCTTTTCTTCATGGAGACATCTGCCCTTGAGGCCACAAATGTTGAAACTGCATTCCTCACAGTCTTGACAGAGATCTATCGAATTATCAGCAAGAAGGCTCTGGTTGCAAACGAAGAGTCCGAGTCTGGAGGGAGCTCACTTTTGCAGGGTACGAAGATAGTTGTTCCTGGACAGGAGCCAGAACCTCAAGGAAAGACTTACAGTTGTTGCTCGTCTTCATAAGAGCATGTGCTCTCGACCTCATGCCCCTGAAGATTGGTGGTGTTTTGTCACATAGATCCTTTATACCTGTATAACGAATATAAATTTCTGCATAAATTTGAGAATTGATATCATTCTTGCAAGTGTTAGCAAGCAGAAAGAATTTTCTTGCCTTTTTCCTGTTATGTGGTACTCTTGATGGTTGTTGGGACGTACGTGTTTTGAAGAGGTTAGTTCTTAGCTAAGATATTGAGAACAAAAGGTTTGCGTGGTAGTTTGTGGCCAATAGCAGAGTGATCCCTGCCATTACACCCATCTGCATTATGTGTTGGATTGTGGCTTTCAACAGACTCCAATTAACAATTCTCTATCTAGGGTATTGAGGAGGTATGTGAGCGTTTGGTTCCTGCATCCATTTCTTGTTCCAGCACATGCATCTGTTTCAATTGAAGGACAAAGTAAAAACTATAGGCCTCTTTTCTGTGCCACAAATTGATGTTTGAAGCAACTAGCAAGTAATCCTTTTGCCTTAGATCCAGGCTCTGAGATGTGGCAGTTTTTTTTTTTTTTGGTCAAATGAGCAACTGAAGCCATGAAGGAGAAACAGAAACTGTACCTTATGTATGATAACAGGATGAATGATTCATTTCTGCAAATTTTAATTTCGTATTGGGATTTTTTTTTTTGTTTTCCTGTGAAAGATTTGATGGAATGGATCGTTTTCTGAAAAAAGCTACCACCTATTGCTGGAGTTGGTCATGGTTCTTTTGGGTCTTCAGATGATATCTTGCGAGCAGATTTATACCACCTGAGAAATGGGTGTAATGATGATCAGAGTACTTAGGAAACACCTGGTTGCTGGGGGAGCCGTTCCTCCTTGTCCCCCAGCGAATAGGTCGATGTTTTCCAGGTGAAGAAATGGACCGCTAATCCTATAATACCGTGAGAGTTCGTTCGTTGGGAGTAAACCATGCAAGGCAATTGCTTTAGGGGAAGTAATAAGTATATTTATTGGATGTGTATGTATGTAGATCAAATAAGGTAATACTTGGCCTAGAAAGGCAGAGATTAGAATGTTTGAGGAATTGGATGGTGGATTGATCGATAATCGATGAGACAATGAAGATGTTTTGAGCTTGTCGAGATGATGAGTTCCAGCTGGTGGCAAGCGTACGGAATAGGAGGAGGTCTTGAAATATGTTGGTGGACTTTGACCTGGATGATTACATACGATTAATTAATGTGCATTTGTTTTCTTCCTTCGTGTCTCACTGACTGTCATCAGTGGGGCTTTCCTTAACATAGATTGATGATATAAGAATAAGATCCTTCAGGAAATAGCTGGCCACTTTTACATATTGAACTTTCTTTCTCAAGCAATCAGTTGGTGCTTTTACACTCGATGTCCATTTAGCTTCGAATTGGATGACATTCAAATTCAAAATGAGAGATCTCAAATGACAGTGACACCTAACTGTAGCGGGAGTTCTCCAAGCATATAGCCGCACAGCCGCAGCCAGGCGGAGACAAGTATTCTTACCTTCGGTATATCCGTCATGACTGGCTTCATGCATTGCATATTCAATCATTAATCTGGAAGGATAAATGCATTTCCAAATTGAAAAGAGTGGGAAAAAAGAGCAAAGAGACCGTTTATGCTGTGCATTCTGAATGATTGACCTGTCATGACTGGCTTCGTGGATTGCATATTCAATCATTAATCTGGAAGGATATATGCATTTCCGAATTGAAAAGAGTGGGAAAAAAGGCAAAGAGACCGTTTATGCTGTGCAATCTGAATGATAAACCTTTCGTAACGTCTTCCTCAAACTTTTTAAGTTTGGCTTAGGCTGAAAAGCCATGAACCATTCTGATTTTCTTTCCATGATCTTTGGCTGTTTCACAAGTTCTCTAAGACTAAGACGTTTACTCCATGGCATATTGCAACCATTTGAATCTAAGAAGGCATTGCTTGCCCAGCCCGACCAGCCAACATGAACTCATGCTAACAGCTTTTACAGGAAAGGGAATCAAGTGATCTGATGCCGTTGAAACAAATTGGAGTTCACGGTCCACCCTAAAGCATCTCAATGTGCACAGGCATAAATCATCATAACTCAGTGGTACACTCGAGGAATTTTAGTCATTCAATGAACTTACATGTTCCCACTAGCTAGCGTATCAAATACAATAATCGGTTTATATATTTACAGTAACCTTACCTTTGATGCAAAGGGAAATTCCGCCTCAACTATTAATGTTGATTATTTTGAGCAAATTACATTTGTTAATAATGTAATCAAAAGCAGAACCACTTCATGCTACAAAATTGCAGAGACCAATAACTCCTTTTCAATCTCCATTCTGAAGGCAGTCTCAAAGTGACAAGGAAGAGAGTAGACATTTCTCCTAGCCAGATGCACCTGCTGCTGTACGTTTGTCATATTCACCTTGCTCTTCCTTTGCGAACTCTTCAATCAACTCCCTTTTTCTCTGGGTTAAATTCCTGCAACAATTTGCATAATGCATGTTAACTTACTCCTATCTCCCCCTATCCAAAACTTCCAGAAGTACTACTAGATGACTCATCAAATCACGAGCAAAACACAGCGAACATACGTTGGAATGCTGACGTTGAAATGCACATACTGGTCGCCAAATGAGAAAGAGCCCCGAGTTTTAATCCCTGTCAAAATTGCACAAAGATTAGACTATCATGGGCAAGTGCAGTAAAGTTCTACAAGGAGAAATGAGCAAATTTACTGTTTGCACGTAGTACCCCGGGCTGACACATGGAGCTTTCTACTTTGGTATACTAGAATAACTATCTGCTTATTTGAAAGTGTAGCAGAAAGCAGAAATGATGTGAAAAGAATTTACAGATATCGCGAAGAAAGATACTTCATTGGCACTACATGTAAATTCAACATAGGAGAATATTACAGTTTCCGCATATTTTCTCTCAAATAAAAACTAGATTGTAAAGCTCCAACAAAAGTAGCAATTATAAAACCATACATATAAAAGCAAAAACATTACTAGAAAAATACTTGTTTGTTCGAAATCAAGAAAATTTCTACCTTTTTTCTTCAAAACAACCTTCTGACCAGGCTGGGTACCAGGACGGACCTGCAAGTCAAATTCAAACACTGGTTCAGCCATGATAATGGAACAGGACAACAATCAAGCCAACACCTGTCAGCCAAGTTCCACTGAAATTCTGACTGACCTTGAGGACTACATCTCCTGTCAGAGTAGGAACTTGGATGGTTCCTCCCAAAATTGCCTGCAGAGAACCAGTTGTCACCCATTAGCATGACCAAGCATCGATAACACATGCAAAGATACAACATTTGGTAGAAGAAAAAGAATCTCATAATGGTTTCTGGTTACAGCCAGTTTCTTAAATCATGAGTCAGACAAAGACAGGAGTGTAAGTTATTGCTTTGCCAATTTTCACAAAGTTCAAAGTTCCAATTACTATAATGTCTGAAATTGCTGTTAATATAGCAAAGCAGTTGCACCTGTGTGACTCCCAAAACAGCATCAACATGGATGTCGGCACCTTCTCGTCGGAAAACAGGATCTTCACGGACCTGCAAGAAGTGCAATTGCAAAGTAATTATGCAACTCCAGGAACCAGATGGTCTAGACCAGCAGATGGCATTTCAAAAGTAGCAGAAGACAATACACAATTAAGGTGTACTGCAAGTACCTTAATGGTCACATAAAGATCTCCGGGTTGGTTTCCATCAGGATCTGCACCACCACTTCTATTCACTTTCATAGTATTATCGTCATCTACCCCTGAAATAGCGAGCTATTGTCATGAGCCAATTATCCAGCTCAGCAGTACAGCTAAGAGGTACATTAATGGGTATCACATAAATGACAGCAAAAGGATCTGTTCTCTCCACCTCCTCACAACTTAAAACTCTACATGAATTTGCAACAGAAATCATGACAAGTAAATGATGGGAGGGATATATAAAGCATCTTAAAGCAAACTTGTGAGATTCAACTCTCCATGTAATCATCATTTTCTATCCATGCCCAGTTTACAATTCTGACGACTGCAACAAACAATGATGAAGAAAATAACGAAAACACTTGTCTAGTCTTTAAGAGTTCCCACACACAACACACTGCTTTAATTCATCAGCTCTCACTGGCACCTGAAAAAAAACCTACTCACTTCTGATTCAGCTTAAAAGCCCAAGAAATGATATGTCCCTGTTACGAGAAGATTCAGAAGAGGCTAGTAGTGGGAAGAAAAGACTCTATCCAACAAATATAGGCAAAGAAGCTTCTATTTTGTACCAGACAATAAACCTGGACTGGGTGGCCAGATCAATTGGTTGAACTAACAACCAGCTGATAGTCTGGTCCAGGTATTTGGCCGAACTGGTGATGTTCAGAACATAGACCAACTAGGGATTGACCATTGATTCAGCCCCGGTATTGTGAACCAGTTCATGTCTTCAAAATAAATCAACCCGACTTTGGCGTCTTGGCCTCCTTGGCATTGGTCAGGCAGTAGTTTCTAAACCTCGAATGGATAGCCAATTCGACAGATTGAACTGAGAAACGGCTGGTAGTCTGGTCCCATTATTTAGCTAAACCAGCTATGGTCAAACCCCAAAACCTGGGTTTGACTACTGAATCAACCACTGCACAAGCGACCCCATCCACTTCTCCAAACAGGAACAACCCTACTTTAGGGCCTTGGCCTCTCGGGTATTGATTTGGTTTTCTAGTGTGCGCATTGGTTTAGGTGACCATATCTCTAGGGTTGGCTTGATATGGCTGGAATTGGGATTTCTTAAATTGTCTGACCCATTTGCACCTTGCAACAAGATAAATTGCAAAGCTGCTACTAAAGGGACTAGAACCATGGACCCTAGTGTCAGATGTGCGCCCCTCTATCACCTAGACAGATATGCTCCACGTAAAGATGAAAACATCACCACTGGTTCAACTGCCAACCCACAACCTGAACGGTTTTTGGCTGGTCTGGATTAGAACACTGACATATCTGACAAGGGAAGCATAAAAACCATGCTCCTTGCAAAATAAGTCTATCCAGTAAAAGTACCTGGCATGATATCCAATTTGACTGATTTCGATCCCATTACAACCCTTTGACCCTTGCATGTCTTGCAAAAGCTCTGATAAACAATAACATGAATATTCAAATTAAGTAGCAAAATAAGTTAATACAACACAGGTATTAAAGATATGTAGAAATTAATTCAAAGACAAAAAGAGAATATCAACGCAATTAATTTACAAATTGTACTTCCAAGTATTAGAAAGAAGTTCTAACACATCATCTTTGACCGAAAAAAGGACAATCATGTAGTGGTGGCCATACACCAAGGTAATGAAACATCTGTTTGTCAATTTATCTAATATATCCACAATTTTGTTCGTGTAAACTCCAAATGAACAAGAAAAATATATAGCATTTTCCATGGTAAGCAACAAGCCTCGTGTTGTTACTCTGACATACCTCTTTTCCGCCTTTTTCGGGGTACACACACACACACACACACACACACACAAAAGAGCCCTCGCAATTTGCAGTCTTTTCTCACTATTCTAGATCTTTCCTCCATAACAATTAAAATTATTTACTTCCAAAGAAAAGAGAGACGCCAAGCAACCAAAGATATATGTTCCTCTGGAGTTCAGAGACCACATAAAAGAAATCATCATTTACAGCTATTCTGGAGCTTTCCTCACTAATCAGTTAGGAGTATTTTACTAATCAATAAAAGACAGAGAAGTCAAACAACCAAAGATCACTCAAGAGTTCAGATTCCACATAAAAGAAGTCATTGTTTACAGCTAATTTTCAAAATTCTACCTATCTCAAACACTACTCTGCATTATAAATCAGCCTTGTTCAGGACAACATCTAACATACACGATCTCCATTCCCCAATTCACCTCTTCTATGCGACCCTATGCTTCATACATGTAGTATAACTATGACACTTCCAATCTATAATTGTTGCATCTTAAGGGTATAAAAACAAGGAAACCAAGTGATTTTGGCATACATAACATGCTTTCTAGAAAGACTATAAGGTCAAATTCTGGAAGTTGAGCTGGCAGGCATGCAGCGCAGCCACTTTGAAAGGAATAACTGAACCAAGAACAAAATTGCCAAGGAAGTAAGAGGACTAGTCTAATATGTTTCTTAATGCAAAAATTAAATAAAGAGAAGTCAGTGAATAAAATAAAAACAGCAAGCAACAATAGTTAACGCTGGCCAGTAGTCTTCCAATAGTTCCTCCACAAAACCAGTGCAGGCGAGTATACTGAAAACTTACAATCAATGCAACTAATTCAAACATACTATCAAGCAAATCCTAGGAGCTTGAAGCAGCAGTTTGGTTATTTACGAAAAGGTTTAATATGTGTACATAAATAAGGATGATTCACATACCGATACAGTTTTTCCAGATCCTCCGCACTGACTACAAGTTTGACGGATACTAAACATGCCTCTTTGAGTGTATGTCTGCAAATAAGCAAAAGAATACTTCAGCCGCATCAAATTTTTTCACCATCTAAATTGACAACCATATTGTCATCAGAAAGCACCTCCCCTGCACCTCCACAGCGTCTACAATTTTCTGGTTTTGTCCCAGGAGGTACACCAGTTCCACCTGCCAAAACACAGAAGGTAAAAGCAGGAATTAGTAATTTGTAAATAGTATTTCTATTGGGGGAAAAAAAGCCTAAGTTAGCGGATAAGGACATCAAATAAATTGAAAGAAAACATGTACCACAGCCTTGACAAGTTAAAGGGGCTTGAAATGTAATTGTTTTAGTGCATCCCTGGACAGCTTCCATGAAAGACAGCTCAATAGAAACCTACGGGCAAACATGAGATCATAATTATATGCAAAGTTATACTCTCACACACGAACACATAGGATGAGCACCAGTAACAGATAAAACTTAGCATACCTTCACATCCTGGCCACCAAATCTTTGCCTAAACATATTGAATATCTGCTCTCCATCCAGTGATCGCCAAAGATGTGCAAAAGAATTCATTAAATTTCAGGAAAAAATTACATCTTGAAAAACAAATGTTAAAATAAAGGCAAAATGTCTACACAACATAAAGAATTCTACAGTCGAGATCAGCACCAGATCTCAGAAAATAAAAAAGCTAAGCAACTGGAAGTATTTTTACCTAACCGAATATAAAGTTGTTCTACACAACGAAATTGTATAAAGTATTGGACGCCCTTAAGGCAAAAGTGAGCAATAGCCAGGTGCAAGCTACTTAAACATGCCTTATCCAAGTAAATATTCTAGGCTGAGTCCCCCAAGTACATAATCTATGCAATTCGTCCTTGTACATGCAATTAACTCGCGTTGATAATAACCTCCACTAGTTCCACTACGATGCTGTCAATTTGTTGACTGAAAAATTGAAATCAACAGTACACATCCAAGAAAAGCAGGCTAGAAGAATAGCAGCTCAGCACTCAAAGAATAAGCAAGACATCTTGTGAAATTTCAGAAGAAAAACAAGAAGTAAATGCAGCCAACTAAGAACAAGATTATTACATCTCCATTGAAAAGATCCTCGAATGGATTATTAAATCCACAAAATGCAGAATCAAAGTCTGGGTTCCCTTGCTGTTCAAAAGCTTCATGGCCAACCTGAAAATTTACAGCACTCCATCATGCATACACATTCTGTATAACAGATGCCACAAAGGAGAAAAGGAAGAGAGCATAACTAGAAGCTAAAGTTAAAGATAAGCCATACACATGCAACGATCAACTAAGCAAGGATAAGCTCATTAATTTTTCCAATTAATATTGGAATCTTATCCTTGAAACTTCAATAAACAGGATAGAATAAAAAATTCAGTGGGAGGCAACCATGAGAATAAACAACTCTCTTTCATTCCAAAAGGCATGTGTTTAGGATTCGTGCATGCTATCTAGTACATCAAGAACACAGGTAGATGATCAAACTTACAGTCACAGGAGACCTTCTGTAAGATGATAATTCTTTGTTCATGCACTGGACGTTCACAAATATATGGTGGTACAATTGTAAAATGAGATGCAACCAGCCACACTTAGAATTTGAGAAGCAAATCATTTCAGAGACAGTTTTAATCCGATCTTACTAAAACAGAACTCCATCATAGAAGGTCAAGGGAAAATGAGCAAGACACTTGATAGATACCAAACCTCCAGATCTTTCAACACATAGCATTTTTGACAAAGCAGGAAGTAAAGCAACTCTTGTCTTCAGAAGGCACATGAGCATGCATGAAAATGAACTAAAGGAGGCCAAATTCTATCACTATAGGATGTCAGTCACATCTATGGTAGTGAATGAACATGATGCTTAGAACAATTTCTATCATTCTTTATAAGCATAAAAAACCCATTAAGATATTTTTCAGACATGACTATCACACTATTCCAATTATCAGAAAGGGATGATGATGGAAGCAGCTTTCATTACTCAAACTCCACAAGCATGCTATATTTCGGCTACTATTTTGTAACAACAGAAGAAAGAAGCAGTTTTCATTGCTCAAACTCCACAAGCATGCTATATTTTGGCTACTATTTTGTAACAACAGAAGAAAGAGTAACCAAATGCAAAGACGTGATAATGGGAGAGATGATGACTAATTGCCACAAGTCAATACTTGGGTTCAATCTCTTTAACACAAGACGAGCGAACAAGATATTATTGTGCAAACTTAAAAGCAGTCCGATATCCAGCACCTGGTCATAGACCCGTCGCTTCTCTTCATCTTTTAAAACCTGCAAACAAAATATATTTAATCATTCCTTTCACAAGAATGAATATACTCCATTGTCAGCCAGTCAATAAATTTTAAAGACTTACCTCATAAGCTTTTGAAACTTCTTGAAATTTCTTTTCAGCCTCAGGGTCACTTTTATTAGTATCTGGATGGAGCTTTTTTGCTAGCTGTTGAACAGTAAACAAATTACAATTACTTATTTGAGAAGTGGAGAAAAAGGGAGACAATATCAAAAGAAGAATCCATGAAAAAAATCTACATCTGAACAAAGAGACCAAAACCATATGCCCAGAAAGATCAAAGAGGTGAAGAAATTGATATGAGAAGGTAGACAGCAAATCAATGACACGAACATACCCCATAGTATGCTTTCTTGATTTCAGAAGGACCTGCATCCTTGTTTACACCAAGTATTTCATAATAATCCGGGGCATACCTAGTTGCTGGTTCAACAGAAAAAGGAAAAAAAAACGACATTAACACAAGATAGAGAACAGAGACAGAACAGAGCACAAAGGATGGAGACAAACTGCAAAGTAAAGAAGCTCAAGGAGGATATAATGATGACAATTAATATCAATTTTCCAAAAAGAAACTATTGGCAAATGAAAGTCGAGTCCCATCTGTAATGAAGCGATTCAGAGTAAAACAGGAATATGTTGGCTAAACATATGGTTCAACGAGATAAACATAATGACTCTTGTTAATAGAAAACTTTAGTTTCGTACTTTCAAAACAATTCACGGGAAAGATAGCAAGGGAAGGAGGGAAAGACTCGGAAAGGAAGATCAGCTACCGGTGCCGTGAATTGATCTTGCAGAACCCCAATTGGAATTGGAAACGCCCAGGAGAAAACAAGTCCTCAAATTACCTGCATCGCCAAAAAAACGCCAAAGGGATGAGGACGGAAACAGAGGAGCGACTAATATAGGGACGAGCGAAAGTGCGGGAAGCGAAAGGTACCATTTTGAGAGGGAGACGAGCAACAGCTAGAAATCCTATTGGCGATCCCCCAAGATCCAGAACCGAATCTCCTAGGATCACCTCGGAGCACCGAATTGAAAATCTGCAAGCGGCGAGAGGACAAGCAAGAGCATTATGAACGCTGAATTCGCACGGCGAGGATAGGCGGAACGAGGGGAGTGCGGGGCGAGTTGGGGGAGAGAGAGAGAGAGAGAGAGCGTACAGAGGGGGGAGGGGAGGCGTTGAAGAGGCTGGAGGAGAGGGAACGGCGAGCGAGCAAATGGAGGAGCTTGGCGCCATGGGAGCGAACCATTTGGGAAGCGTGCAGGTGTTCCCCCGAGGAAGCTGGAAGGGAACCCTCCTCGTGGTGGCGGTGGTGGTGGTTGTCCAACAGGACCTACATGACAACGGTGGGAGGGAGGGGAAGTGGTCGATGCCAAAACCCCTACAAAAACCCTAATTAACAACGGGGGTTTGGAATCTTCTAGTCCCTCCCGTCCCAAGCGCACGCGCACAGACAGAGAGAGAGAGACACAGAGAGAGATGACGAATGGGTTTTATATGGACAGAGAGAGAGAGAGGACTGGGACTGGGAGGCGCTTCTCTGGGTCGTTAGTTGTGGTTCGCGGCGAGGGTATTTTCAAGAGGCCCTTTTTGTTTAGGGTGCGAATAGTAGCAATTCTGTTTGAAATCAGTGCTGCCAGAAATTGATTTAGGTCTCTTAGAAATTGATTTACGGAGGAGAAATATGTTTGGTAAAACATGACTAATTCCTTTCCAGGAAATTGATTTCTGAAAAAATTTGTTTTGATTTGTTGATTTTTTTTGCACCTAAAAAAATTTAAATTTTACTCAAAGTGGGTGGCCACATGTATTATAAGCCATTCTGTAAAGTTTTGAATTTTTTTATTTTTTTATTATTTTTTTTGGCACCTAAAAAAATTTAAATTTCACTCAAAGTGGATGGCCACAGGTATTCTAAGCCATTTTGTGAAGTTTTGAATTTTTTTATTTTTTTGGGTACCTCAAAAAATTTAAATTTTACTCAAAGTGGGTGGCTACAGATATTCTAAGCCATTCTGTGAAGTTTTGAAATTTTTTATTTATTTTTTAATTTTTTGGACACCTCAAAAAAATTAAATTTCACTCAAAGTGGGTAGCCACAGGTATTTTAAGCCATTTTGTGAAGTTTTGAAAATTTTTATTTTTTTATTAATTTTCTTTTTTTTTGCATCTCAAAAAATTAAAATTTCACTCAAAGTAGGTGCCCACAAGTATTTTAAGCCATTTTGTAAAGTTTTGAAATTTTTGATTTTTTTTGGGCACCTCAAAAAATTTAAATTTCACTCAAAGTGGGTGGCCACATGTATTTTAAGTTATTCTGTGAAGTTTTGAAATTTTTAATTTTTTTTTATTTTTAAAAAAAAAATTCACCAAATTTCATATTTTTCCGAAATCTGACTTTTTTTTATTTTCTGGAAATTTTTATGAATTTTTCTAGAATTTTTCAATTTTTATGCATTTTCTGAAAAAAAAAATTTGTGAGAAAATAGGGAGAATGCATTCCGGAATCAAGAAGCTACAAAAACTAGCTTCTTTTTTTTGGCCCAAAACACATTCTGGAAGCAAAAACTCATTCTGGAATCAAAAAAAGAATGTATTTTTACCAAACGCGTTTTTGCTCCAGAATGCAAAAATTCTTTCGGAATGCATTCCGGAAATTTTTTAACAAACGCATTTCTGTTCCGGAATGCATTCTGGAGCAGAAATTTTGCTCCATAATGGATTCCATGCGCGCCCATCTCTCCCAGGAATAACCGCACTTTCTTCCTTAATTTCCGTGTTTCTTCTAATCGAGTCCTTTCACGGTGTTAATTTATCCAATTAAAATGTCCTTCCTTTCCATTGCACACGGACATATTTCGATTATTATTATTATTACGCTGAAGAACTGTTCTTTTAAATGTCCATCAAGCTGAAAAGGGGAGTCCATTTTGAATGAAATTTCTTCACAGGTTGTTCCCCAATTTTCTAGCACTTTACCTGCGACATCTTTCAATCCACACAATTTGTGCGTTCTCGCTTTTATTCTATCGAGGACAAGATTCAAGAAACACTTCAAGTTAATTCTTTCGAATTTGCAAATAAATTAAGAAAGGGGAAAAATACTAAACCTCACGAACCCTTTCTTTCTTTTTTTCAATTTTAAAGACAAAAGTAGATTGCTGAATGATCCTAACCGGCCTTAAAATTGAACCGGAACAGAGTGTGGTGAGCAGCTCTTACTTTCCTTCGGTTGTCAAAACAATGATAATCGACACGTGGAAATCTTTCCAACAGTCGACCACCATGTGTCTGGTGCGGTCGTCAAAACAATGCCCCCAGACACCCAAATAGTGAAGTGCAATGTACCGTGAGATAAAATTAGCCATCTTATTGGAATATTGGCAGCCCATCTCCAAAATGCAAACCAATGTACATGTACACCATTCCTTAATGAAGGAATGGATTCAAGCACCTGGCGATTTCTACATATCGAAAGAAGCAAAGTGCAACACATTTGATGATGGATTGCATTGCAGTAAACAAAAGAAGCTCTCCTCCTTTGTTTAGTCGTCCTACGTAACAACCACCAAGGATAGGCACTCTGCTATCTCAGCAACCAACAAATCCTTGATTACCCCCATCCAATCAAGTGACTTCACATATTCACAGTCCTCAAATTCTAAAACGAGCATACAACTCCAGAGAGACTGGACACCACACTCAAAAGTGTCCCCAAATCCAGAAATGGAGTGCCGGGTTTTCACCAAATTTCTGCACTTAGACATGAAAATGAGCACAGCATAGCCCATCGAATTTTTTGCACTTGGGGGGAAAAAGAATCGATTTTGGCATATGGAATTACTTCAAATCGCGAACTCAGGACTCAAATGGAGGAAAAGACAGAAAACAAGAATCCATCCAACCAAATTTAACTACATAACAAACATTGAGATGCCTACTATAATCGATAATCTTAAAAGCAGTCATCTTCTGAGCCAACTCAAAATTTGGAGAGAGAAATATAGAAAGTCCGGAAACCAGAAGCAGTTCACACTGTCTAGAAGACCAGCTCGTGCGGCTTCATGCCCGCCTTCAAGGAGAACCTGGCAGCTAAATACGTCTTCAAATCCGGCACGCTCTCGATTGATTTTATCAATGCCGCGTCCACTGATTTCTGATCATCTTTCTTCTCTTGCGGAAGTACATTCTTCTCCTAAATGTCAGAATCAGAACAGGTAAGTATTCGGGTGCAGAAGAACCATCTAAATACAAGTGAAGAAGACATCCAGAGTTGAGAAAAGTGACCTCTTTCTCTGCCTCAAAGAACTCGCCTTCCCCTTTGTTTTTCTTTTTCTCAACTTTCTTAGCAAAGTATTTGTCATCAAATTTCTCAGTATTAACTCCGGACACATCGACCTTTGTGGAGGTTGCGATGACATAAGACTGATTCACCCGTCTTAGGGGCACACCATTGATCTTGAATGGCCCTGCGATATAAAGTCAAAATTCAGGAAGAATACAAGCAAGGTGATAGAGCAAATAAGCCCACGTCTAATAGCTGGACACCTAATGCATCAATGACAAGAGCAGCAAAGACAAGAAAAAATGGACCGCAAGTTAGGACAAGGCTAAAACACGAAAGCAGGGTAGGATATAGTGCTAACCAGTAACCAAGAGCAATCCGGAGGAGTGCTGCTTCAGAAACACAACTCTCTTTCCCTTGAATCTCCCGGCAAGTATAATTAGCACAGTTCCGGGGGTGATGCTTGCCCTACGAATAGAACCAAGGGAAATGCTTAAACAGCAGGCAAAAGCACCAGAATAGAGCTTCAGTCATCGCTCAATCAGAACCAAACAGAGCCCAATGGAACAATAACTGAACACCGATGCCAATGTCGTCAAAGAGTACAACCCGGAAAAAGGAAACGCGATTGAACTTCACCTACTATGTGAGCAGCAGCTAGCTGTAAGCAAGGTGTCTATATATGACCATTCGAAAGGGTCGTGGTAAAGCCAATTTCACTCGCAAAAATCTATCTACAAGCATCCCTCTTCTTAGCCAGACATACTCGCAAGACATCATCATCTAAGCGAGATCGTACGCAACAAACAAAATCCACTAGTGTACTCAATAAGATGAAGGAAAACGAGCACAGAGTCAAAGTCATGTGCGGACCTGAGCTTGGTGGGTCTGGGGTTGCGCTTGTTGAGGAGAGGCTTCTTGACGTCGTCGGCAGGGTAGAACTTGGGGAGTTTGGAGGCGGCAGGGGACGGTGGTTTGGCGACGGGATCGTGGCGGGGGAAGGCGCCGCCGTTCTTGGCCTTGATGGCCCACAGGCCCCTCTTGTGGTACATCTTCGATCTCGAGAACTTGCCAATCCCCCGGATCAGCTCCGGATTCCTGCTCTGCTTCTGCTGCTTCGGCGCCATTTCTGATCTCTCTCTCTCTCCCCCACACTCTCTCGCTCGCTGAGGCTGCAACGACGATGCGAGAGGCAGGGTTCGCTTCGCTTCGCTTAAGTATGGCCAGGCAAAACTCAAAAACCCTAGCTCCGCACTGTGGCTCTACCAAACTTCTCCACCGTTGGATTGTGTCCATTTTAATCTCAGCCATTCGTTTTCCTCCCCCTTAGCTTCGCCTCTTTAAACCACTAGCCCCCAAAGAAATCTGGACCCTTAAAAACCTTCAAACTTCGATCTATGCCGCTGGTTTCAAATCCTAGGATGTCAAAATTTCCAAAACCAAAAGAAAAAATACATCTCAGCCAAAAACAATTAACTTTTTGTCCATTCGAAGCAATTCTTTTAGAATTTCCATATTTTATCTCAATATAAAATGCGATATAAATACGCTAAAGTCACAAATCTGGACCGTGCACACCTGATCAATTTTATATGGAAAATCACAAAGTTATCCAATTACGATGGGCTTTGAAGCATGGACTTTTAGGTCCCGCGTGAAATCTTGGCCCGCCTAGACTCGGTGGATTTAAGCATAGAAATGGAATGATTATTTTAATTACATCATGGTGGGCCTACGGAATGGATCTTAAAGTGCGGCCTGCTCTGCCCATCGATGAAATCCAAACGGAGAGACTTTAGGCTGAACAATTATAGATAAAAAATGTTGGAAGGACTAAAAGACTTGGAATATCATTATTGAATGGGGGCAAGATGGAGAATAAGTAAAAAAAAAATTCATTAACTTAATTTTCACCATGCGGAGGAAGCCAGAATACTAATGCTAGATTGAAGGCCGCAAATAGGCTTTCAAAACCATTTACCGAACACGTGAATTGTAAGACGAAGATCTTTCTCCGGGGCCAGCAAATGCGTGTGTAAATCCACACATCAATTCGGGAAAGATTTCGTTCATGCTCAATAATAACAGAGAAATACAGAGCAGATTTGGTGCAAATCATTCAGCTACTTTAGACAGATTTGTGGTTTAAACCCATCAAGGAGAATCATATACTAGAGACAACTTAATATTAACTCAATGATGCAACATCAAGCACCAATTATTAAGCAAAACTGATTTTGATAAGTGAGAACCCTATTCAGTATATGTAAAAGCACGACAGCTCATGTCCCAGCAATGAGGCCATCTATTTTGCGCTCGATGTGGGCCTCGTGGTCTTCAAGTCGACCTTTAACCACATCATCCTCCCACAGCATCAGCGTCGGAACTCCGGTAAGCTTGAATCTGGGGTCTACCCTCCATGGGTGTTGGGGATTCCTCCAAGTAGGTCGGTCTCCAACATAAGCTCGCAGAAGCGCTACATTATCCGATGATGCTTCCAGTTTTTTGTAGATCACAGGTTCAGCTCTCACACAATCTGAAGACACAAAAGGAGTCAGAATGACAAGATGCCAAAAATACCACAAAAGATGTGGACCGTCTAACTTTGTTAGTCCAGTCCATTCAAAATAGTATCCCTATCCCAGTTGTTTACATTTTGGTAGGTTATATCCCTACATGTTCAACGCCAATGCTTGGCTCGTTCAATGCCAGGGACAGGCATCCTATAGAGCTAATGTTGGCTTACTGTATATCCCTAGGAAGTTTTGACATCCTAGTCTACACATTGGATTCACTAAGGAGACCGACTATGAACCACGGAAAAGATGTCGCAGTATGAGTTTGCTTCATCCATCAGACTCATCAAAGCATAATCTTACAACACAAAAGGAGTCCACCAAAAAACTGGGGATGGGGCATCTAAACTGCTACTTTGCATTTCAGAAGTAGCGGTTAGTTTCTTGGAACATCTGATTGTGGTCGAAGATGGTTTTAAGACTACTGGATAATATCATAGAAATTCACAAAGAAGCAGTCCTCCTTCATGACAAACTGTCACCCTCTCTTTAAACGTGCCAAAATGGCAGTGGACTTATCCTGAACTTTCTGCTATGCTCGACATTAGAACTGGGACCTTTTGATGAATTCCTCAATAACAAAATAACAAAAGCAGCTACAAAGCTGCCCCTGGCCAGCAGGGTCAGTGACACAGCAGGTGGACAACTGAAAATTAGGGATGAGGTTTGATCCTGGATCAGCCACTAATTAAACGAGCAAGAGCAATGGGACAGTAGGAAAGCAGGGTTGAATTATCGTGTAATTGAGCTGACACAAATGCAGCCGCAGATGCGGGCATAGGAAGGCTATTCCCATGACCAGCGTTGCAAGAGTCCTTTTTTCATCTTTTCAAAAGGGCAACGCAATAACCCAATGATAACCAGCAACGCGAAAGCTTTTCGAGCTTTTGAAATCTAAGTCTCAGCAATGAACTTTAAACACACAAACCCAAGGTAAGGTGCTAGCGGTACCAGAATCCATATGAACAATAAAACCCAAGGAACACGGACACTATCCGATCGATCACGCCTCTTGCCACTACATCAGCAATTGCGGGAATGGGGAAATTGGGGGCCCGAAAATGGCCTCTCGCTCAAAAAAAAAAGAAAAAGAAGCTCCTTTTAAGAAGAGGATCTCCGATGGGTCTCGCCTCTTCAAACTAAATCAGGATCGCATGTGTAAATTCTAATTAACGAGGCAGAGGCAGAGGCAGAGGCAGAGAGACATAGGAGGTGGATCAGAAGGAATCAGAGATGAGACAGTGATAAGCGCGAGAGAGAGGGAGGGAGAGGCAACCAGGGCACCAGCTGAGAGAAGTGGAAGGGTCCTTGTCAGCCAAGAAGAGGATGAGGTTGGTGTTGTGGGTGGGGGCTTCCGATCTGAACTTCTCCAACACCGCGTCGAAGCTCGACACCGTCGCATCCAACACCTTCAGCGGCATCTTCTCCTTCTTCTTCTTCCTCCTTCAGAGAGCGAGCGAGAGACGACGAGAGGTTTTCGCGGTTCAGTTTCGGGATTAAAGGAACCATTTTTGGGACGTGTTTTCCTAAAATACGTGTGCTCTGCTCATGGGCCTTTCCGTCGTGGGTCTGTAGAGTTACGGCCCAACAAACGCACGTGAATCCCATCACATTGTGTTTAAAAACAAGAAAATGGTGGGAATAAAAAATGATTGGCAAAAAGGCAAACGGTTTGAATGAGTGCGCGGTATTCTTATAGCCGTGCTCTGCAAGCTTCGGTCAGGGATCATGATACTCTGCTTCGTCTCTCCATTATAAATAAGCACCCCCTTTCTTGGTGCGAATTGATAAAAAGAAAGTGCAATACCCAACCTTCCTCGCTTTCCCCATCAAAACAGAGGTCGTGCCTTCCCAAAATGCCTTCATTTCGAGCTATTTTTAGCTGCTTCAAGCTCATGCCGTACTTACCCATCAGAATGCTACTTGGGTTGCCCGCGACTATTCTGTTCTATCTACAGTATTCAAAGTGAAGTCGGTACTATAGTTGACTATCGGATTTGCAGTGCGTAAGAAATCGAAGAAGAATTAATATATTAGCACAACGCTAGTTGTGTTGCTTGCAGACTACTCTGTTCCATCTACTTTATTCAAAGTGAAGTGGGTATTTTAGTTGACCAATGGATTTGCAGTCCGAAAGAAAATCGTAGAAGAATTAATATATTAGCACAATATCATCTATATAAAAATCAGATGCGTGGTCAAGAGTACAAAATCGCCCACAACCAGGCCTTACTTGAGTGCGTACTATGTAAGCTTGATGGAGGAAGTTGCATACCAACTACTAAACACGTTTTTAACATACAAAAGAAATAGATGCATGTACCCATTGAATCCGGTGATGATGTTCCAAAGCTAAACAAACAGACGAGTGAATTGGTATCGACAAAATCATTATACAAGAGATTATCCCAAACCCACAAAAAAGTAGCGGTCACTCCCATTCAACATTATCCCTTTATCTATTTGGACTCCTAATTAATATTGAAGATTAACAGATTCCTGCAAGGTTACCAATTAGAAGTTTTACAGAAGGAAAAAGAAACGAGACCGAAGCAATAAAATGTTATAAAAAAAGGTCAGATGTAGTTGAGTTAACATGCTGAAAGTGGAGGCTAGGAGAAGCAAGAAACACAAACCCTACTTGGTATTTTCGGCCATGAATTGTCAAGCAAGAACTTCGGACTTGGTCAGTTAAATTACATGATGCGTTAGAATAAATGAATTGTCTAAGACAAATCAGTCAAAATCAAGACTTCTTGCGGCCCAAGGCAAAGCACTAGCTTCCTGCAAAGGCGGAGAAACGTGTTCGAGTCTTTTCCAGGGACTTCTTCAATTTTACAGACAACAACTTACACCTGAAGCGTTCAACTCTGGATTTTTTATTTCCTAACGAAATGCCTTTTAGCTACCGCATTATTTTAGGCATTTGGACGTTTAACAAGATGTAATGCATTCGGGCAACTTATAAATGGTCTTTATTGAATAAATATGAAGCTGCTCCAGTAGAAAGCCTTTACATGTTTGTTTCTTATGGCACTAGCCAGTAAGCACCGGTCCTCACAGCCATTTGGGACCCAAGGCCTCCTGGAAGAATTCTCACGACTCGCCCCATGGACTCAGCTCCAGTCCATTACACTCAGTCTCAATGACAGGCTAGACCAATATATGACCATTCCACAGAATATCGAGCATTGGACAAGGCACTGCACAGTGCTTATCTCGTGCTGCTTCCATACTCTCTGTCAATTATGCCATCTCTCTTATTCCTCCCGCATAATTTACTAACCGCAGGTTCTGTGTTCCCAACAAGCACTATTCCAACAATCACAAATAGCAGCATCCTGTGGACTGAATGGTGTCTACCTGAAACCGCGATACTAAAGCAGTAACTCTAGTAAATCTGTCAAGCGTGGTACAGCAAAATCTTAATTATAATCGTATTCTATACAAAGTATTACATATATACATTTACATTTAGAGATGCGGTATAATGCTAATCGGAATACTACAAAGAATGATCTAAAAACAACAATACCTATTCTCAAGTAAAGAATGAAAAAATAAGGCAGTCTAGAGATCTTTTCTCATGTCTCATGGATAAGCAGATTCGTTCATCTATGCATAGTTTCTGCTCTAGCAAGAATATTGGGTCCACCAAAATTGTCCATCTCTGATGACAGTTCAAAGGATCGTCATTGCCCCCACCAGGTTCTCCAGGGGCTCTAATCCAGATCAATCTGCTCAAATATATTGACTTTTCGATGAAGCATCATCAACCTCAACTTCTTGGAAAATCTCATTTGTCACATAGACGAACGGGTCTTATTTGAGCTGTTGCACATACACTCAGGGACAGGGTACTTGGTAACATCTCTTCCACTTTTGCTTGTTCTGAGCTCAGGCTGCCCTAATGAATCCCGATGCAATGCTTTGATGATTCTGTTAAAATCTTCTTCAGGGATAGAGGAGTTCATAAAAAAAGGAAGCATGTGCCTTTTGTTTGGTGTAATATACTTCTTGTGCCCCAAATAAGCCCTGTGTCCCTGTTTAGATAGTAACACTACCAATTAAAACTCATGAAACCTTTCCATGTTCAGATTTAGTCTCAGTCATTGAAATTTCTAAATTGCAGAGGTTTCAAGAATTTCCTCTTTCTACAATGTAAATTTTAAAGGCAGTTTTGGACGTGGATTTCCAGGCGTAAACAGTTTGTATGTTTGCTTTCATTGGGTGCTTTAACAACACCTCTTAAGTTTCTCAAAAGAGCAAAGGCTATGTAACTCTTGCAGACGCAGTAGTCCATGCTATGTGAATGTCACTAGTAAATGGAGATCAGTAAATGTGTTGAATGGTACAAAGACATTGGAGACTCAAAAACGCAGCCAAGGCTCTAAGTAATTCCAAGATTTGTTACTGTCGAGGGTATTTTGGTCAAAAGACTAAAGCACGAAAGTTAAAGGGACCAAGTCCAATAATTAAGAAACAAGCGATTATTATCTAAATGCAAACCTGGATGGCGTGCCCCATATTCCCACCATGGGATGGCATGAAGACATCACTCCTCTCAGAGACTATGTAGTCTATGGCAGCCATAAAAGAGGCTCTGTTGGCAAATGGCTCTAGTTCTCCAGGTAAAGCAAGATCTACCTTGTTGTATAAATAAGAAAATTCTTCAATCAATGATCTCAGAGCTTCTTTACCACCCAGTGGATGCCCTCCAGCCCAGTAGATCCGTGAACTCTTTGGGGCTCCTAGAGCTTTAAGCAGCCTAACAGACGCACATCAAATTTCATCGAATAATGTCAACAAAGATTGATGATATGGAGAGTTTAGAGAAAATCAGTGCGCAATAAGCCACCGGCACTCTTAAGGTAGTTCCTTATCGAATTTCAGAACTCACCTGGTGACCTCCAATGCATTCAATGGGCAGAGACCAGCCAACTTTCGGTCATGGTAGCTCATGTTTGATCTTGCAGTGAGAAGTTCCGGCCGCCGCTTCCTCTCATTGCTTACTATTTCATCATACTCATGGCTCAAACCAGGAAGACAACCAGTCCTCACCCACACATCCTTCTCCATTCTTAGATGTAAAGCTAGGTAAGGCCCTTCGCTGCTCATCCTCTCTGCAATCTTGCTACCAAGTTCCAAAATTGGCAAAGCAAACTTCAATGCATGAAAGGCCACCTGTTGCAAATAAATAAGAAATCAGATTCTATAGTGTATCTGACTTAGTTGAACTTAGCTAAATTCGAGATAACCATAGATATACTATCAGGCCTTCCAACTAATTTTATTGCGTAGACTCTTTTGGCCCTTGGGGGAGCATAATGAGCTCTTACACAAATGTACAGTAGATGCCACAATCTGCAGCATCTCTGGCCTATACTTCAAGAATCTTCCTTCGGTAACAGCTACTACAACAACAGCAACAGATATCTAAACAAAAATTTAAAATGAAGTGCAGAACATAAAGTACCTTGCATCGCAGCCTCTGGAGATCTGAAGGAAGATCCTTAGATAGCCTCGAGTCTAAACCTCGCAGGAGCAAAACGCCCTCTCTGTTGAGCTGCAGAAGCAATGGAAGCTGCATGAGGAAGAAACTAGAATCCAGACTCGTATATTTCTTACAACCTAGACTTTTTAACCTCACGGTGAAAATTTCATCTGTAAACTAAACAAAGGCATCAAAACGGTGAACTAAACAAATACTTCAATTTGTCTACCATGTGGTCCCCAAGCATATATTCCAGGAAACATACATTCTGAAGGAGTCAATTGATGAGAAAGTATCTCATGCATTGAACATATTGCATATGTGTAAGTAAAGCATGTCAATAGATTTACTGAAAAAAACGCCATGTGTAAAAAAAAGGAAACTCGACTATATGTTGCAACTTCAAGATATGCCAACTCTACAGGGTGACAAGTGGTGTCCAATATATGTCCAATACACAAGATATCATCCCACAAGATATGTGACAACAGTAGGGCTGTCTCTTCAATTAGTCGGCCCGTTTGCCCAAGCATGTTTTCCTAAGAACTCAACAGACAAAGCTTGATTTCTCTATGAGATATAGCTTCCTAAATTGAATAGATTATGAAAACTTCGTGGACCAAAAGGAAAGAAGGAAAGGATGTTTCCATTTGGTAAACCGTTATGCTTCTGCAACTGTCACGGCATAACAGTTGTAGATTCACGCATAGCCACTGCTACAAGGCCCACCCTGCTTTTCAATCCTTAGAATCTTTTACATGAAAATGTGGGCTGTAGTAGTGCCCACTCATAGCGACCGGGGGATTCTCCTCTCATATATTTTGTCCCTCATACAAAAACTAGCCATATAACAACTGGAAGTCTGAGATATAATGCTGAAATCCAGAGTGTAGATTCTTACCCTTTTGAGGTACCGCGAACGAATCCAACCGGGAGAGACATGAAGAGGAGTCCGCTTCTCCTCCACCGGCCGTGTCATTATATGAGTGGATGGCAGCGATGAAACTATATGGACGTCATCGGCAAGAATCCTCTTAAAGTGATCCAAATCAAATATATCAGAGAATTCACTGCAAGAATGAAACGAGAAAGCAAACATTAGAACATGGGGGTGCATGCTATTGTCCAATGAGCTTCTGTGAAGTAGGAATAGACTCAGAAAGCCGAGCCCAAGTACAACTGGACCGAACCTCAAACAGATCAACCGAACCAAACGGTACGAGATCAAGATGCATTGTCCACAAAGTGAATGTCAATGAGGCAGAGAGAGAAATCTGAGATGCAGAGCAGAGGTTAAGGCAAAGAGACCTTTCATCTCCCCAGATGACGTTGACCTGCAGGATTGGGACGACGAGAGAAGCACCAAGAACCCTAGCGATGACCACGGCATCCACAATCTGATTCCTTTGCTGATTCATACCACCAGAGACTACCACCACCAGATACTTCCTTCGGTTCTTCACTATTCCTTGGCTAGCTTTTCTGTACTCCGGACTGAACACCAAGCAGGGGCGGTACCCCAGACCGTCCGGCTGCTTCCAGAACTCACTCTCCTCGCTGGCGTTTCTGGAGACGGAAGGCTGCTGTTCCTCAATGCTTCTCAAAATCTGGTTGGTCCGAGCGTTGGGGTCGTGGACAGCGGTAGCGATGGCAAGCTGCGACCTTGAGAACCCATCGGAGGTCGGACAGGGATACGGAGAGAAAGGGGTGAGAGGATCAAGGTTGAAGCCCACCTTGAGCATGCCGAGAAGCCCGACGAGGAAGAGAGCCAAGAACCAGAGCCGGGGGCTCCTGTAGGAGGGGGGAGAAGGAAAGGTGAAGAAAGGCTTGGAAGAGGACTTCTTGGGGGAGACGAGGAGGGACTGGAGGGAGGAGGAGGAAAGGGAGGTGATGATCTGGGAGGGGACTGAGATGTAGGTGAGCTTCTTCTTGGGTTTGGCCATTGCCAAGAATAGACAGAAAACAGAGCGTCTGGGGCTTTTGCTTGCCCGAGGGTTGGAACGAAGAGGCGCTACTCTAGCAACGCAGGTGGTCTGGTCTGCCTCGTTTTAACGGGTCTGTCTCAGAGGAAGACGAGAGAGGCAGAGAGAGGGAAGGCCAAGTCTTGGGAAGAGAAAAACAGGGGGGAGGAAGGGAAGACGCGGCTTTGAAGAAAGGGGGAGGGAGAAAAAGTGGATCGGGTTTTGGAGCGTTTGGAGAAAATATTCGGTGGTTTGCACACGCCACGTCAATGGCTGACGTGGTACGCATATTTTACTCTCATCCACTAACAAATAGACACATGGCTGCTGATGTGTATTAAAAAAAATGATGTGGAATTTCTTTCTGTTTCTTCGTTCTTCAACAACGCACTACTTCTTCATCTGGGTTTCCATGGACGGCGGCGGCCGGTATGGACGGCCGCTCATCCACTGGCGACGGCGGCACGACTTCTCTTCACAGATCTGAAGACGCGCAGGAGGGGTGGCCATGGACGGTGGCTCGTCCAGAAATCACGCGGAGGTCGGCCATGGACGAGGGTTTTGTCTTCCTCTGTTCATCCACGAACGAACTCCAGATCTGGAGCAATAGGTGGCCGAACTTTAAAACTAGGGCCAAATGACTCAATGCACCATCCATGGCCGCGAGAGAACACCAGATCTGAAGCCATGACTTGAGCAGGTTGGGTGGCCATGGACGGTGGCTCGTCCATAAATCGCGCGGAGGTCGGCCATGGACGAGCGCTTCTTCTTCCTCTGTTCATTCACCAACGAAATCCAAATCTGGAGCAGTAGGCATCTTGAAACACAAATCGAGAAATCCCCACGCAGTTCACAGAACTTCATTCCCAGAACTTCATCCTGTCGGTAGGGTCAAATGACTCGAGCCACCGTCCATGGCCGCGAGATTTTTGAAAGAACGCCAGATTTGGCCGCGGAGGTCGTCGCTCAGATCTGTGGACGAGAGGCCGTCCATGGCCGACCGCTACTCTGCATCTCCATATCTGTGGACGAGCGCTCGCGGCCAAGACTTAGCCGCCGGGACAACGGAGAGGGTGGACGCGGAGGTTGGCCTGGATGCGGTGATCGATCGTCGCTCAATAGCCAGATCTGGTTTGCTGCTTAACAGCTTTCAGCTCGAGTCTTGGCTCGTCCATGGTTGCCGGCGACAAGCTCAACAACTTTGCCGCGGACGGTGGTGGCCACGGTAGGCCGATGGATCAAGGATGGTGGCGGCGGCGGCGGCTTGGCGGTGGAGGTAGCCAAGCCCAGCAGAGCGGAGGTTGAAGGAGTTCTCAAGAAGGAAGAACAAAAAGAAATTCCACGTTATTTTTTTAATACATATAAGCAGCCATGTGTCCATTTGTTAGTGGATGAGAGTAAATTATGCACGCCACGTCAGCCATTGACGTGGCATATGCAAACCACTGAATATTTCCTCGTTTGGAAGGGCTGTGGTGTTGCGTTCCGTGTGGGGGTGGGGGGCGTGGGTTTCTCCTTCTCCTTCGCCTTCTTGTCTTCTTTTCTGACTATAAATATTGTGATTCAAACGCGGGCTGGCTGGCTGGCTGTTTCAAAATCGGGCCAAGCGACCTGGCATCGAATGCCCCCCAAGCTTTCAAATATTTTGGCCAATCAAGCAATCGATAAGATGTTGACGTACCAAACTAAAATTTACTCCATCAAGGTGGTTCCAGCTAAGCTCCGAGGAAATAAATCCCCCCTTCCCCCTCCCCCCGCTCTTTCGCTGCCATCATTGCACTCCTGAACACGTAAATGCACTCACTTCCCTTCCCACCCTCGTTTTCACATAACTAGCTCATCCTCCTCCTCCTCCTCCTCCTCATTGTTTCTTAATTTTCACTTTTGGTTTCCCTCCAACTAATTCATGATTACTTCATTGAGGTTCTCTTTCTTGAATGTCTCCTCGATTTAAACTTTCCCTAGCTCTCTAGCCCCCCCATTTTGATGGCCACTGCCACGTCGCTTTCGGTCAACTTTTTCTAGTTCTTGTTTTTTTATTTCTGCTCGATTTAAGGCGCGATCTTATGACCAATAACCCTTGAGAACCATTTGCACGCATCCCAACCTAAGAAAAGCTTATCGCTTCTTAATGTTGGCCAAACGATGATCGGATCACTGCTGGCCGAGTTGATTCCGTCGGTGCATTTTCTACTATTCGAGGTTTAGTGATTAGGGGATGTCCGAATTGTTGCTATAATCAAATGCGCGTAAAACACGCCACAAAGACGAGGGTAATTAGGGAAAGGCAAGGCATTTAAAAAAATGTCCCTTATCCTCATCCATTCCCTCCCCCCCCCCCCCCCCCTACCAAAATAAAAACAATAATAAAACAAAGAACAATTTGGGGGAGAAATTAAAATAAGCAGTGGGAGTGCTGCCGTCTTTGACTTGGTACAATTAAACATTGCAAACGGCGCCTTTAGCCATAACACCAACCTCCTCCTCCTCCTCCTCCTTTGCAGCGTGTCGTCGATGTACTGAACCGGGGAATGGGAATTTAAAAAAAAAGGGATTGGTCGATGATGGGGGGTGGGAACATGGGTGGGTTCAGGGTTGGGGTTGGGGGCTATCTTACTTCTCGAGGATGAAGCGTGTCGTCTTGTGTATGGCCAGCTCCACCTCTGCTGTCCTCCCCCACTTTTATCCTTTTCTTTTCATATTTTAGAACACAAACAATAACAATAATAGTTCCATAATACGAGAGAGAGAGAGAGAGAGAGAGAGAGAGAGACGCCATTCCACCGAGAATTCCCCGACATTAAAACATCGACAAAAACGAACGAAAGAAAAGGAGGGGTCGAGTTCCCCTTTCTAGCTTTTTTTGGGGCCCGACCACAGCCCTCCCCAGCTGGCATTCCCTGCCACGCCGTCGCCTTTTGCACCCTTTCTTTCTAGGGAGAGCGCCAAACATGGTTGGTATCCCTCTCCGTAATCTCCTTCCCCAGGAGCGTTGGTAATTCTGTATAACTGTGACCGCGTCGTTAGAATTGGGGTGGAGGAGAGATGGTGACGCACGATGTCACCCGCTGATCGAAAAGTCAAGTGCTTCCCAACCACGTGTTCGTATTTCTAATTCAATCTTCATCATGGGGTCGACCATAACTTATTAAAAGCAATGCATGGTTAGGAGCATAATCTCCAGGTCAACAGGATATCCAATATTGCATCCCCAAGCCCTCTACCGTTCCTACTACTTCATCGAGTGCGACATTTGTTATGGTTCGTCGGCTTTGTCAATGCAAGTCTGGCACAGCTTATGATTTATATTATACTCTTGGAGCGTGATCTCCTTCTAGGCAATGCCCCGTCATCATTTGCCTTTGTGTAGGTATGGACTTCGGCAGAATCTTTTTTGTTGAAGAACCCTCGATGATTAATTAACACAGTAGATTTATAAGTGAATTCCTTACCGAGGTACGTGAAGATGAACATGCGCAACGAAAATTGAGCATTGCCTTCTCTCTCTATTCCAACACCAGTGATTATCACATAAGGCACGTACCTCATGCAATGTGACACGTAAGTTATTATCACACAATAACTATTGCGGTCCTATATTTCCTCTACAACGGTGCATAACATGTAACGCGGATTCCAAACTAAGACGGCAAGATTATATCTATGTTTTTTACAAAAAAGATGCAGAATAATTGAGGACATGTATGATGCAGAGGATCTCCAAATCCAAGATGCTTCCCCTAACAACTTCAATTATAAGTGTGATCATTGCCATATGATCATGGTACTGTTGGGGCTGGATGGGAATTCCCAACTTTGGTTGTTTCACCCGGTGTATTATTAGTAGGTCTACCAGCTCTTCAGAAGCCTATTGTTGTCCAAGCACCAATTGGCATCGACCCTGATCACGTGAATGTGCTTCATGCTATTTATCATGCATGTGTAGAGAGCGCATGTATCTTCATTTGTCATTGATTGTTTTGTATTCACTTGCTGCGGTTTTTGCTTTTTATAAAGAAGGAAAGAAGATGGTGGGAGAGGAAGCGATGAGATAAGAGCGAGACAGAAATTGTTGCAGAAGGAGGGAGCAAAGGGATAGAAAAGGCCTCTGTTTCTTACATGTGACCATTGTCTCCTCCCATGTGCATTCCCTTGAAGAACCACCCACATGATATAATTTTGTGTCCATGAATGCTGGGGCATCTCCCTGCCTCTCTCTCTCTGCATTATTGTGGCACTCCACATTAAGTGGTTTCTCGAGGGTGTCGAGTTGAACCTTGAAATACAGACCTCACTTATTATTCTCTCCTCTCTTGTTTGCTTCGCCCGCCTCTCTTCAGTTTACGTGGGTGTCCTCCCTCCCCTTTTTCGACCCTTGTGATAGTGATCATCTGACAGTGGCACCCCATCAAATAATTGTTTGTTAAACGCCAATGCACCTTGCCCCTCAACTTCACCATTTGATCCCAACTTATCTATCTGCCCCTCCTTATTACTGCCAAAAGATTGACTTTGGCTTTAACAAGTCAAAAATGTCGCTCAATTCTTTTACTTCAAAGTAGAAGTTTGTAAGATGAGGTAACCATTAACAATATTGGCTCTCACGGGCGTACCTCTTCCTTGAGGGGTTCCCTACGAGCAACTTGAGAACGCAAGCATGCATGGTCATCATATAATGAGGTTATGAGGTATTCATATCGCGGGATAATTGTCAAAAAAATCATAAACTTATTGTACGGCGGCTAATTCTAAACATTTCAATCATACTAATTTAGTTTTAAATTTTTTAACAATTTGCCAATTTTTGTCAAAAATCTCTGATGGGGATGTTAGCCGCCTACGTGGTGTGACTGAAACTAACGTAGACATTTTTTGCAATTTTTTTTTCTTTTTTTTTCCTTTCTTTTCCTTTTTAATTGCGACGAAGGCACGGGCGCCCTCGCTTAGACGAAAGCTAACAAGAGCAAACTGCCCCTATCCTCAAGCCCTCACCCAGGCAAGTGTGGCTCACCTTGACCCTCGCCAACAACCGTGCTACAAACCATAGTTTATTCTTAGGCTATGTTCACTAGAAGCCCTAAAACTTGTCACCAAATTGTAATTGAGTTCTAAAATTTATAAAAAGTGCAATCAAGTCCTAAAACTTGTCAAATTGCTTTAAATGAGTCCTAAAGTTAACTCCGTCAAACTTACTAACATAAAATGCTGATGTGGTGCTGACTTGGCTTATTTTAATATCTTATCTCTCCTACATGATCAAAACGACGTCGTTTTGGTCCAAATTTGATTTTAATACAACTTTTATATAAATTAAATTTAAAAAATAAGCTAAAAATAAAAAATAAAAAAAAGGACGAGGAGGATAGGCCCTCCCCCCCCGCCACCCCACCATCGCCGAGAGGGGCCGGCGAGGGCCCGTGGGCCCTCTCCCAAATCTAGGCGAAGGGTTGCCGACCCTCCCCCAGACCTAGCCAAGGGCCACCAATGGCGACCCTCGGCCAGGTTTGGGCGAGGGCCGGCGACCCTCGCCCGATATGGGGGAGTCCCTCGCCTACTGTCCCCCCACCCTCGCCAGCCCCTCCCAGCGATGATGGGGTGGTGGTGGCGGGGAGGGCAAGCCCTCCCTCCCCGTCTGTCCTCCTCCTCCCTTTTTTTAGCTTATTTTTTAAATTTAATTTAAATAAAATTAATATTAAAATAATGATTAAAAAAGTCACGTCATCGCCACGTAGGATAGAAAAAAAAGAAGCAATGTTGGTATTTTCGTTAATTAAATTGGACGGTATTAACTTTAGGATTCGATTGAACCAATTTGACAAGTTTTAAGATTTGGTTGCACTTTTTCTAAGTTTTAGAACTCAATTGAATTTTGGTGATAAGTTTTAGAACTTCTAGTGAATATATCTCCTTTTTCTTTTTCTTTTTTCTGTTTTTTTGGGGGGGTCAGAAAACACCGAATTTCGTTACTTGAGAAAAGTCCGCAGAAACAGTTCAACCGCTTCGGAACAAAGAAGGTCCCACGGGGATATTTACAACCCAATTTTGTGGTAATTTACTCTTACTCTGGGCTTCGGCAATACTCTATGGGCCAAGCTAATTTGCGTATGGGGCCTTAAGAGCAAACGGGCTTCGCGGATAAGTACTTCCACTTCCCAACTAATTTGTGCGTGGCCGTTGAGCTTTTTGCTTAAGGGGGACTTTCGACCAAGACTCGAAGCAATTTAGGGCTTCCACCAAATCAAAGCGCTGCCAGCCATAGTTAAACAGGAAAAGAAAAAAAAAGAAAAAAAACTTAAAAAATCATTCCCGTCAGTGCCGGCTGTGCCATTCATGTAGGGCGGTTAGCATGCACGTCAACGATTTTTAGCCATGGTCAAAAGGAACAAATTGGCAAGTCGTCAAAATGTTTACGACTAAATTGGTACAATTGAAAAATGTAGAAATGAATCGGCCACCGTACAATAGGTAAAGGACTTTTATGACAATTTTTCTTCCAGATCATTATTGTATTATTCTTAATTTTGTGAAAACTCACTTTTCCTCGAAAGTTTTTTTGAAGATTAAGGTGTTTATTTGAATGGGATGAAAAAAAATATCTTAAAATGTTGAGTAGCTCAACATAATAAAGAAATATAGTACTTTTTACTTTTTCTCGATTTTACGAGAACCGTTACATTTCTTTGAATATGAATATCTTTTCAAGTCTCCAATTGTTATATATAGATTAAAAGGATAAGTACATTGAAAGTATTAAAACTTTTCATGAAAGTGCAATTGAGTCCTAAAACTTGTAAAAAGTGCAATCAAGTTCTAAAACGTGTCAAATTGGTGTAATCGAATCCTTTTGATAACTTTGCCCAACTTGGCTAACGGAAAATGCCAATGTGGCTTTTAAAAATATTTTCTCTCTCCTACGTAGCAATGACATGGCTAAAACAACATTGTTTTAGTCCAAATCTGATTTTTAATACAAGTTTTATTTAATTTTTTTAAAAAATAAGCTAAGTTAAAAAGAACAAGAAAAAGAAACAAAATGGTTGAGAATGAAGCGCTGCCCTCGCTGCAGCCGTCCCACTTTTGCCATTTGTTTTTTTTTAAATAAAAAAGCCACGTCAGCATTTTCTGTTAGCAAAGATAGACAGAAAGGAAGGACTCTATTGACAAATTTTAGGACTTAATTACATTTTTTTATAAGTTTTAGGACTCACTTACACTTTTGTGAAAAGTTTTAATTCTTTTAATGCACTTATGTTTAGATTAAACCTCCAATTGCTAAAAGTAAACACGGATAGTAACCAAGTTTCACTATTTAGTAGGTCAAACTAAAGGAGGTAAAATTACCCATTTCAATGAGCTAGAGCAAGAAGAAACTAGCTTTCGTGATGGGATTAGATATTCCCCGAATGGAAGTAGATATACATTCTATAAAGCTAAATGTTAGATATTCTGTAAAGCCAAACCCATGAGAGATCGAGAAGGCTGAAACTATTTGATAAAGTCGGCCTTTTGAAATCGGCATGTCGGACTATTATAAGATTCGAATCCACTCTATGTTACAATAAGCCCACTTTTGTAATCATCTCGTTTTACCTCATTTATCAAAAGAAAATTAAACACCGTTATTGCGAGTGATTCTTCTACAATATTGGTAGAATATGCACAAGACTACATTGCCTTTGAGGCGAGTGAAATCTCACATCAAGCATGCTTGGATGAGCGGAGCGGTTTATGTAGTTCTAAAGGTCGACCATTTGGAACTAGTATTCCGGGGTACTACGAATTTTTTTTTTTTTTTTGGGTCAGTGGACTATGAACACTCGACTCATTCGGTGTTGATTATGGATTTCTACTGATGAGGTCACTTATCCTTCTGTCCTTTTTCGCATTTTAAGTTCACTTTAGGAATTTAGGGGTCTTACTTCATTCAGCAATCCGGTCTTTTATAGATTTATGAGTTGATACCACGAAAAACCCTAAACTAGTATACTCGTGATAATTTTATCCCGAACTAATTTTTTGACCACCAAAAATCCCAAACTGGTACATCTGTGACAAATTTACCCCGAACTACCTAAAACTGGTACACCTGTGATAAGTTTACCCCGAACTAATTATTTGACCACGAAAAATCTAAAACTGGCACACCTGTGACAATTTTACCCCAAATTAATTTTTTGACCACTAAAAACCCCAAACTGGTACATTTGTGACAAATTTACCTTCCGTTAGTGTCCGTTAAATTGGATTAATATCATGAAAAATCACAAATTGATAAATTTGTGACAAGCAGAGGGGTAAAACTCCAAACTGGTACGCCCGTCAACTACCACGTGTCATTAAACTCAATAATTTGACAGTAAAATTTAATGAAAACTAACGGAAGGTAAATTTATTACAGGTGTACCAGTTTAGGAATTTTAGTGGTCAAAAAATTACTTCGGGGTAAAATTGTCACAGGTGCACCAGTGTGGGGTTTTTGGTGGTCAAATAATTAGTTCGGGGTAAAATTGTCACTGGTGTATCAGTTTGGGGTTTTTTGTAGTCAAAAAAATAATTTGGGGTAAATTTATCATAAATATACCGACATGTGATTTTTCATGGTATTAATCCTAGATATATATATGTCACCCCAAATTGACTTTTTGGAATTTGTTTATAATGTACACTTTATTCGGAGCGATTTCTACTTTTTAAAATTTGCCTTTTTGTTAATCTCGCAGCATGTGCATTTTGATTCTCTTTTTATCTTAAGCACCTGAAACTTTCATATAATATGTACATGTTAATCCGTAGATTCATGTATAATTTATTTCATAATTTTTTAATATTTAAATAAGATTTTAAAGTTTGATGGGATGGTTAAAAAGGTCAGTTTTGACCTTTGACAAGTCAAGGCACACAAATACATCTCCCGCATAATAAGCCCAGAAGACAAGTGTGTGCGGAAGTTGGGCTCTCCAATTGAAGACAAACACCACGTGGCATTGGGAGCGCTGAATTTTAGTAAAAACTAGCATGGGCCGCGTGATGCGTAGAAGAAAACTAAATTTTCCATGTAAAGGGAAAAACCATAAAAAATCACTAAAAACCTCAAATTATATTTATTGTGATATATTTATCCCGAAATTTTTTTCGTAACTCCAAACTTTTATCCGTGTGACACATTTACCCTCTGTTACGATTTTGTGAAAAAAAAACACCGTTAAAAGTCCTACGTGGTCGCTGACGTGGACGACGGAATGCGAACGGCACTGACGTGGCATCCATGTGGTGTCTTAAAAGCAAAGCAACGTCGTTTTACATCTGACGTGGCTGAAGAAATAAAAATAAAAAGGACACATCTCTCTCTCACAGTAGCTTCACGTTCAAAACTTCTTCCGCCATGTTCAAGAGCTCTTTGAAGTTCTACGATCTCCACCTACACGAATGAGCCCTTTCTTTGTGATCAGTCTCTCTCGCTTGCTCCAACGTTGCTCCTCTGTTGCCTCCCCCCCTCTCCCCCTTGAATTGAAAAACAACATTTGTCCCAAATTCTAGGGTTTGTTCATGCTATCTCTCTCTGGAAATCTCAGTCCGTGCTTGCGATTAGTTGTCAAATGGAGAAGCCCAATTTAGTCTTCTCCGTTAAAGCTTCCTGAGGCCTGAGATGGGCAACGAGATTCCTCGCTTCTCTTTGATCGTTCATCTCCTTCGTGCGACTCCAGGAAAGCGCAAAAAGGAAGAAGAAACCACGAGTCCCCAACTGCATTAATGCCCTCATCGATCCGTTTCCTCTTTTCCGAAACTGTAAGACTTATCATCTTCCCATATTTTCTCTGCACTCCTCTTTCTCAAATTAAGCTAAGTTACGCGTGCTTTGTTTGGTTTAAGTAGCCCTATGTGATTTCTCTCTGCATATAAAGGCATTTGTACCTTCAAATCTAATGGGTCTTTCTTTACATGCTTAATTTTTCACATTTAGAGGTTGTTCGAGATTTGCGACATTTCTCAGCGTAATCTCTTGGTTTTATTTGCTCAGTGAATACACAATCCCTTTGGTTTATTTAGCTTTTTAACAACAATTACTAAGCTGTACTTTAGTACACTACAAAAAAAGTTGGTTTTATCGATGAATTTTGCCACGAAAAATTTGGCAAAATTCGTCGCTAAACGAATTTGTGACGAAATTAGCGACGGAAAAAAAATTCGTCGCTAATAGGTCATCGCAAAATTTTGCGACGGAAACTTTCAATTTTCGTCGCTAATTTGCGACGAAAAAAAATTCGTCGCAAAATTCGTTGCTAATTATTCGTGGCAAAATTCATGGTTAATTTGCGATGAAAAAAAATTCGTCGCTAATTATTCGTGGCAAAATTTGTTGCTATTTTTTTCAAATTTTTTTTTGGTTGCGAAATTGTGACGAAATCTTTTTGTGGCAAAAATCGTTGCTAATTATTCGTGGCAAAATTTATCACTAATTTGCGACGAACACATTTCGTGGTTAATTTGCCACCAAATTTTTTTTTGTCAGTTTTTTGCGACGACTTATTCGTGGCAAAATTCGTGGGTAATTTGCGACGAACACATTTTATGGCTAATTTGCCACCAAATTTTTTTTTGTCAGTTTTTTGCGACGAACTTATTCGTGGCAAGATTCGTGGGTAATCTGCGACGAACACATTTCATGGCAAAATTCGTGGCTAATTTGCCACCAAATTTTTTTTTTGTCTGTTTTTTGCGACGAACTTATTCATGGCAAAATTCGTGGGTTATTTGCCACGAACACATTTCGTGACAAAATTCGTAGCTAATTTGCCACCAAATTTTTTTTTGGTTAGTATTTTGCGATGAACTTATTCGTGGCAAAATTCGTCACTAATTTGCCACGAAAAATTTTGACTTTTGCCACGAACGTTGTTCCGAAATGAATTTGGCGATGAATTTTAATGAATAATTTAGCGACGTAGTCTGCAACGAATGTTGTTTAGGAACGATTTCGATTTGAAATCTAATTAACAACAATTATATAATTTATATTTAACATTGATAGAATCACAGTCAAGACAAGAACAAACACAAAAAAGAAAGAAATGGAACAAAGTACTAAATTTGTATGAAAAATCCTTGAGAGGATCCAACAAATTCAACTGCTTCAAATCCAGTTCGCTCTCTTATTGCAAACTGTTGATCTTGCCAAGAAGTTCTTTGATGTAGTCATGTAGTCTATAGTGTCTCCAAGAATCGAAGTCCTATCCATCTGCAGCGCAAACATCACAATATCAAACTCCTAACCCCTCTTAATTTTTTCACATCTATTCAACAGCAGAAAGAGGGGTGTTCAAAAAAGAATATATTAGGCTATGCTCACACAAAAGATCAATTCCAGAGGGCATGTATGCAAACCGAACACTTATTGTCATGTAGCATAAAGAATGATAGAAGTGCCTCTTGCATTAACTTAGTCAACCCAGGGCACAATTCTCTGCGAACTGACTCGTCAAATATCTAATCCAAAGTGATATCTTGTAAAGCCACCAAAAGCGGTCTCTAATATGTCAAGTCTTGCCTAGTTTGCAAAGACGAAAACTGGAATAGACTGCCAAACCAAAAGGAAGACCGTCATTAATCATTCCTAATTACATACATGGCAAAATTCACTTTTAACAATTTCGAGTAATACAAATAACAGATAACAACACAATATGGCATCATGATCATTCGAAAGATTCTTCAAAGAATCAATGCCAAGTAATTCAGATCCCAGCAACTCTGTTCCTAGAATGCACGTGCGTGCGTGAACAAGGGAGAGAGATAGCCGAGCATCAGCTTGATTAGTCCATTGTCTCTCTTGTACATATGCAAAAACAATTGTTGAACTTATAACAGTTGTTGAACTTTTAATAGAATAGATACATGTGCATTGAACAAATGCAACAACTAATAACTTGTCCTATAAATAAATAGATAATGCTGAAGCAAGCTTACCCTCGAGTTTGGAAATTTTAACTAGCAAGGATCATCATCATCATCATCAGCAATCTTATTATCATTGTGTCGCTCATCATTGTGCCCATCACCTTTTGGATTAGTGAGAGGTACACGAGGAACGTCATCGTGATCGAGGTTGAGGTGTCGCATGATCAATTGCAAATGTTGTTTCACTCCTCTTATTTCTTCATCCTTCTGTACAAGTAAATATTTCAGTTGGTTCAATTCTTGGGTCATTTGCTTCTCGTGTTGTGTCCTCCTTAAAAAAGCCACATTGGAGGATGAAGTTGCAGCAGCCGGCATTGTGTATATCCTTGACAAGGATCCCATCCCAAATATTTGACCTCTTCTCATTCCACCCGATACCTCCACCCATAATGCCATACTGTCAACCGATGGCTCGGACGCAGCAACACCATCGCCATCACCATCGCCATCACCATCACCATCACCATCACCACTAGCAGCAGTGCTCATTACAAGTTCATCATATTTGTCCTACATTAACAATATAGATGAAAATAAAAAAACTTCATATATATAAATACAAAATATAACCTTACATACCTTAATAACTTTTGCTTGATTGCCAGTCCATGTCTTAATTTTTTTCTGAAATGCGCGTTCAAATGTAGCTATAAATATCGGTTCCGTCTCCAATTCATCTGCCTACAAAATATAAACATAAATGAGTACTCATTGAATTAACTTACAACATGTTTAACAGACTTACCATTCTTTTTCTATGCTCTCTGATGTTGATAGAGCCCTCAGCATATGTGGCAGTCTCTTCACTAGAACTAGAAAGTTCGATTCTTCTTATTTATTTCACTGATTTGCTTATGCTTTTTGGTGTCCCAAGTTCTCTTAATTTTCGCCCAATTGTCAGCTGTAATAAAATCCGGCTTTTCTTGACTTCTCTTTGCTCTATTCATCACATTTCGCATGTATTCACCGGCTTTCTTCTTAAATTTTTTTCTAACTTCTTTCTCTTCCGCTTCATCCCACCTAAACTTCCGCTGCAAGCAATTAATAGAAAAACAATTGTACACTCAGTATGCTAAATCGAATTTAGTTTGTGAAAAAATAAAAAGACAAAACTTACCTTGAACTCATTCCACCACAATTCCTTTACTTCTTTTGGAGCGGTGGTCCAACTACTATACAGCCCCATCCAACAGTTATTGATGATTTTATTAAGTTTCCTCAGAATATACGTAGCATCCGTGAATCTGCAAACAGGTTATAACGATGTCAACATACGTAGCATCTGTGAAACATACGGATAATTCAGTTGACATCCATAATAACTTACATATACTTAAAAAAATAAAGTACTTACGAATTTCCAAATGGGGATATCATGAATCGGCTATCTTCTTTATCATTCAAGTGTTGCATTGAAGAAGAAGGTGGAACCGAAGGCGATGGAACTGAAGTAGATTCAATTCGCATTTGAGGGTCGGAGGAAGGGCCAATGTGTCTATCAGCATGTACTGGTTGAGGGTTAGATGAAAGGACAGGGGAAGAGGAAAGGGTCGGGGACGAGGACGAGGAAGGGGAAGGGCCCGGTCTTCTTTGTGAAGCTACACCACGACGCATGTGACCTCCACGTTTATACTAACAAGTTGAAGGTTAGACAAATATGTTAAAAAAATAGGAATATGTATTAGAGACAAATAATGACGTACGTCGTGAAGCTTACCATTTTGTTTTTGAGAGCAAGAGATAAACTTGGCCCCTGATAAAAAGTAAGCTGTCCGAAAATGTCTACGAGCTTAATTTCTGGTCATACAATAGTAAAATAGGGAGAACAACAGCAATAACAGGCAGTATTCCAGAAAAACATATGTTGCTTGGTCGGTGGCAGCAAACAGCCCAATATTCATCAAAAGAAAATTAACTTCTAGCCACTAGAGAGAGCTAAACAACACTACTTGTTGCAACAGCTTCCCAACTACCAGTTTACACTCAGTTTACACTCGAAGGTTGTGCAGTGTGTCAATTGGAGGACAGGCAAACAAAAGGATTGGTTGAACACATACGGATTTAATCTTGCCTGAAGTCTAGTTTTCATGGTGTCAATTGGGTAAAGTGCTGCTTCAACAACAACACCAGCCGTACCTCCTGCAACAACGCCCTCTGCAGAGTCAAAGAAACATAATCAGACAATCAAAGAAAACTCTTCTTTCATTCTGCGAGATATACTAGCGATTAGTTTGCCGTTCCTTAAAAGGAATAACGTCAAAGTTTTACTAGCAAATTTACACAAGAGGAAAATGTCTTTCTAAGGTCAAGAAGAACACAGAGAGAGTGTGATGTCCCAAAAGAAGGGGAAGTGCATATAAGAAGGGAGAAAAATTGATCAAAATGACTGCAAAAGAGTCCTCCTTTACCATTTATGATGCTACAGTTGAAGGAAGTAATGAGAGAAAATGAATCAAAAACATTTCGTCAAACAAATTTTCGCGTATCCAATACAAGACCAACATTTTCACTTATAATTTAGTGAAGAATTCAAGATGCACCAAAAAAATATCGACAAATTATACATTCACCACCAGCTTTGATATCATTGCCCCGCCCAGAACTAAACACCTTGAACTCAAGATCCAGCAAGAGGACATACCACACACTATTCGCCAAAAATCAAAAGGCCGGCCTTCCCTGACACCAACTTGCAGAGACTTCCCTTTCTGGTATTCGCCCAAATCGCGGTCCGCCTCACCTGTTACAACAAACCTACATGACATTCGTAATCACATTATAGCCCATTTTTTATTGGTTTCAATATTCAAACCTAGATATAAATAAAATAATAATGAAAGGACTCCAAAACGCCCAAAAAAACTTAAACCGAATTGAAATCACAATTCACACAGAATGGTTTTTTCTCAAAAACCCATGTAAATGACTCTGAAACGCCAAAAAACAACTTGCACCACGGCCAAAGGCCGTGATTTTTGATCAGCGGGCCGTTTCCACTTGACCGACCAAATTTCAGCTCATTCCGACCAAATTTCATTTCATTCCGACCAAATTTCAACCTAAATTCGACCAAATTTTAGCCCGTTTCCACTCGGCGAACAGAATAAATTGGCCGGAAATTCCAGTTACGGCTAACAGTCAACCCGAGATAAGTCATTTTGTTTCGCCCACGAACAGAACCATTCTGTTTTGCCCACGAACAGAACCATTTTATTTTGCCCACGAACAGAATCAAATTTGCCCACGAACAGAACAATACTTAAGCAAAAGCAGCAGACCCATTTTGTTTCGCCCAACATCCAATAGAAGCAAAAGCAGCAGACCCAAAACCAGCAAGCAGACCCAAGCTAATTCGTCCAACAGAAGCAAAAGCAGCAGACCTAACACAAACAACAGAAGCAAAAGCAGAAGTAGAAGCAAACGTCCACAAAAAAATTTAGAGAGCGTACCTCTAAAACTCTCGGACGACGATCCTCGCATTGGGTGTCCTCGCGCTTCCCAGCGTCAGCCGCCAAAGAATGCCGAGAATCGCGCTGAAGAACGCCGAAGGTCGTCGAGAATCGTTCGATCGAGAGAGAGAGACAGAGACGCGAATTTCAATTCTACTAGCCTTTTTTTCAAATTCGTGGCTAAATCCGTGGCAAATTAGCCACGAATTTAGCCACGAATTTCATTTCTACTAGCCCTTTTTCAAATTCGTGGCTAATTTGCCACGGATTTAGTTACGAATTTCATTTCTGCTAGCTCACACGTCTAACTCATTTTTTTTTCAAATTCGTGGCTAAATCCGTGGCTCGGATTTAGCCACGAATTTCAATTCTACTATCCCACACGCCTAATTCATTTTTTTCAAATTCGTGGCTAAATCCGTGGCTAATAGCCACAGATTTAGCCACGAATTTCAATTCAACTAGCCTTTTTTCAATTTCGTGGCTAAATCCGTGGCTAATTTGCCACGGATTTAGCCTTGAATTTAATTTCTACTGGCCCTTTTTCAAATTCGTGGCTAAATCCATGGCTAATTTGCCACGGATTTAGCCACGGATTTCATTTCTACTAGCCCACACGCCTAACTCATTTTTTTTTCAAATTCGTGGCTAAATCCGTGGCTAATTTGCCACGAATTTAGCCACGAATTTCAATTCTACTATCCCACACGCCTAATTTTTTTTTTTTCAAATTCGTGGCTAATTTGCCACGGATTTAGCCACCAATTTCATTTCTACTAGCCCTTTTTCAAATTCGTGGATAAATCCGTGGCTAATTAGCCACGGATTTAGCCACGAATTTCATTTCTATTAGCCCACACGCCTAACTCATTTTTTCTTTTCAAATTCGTGGCTAATTTGCCATGGATTTAGCCACGAATTTCAATTATACTAGCCCACACGCCTAATTCATTTTTTTTTTCAAATTCGTGGCTAAATCCGTGGCTAATTTGTCACAGATTTAGCCATGAATTTCAATTCAACTAGCCTTTTTTCAAATTCGTGGCTAAATCCATGGCAAATTAGCCACGAATTTCATTTCTACTAGCCTTTTTTCAAATTCATTGCTAAATCCGTGGCTAATTTGCCACAAATTTCAATTACCCTTGCCCACACACGACTAATTCATTTTTTTTCCCGACAATAACATTTCAGTAACAATAATAGCAATAATAATAATCAACAACAACAATAATAAGAATAATAATAATAATAATAATAAGAATAATAATAATAATAATAATAATAACAATAACAATAACAATAACAATAACAATAACAATAACAATAACAATAATAATAATAACAACAACAATAACAACAATAATACTAATAATTACGACAACAACAATAATAATAAATATGACAACAACAATAAACTCATGTCGAAATAATAATAATAATAATAATAATAATAATAATAATAATAATAATAATAATAATAATAATAATAATAATTACGACATAATTAGTAAAAAATCTCAAAAATCTAAATCTTCATCTTCACCTTCGTCTTCGTCTTGATCTTCATCTTCTTCATGAGCGTCGTCGTCGTCGTCGTCATCATCATCATCATCATCTGTCTCAAAATCAGATTCTGCAACACCTTCTAAATTTGATTCGCGAATTTCAGTTAGATCTTCATCTATCATTGCTCCACATGGATCTTGTAAAGTTGGAATGTTATATTTCTCAGTTTTAACCGTGTTACAAACTTCCTCTTGTTGATATGCTGTATCCTTCCAGTGTTCCTCGATTTTTCTTCGTGCTTTGATTTTACATACAACCCATGAATCAGTTTTGTCACGTTTCAAATTAGGATATGATGCATAATATACTTGAATTGCTTGTTGTGCCAACACAAATGGTTCATATTTCATATACCATTTCTTGTGATTTATTTCAACCAAATTAAACTTCGTATGCACTTTCATTCCTTTGACGGGGTCGAACCACCTGCACTTATATAAAACAACCCGCATTAATAGTCCGGGGTACTCTATCTCTATGATTTCATCCAACAAGCCATAAAAATCATTTTTTGAACTGTCACCATTGGATGACCGAACACACACATCACTATTCATTGTGGCTTTTCCCATTCCATATTCTTAAGTGTGAAAATTATACCCGTTTATGAAATATGCTGGCCAAGTTCGTACTCTTGACTTTGGACCCCATGACAAATGATATAGCAATCCCTGCTTTTCAACTTGATCATGATTATTGTGAACCTAAGGTCACACACGCAAAGTCAATAATATATATATTTAAATGATATATAAAATATTCATAACTTGATTTTGGTCTATAGGCAACTTACATATATTTTGAACCATGCTGCAAATTGTTCATGGCACAAACGGTCAAATTCATTTGGTGGTAGTCCATACATTGAAGTTTGAAAAATCCTATTAACAATTTACATTTATATATTAGTAAATATTTGACACGCAATATATATATTTGAAAATATACACTTACTCGAAGTATGGCTCCATTTCTGGACAGTTCCGTAAAATATATGTATGGGCTGCTTGCCGTTGTTCGCATGTTAAGCAACGAAACTTACATGCGCCGCTTGGTCGACCGATATAATTGAAAATAGAGAATGATTTGCAATTGGGATCAATGGGATCCTCATCATTTCTTCTTGCTCTCCGCCTCTTGCACTGCACGTGTAGCTCAAAATAGTATAATGCAAATGTTGTCACTTCTTCCACAATATATGCATTACAAATTGAAGCTTCAACACATGCCTTATTCTTCACTTTTTTCTTCAAATGATATAAGAACCTAGTTGCAATAGAAAGAAGTTTATCAGGACATAATACATAATAAAGTATTTTAAAATTTATTTTAAAATTTTTTTTACCTCTCAAATGGATACATCCATCGAAATTGGACGGGACCTGCAACTTTGGCCTCATAAGGCAAGTGAACTAAGAGATGCTCCATTGAATCAAAAAACGATGGAGGAAATATCCTTTCTAAGTTGCAAAGAATAATTGGAATGTCTCTCTCTAGTTTCTCCATGTGTGATGCTTTTAACTCTGTTGAGCAAATATCATGAAGAAATTACTTAACTCTGTAATGGCGTCCCATATAAAGTTTGGTAGAAGTTCCTTGAAAGCTATTGGAATTAGTCTTTCTATAAATATGTGACAATCATGACTCTTTAATCCTGTCAACTTGCATTCGTTCAAATCAACACATCTCCCGATGTTCGAAGCATATCCATCAGGAAACCGCATAGATTTCAACCATTGACAAACGACTCGTCTCTGCTCCTTATCCAATTTATAAACTGCTTTTGATTTTGGTCCCTTGCTGTTTGCATCCACATCTAGTATTGGCCGATCACAAATATCTCTCATATCTTTTCTTGCATTCAAGTTGTCTTTTGCTTTTCCAGTGACATTCATCACAGTATTTATGACATTGTCGAAAACATTCTTTTTAATATGCATGACGTCAAGATTATGATGAATAAGATGGGCCTTCCGATATAGTAGATTCCAAAATATACTACGTTTAGTCCACTTATGTGTACTTCCGTACGCAATAGTTGTGCCATGAGGGTTTTCAACAACAGTTGGAAAGTCCTGCACTCGCTCCCAAATTTGATCACCGGTCAACCTCAATGGTAGAGGTGTTTTTTCAATCATATTCTTGATGAACTCTTATTTATTCCTTCTAAATGTATGATTCGTCGGCAAAAATTATCTGTGACAGTCAAAATAGCTGGGGTTCTTACAATATCTTAATCTGAATGACTTTGATCTCTCCAAACATATCGGACATCCTAAGATCCCAGCTGTACTCTATCTAGATAACATTCCATAAGCTGGAAAGTCATTTATCGTCCAAAGAAGAGCAGCCTTCATTACAAATATTTGATCAGTAGAAACATCATACGTAACGACACGTTCATCCCATAGCCGTTGTAACTCTTCAATCAATGATTGCATATAAACATCTATCAACTTTTTCGGATTTGCGGGCTAGTCACGATCAGTGTCAAAAATATATAAGGTGTCTTCATGCACATACCGGGTGAAAGATTGTACGAAGTTAAGATAACTGGCCAACGTGAATAACTTTTTCCTGATTTCCCAAATGGGGCAAATCCATCAGCACAGAGACCTAACCTGATGTTTTGAGGCTCTATCGCAAACTCAGGGTATGTTCTATCAAAATATTTCCATGCCTCTGCATTTGAAGGATGACGCATTAGACCCTCTTCTGTTTCATGATTTACATGCCAAGTCATGTGTTTAGCAGTGGCTTGAGACGCATAAAGCCTTTGTAATCTGGGGATTAATGGCAGATAAAACATTTGCTTGTATGGTCTACGTTTCTAATTACGACTCTGACTCGTGTTAATCTTGTACCTAGGTTGGTTACAGAATTTACAAGATTCTGCATTTTCATCATCTCTCCAAAATAACATACAACCCCTACTACATACATCAATCCTTTCAACTAGAAGACCTAAGTTATCCACTAACTTCTTCATATCGTAAAAATCACTTGGCATGATGTTATCACGAGGCATTGTTCCCGCATTACTTCGACAAAAGAGTTGAAGCAATTCTCAGACACATTATGCTCTGCCTTCATATTTAACAATCTTGCTGTTACTGATAACTGAGTGTGGTTGTCACAACCTGCCCATAAAGGTTCATTTGCTGCTTTCAACACTTCCCGGAACTGATTAGATGGAAAAGTTTCATTACACACATTTTCATCAAGACCTGTTACTCTTATCTCTTCCAATTGTTCAAGTGTAGAAGTAAAACTAGTACTTGTATAGTTCGAATCTGAAACAACATTCTGACCAGCTGCATCAATCACCATCCTCTGGTATGGGTTCAATTGGTCATAATAGCTAATTCTTCCCTAACTGAAAATTGGTCACTTATTCGATATCCTTCATCAGATATAAATGGTTCACCATTGCAAGTCCAATTATAGTAGTTCGAAGTAAACCCAAATTTACAAAAATATTCTCTAACTTTATCACACACATGAAATTTACCATTACTGCACTTGTTACACGGACACCATAACTTATTTCTATCAATTAACTCATATTTACTACTAGCAAAGTCCAAAAATAGTTCTAACCCAGTACGAAACTCATCGATCAATCATCGACGTCTAAGTAAGTTCTTATTATACATTCAAGCCCTGTCTCTTTGCATTGTGTCTATATAAAAATAAAAAAATCTCGTAAAATATTAAAACCATAAAATTCTAAAAATTAAAATTTTATTTTTGACGAAATAATTACTTTGAAATTGAAAAAAATGAAAAAATTACCATGTCAAGAAGACTTATCCAAGTATTTGACTAAAATCTTTGTAGTAGAAAGTGCTCAATTTGATGAGAATTGCAATGTTCACTTCATCTGCGAGACTTTCAAATGGACACGTACCTAAAAAACAAATGACTTCAGATTTTTTTTTAAATAATTTTTTTTTTCGAAATTTTTTTTTCGAATTATTTTTTCATTATATTTTTCGCCGGCGTCGGTTTGGCGACCGGCGAGTTGGACCTCGCCGGCCATGGGCGAGGCCGAGCGGCCATGGCCGCCGCTCGACCTCACTGCCTAGATTTAGGCGCTGTTGGACCTCGCGGCAAGGTAGAGCAGCGGCCTTGCCCATGGCTGCCGCTCGACCTCGCCGCACAGATCTGGACAGCGAGGTCAAGCGGCAGCCTCTCCGTGGCTATCGTTGGACCTCGTGGCGAGGTAGAGTGGTAGCCATGGCTGCTCGGCCTCGCCCGTGGCCGCCGCTTGACCTCGCCGTAGATCTGTGCAGCGAGGTCGAGCGGCGGCCACGGGCGAGGCCGCTGGACCTCGCTCAGATCTGGGTGAGGACGAGCGACAGTGGTCATGGCGAGGCCGCTTGGCCTCGCCCAGATCTGGGCGAGGTCGCTGGACCTCGCCCATGGTCGGCGACGAAGTTAGAAGTTAGGAAAAAAAACAGAAAAAAGTCAATGAAATAAAAAAAATTTGAATCCAACAATGAATAGTTTTGCAACAAACTCTCTTCGTCGCCAATTAGCCACGAAATTAGCCACGTCATTTACCGGTAGAAAAGCTTTACCGAGACTGATTTGTGCGCGCGCAGAGAGGTTTATCAAGAGAAATGAAAGAGGGAGAAGGAGGGAGAACAGCGAAGAGGGATATGAGGAATTAACAGGGAGAGAGAAATTGGGGGTAGGGGTATATTACAAGTAGCGAGGGGGACAATTAGCGACTAATTTACTTTCTGTCGCAAATTAGCGACGAATTTATTTTTCGTTGCAAATTCCGTCGCAAAATTTGCGACGAAAAAAAATAAGTCGCTAACTCCGTCGCAAATTAGCAACGAATATTTTTTCGTCGCAAATTCCGTTGCAAATTAGCGACGGATTTTTTTCGTCGCAAATTAGCGACGAATTTTTTTTCGTGGCAAATTCGCGACGATATTTTTTTCCTTCGCAAATTAGCAACGGAAAAAAAATTCGTCGCTAATTTCGTCGCAAATTAGCGACGAATTTTTTTTCGTGGCAAATTCCGTCGCAAATTAGTGACGACATTTTTTTTCGTCGTAAATTAGCAACGGAAAAAAAATTCGTTGCAAATTAACGTCTAATTTTTTTTCATGGCAAATTCCGTCGTAAATTTGCGACGAATTTTTTTTTCGTCGGAAATTAGCGACGAAAAATTATTCGTCGCTAATTTGCGACGAAAAAAAATTCGTCAATAAATTCCTTCACAAATTAGCGACGAAAAATTATTCGTCGCAATTTTCCGTGGCTAAATCCTTGTTTTTTTGTAGTGGTAGGGAAATCAAATCTCTCTTTGATAATTACTTGTTGTGTCTCGAGTCAGAGCATATCCGCTAGCAAGTGCACGTAAATTGAATGTTGTCCTGTTTATTGTAAGGTTAGCCACATGCAGCGAGACAACACCTTGAACTAGCTAGTAGGATTTAAATTGGCAGTCTCAAGTCTTGACCAGTGAATTTGAGCTTAAATTTGCAATCGTTAGAGACATTAGACATTGTGTTGAATTGGGTGCAGTGATTAAGTAGAGTGCATATACGTTTGATAATGTAGGCACGTTGGGTATTAAGCACGTTTTCTCAGGAAAACTGACATGCCAAGTTCATATTGCTTAACAACATGATATATATTAAAGCATGTTGCCTTTTCTTTGCAAGGAAAATCGAGGAGTCTCTTGGCTTTAGTCTCTTACATACAAAAAGATGGAACATCGTAAAGGGGGAAGGACAACTACATTGATATTGAAATAGTAGATGACTTTGAGGATGAAATTTGGAGTGGAGCAGAGGGTGCTAACCAGGGAGAAATTGATGTTGAAGTTGAGCCTAAAGTTGAATTAAGCGATGAAGTTGGGACTGAACTTGTGGTTAGTGCTGAGGCAGGGCTTAATTATGGGGGGCTAGCCAGAGTGGAGATAGTGAGAGTGATGATGGCCTTTATTTTGAGAGCATATCCTATCTAGAGATGAAGAAGGGATGCATGAGGTGGGGATGGTAAGGGAGGCGACATTTTTTATTGATGTGGGACAATAAGACATGAATGAGGATGAAAATGATGAGGACCTCGAAGAACATGAAGATCTCAGTCCTCCTAACTCTAGAGATGAGGAAGTATGTGACCAAACAAGAGCTTTGACTATTAGATATGACCCTAGATGTGATCATAGAGAATTGCAATATGAGATTTGAATCTCATACTCAGTTTAAGAGGCAGTATAGAAATATGCAATCACAAATGGCTACAACATTGGTTGGAAGAAAAGTGAATTTAAAAAGATGCATGCGAAGTGTGTGACCAGATGTGAATGGTCCCTTTATGGTAGTTGGTTGAATAAAGAGAAAATGTTTGTTATCAAGACAGTTGGAAAAGAACATATTTGCCCTAGAAGCATGAGAAATAAAAGTGCATCTTACATTTGGCTTACGTAAGAGTTCTTGCCTAAGATAAGAGCTAATTTAAAATATACTGCAATGCAATTGCAAGCAGATGCAATGGAGATGTGGGGACTCACGTCAACAGAAGAACATGTTACAGAGCAATTGCCAGAGCTCTTAAGACTATTAGGGGTCCATTTGCTGAGCAATATAAGTTATTGGCATCTTATAAAGCTCAATTAATGCAATCTAGTAAAAACAACACATTTCATCTTTTACTTAGACACCCACAAAACATGTTGAAGAGATTTTATGTGGGCTTCGAAGGGTTGAAAAAGGGTTGTCTAGAAGGTTGTAGAAAAGTAATTAGACTAGATGGTTGTTTTATTAAGACCGTAGTAAAGCAAATGCTGCTTTGTGCTGTTGGAAGAGATGGAAACAATCAGATGTTTCCAGTTGCATGGGCTATTGTTGAAGGTGAGACACAAGATAGTTGGACTTGGTTCCTCAGGTTTCTATTTACAGACCTTCAAGTAGGCAGAGGTGATGGTTGGACCTTCATAAGTGATCAACAAAAGATAGAATGAGTCTCTAATTTAGTCAGTTCCTTTATAGTAGTGGTTTAATTACGTCTTACAGGACTTTATTAATGCATTTCAATTATGTCTTGCAGGGCCTTATCAATGCAGTTTCTTCATTGGCTCATTGTGCTGAACATAGGAATTGTTCAAGGCACATATATGCAAACTGGAAAAATTATACAGGGGAGAAACATTTCAAAATTACTTCTAGAAAGCTGTGTATGCCACATACGAGGTTGAGTTCAGCATAGCAATTGAAGGAATGAAAGGGGAGTCTGTTGATGCCTATGAAGACTTCATGAGGCAAGGGCCAGAGCACTTCTGCAGGGCATTCATAAAGGCTGGGCAAAAATGTGATGCCATCGAGAACAACTTGAGTGAGACTTTCAATGCATATATTTGCAAGCAAAGAGATGCCAATTGTTGATATGTTAGAGGCGATAAGAACGGCTTTGATGGTGAGAATGTATGAGAAAAGCTAATTGATGGTGGGTTCCCGAGATGAATTATGTCCAAGAATTAGGGCAGAGGTAGAGGAAGCAAAGGTGAAGTCTAGATATTGTGTTACCAAACCATGTATTGGGGAAAAGTTTGAAGTTGAAGTTGATGATGATTGATTTGAGGTAGATTTGAGAAGGAGGACATGTGCCTGTAGGCAATGGGATATCTCAAAAATACCCAGTAGCCATGCTATCTCATGCATCAATTTTATGAAATATGATGTTAATCCATATGTTGATGATTGTTTCAAGAAGGATGCCTATGAAAGATGCTACCAATTTCTATTGCCGGCATTGAATGGGAAGAAAATGTGGCCACTATCCACTAAAGTGCCAATATTGCCTCCGCCATTCAGGAAGCTTCAAGAGAGACCCAAGAAACAACGCAATAAGCAAGGTGCAAATGTTGAGAAAAGGACAAGAAAGAGGAAAGTCATGGTTAATCCAAATACTAATCCAAATAAATTGGCAAAAGTTGGGGCAATTATCTCATGCTCAAACTGTCATGACTTGGGACACAACAAGAGAACATGCCCCAAGCCTCTAGCACCAACACAAATCAAACCTTCGGTAAGAAAAAAGGGAGACCAAGAAAACTTATATATGGCCCAAGCCTCCGGTACTAACATGGCCTCGTGACGATACTTACTGTAACTTACATATGCTTTTCTATGCAGGGTAAAAAGGGGAGACCGAGAAAACATCCGAGATCAGCCATGGCGGAAGGGACATCTACCTGACAAGGAGATACAAGGATGCAAGAATCTGCAAGTCAGAACCACCATGACTCAATTGAGGCTTTTGGACCATGTGGAACTCAAGAATCTGCAAGTCATGCCCCACATTGAAGTAGATGTGAATTCCATCTAATTGTTCATAGCTAAAAAGCTGTTGCTTGTTCCTTTCTTTTGGACCATGTGGAACTCAAGAATCTGCAAGTCATGCCCCACATTGAAGTAGATGTGAATTCCATCTAATTGTTCATAGCTAAAAAGCTGTTGCTTGTTCCTTTTTGCTTGTAATACAAGTTCAACGCTAGTGTAGAATCTCGACTGCTTGTACTTTTTTGGTTGTAATTAAAAACAAAGAGTATAAGCATTTTGGTTGTAATCCGAGTTCCTTTTTGGTTGAGTTGCAAGAGTTCATTTTAGGTTGTAATCTGAGTCAAACACTAATTATGAATCACTATCTAATTATGGGTATGCTGATGTGATTAGATTAATGAAGTCGACATTTTGGTTGAGTTGCAAGAGTTCGTTTTAGGTTGTAATCCGAGTTAAACACTAATTATGAATCACTATCCAATTATGGGTATGCTGATGTGATTAGATTAATGAAGTCGAGATTTTGATGGTGGCTGCAGGTGATTGGTCTTGTGCACTTGTTCAGTTTAGTTTCTTGTTGCAAATATTGTGTAACTTACCATTTTGCTTATATTATTATAACATGTACAAATATTGTCAAGTAAATCAATGATATCCACCCACACTAGCACTTAATGGTTCATAAACTTTATAAACTTGGATATGCTAATACAATGGAATACAATCAAGTTATATTTGCTAATACAATTGAACATAGTAGGTAATATAATCCAACTTCAACAGCAACATTGCACACATCACTCCTATCAATACAACTATGCATCTCAAATAAAGCTTTTCTCTTGCTTCACACTTCCACTTTCACTTGTATAGTGTTCTGTCACTTCCACTTCTCTTCATTACTGACAATAAAGCGAGAAGGAAATGAGAAGCTGCAGGGCGTGAAGGAAATGGCCAACTTGATCAAGCCCTCTATATGGATCATAAGAGAGAAAGTTCCAAGTGAAAATTCTGATTACATTAATGCCTTAAAATATCTCAATGAGATGTACAACTCATTCCCATATTCAAGAGGATGATCTCAAGAACTAAATTATAGGGTAGGAGTTCTTTCCGCTGTTCCGGCAATCATAGCGAGCAAGTTGTTTCCAAACGAGACGCTGAGGTGCTTCGAAAGATTCTCGACAGCTCCCTCCCCGGTAACATATGCTTGCAAGAAGAAATTGAGCATGGTGAACATGGTGAGGTGGCCGTTCTTTATCTTCTTCACCTTGAGGATGGCAGCCTGGTCTGGATCCTTAGCGAGACCATTGGGTCAAATGGACCACCTGAGTGGAGTTTTTCCTCCAAATCCTATCAAGAGAATAGAGAGAGAATTAGTGGAAGAAAGAAATATGAGATGTTAAGGACCAACCGGTGTGTTCGCGCCACTGTATTTGTAATCTAACCACAACAAATTCACAGCACAACATTGATAGATTTTTCATTTGACTGAAAGCAAAAATTGATCTACTTTCTATGTTTGAAAACTTAAAGCTTGTGATGGTTAATGATGAAAATCATCTGAGAGTATGATCAAAATTTTGTCAAATTGGAACAACATAAATAACAACAAAGCATTGGACACCGTGGCAAGGTATATGCACTCTACTTAATCACTGCACCCAATTCAACACAATGTCTAATGTCTCTAACGATTGCAAATTTAAGCTCAAATTCACTGGTCAAGACTCGAGACTGCCAATTTAAATCCTACTAGCTAGTTCAAGGCGTTGTCTCGCTGCCTATGGCTAACCTTATAATAAACAGGACAACATTCAATTTATGTGCACTTGCCAGCGGATATGCTCTGAGTCGAGACACAACAATTGATTATCAAAGAGAGATTTGATTTCCCTATTGAATTACCGCTTAGTAATTGCTGTTAAAAAGCTAATAAACCAAAAGGATTGTGTATTCACTGAGCAAATAAAACCAAGAGATTACGCTAAGAAATGTTGCAAATCTCGAACAACCTCTAAATGTGAAAAATTAAGCATGTAAAGAAAGACCCATTAGATTTGAAGGTACAAATGCCTTTATATGTAGAGAGAAATCACAGAGGGCTACTTAAACCAAACAAACCACGCGTAACTTAGCTTAATTGAGAAAGAGGAGTGTGGAGAAAAATATGGGAAGATGATAACTTTTCCTCTTAGCTGCAACCCACAAAAACAAAGCTTTGAGTTTAGCTTTTAAGCACCAAACAAAGTCGAATTTCCAGCATTATACAAATCTGTTTTTCGTCCTTCATAAACATGAGATTTACTCTCATAAGTTTTCTAGATGGCCATAGACCTTATCTACAACGAAATATGCAGCTTTTAAATTTAAACCTTTGACATATGGCCTGTCATGTAATCATTAACCATTTAAAAATTTTACCCTGATGAACAATTATCTAGAATCAATTGGCAATTGAAATTTCAAGGTTACCATTCTTGGCTTTCATCATAGCTCGCTCAAGTCCCTCATCTAATTTTACGTCGCAGATTTGGACTTCCAGAATCTCATATCCATTGAGAAGCACAGGCTGCAAAATTTAGAGAACTCCAGTTCAGTTTATCTCTCATAATAACATCAAGAAGTCTAGAGTGGACAACCTGTTGCATTTCTTGCATAATAGCTTGGGCAATTGCATCCCTCTGCACAGAAACTTCGTCCATGTTTCCCACCGCAACCATAGCTCCGATCACTGGAATGATTGAAACAACAAAATCAGGCATGCAATAGTCGTTGCTTACCCGAAGTGTTAATTGAAGGACTAAAGTATGTTACTTTCGCATGTAAATTGTACAAATTTGTTCCAATACTATATTTATACTGATGTGATGAAATTTATTTGGCACATACCCTTGAGCACATATCCCTGGATCTGACGTCTTGGATTACTCTGCATGTAAAAGGCCTCATATTGTTTTTCTTGATGGGCTCAGTATTGCACATATGCAACAACATTGACAAAATCATCGTCCTGTGAGAAAAATATCACGTGAGGTCATTACTTATTCAAGCATTTACATGTTAATTGGTAACAAGTGACAGGCTATCATCTCACAGAACTGAAAGGAGAAAAGGAAATTGATAAATTCATTAACATTTAACTCTAAATTCACAAATTATTTGAAATACATCAATAGATTCGCACTAATACTTCTCGACCAACCCACGAAAGCTAGTTTAATTGTGAAAATGTAGTTCTCATAGCGGTTTGAAAACAAAACATTCAAGGAGCAATGTGCTGATTCAAACAGTTTTTGTTTCCCACTAAGATGATCACCGGTGGATTTGTGTACTATATAGCAAAATCGTCTAGAATGAAATCTAAATGTTGATGGAAGTTTGCACAAAGACAAAAGATTGAACAAACCTTGGTCTTTGTTTTGCATTTCACAAGCAAACTCTGCCATTGGAGTGACAGCTTCCCGGCGAGCTGATATCCGCAAATCCATGGAACAAAATGACACCCAAGTTGAAGAGTTCTGTCAAACCTTCCAAACCTCTTCGTAAAACCTATCGTACGTTCCTCAACTTGGACACAACAACACACGTTACCCATCTTATATGTATATAAGTGAATCCTGCCGAAAGCATGCAATTGTTAGTTTAACGCAAACCATTTTCTTCAAACTTTCAGTAAAATAAAAACCATATGGGTATGTCACAGCCACAGGTACTTTTAGTTTCATCCAACCACCAAAAACCTGGTGACATTTTACACATCTAATCTAATATAATCTAACCCAAAATTCGACCAGCAATCAATGCCTACTTGATAAGTAATATTGCCATTTCTTTTATTCCCATGTAATCAACAACTAAAAAGACAAACATGGTCTGCTCTAGGGGTGTCAATGTGGATTATTGTTATCAGCAGAAAGACTAAACAGAATAAAAGGAAAATAGCAAGATGTAAAACAACAAGATTACTAAAAAACTTCACAAGTAGAGCACAATACCGAATATGAAACGAAAAAACCGATTTGGTTCGGTTTAGCTTTAGAAACTGGATCTTTAGCAAAGTCGGGTGCGAAAGAAAGGCTAAACACCCCGAGGAGTACTCCCGCAACACTCTTGGTCAGCTCCTAGTCTACGGATGTCGTGGCATCAGTTCGGATAAAAAATCTCAATTCAGCTGCAGCTAAAGAATTGAATCTCTACACCCACCACGAGAGACGACAATGCCGACCTCGACTTCAAACATTTACTGCACTACAACCATAGCATAACCATATCTGAAAACCAAAACGGTGCAACACCCGACCCCCGCCCCTCGCGGAACCACGAAATTCGGCTTCAGTATCGAATCATTTTCGCAGGCTACTAAATCCGACCCCACACAGTGAGCGGAGCGGAGAGAGAGGGAAAGAGAGCACTGACCTCTTCTTCCTCGTCGAAAGGGCTGGGATCGTGGCAGCGATTCTTCGTAGCCGTGGAAAGAGAAGGGAGGATTTGAGCGCACGAGAGAGATGCCCTGAAGATCGCAATGCTCAAAGGCTGCGTTTGGTTGTCCGGATTTCTAAATAGGATAGGACTGGATAAGATAGGATAAGAAATCCTAGGATTTTATCATATCCTATCCATTGTTTGGTGGACTACGGATTTAAAGTCGGATAGGATAATTTTTTTTTTTGCTATTCACGGGTCCGGAGGAGTCAGTGGAGGAAAAAAAACCAGAAATTTTTTTGGTGAAAGTGCACAAGGTGTGGGGATGAAGATGACAGCGAGTGGAGTGTAGGGTTTCTGGAAAAATAGGCATTAAAAATCCTATCCAGGTCTATCCCACCCCTCCTCGGATTTTTTTATCCGGTCTATATCCGACCTTATCCTATCCCGGACCACCACCAAACACAGGATAGGATAAAACATATCTTATCCTGGCTTTTATCCGGTCGACCAAACGCAGCCAAAGATTGCATAGACAGCTTACTTCTTCCATTAGGCTTTCCGGACCCGTGAAGTCCAGGTGAGACCGGGCCCAGAGGCCCAGCTCGGGTCCCTTTTTTTCTTTTCGGAATTTAAAATTATCGATTTAAAAAAATCAATTAATTATAAATAATAATACTAAATTTTCGAGAATGAAAATAAAAATCAGAATATGGCAAGAAATAGAGGCCTTGATTAGGGTTGTCAAGTTTTTAGCACTAGACTTTTAGTTTTTTGGTCGGAAGCACTAGACTTAGCTTAGTGCTATTTAATTAGCATGCCTTTAGTGGGTTACCTTGGATATAACTTAGTTCAAGTAGATTGATCTTTTGGAAAAAAAATCGAACTCAATTTGAATTTAGCTCACGAGGGTTGTTGTCTTGGAGCTTAGAATAAAGCCATGTGTATTCTTTGTCCGACGTGCATTGGATTTTCTTCACCGCACTTTATTTCGGGCTCTTTCTTCAATACTTGGGTGTTTCAATTTAGTACCAATAAATCTATCGTTATTTTCCTTTCTAGAATGGCTAAGACAACTCCTAGGATCATAATCAACCCAAAAGAACATTTGCATAAACACTTAACAACGTTAAATGACATTTAGGAAAAATTAATTAGTTGAGGAACTGGCTAAGCTGTAAGTCTCCACATGCATGAATTGTTAGGAATGCAGATGTTGCGGGGGGAGGTATATCCCTACAAAGATGCCATAGTTGATGTAATTGTACGATGTTACAAGAACATACATCTTTATGCCAAAAGTAATGGTCTCCATTGTCAATAAAGGCCACATTATATCATAAGAATTGGAATTGCTAAAAAAAGTCCTAAATCTACTCTACTTTTGCCAATTCAGTTATAAACTTTTTGATTTTGCCAATTAAGCCCTAAACCTTTTCATGTTTTGCTAATTAAGTTCATTTGGTCAATTTTAGCTGAATATCGTTGACGTGAACGCCAGCCGTCTTATGTGACGCGGTTAGTGCTGACGTGGATAATTTTTAATAATATTTTCTTATTTTTCTTATTTTTCTCTTCTTCTTTTTTTTTCTTTATTATTCCTCCTCTAGCCAGTTGCCGGGCCTTGGCAAACTATGCACGAAAAAGGATACGTTGTCATATAATGATTTCTCATACTTGACCAGGAATATCTGTACTATCCTCACCCTTGGATCCAAGGCATGTTTTGGAGTTGCTTAAGCAAGGTTGTGCAACCGTTTCTAGCATGGTGGCCTTTGTATAAGTCAAGACAGGGGGGAAGAATAGCATTGGTGCCAAAACTTGTGTACGGAGGCCACTTTGGTGCCAAAAGTTTCATTTGGATCACTTAAGTGCTAAAAGTTTACGCCGGCGATCACTTAAGTGCCAAATCGGAGAAAAAACGATCACTTAAGTGCCAACGGCGAGAAATTCCAACCAAATTTAATACGTGGCTTTTATATTTAAATTTTAATGACACATGACATTTTCATGTGTATAATTCAATTTTTTAAATATTTTTTTCTGATTTTTTTCTTTCTTTTCTTTTTTCATTTCTGTCTTCTTCTTCTTCTACCATGGTCGGAGGCCAGCCACCGGCCATGGCCGGCCTCGCCGGGCGTCGCCTTCCTCCGGGCGAGGCAGCCGTGGCCTCGGCGAGGGCCGGCCTCGCCGGATCTGGCGAGGCGAGCCCTCGCTGGGGCTTGCCCTGCCTAGGCAAGGGCTGTGCAACGGCGAGGGTCGGCGAGGGCGGAGCTCGCCATGGCTGGGCGAGCTCTGCCTTCGCCGGTCCTCGCCAGTGTCGACGAGGGCGAGCCTCGCCGTCGCACAGCCACGGCGAGGCTCGACCTCGCCAGATCTGGGCGAGGTCGCCCTCGCCGGCCGCTCGCCATGGCTGGGCGAGCTCGACCTCGCCCCAGATCTGGCAAGGTCGAGCCTTGCCATGGCTGTGCGACGGCGAGGCTCGACCTCGCCAGATCTGGGCGAGGTCGAGCTCACCCGGCCATGGCGAGCGGCCGGCGAGGGCGACCTCGCCCAGATCTGGCGAGGACCGGCGAGGGCGGAGCTCGCCATGGCTGGGCGAGCTCTACCCTCGCCGGCCCTCGCCGTCGCACAGCCGTGGCGAGGCTGGGCGAGGTCGCCTCGCCTTGCCCAGCGACGACGAGCCTCCCTAGTGGACGTCGCCGGCGAGCTTCCCCCTGGCCAGAAGAAGGAGAAGAAAAAAAAAAGAGAAAGGAAAAAAGAAAAGAAAAGAAAGGAAAAAAGAAAGAAAAGGAAAAAAGAAAAGAAAAGAAATGCCACGTCAGCCTCCGCGCGAGCCACATCAGCTTGAGAAATTAATAAAAAAAATGCCACGTCGGATTTCCGGCGAAGTGGCACTTAAGTAATCGTTTTTCACAACTTTTGGCACTTAAGTGATCCGATTGAAACTTTTGGCACCAAAGTGGTCTCCGTACACAAGTTTTGGCACCAATGCTGTTCTTCCCCCGTCAAGACAGGTTGCTCTAAGTACTGTTATGGAGCACATCCACTATGAAGATGAAACTAGTTGCTACATCTGCATTGGTCCTGTTAACAAGGTGACTCCACTATATCAATTTTGGTGATGTCAAGAATTGTGGCTTGTCGCACCATATATTCACCTTATTAAATGTAGAAATTATATTGCATGCCGGGACAGGTGTTAAACATGGTCTGCTGTTATATAGAGAACCCAAATTCGAAAGCATACAAGCATCATCTCTTCAGAATCAAAGATTATTCATGGGTGGCTGAAGATGGAATGAAAATGCAGGTACCGATTGATATAATGTTTCCTAAACTTCTTAAACAGTTGGTTGTGCTTTTTGTACAAGGATTATTTTGAAGGATCTGGCATAGATAATTACTATCGAATTGGCTGTACTAACAGGGATTCAATGGTTCTCAACTGTGGGATGTTGCATTTTCTGTTCAAGCTCTCCTTGCTACCAATCTTGTCGATGAATGTGGCTCGGCCCTTAAGAAGGCGCATGAATTTGTCAAGAACTCTCAAGTACTTGTCTGGCAGTAAACTCCTTGGTCTTTTTCGAGCTACATAGTTGTTTGATGACTTGCAGCAATAGTGTCTGCAGTTTTGCAAAACAACTAATTAACGCAAAGTTCTTTTCTTGTCATTAAAGGTCAGAGCCGACAGCAGTGGAGATCGTGCCGATTGGTACCGTCACATAAGCAAGGGAGGTTGGCCCTTCTCTATTCCTGAACATGGCTGGATCATATCCGACCGCACTGCATAAGCACCTAAAGTAATCTTTTTCATGGTTCGTGTAATGATTAGAGCAATGCTCATCTTGTAATATTCGACTGTAGTACACTTAAATAGCTATTTCAGTTCAGATATTTTGTTCTAGTAATTTAGCATGGTGAGCTCGGCTAAAATTGATTTTTCCAATCAAAGAAATATATAGAGGAAATAAATCATGTTCGCCTTGTTTTTTTGTATCTGTTTGCAGGCGGCATTATTATTGTCAGAAATGCAACCCAGCATCGTGGGAAATGCGATAGCAGTTGATCAACTATATGATGCTGTTAACGTGATCTTATCCCTTCAGGTATTATAATTTAAAATTAGCTAATTATCCACTTTTTTGTTTTCGGAAAATTTTTGAAAGCTGGTCATCTTTCCACTCTTATATGTTAAGTTTGATGAGAAGCCAACAATGATGATTTTTTTGGCCCTTGATCACAAAAGGTTGGCATTGTGAATTCGTATTTTTGGACAGCAGTGTTAGGATAGTGAAAGAGCTCGTAAAAGTTATATTTGGATGAGTTTTAATGCAGTATACTGTAATTATTACATCAATGATGTGGCTAAATCAAAAGGGAGGATTTGCAACATATGAGCAAACAAGATCATATCCATGGTTAGAGGTTTGATTTCTTATTCTCTTTCCATCTGGCTTGAACCTGGAGAGAATCCGACGTGTTATAAAGTACACATGCCTTGTTTGTCATGCAGACGATCAATCCATCATAAACATTTGGAGATATCATTATCGATTATCTGTAAGATCATGACCCAATACTTCTAACTTTTTTATAAATTTTACTTGGAGAACTTACTTGCTTGATGAGGAAGAAAAATAAAATACTCGTGGTGAAAAAACATTTTCAAGCTTCACCTGGTAAATGTTTTTCTGGCTGCACCAACACAATATTCTTTCATCAGTGTAACATAGGATCATTCTTATCAGATGTCTTCTTGATGTTTGACTGGCAAATTTCTTCTGTTTAGTTATGTGGAGTGCACTTCTGCAGCAATCCAAAGTCTTAAGGCCTTCATTAAGTTATATCCACGCCACTGAATCAAAGAAATTAAGGCCTGCGTTAAAAAAGGCTATCGAATACATTGAAAGCATACAGCTACTGGATGGTTCTTGGTCAGTTTCCTCCTTCGAGATGGTTATTACTTCATTTTAGTCATTATAATCTTAGAAAAGGCCAAATTGGGATAGTAAAATGTCCCACATTGTCATCCATTGGTGTTGAATCACCTTCAATTCTGTTGGCAAAAAAATGTTATCTAAGGGAGAGTTTGGAGTCATTTCCTTACAATTACACTAGGGCTGAAAGTGCTAATATTCCATTTAAACTCGTGTTGCAAACCCCTAATGATTTATATCGTCCAACTGTTTTGACAATTAAATTAGGTATGGATCTTGGGGAGTCTGCTACACCTATGGAACGTGGTTCGGGATGAACGGATTCGTTGCTGGAGGTAGAACATACCAGAGTAGTGAAAGCATAAGAAGAGCATGTGATTTCCTACAATCCAAACAACTTGATTCAGGCAGTTGGGGAGAGAGTTACCTTTCATCGCAGGATGAGGTATGCACAAGAGATCAAGCTCAAAAATTTTCTCCTTTCTTTATCCGGGTCTCTACATTCAGTCCTTCATGACATCTTAAATCAGAATTCATTTCAATTTTGAAAGTTCAATGGCATGTCAACTACATCTAATTAAATCCATATTAGCAGATTGTCTGCGAAGAACATTGTAATGTAGATGAAATAAGGTTTCTTTAAGTAATTGTTTTACAGCGTTTATGTTTCCATCTGATTACAGAGATAGACGAACTTGGACGGAAACAGAATGCACTTGGTGAATACTAGTTGGGCTATGTTGGCTCTTATTGAATGTGGACAGGTACATAGACACGAGGCTTGTCCTTGAGATACATAAACACTAATAATTCACTTCTCATGATCCTGACAATGATTAATTAGGATGTGAGAGATCCAACCCCTTTGCATCGTGCAGCAAAAGAGTTGATTAATTCGCAGATGGATAATGGCGATTTCCCACAACAGGTATGTCGAATACTGGCGGTGCAGCAGACGCATACAATGCTATAAGCTGCCTAGATTACTACCCAAGGGTATCTGATAAGATTCTAGGGTGTTACCGTTTATGTTTCACATATTTTGACTTGAATCATTTTCACACCACAACTGTTAGTATGATAGCTGATTCATAAAACGTGTCTGTGAGTGCCATACGACTTCTTATGCCATGCGTATCAGTATTGATCGTCCAATTTCTAACCATGTCCTCTGATCATAATTATTTCTTTTCTTGCAGGAGACTACAGAAGTTTTTAAGAGGAACTGTACGATAACATGTGCTGCTTTCAAGAACATTTTTCCTATATGGGCTCTGGGTAAGTACTACAATTGTGTGCTGAGACCTTCCAAAAATGTCCACTGAAATCATGAGAACAAGGCAACTGTTGAGATGAATGAGCATAATATATCTTTCTTGTGTTTCTTAGAGAATTAAAAAAAATTGTGTTATTAAAATGACAGTCAGCGACAAAAGTCTTACATCAATGAACCCAAGCATGTTCTATTCGTGTTAACATCTGGCCAGGACCTTGTTAATGGTATGGCAAGCAAGAATATTGCAATATACAGAAAAACAACAGTAAAACATTCTTTCACTTGAATGGGGGGCTCAGGACAAGCATTGACTATACATACAAGAGAACGACGTAAACAGAGGAGACCCCACTGTAATGATAGCCGCAAAGTTTGAGGTGTTGCCGATTTAAAGTGACGTACCAAAGATGCACCAGTTCCAACTATGAAAGCTTGGCCCTGTTATGCCGCACTACAGAACAAACCATTATAAGTTCTGATCTATAGTGAAAACGTCTCTCTAGTTCAATTAAGTGCACGTATACCACTATTGCACCAAATTTCTGCTACAGTAAATAAGAGCTACCGGCCAGAGCGGCCTGCAGGTAGATTGTCAAAGGAATATAAATTGTTTTCTACCATACATCGTAATCTAAAGAAGTATCTAATGCCAAAGTTAGTGATCTGAAAAGCATGATCAAGACAGCCTTAGAAGAACGTAGAAAGTGCTCCAGCGTTGATGGCAAGGGGAAGTCGGAGAGAAAAGGTGGGAGCAGGAAGCCAGACCAGCATAAATCTGCTTTGGTGGCCATCACCTGTTATTGGGATGCCCAGAATGAGAGAGTAAGAAGTGCATCTAGCAATTTGATCAAAATGAAGACCAAAATGAGTAAGGTATGAACCCAAATATTCCATTGTGAGACAGAGGGACCAATGCCATCAGACTCACTAAAATCTATGCAACATGACAAGTGTATATTGAAACATAACATGGGATTATCTAGACACACTAATTCATAAATTCTGAGATGATATCCACATTATATTCTAGATAGACGTCCATACCACATCAGCGGAAACAAAATCCAGCTCCTCTGATGAACCACTCTGATTATTCTAATCTAGAGGTGCTGCTTGGTAGGGATAGTAGAGGGGCACTTGCTTTTGGGGCAATTAGTATTTAAAGCGGCTCATTGAGAACGCTTGCCCACAGATTTCCAATTCTTCCTGTTGATTGCCACATAACTTCGTCCAGAGATATTAAGGGGAAACCCCACCAAAGAAATCGTCTTCTTTTACTTGTGAGTAGAAGATGTGGTTTATTCCAATGTTGGAGGTTGTGATGGGCCTTATGGCTCTAATGGTAGTTGCAGTTTCACACTGGAAGTGCAAATGGAGAATCCGTTCTAGTAGTCGAAGGCTTCCTCCTGGTTCCATGGGGTTTCCATTCATAGGAGAGACCATTGAGTTCTTCCCTGGCAAGTCCATCGACATACCTCCTTTCCTCAAGAAAAGTACTAAAAGGTACTTGTGCTCTCACGCCCTGCATGTCTTTCCTTTAAGATTATGATATGGTTCATGGCCTCTGTAGCCTTTTCTTCTTACCGTTCACCTCTATCATCAAGATAGTTGGATAGTTAGTTAATACTGAAACTCTGACCGACTGTATGGCGATGATGGATGTGGCATGTGTGTGGTTTTGTGTCTGAACTTCCTTGAATTTTTCTTCTTTATGTATGGGACGTTGTTCAAATGAGCTTGGTGGGTCGACCGGCAGTGATAGCGGCAGATCCTGATTTCAATAGATTCATTCTTCTTGAAGAAGGGAAATCAGTAGAAATGTCGTATTTAGATGCATTTGCTAAGCTCCTAGGTCATGATACTACTACAGGCTTAGAAGTTAAGGTGAATGCAACTGGGTATGCACACAAACACCTTACTAATGTAATCCGAAATCACTTTGGTCCCGATCGAGAGACTCAAAGATAAGCTCCTTCCTCAATTTCAAGCCATAGCTGAGAAAGCCCTAGATGCTTGGTCAACTCGAGAATTTGTAGAGGTGAAACGTGATTGTGCAATGGTAAGAATCTAAAATCTTTAGAGAGGGACGTACAATAGTCTCACATAATTCTTATGGTATCAAAGTACAAACCATATCAACAGTCCGAACACTAACACTGTTATTTTTTTTTTTATAGAATTTCAATTATTTGATCAATATGGTTACTTGCGGATTTGGCAGATGGTATTTATATTGACTTCAAGATTTTTATTTAGCTACAATGCCGAGAGATCAGGGGAAAATCTAGCGGCGGACATCAGCAGACTCCATCAAGGTCTCGTGTCTCTCCCAATAAACATTCCCGGCACGACCTTTCACAAGAGTTTAAGGGTGAAACCTTTGATTGTATTACCATCCTACTCCGTCTAATACGCACGTACTATTCCTCCTGCTCTGAACTTAGTACTTATGCAAGTGAAGTCAAAATTCTATGCGAATGACAGAGTCAAAAGAAGCTAATGAACATCATTGAACGGGAGATCACTGAAAGAATGGCATCACCAGGAATACTTAAGAGAGACTTCCTCGACCATCTCGTGGAGGACATGAAAACTCAGCCGTTTCTCACACGTGATTTGGTTACCTACGTGATGGTTGCGCTTGTGGCTGCCAGCCTCAAAACAGTAGCCACCGGTTTAGCCATGACCATTATGCTTATCACAGAAAGCCCTCTAGTGATTCAAGAACTAATCGTAAGTTAATTAATTACCGTGAATTGTTAACTTATTAATCCATATATAAGTTAGTGACTGAAATTTTGCGACCAAGTTTCATTTTTGGTCGTTAAAGGATGACCTCTGGTGACCAAATTATTAAGTTTGGTCGCCAGAGATGGACTTCTCGCATCCAAACCAATTTGTTCGCGAGAGGTCCTCCTGTGGCAGCCAAAAATGTGACTTCTCGACCAAAGAAATTGGTTCGCCAGAAGTCATATATAAAAGCCTACAGGAGACCAATCCCATCTGCACGCTCTCACTTTGGAATGGATGATGATCTCTCCTTGCAATCACTCACGAGAAAGCTTCTCACCTCCATTCCATTACAAGGAAAATGAGGAAGCGCTTTGCAACCGAAGGATTTCGGGTAAAGAAGAAATTTACGTAGAAAGAATACAAATCGATGGCTTACCCGATGCAAGTGAGGCAGGGAGATTCCTTCTTTCCTCTTCTTTTGTTGGAAATTTTCCCTATTTTTCTAAAGACTATATATAATGAACTATTGGTATGATATATTTTCAATGAATCATTCAGGTTGGCAAGCATTTCACACGGCATTGTTAGAAGAACACTTAAAAGACATTCACTTGAATGGTAAAGTCTCTTATCTATTTTTCATGAGGGCAGACTAACATGGTCTTGGCATAAATACATGCATGACATACATCAGAACTAGGTCTTGGACCATGTACTTATAAAAATACGAAACTGTATGAGTTTTCATCTTTGTTTGACAGGATATATAATCCCTAATGATTGGGGGATTATCATTGTTAAAAATCTGATCGGTGCCCGTCATGAGCAAGGTAACACAAGCATCTCCTCTCTATTTTTATATTTTGGCTCGGTTCTGGATCTAGCTACGTATCTCTCTTTGGATGAGTTCATATCTTTTAAAACTGTGCATGTGTTAGATCGAATTAATTTCTTGAACATTAGTTATTTTCTTCTTGCATTAAATTCCTTGAATGTTGGATTTGTGCTTTGTAATCGGTGTTGCACAATATGTATGCTAGCTGGCCAGTCCGTTCCGGATCTGGTTTAAGCTCGTTTAGTCCTTATTTAATCGTCATTAAATCACATATTGCACGTATGTTTGTGTAGGTTCGGGTTCTAATCAGTCCATGTTAATTATTTTTTTCGCCGATTTTGTCACCGTATCCGCGTTGTTTTTGTAATGTTTATCCCTCTGGCCAGTCCGTTCCAGATCTGTATTTAGTGTGTTTAGCCTCCATTTCAGTGAGATAATTGGTCATCTAAATTCATGTATGTTAATGTAGGTTCGTGTTTTAATTAGCCTACGTTATAATCTCGTCAATTTCCCACCGCGTCGGTTTATTTTGTGCAATGTGCACCTACTGTGACTTGCTGTCCACCAACTTCCAACCTATGGATGGTGGCGGTTTGGCCTTATTGTGGTTCTTAGACTAGCATCGGGCCCGCGTTTAAGAGTCTTCGTGGCTCGAGGACTTGTCGGGACAATTTTTGAGTAATTTCTGAACCATGTTGCGCGTCGTTGGCGTCGTCGAGTCTCCTACCCAGATTTAAAGCTTGCTGGGCAGGGGACGACTCGTCCCACTTTGACCTTCACTCGTGGCTTCGGCATGTATCAAGTTCGCTTTCCTAAGCCCTAATGGCCTAACACGTAGGGACGTTTCACTGAGTATTTGGCTTCGTTTAGTGTCGAGATACGGCCCGAAGCTTGTTTTCCATATCGTGTAAGGGCCTTGGCAGCGGGTCCTCGGTTTTATTTGGTCTCTTGGTTGAGTTCTAGAGCGGTTTAGGGGTATCCAGTTGCATATTTGGATCATTTTCATGCCATATTACATGTTGGCATTACATCTAGTTCAATTCCAAGCATTGTATTTAGTTTCTACCATTCTTGGGGTATGCATTTACTATTGTTTGAATTTTAAGTTATTTTGTCATTAAGGGAAGAAAATGATAAAAAAAATGATAAACAAAAAGATAAAAAAAATCGAAATTGCATTTAGCCACAAATAGCAATCAAGGTTAACTAAAATAATGCTAAGTCACCATTAAGCATTAGAAGACACGGATTCGCTAGTTCAAGGTATTACACTTTGGATTTTTCGCATAGTAGTATAATATTTTCATTAAATTTTGCATGGTCACCATTTAGCTTCAGAAGGCATGAATTCCCCAGTTCAAGGCATTACACGTTTGGTTTTTCGCATAGCTTACGAGGGTCCTATCTTGGGAAGTAATAACAAAGCCAATGTAACATTCTTTGCCGGACTCGTATCATGCTTTATTAAACGTATTTTCACCTTCTCATATTTAATTGTTGTGATATTATTTTGTGTACTTGATTGATATGATGTTAATTTATTACGTGAGTCTGATATCGCATGGTCACTTAGATAGAATGTGTCTAAGAATTAAAAATGGACAAGATCGAATTATCGAAATGTTCTCAATATAAAGAGAAAAAGGTAGCGCGAGGATACTAATAACTTTAGCATACCCAAGCCCTTATTCCTGGGTCTCTAATTCGTGGACGCGTTTCACTTTCCTTCTAACCGACCTCAAATAGGTTAGTGGCAACACTTGAAAAAAAAGAACAAATTTTCAAAATTAATCGAATCAACCAATGATGCAACCGGTAGGGTTTGGGAGAACTCGTGCTAAGTGCGCGAGAGAGACTATATGCGCCTATTTGGTAATCCATTCAATTCCCTAGAGAAATTCTCAGTGTCCACCGTGGGAGGGTGTCACGCCCCGTACCCCACGAAGCGCTAACATCCCACGCAAAGGTCGATTTGGTTGTGTGCGACGTCCCAGGAAGCGTCGCCGACCCAACGCCCAAACAGAGAGTAAAGCACAAGCGGAAGTAATAAATAACAAACCCTGACAGTATATACATGAGCCAAGGATAACCAAACAAGCAATCAACAATGATGAAAACATACTTGCACTATACATTGCTATTGAAAACTTCTTTACTAACATCAATACCCAACTATAAAAAGATACAAGTCCACACCTACACAGTCAGCAGCCACGGGGTCAAAAAGGGAAGTGGCTAAGGAGGTCAGACTGACTCAAAGAGAGGGCTACAGTCAAAAAGTTACCAGCCCTCACTACTAGCTATGGCTCAGGATAAACCTAGGGTTCCCACTCAGGGTTGGAAGACCCAGTAGTGTCATCTGACGGCTCCTCTGAAGGATTCTCTGAAGACTCGGACGGTTCAGAATCCATATCTTCGGCTTGGGCTCGCTCATCTTCAGAGTCCTGCTCCAACTCTGGATCTAGGTAGAGACCTAACTCATCGTCCACTCCCAGCTCTTTGTTAGATCCTACCTCAGCGACTTCTCCGTCCTCGCTTGAGTCTTGATCCATCGGCTCTAGTTCCGACTCCTCTTCCATCGGTTCGGGGTCCTCATACCACATCGCGGGTATCGGATTTACATCGACCGGCTCGTCTATGATCTGGGGATCCACAATCTCACCACCAGCCATTTGTGAATCCATCAATCCATCTTGACCAACCGGCACGTCAAAAGTCCTAAGGGGTTGCCCGAGGTTTCCGTCTGCATCTCTCAAGCACCAAGCTACATATTCCTGAGTTTGATGAAAATACTCTCCCACGTTTACAAACACCACGAATTGGTATCTCACATAAGATTCCCCATTTCCTGCGGGGTATGTACTTGTATACTGATGTATCTGTATAGGTATTCCAAAAAGCGGTGGATTCAGTATCTTTATGGCTGGGGGTCTGAAAATGTGAATTTTTACAACCATGAGACGAATCTCAGCGAGTATAGCCCCTAAACCTAGGCTAGGCTAGCATGCATTCTCCTGACAGGCAAAACAACATAGTACGCAAACAATGACTTGGCCCTTGGCCCAAATAGAACATAAAAATTACCCTGCAGGTTAGGCAGTTCATTAAAATTCCCAAGGCACATGCGCGAATACAATGGTCCCACGTGCACCACACGCATACTCATGCTCACAGTATTCATCTCACATGCTGGGTCATGTACTCTATGCATGCAATGTCAATGTCATGCCATGCTTCCATTTCGGTTCACTCTACACACTGTCTCAATTATTAATAATTATTACGACTCGAGTCAACACAATTCCCGGCCCAGTGCGTCTAGCCTGCTTCAAAATGCATGAGGCGCAACACCGATCTGGCCCAGTGTCTCTTGCCTGCTTCAAAGTGCATGAGGCGCAACACTGATCTCTTCACGAACCAGAGCCCGTGTAAAACGCATCAGGATGGTCGTCTTCCGGACGAACCGGGCATCGTCCTGCTTCAAAGTGCATGAGGACGGCACACCCCGCGTAACACGCATCAGGGCGAAATGTGATCACACATACACACATCCAGTTATTATCTGAACCCCGCATAACACGCATCAGGGTATTTTAGGTGATCACATGCTCATGACAGGCACGCAGTCTCACACAATTTCATCACAAGCCTCATTCTCGGCATTCATAACGCATGCCATGAAATGCAACATGAGCATCCACATAACATAGGCATAGGCACACAGTTCAATCAAAGTCATTCCACAGTGCCTAATTCACAAGCCACGTGCTTACTTGGCCTATTAATACCGTGCGGCCCAAATTCACAATGTGTAATTCCATAACCCACTCAAGCCATCAAATGGCCGATCACACTCCGCACGAGTCGGCCACACGAGCACACTACATGGCATTATTCAATTCTCCAATAAATGGGCACAACAATCAACAAGTCAGTCAGCCCGGGCATACCCGGCAGTCCAGTCACCTAATCCTCGACTAGTCCGCGCCATCCCAATAAATCACTAATATTATTCTTGTCACCATTACCATTGTTCGACTCACTAATTTCTCCCAATGTACACCGATAATCCTCGACCCAGTCCAGAAAATGCACTATCGGTCCTAATCCGGATTTAGGAATTATACTCACTTAATTCAACTCTACGACGACGGGGAACGGTGGCCAATCACCGGTGAACGGTGGAACCGGCGGCGGCGTTCCGGCAGACGGCGGTTCACGGCAGTAAGGAAAACCGGCGGAGGAGGAGGAAAACGTGGAGGAGGGGCTGCTCGGTGGGGGTCTTGGCCGAATGAGGGAGGAGGAGAGAGAGAGGGGGGTCCAACAGGTCAAATGTTGGGGGCTTGGGGTGCCAAGTGTCGCCGATCCGGGCAATTGACGAAAATGCCCCTAATCCAACGGCCTTGAATCATTCCTATCCAATAATTGATGGGCAAAAAGGTAATTAGGTCCAATAATGCAGCTGAAGACCCTTAATAATTATCCCAAAAAATTTCCCAAAAATTCGGACCCGAAAACGGCCCAGGGGCAAAACGGTCATTTTTCCGGTCACGGGGCGAAATTCCAATGTTTGGCTAAATCAACCCTAAATGAGTGTGGCCAACATAATATGGCATCGGAATCGCGAAAATAGCCTCTTAAGCCCTTGAAAATCGACTGCCGAGTTCTGAAAATAAAATAATATTATTTTTCACTTCCGAGCCAAAATTCCAATTTTTGACCGAAACAACTCTAAATGCGCTTGGCCACCCTGAAATGACATCGGCCGCAAAAAATAACCTCAGACGGCCTCAGAATCAACGTTGGGGTCCCGATGGGCAAAATCGTAATTTTTGACTTCCGGGTCGAAATTCCATTTTTCGACCGTACTATCCCCAAACGTGCGTGACCAGCATAATATGACGTTAGAATCGTAAAAATAGCTTCTCAAGCCCTCGAAGATCGATACCAAAGTTCGAGTCCAATTTCGTGACCAAAACTCGCTAAATTTCCAATTTCAGGGTCTCTAACTAACGGGCGGCTGTTTAGGGGTTACGCGTATCGACCTAGGGTTATCCGAACCATGACGGTCTCGATCATTGAGAAGATGAGAAATTATCACTAGTCCCAAAGGTCGCGATCATTCGGTTCCAGTTCAGGACTGGTTGGCCACGTGCACTTTCGGTCGTGCAGAATCACCTGCGATCCGATTGTACATCGTTGGCCTTGGCCAAACCAAATCCATCACTTTTCTTGAGATCGGCCCACGTTGGCCCAAAATATTCCCTCGTCATTTCTCGTGATCGGTGCCCGATTCACGATCGGGTCCCTGGTCCACGTACCGGTTTTCCTAGTTAGCCATACCTTATTGGTTAGTATCATGAGAGTGATCAACTCTGGGCGAGACTCACTAAATTGAAATGCGAAATAATTTCGATTTTATTGATCCCGGAATTATATCAAAATTCGGGTTGTTACAACTCTTCCCCCCTTACAAAAATTTCGTCCTCGAAATTTGCAATCTACCCTTATCTACTCAAACAACTAAGGGTGCTGACGTCTCATAGCTTCTTCACTTTCCCAAGTGGCACCTTCCGTTCCGTGATGCTCCCAAACAACCTTGACCATTGGGATCGTCTTATTCCTTAGCACACGGTCCTTCCGATCTTCGATCCTGACTGGCCTTTCCACGTACGACATCCACGTCTATTTCCTCATACCTCAAAACGTGAGTCGGATCTGGTTAATATTTCCTTAACATTGACACGTGGAAAACATTATGCACTTGGGATAAATTGGGCAGCAAGGCAAGTCGATAAGCCATATCACCAATCTTTTCCAATATCTCAAATGGCCCGACGTACCTTGGACTGAGTTTTCCTTTCTTGCCGAATCGGGATAATCCTTTCACTGGCGACGCCTTGAGAAATACATGATCTCCCACTTGAAACTCTAAGGGTCGTCGTCTCCTATCGGCATAACTCTTTTGGCGACTCTGCGCTGACCTCAGTCTGTCCCGAATAATCTCAACGGCTTCCACCGTCTGCTGAACTAACTATGGGCCCGTTATACTTCGCTCACCAATTTCGTCCCAACATAATGGCGTTCTACAAGCTCTGCCGTATAAGGCTTCGAACGGCATCATTTGAATACTCTGTTGGTAGCTGTTATTATAGGTAAATTCCACTAAATGCAGCTGTTCCTCCCACTTGCCTTGAAAATCCACTACTCAAGCTCTCAGCATGTCCTCTAAGGTCTGAATTGTCCTTTCAGACTGACCATCTGTCTGCGGATGATACGCTGTACTGAACTGCAACTTGGTGCCTGAGGCCACTTGCAGACTTTTCCAGAAATTGGCTGTGAACCTTGGATCACGATCCGATGTGATCGTCACTGGTACTCCATGAAGATGTACAATTTGCCGCACATATAACTCTGCGTACCTTTCCAATTCAAAATCATTTCGCACTGCCAGGAAGTGCGCTGACTTTGTCAATCGATCTACTATCACCCATATCGAGTCATGCCCTTTTTGGCTTCGCGGCAATCCCGTCACGAAATCCATCGTGATGTGCTCCCATTTCCACTCTGGGATCTCTAATGGTCTCAGCAGTCTTCCAAGCTTACAGTGATGTGCCTTCACTTGTTGGCACGTCAAACACTTAGTCACATGCTTAGCCACATCAAAAAATATGTCATCGAGCACGTTTTTAGCAATTTGAGGGGGCGAAACAAAAAATATGTCATCTCGTGGGTATGAAATGGAACTTGCAGTCAAAGTTTTGAACGTGAATTAGAAAATGTTCGGCTGGCATTGCAAGATAAGAAATAAAGAAACTTAGTTTCTCTTTGGAAGAGTTGCTTTGAGCTTGTCTTAGCTGTTTATACCCTTTCGAACTGTAGGGTTCATCAACGAAAAACAACGCAGCGGAATATAGAACCCTAGACAGGATCCATGTGTATATTGAAATCGAAAAGGAATTTCGATAGTACCTTTTGCAGATCGAAGATAAATCAGCAACTGATTGTGTCTGGATGAGCACCCCAAGTGTTGCGCCTCTACCGGTATCCACACACACGAACGGAATTCTCCAACGATCCACGTGCTAGCGAAAGATCTTGAAGTTCCTTTTTCTTGAACGCCTTTTGCTTTTCGATACTCTGTCGAAAAAACCCTAGACAGAGAACGATTCTCTATCTATTTATACAGCCTCATTATCTAGCGGAATTAAAAGAAGTGGCCGGGCTATTTGGGCCCGCCAAACTGTCCACCTTCAATCGTATGTTTAATCGTTATCTCATAACGCGTACAACCGCATAGATAATTTAAATAGGAGAATAAATTAAAATCTACTTCTTAAGTAGATCAAGGCGCATAAACAATATTAAGTTCGTTCGTTATTGTGTGCGACCCTGTAGGTTCACTAAACATTAGCAGTGTGCCCAAAACTCTTTTGGCCCACAAGTCATAAGCGGTCTCTAGCAACACATTATGACTACCTAAGTATAGTGAAGATCGGTTTTCCGACACAACCTAATCCACAATTAATATTAGAGTATCAACCTTGATTGATTCTTAGGACAGACTACTAACACGAACAACTTGGAAATTCTCGTGTGAGGCGCATAATCAATTCCCTCGATTGTGATGATTTTCAATTGCCAATTTGAAGCAAATTGAGATGGATTCATGGAGGAAAAGGCCAAACTGAGCGAAATAAAAATTGGCGGGCCAAAGTGAGACAACCCTGAATTTACAAGGGCCGAAAAGTAATTCTCCCAAATTTATGTTACGTGAACGAGCTAAAAGAGCCAAAAACGAAAATAAATAAAATTGAAAAAATTTACTTAAAAAAGAAATCAAAATAATTAATTATTAGAATTGAAGATTAGAAAAGGAACAAAATAGAAAGTGGCTGGGCAATGGCACGGCTAGCTTTGACAGGGGTCAATAACCCCCGCTAGACTAGCGACAAGGGTCGCTGATCACCCATGCGAAATCAAGGTCATGTGACCCTTGCTTAGCAATAGCGTAAGCGACGAGCGTGCGACACCTGTCAGTTATCGGCGAGGGTCATGCAATCATCGTCAATAGTGAGCATAGGTCGTGTAACCCTCGCCAGCTGTTGGAGAGGGTCGTACTGCCCTCTCCAGTAACGGGCAAGGGTCGGTCGATTGCTTCAATAAGGGTTCAGAGTCCAAGGTACTTTGTCCATGCCCATAAATTATAACTATGGGTTAATACTATGAAAAACTCCAAACTGGTACACTGTGACAATTTTACCTTGAACTAATTTTTTGACCATTAAAAACCCCAAATTAATACACCTATGACAAATTTACCCAGAACTATTTTTTTTACTATAAAAAACCCCAAACTGGTACACCTATGATAATTTTACTCTGAATTAATTTTTTAATCACAAAAAACCCCAAATTGGTACACCTGTGATAAATTTATCCGAAACTAATTTTTTAATCATCAAAAATCCTAAACTTGTACACTTGTGATAAATTTACCCTTCGTTAAATTGGATTATGTTCGTAAAATTCTGCATGTGTCAACGAACGTTTTGAACAAGTAATACAATAATGAGAAGAGTATCGTCCCACAGAGATTGATGATAATAAACCAATTAAATATTAAAAATAGACTAATTGTAAAATTTATTTAACATATCAAAATATAATTGAGAATAAATAAAAATTGACAATTTTTAAAAACGAAATTTTATAAACTAAAGGTAGATAATCAATCAGGTAAAATGTGTTAGAGCATCCGATTTCACCATAACCACTAGATATAAATTTCGGATCATTATGCATATAAGAACAATATCAAACATGTGATAGCGGAATTTCCTAGTCTATTTACTATCATATCTCTAGGTATAGCAAACCTACTCAGTTTATCAATTCACTATATTTCTATGTGAATTTAAATAAACATAAGCACATTAAAATCTGTGAATATTCCCGGTTTACAATGAATCTTTTGGACCACCTTATCACCAAAAGCTACACAAATAACATGGTATATTTCTATCCACATTTAATTCATGATTATATATTATAAGGAGCAATTGCATATTATTACTTCTCAGTCTCAAACATGCACATCAAATCATTCAAGTGGTGGCCAATCACCTAAACGCATTAAGCACAATAATATATAACTCACATGAATGAAATTACTTGCAAAGCATAAAAAGCATGAAATTCATATCATCATGGTTAGGCTACATCGTAGCTCTAACAAAGAAAATTAGAACATAATAGAAGAAGAAACGACAATAGAAATTAAACCAAACATCTTGAATCAAAGAACAAGAATTCTGTCACCACTTTTGTCTTCTCTTCAAAATACTTGAAAAACTCTCATAACACTGAAAACAAAAACGATCTCAAAAAAAAAAAACTCCATACCCCCAAGTTATCCTATTTATATGATAACATCCAAAACTCCTCTCACAAGGCAATTGCTTCTTTTTCGTATAAAATTAGGGAATAAATCGCAGAATTCCCAATGTGATATCCACATTCTAACTCTTCTCTGGGTCGCATATTCCTTTCCTTCTTTTTGCCATATTTTCCTTATTTTCTCCATATCTCAATATTCTGCATAAACAAGGAAAAATTAAGTAAATAAAAGGAAATCCAAATATATTCTAACAAATATTGCATTATTTATTCCCTGGAGCAGATAAAATAACTCTATTTTTATAGAGTTATCATATTAATATCACGAAAAATCGCAAATTGCTAAACTTGTGACAAACAGATGGCTAAAACCCCAAATTAGTACACTCGTCAACTACCTCATGTCATCAAACTTAGTAATTTGATAGTAAAATTTAACGGAAACTAACAAAGAGTAAATTTGTCATAGGTATACCAGTTTGGGCTTTTTGGTTGTCAAAAAAATAGTTTGGGATAAATTTATCACAGGTGTACCAGTTTGGGATTTTTCGTGGTATTAACCGTGTAACCATTAATCAACACTACTAGTAAAGTATGTAAACTATTTGTAATCTACTAGCTATCTTTGTAATCTACTAACGGAAAGATAGCTTGTCTGTTTCCTTTGGAAGCAATTACTTAGCTTTAGAATTCGTAAAGTAAGAATACCATCACTTAGTAATTAACTAATACCAAAGTAACCTCAAATAGTCGTAAGCCATAGAACCTATAATCGGTAATTCACCTTAATAATCGCAATTACCACTAGGTCCATGAAAAAGATGGTCAATAATCTACCTTTACCAATAATAAATTACCTTAAGTTCTCGTAAGATTGAAAGTCCTAACAATCATGACTTCACTTAAGATTTAGTAAAAAGTCTAAATTTATCACAAATTTCATTTTTCGAATTCTCAGTAAATTAGCCCATAATCAGTAATTCACTTTAGCAATCAAACTACTGGTTTCTTGCTTTGATTAGATGTTTCCGGAATAATATGATCAAAACAACGTTTGGGAATCAAAGTCCGAGGAACATTAGTATCTCCTTTAAGCTTCTTAGAATTTGCTCTATGAGGGAGCAAAGCGTGCGCCGTTGGACAAGCAATTAAGGGGCTTAATTTAACAATGACGACAACCTATCAATAAAAATAAGTTCTTTTGTTTATTGTATTATGAGTTAATTCTTTATTTCATCACAAAATGCTCAAGAAGGTGGACGAAGTCGGCGGACCCTGGAGGGAGCTCGAGAGCATGGCAGCAGGGCTGGGGCACCTAGGGGTCTCGTTCTGTAGCGATTTGGGGACGAACCGCTTCTGCAGCTTTCCAGAATTCATTGTTAGAAACACGAAACCCGACCGATCGTGTGGCTATATTTTGTTCGGGTCTTGTCTTGGGTTGGGTCGAGCACACATGTCTAGTATTTTGAATTGGGTCTGGTATCATGAAAACCGGACCCGACCCAAACCATTGACACCTTATTATCCATAGCCCCATGCATGGCTAAACATAAAACTTTCACATACTTCAAGTGCATATGCACCATTTAAACTGGAATGTACGTTAAGTATGTATGGCTATTCACTTTAAAAGGTTTGATTTAATTTAGCCACTGTTTATCACTGATCATTTCGATTCCAAAATCACTGCATAAAATGGTAGGTCATAACCACAGCCGTCAAATGCATCTTCTAGTTTTTCTCTTTTCAATTAAAATGTACTAGCGAAAAAACAGGCCCACATCCGAGAACGAATGACTGTTCGTAATCCACGAAGGTATTTAAACATAGCGAATGGTTCAGTTCGTTGGTGTGTTACAGGTGAACATATGTTGCCACTCATAAAATGGAAAGAACATTAATAATAATAAAAAATTTATTGTCGTAAAATAGTTATACTTTTTGTAAATTATAATCGTCAATCGAGACCACTAGTAAAGTGGACAAGTTTCATTAGTACTTTTCCATGCAATCGTATGACTAGCTTATGGTTTGGGTGTCTGCATGTTCACATAACACATCCGCCATGGTTCCCCAAAAAAAATAATGCTATCCATAGATAACGTGGAAGACCTTTTGATTGATGCGTTCTTCTTAAGAGCATGTATATGCTGAATGTCAAGAGGAACCCTCCTTTTCTTTGCCAGTGGCTATCTGCTAAACATCCGCTTCTAGGATTAGCAAGAAGTGCAGTAGTTCTTCTATTTCTTAAGCTTACGGCAATGTTGCTGGTGAATTTCTGTCTGGTTCCGCAGCGTTGAAGCAAGAACCGATTGAGCTTAATTCAGCTGGAAATGGTGATGCTGCTTCTACTAATGAGGCAGGGGATTCCTTTTTCTTTTTCTCTCTTCCTTGTGGCCATCACCGGCGATGTCCGCCGGCCTCAAGCAAGGGCCGCCCTTGGCCTTGCCGGATCGGGCGAGGGCGAGGGTTGCCCTCGCCAGATCTAGCGAGGAACGCCCTCGCCAGCCTAGGCGAGGGCGACCCTCGCCTGACGCCAACAAGGTCGAGGGTGGTCCTCGCTGCAACCCTTGCCCGCCCACATCCGGCGAGGGCCGGCCTTGGCCTCGTCAGCCCAAGCGAGGTTTGCCCTCGCCAGCGTCGGGCGAGGGTCGCCCTCGCCTGGGCTGGCGAGAGCCACCCTCGCCCTCGCTAGATCCGGCGAGGGCAACTCTCGCCTCGCCAGATCCGGCGAGGCCAAGAGCAGCCCTCGTCGGATCTGGCAAAGGCGAGGGCGACTCTCTCTAGCCTAGGCGAGGGCGACCCTCGCTCGACGCCGACGAGGCTGGCCTTCGCTCGATGCCGGTGAAGGTGGCCCTCGCCTGAGGCTGGCGGATGTCGCCGACGATAGCCACAAGTGGGAAGAGAGAAAAAGAAAAAAGGAAAAAGAAAAAAAAGAAAGGAAAAGAAAAGAAAAAGACAAAATTGCCCCTATTCCGGCGTCGGAAATATCTCACGCTCGCCGGCCGGCGAGCTAGGGTCTTTATTTGAGACTGGTTTGGGCACTTTAGGTCCTTAATTGAGACATTGTCCACTTGAGGTCCCTTTTTGATAAAAGAGACCCACTTTTGATCCTTAATTAAAATTTTCCCCCTTTTTCCCCCATGTAAAATACTTTTGAGCCAATAGATTATTTCCACATCATAATATTCATTTAAGATTTCGTTTGTTTCATGAAAAATTAATGATTTAGAAAACATTTTCCTAAAAATAATCACTTGTATCGTTTGAAATAATTAGTAAATGAAATCTTTTTTTCATTATCGATAATCATTTATTTCTAAATATTTTCGTGGACGGTTAAAATATGTTTTTATTCATTTTTATAAGTGATATAAGTGATCATTGTTAGGAAAATGTTTTCAAAATCATTTATTTTTCACAAAACAAGCGCAAAGAGAAGAGAAGAATAATTTTGTTGAGAATATTGGTATATACATACCATAATTGTTAGGACCATCAAATGTAGTTTTTTTTCATTCTGTTCTTATCTAGATGGTGAATCAGTGCCTCATTTTAACTTTGGCTATTACAAAAAAACAAAATTTGACTGTAGACATTTCATAACAGCATTAACTATTTATTTTCATATTGTTATTAGGCAATAACAAAGTAAAATGTTTTATGTATACATCGACTTTTAAGATTAAATTATGAAAGGTAAATGTTTATGAATAAAGTTAAATGTATATAGGTATACTCAAATAAATAGAATTTCCTACGAATACATAAAAAAACGAACTAATGTGGAAAAGTAAATTGAAAGTTTTTTTGCATCATAAGGAAATTAATAGTTTATCAAGAATTCAATCAGGAAACAATAATGTGTTTATCGGATTAATTTTTTTTTACCTTAGTTTGACAGAATGAACTAATTTGATAAGACCCAAACCAATTTGAGAAAGAAAACCTAATTTTTGCAAAAGCAGAAGTATATTTATGGTCGTGCCTTTGGAAAAAATTATATATGAAACATAATTGATGTCAACGGGGCTATGGCAAACGAAAAATATGAACAACGACCGCTTCTAAATGTGTCGTACTAACAAAAGTTTGATTAAAAAATGATAAAAACGATCGGTATTAATTGTATCATTTGCCAATAAGATAATGGTACTCCAATAATTTATTCTAAATTTGATTTAAATTGCTAATATTTTCAAAGGATTGTCAACAAATAAAAATCAAAGAAAAGTAAAATAAACTCAGAGAAGATACATTGACAAATTGATTTGGAAATATAAAGAACAAAAGTACAATTATTTGCATAAAAGATAAGTTAACAAAATTACAAAAATAAGTTTTTCTTGAGTTAAATTCAGAAAAGGATAAAAAAAAAGTAAAAAAAAGGGGAAAAATCATATAAATTCTTATACGTTGGAAGAAAGAAATGCAAACATTTGCGGTGCCTCAAAATTGCAAACCAACACCACCGGACTCTTCATGCCTGTTCCTTCGATCAGTTTGGATCAAGAAGTGTTGCAGGGACGCAGCCCCTTTATCCTCAAGGTAGATAGAAATTCAATCTGTTTCACTTTTAAAAACAATCCGAATGCTCATACATACTCTCTCCACTCATTTATATCGATGAAGACAACAATCATGCAAGAAGTAAATATGCTAGGCATCGCTCTGCAAGGAGAAGTTGACAGTCGCATTATCCTTTCGTAGGACTTTTGAACCAGTACGCCGATTGCTTCAGGTATCGCTTCAATCCATTCCCGTAATCCACGAATATGAGGCCGTATCGGGTTGTATAACCCTCCGCCCACTCGAAGTCGTCTAGGAAACTCCGCACAAAGCATCCTTTCACATTCACTCCTTCCCTGTCAATGACGAATTCGTGTATATATTGCTTTTTATCAAAATATCATCATTGTTACCACCGATGCATACCCATTATCGATATTGAACTACTTACTCAATAGCCTTGGAGAGATTTGAGAGATGCTGCTGAAAGTTACTTATTCTCAATCTATCTATCAGTGGATCTTCAGGCGGCAACGATTTGTTATTTGCAACTACCGTTCCTGTGGTTGCACAAAACAGGTATTAAAGAAAAATTACAAGGAGACCCCTCAACCCAAGCAAAGTTACTGTCACCGACATTGATACATGTATTACCATTCTCCGTCACATAAATGGTCGGATCCTCGTAGTTTTTCTTCACGTGGAGCATCAACTCTCTGATACCCTTTGGGTATATGTACGGCCACTCGGCAGCGGTCTGCAATTTTGTTTAGTTAATTTCTATATCAGCATTATTCTTAGCATGCGATTAACGCATGAACATTGCATAGATTCTTTAAGGTGCTTGTGGTAGACACATTACCGGTTGGCCAATCGGAATGCCATCTTTCTCAGCTGGTAGCAACACAGATAACAAACAAAGTTAATTAGGCAATCAATGAAGAAGAGCGCATGGGAGTAAATAACTTGTCCGAGGTATTATTGGATGAATTGATTGGGCAGTGGTAGTGCATGCTTACCGGTCAAATTACAATGGCAATCGGTGGTGTAACTTAAGATTGAGAGTGGTGAAAGGGGTTGCGAATTCATCTACGTATCTTGCTGTGTAGTAATTTACCCCCATGTAGTCATAAGAGCCTTTTAGCGCCTCTGACTGTGCTTCTGTGATTTTGGGTAACCGTTCACCAACATATCTCCTCATCGATTTTTGGTAGTCACCATAGGTAATAGGATGAGCAAACCTTACGTCATCGGCACACAATGCACTTACTCATGTGACATATAAAATTTCTGAGGAAGGGCAAAAATGACTCTTTCGTCGAGGTAAAATTGCTATTATGTGAAAATGCATATTTAGAACCTTACTATGTTTAGTAGTCAGGATAAAATTCAGGACAGGATATTCTATCCTGTGTTTGGTACCTACCCAAGATAGGATAAAGTCGGATATAGGAAGAATATAGCCTGGATAAAATTATTCCTTGAAGAAGGTAGGATAAAGGTAGATAGGATTTCTAATATCCATAATATGAATGTTACTTTTCTTGAATAACAAACTTGTTAAATTAATAAAATTTAAATAATATTCGAATATAAATAATATTTGAATTCTTATATAAAAAATTCAAAATAAAAAAATAACAACAATTTCCTTTTTCTTTATTTATATATTCAAAATTCTTTCTATCTTATGATATAAATTCCATATATAAAAATAAATATTTAGTATTTATATTTATTACATGTTTTAGGTATATTAGTACAGTTTAATATTCAATAAAATTTTATTAGAGAATGATGGAAAGGGGAAAGAAGATAAAAAAGAAAAGAAATAAAAAAAGATAGGGAAAAATAATAAATAAAATAAGCAATTAAATGACGTAGACAAGAGTGTCGTAAGAGATTCTTACCATCTCCATTTGTGCAATTTGTAGGTTATTTTCCAACGATATGTCGTTCATAGTAAATAGTGGACATGATAATATTGAAAACATCCGGTTTTATTTTCACAATTTACCAAACAATGTAGATGATATAGCAAATTTTTTGGATTTCATATCATATCTTATTCAGTCCTATCATAGCTAGAAAATCCGGATGACCAAACGCAATCTATGAGTACTAGGGGGAATAAATTTTTACGTACCTTCTGATAAATTAAATACTTACCATCCAAACTGAAAGTCAAGAGCTCTAGAGGCTGCCTTCCTACTGATGTTCGTCGAATGCCTTGGGGTCATCCAGAAACTTGCAATTACCATGCCTATTTTCCCATTTTGAGCGGCCTGATTGTGCATAATATACGAGACAATTAGTCAAGTCCAAGCATGCATATTCAACTCAATAGTTTGCCAAAAGAAGGGGAAATCACCGAGATAGGTGTATATATACCTGATACTTGTCCCTGTACAGTTTCGTTGCTGACGAGATCAAATTTGACAAGTACCCACATTTAGAAGAAAATCTCGCAATAGGTGGCAACTAATATCACCTTCTTTACTGGACCTGAAATTTGGTAAGAAAAAAGAAATTCTCAGCTAAATTTCCAAATCGACTAAAGGATAAGGTCAAGCATATTATCATTAAATGGAAAAGATAATTTCCTTTTCTTACCTCTTTACTCATCAACTCATTCAGCAACTTGAATGGATATCTCAGTATATAAAGGTGCTACTCATTTCAACACCTCACTACACTAGCTCAAAACTCATTACGTGAGAGAGAGGTTAATAACAGGTGGGGTGTATATGGCCATGGAGGTAACAGCATCCAAGAGAATGGGGTCAATGATGTTCGTGGCGGTTCTGATACTGTCGTCTTCCATCGTAGCCGACGCACGCATATCTGCGAAATGTGCATTGAAGTGTGCATTTTTCTGTATCTTTGACCCCGATTCATTGCAATGCAGTGCGGACTGCATCAATCGTTGCTTAACAGGGCCCCCTACGTCTGCGGCACTAGAGCATTGCGATGTCGGTTGTTTCTTGTCTACTTGCATGGACTATCATGCGGGTAATAATCTTCGCATCGAGAACGTAGCTTCTTATCAAATTCATAAAACCAAGAAAGTTATTGTATAATCTTGTTTCTTTATCAATGTTTCGTTGTTATATTTTAATTACGAGAGCTAGCTGCGTACTAAATTATTTCGTTTCTTGGACTTCGATATATGCTCTTGTTAAAAAAAAATGAACTTCAATCCTGATATAAGTAACATTTTTAATTTCTTGTTTCTTATTGGAACTCATGCAGACACCAAGAAAGTTGAAGTGGACGTGAAGAAAGTCAGAGCTTGTGCGGATTCATGCTCTCAGGGTTGCCAGAAGATCTATTCATTGCACTAAAGTTTTGGACTTTCATCTGAACAAAGGCAATTGATTGAGTTATGTAATAACTTTGTGGTTTCATTCCACAACTAATAAATAATATTGCTTTATTTATTATCTGCTTGAGTGAAGTACATTTTTATGAATTTTTAGTTGTGATAAGTTGAGTCTGTTCTCTATTATCCTGATTTAGATTAGGAGATATAATTACAAAAACCAAGTGGGACTCCGACTTCGATCCGATTATCGAACATAACGAAAACCGTGGCTTTAATAATTCCAGCTTGGCCTTGCTCATAGACGAACTCCTGGGGATTCGTATAGGTTGGGTCGCATAGGATTTGAACCCCTCCGGACAGATTTCCTTGATGTGGAGGGTAAAAATAGAGAGAGAAAAAAACATAGAGCAATAAGTATAAGAGGGACGAAATCTTCATATATCGGTCATAGAATTAGCTTAAAATTTGGAGAAATGACGAGAAATTTCAGAAGTTCTGAGAGAATTGGACGAAATCTGGAGACGTTATGGTTGGAGCGGCTGTGAGGAAGACAAAAATGAGAGCAGCAAAAGAAGTCCGGAATATTTTTCAAATGGACAGGTTTCTCCTTTTCCTTCGAGTCCTCGAAATGGACGGAACAGGTGTTTTTGTCCCTTAAATTCAATTGTTCCTCAATTGAATGCAACTTTTATCTATCATTCACCTGACGTTTAAATCGTCTGGCAAAAACCCTTGAGGTTATATCATTGCTGGCCAACATACTTTATAGCGTGGTATTGTTGACACCTAAATTTTGGTTACTCAATTTACTCCATTCATTACATTAAAAAAAAAAAGGAATCAAGTTTGCCTCGTAAACAAAAATATTAATATTGTGTTGAATTTGGGCATTCTAAAGCATGTGCGCATTGAATAATTTCATTGACCCGGTGGTGGATTGCGTAGCTGAATTCCACGTCTGCCCTGCATTGGTCATCTAAGTTGGGAAAGTAAAAGGAATTTCAGCAAAGTCCAAGATGGGAAATTTAGCTCGTGGAAAGATTCTGGGGCGAAGCAAAAAGGAAAACATGGGCTAAATATATATGATTCTTGGCAAGGAAGGTGGGCACGTGATTGGGGCAATCGTCTCCGGAAGGCAAAGATAAAATGCACCGTTAAGGACGAAAATCGATGAGAAAAATCTGGCCGTAATTGAAGACAATATTCTCGACAAGAATCCGGAAAGAGGAAGCAGATTCGGGCAATATTCAGCCATACTCTCGTCCAAGAAAGAGGCACAGCGAACGGCACGAATATCGGAGAAAGGGAGAGCTCAATCGGGCACACATCAAGCTTCTTGGAAAGAAATCAAGAAGAAATGGCTTAATATGGAAAAGGATATACGCGCACATTGAAGGGGATTTAAATTCCAACTCATTTCCGTGTATATTCGGAGAAAGGGATGTAAGTGTTTTTTTATGCGGGCTAGATTAATTGAGATTAAAATTTACTGTTTTACGGGTTGGTTTGATAAGGTAAGATACAAAAAATTTTAATTAGTTTAATGTGGGGTTGGCTGGTATGGATCTGTGACAAGAGGGTTTGTGACTGAAAATTGCAAAAATAACCTCAAATAAGGAGCCGTTGCATAATGCAATTCGTGAGCGGCAGTCTCTTTGAGCTAGTGATACACAGGGCAATAAAGGAGAAGCACTTGAGTTGTTGCTATTCATGTAAGATCAAATCAATTCTATGTAAATCAAACCCTAATATTTGCATAAACATCATACCCAAAATCTTAGAGCAAGATGATTTTCACAATATCATAATAGATGAGACGCATACCTTGACCTATGATGATTTCTTGTGAATGAATCAATTGTAGATGAGCCCCAAAGGGGCTTTCAAATCCATTCCACTAAAGTTTGTACATTTTTATGTTTGTCAATTTTTAGTTGTTTGTGGGAATAATTGCCAAACACCCAAAATTTTCCCCAAGGGGCTTTGGGCCCTAAAGGGGCTTTCAAAATACTGAACCAAACGTACCCGTAATTCATTTCCATGTGCAAGAAGAAACCCAGTTGCACTAGGAAAGTGATTTTCCTTTAAGAAAATGGTGTCTGCAGCGGGAATAATCAAAGGCACGTATGATGTGGGAACTGAAGAATTTCCCAATGCGTCCTACGGATTTGTTGATGTCCGAGACGTTGGACAAGCACACATTTAAGCTCTTGAAAATCCTTTAGCTAGTGGCAGATATTGTGTAGTTGGAGGAGCAATGCACCGTCGCGACGCCTCAAAGATCTTGCACCATCTTTATCCCACATTGCACCTCCCAGAAAAGTAAGTTCCCATTTTTGTTCCAGTCCATAGATTAAAAGGTAACTTTTTCTCTTATGAGCAACTCGAGAAGTGGTCTTAAGTCGAGCATATACCCTAACGTTCGCCAATGCTGCATGAATCGTGCATTTTGAACACAGATGTGAAGACGACAAACCTGCTGTGTCGGCTTCATAGGATATCAAGGGAAAAAGTAGAAGGTATGGCGTGAATTTCTCATTTCTTGGAAGTTAGCCTAAGAGACACTGTTGAAAGCCTCAAGGAGAAAGGTTTCCTCTCTTTTTGAGCTTTTCCTTTGGAGGTCGGCCTAAGCGACATCGTTAGGAACCTCAAGGGCGAAGGCTGAGCCTCTCTATCTAAGCTTTTCTCAATCAACGACGACGCTGACCTTGTAGTCGAACTTGAAAGGTTGCTGATAATGTATTCTATTTTTCGTCTAGTTACCGTCATCGGGTCGTGGATGGTGTTGCGTTCACTTGTTGAATAGAGATTTCCATCTCTAAACTTGAAAGATGATGCAACGCTAAATGAATATCCTACGAGTACTGTTGTCTGGCTCAATTTGCGAATATCTGCAGCGGTGTAAGTTCTCCTGAGTTAGGGTGAAGCTATATGTCTAGGAGCAGGCCAATGACCGTGGTGGCGTGGTGATTGTACGAGAATTTTTTTATATTATTCAATAACAATATCGGGATAAATGAGTGTGCTGACATTGAAAGGATTTTATTACAGAGCACGAAAATGAGCCTAAAGAGCCAAAATGTCTTCATATATTCACATAACGGTTGCACAATCAACAACTATTTTATCCCGGATGACTTTTCCATCGATCGGAGCAACCGTCCTGAAGTAGCAACCTACCCTTTCATCCTTATAACTCAGTCGTTGCTTTGTTAATATATATAACAAAGGAGAAGAATTGAAAAAAGAGCAAGAAAAGCTGTCGAGTGTCCATCCACGGATCCACCCGCCCGCAAAAGGCGAGCTTCCATTTTTAATATATATATATATAAGGGAGGAGAGATGGTCTCAAATTGGCTTTTGTTCGAAGTTGACTGTTCAAGGTCTAATGAGCATCTCTCTCTCTCTATTCTCTCCACCGTCCCTATAACAGCACGCGAGGAGGTGGTGGGGGAGGAGCGAACGGGAGAGAGAAGAGAGAAGAGCGCGTGTCGGCCTCTGATAGACCGACCAACCGCGTCGAATGAGATTATCCGAGTGAGTGAGTGACTGGTAATAACACTGGTAACTAATGAGAAAATATTAGGTGGTCTCGGATCGCCAAGTCAGCGTGGTCCCGAACCACTCATGAAGCGTCATGCGAATCCACGTGGCTCCACGTGGAGCCGTGGGGCCGGCTCACCAGCCCCGATTTCCTCCACAAAAAAGTAATTTTCATCCTTTCACCTAGCCTGAATGCTAGCCGGTGCTCTGCTTTTTTCGCATATTCTCTCTTATTCCTAAGTCCTATCCGTCCTTTCGTTTCCTCATCCGAAGGAGGAGAAGAAAAGCAAACAGGTGTCTCCCCCTCTCTGCCCTGCACACAAATTTTGAATTTTTCGCGCTGAGATTTCGCTGGTCCGCCGTTTCTTGCTGCTCCGGCGTTCGTCAAGCGGCCGTCCCCAGCCGTCGCCGACGAAGCACATTAAGGCCACCCCCTGCTCCGACGAAGCAAAGGTCTCCCTCGTCTTCGCTCTCAGCTCCGGCGTTCGTCAAGCTCTCGTTCCTCTGCCCTCGCCGACGAAGCACATTAAGGCCACCCCTGCTCCGACGAAGCAAAGGTCTCCCTCGTCTTCGCTCTCAGCTCCGGCGTTCGTCAAGCGGTCGTTCCTCCGCCCTCGCCGACAATGCACATTAAGGCCACCCCTGCTCCGACGAAGCAAAGGTCTCCCTCTCTTGCGATCCGACGCTCGCTCGCTCGCTCGCTGCTCCAGCGTTCGTCAAGTGGCTGTTCCCCCACCGTCGCCGACGAAGCACATTAAGGCCACCCCTGCTCCGATGAAGCTCCAGTGTATTCAGTCTGCCCACGTTACAAGGAAAATATTCAGGTTCATCTGCTTTGAGAGCAGTTTGCCGCTTTCTACTTTCTTGGCTTATACTCTATCATTTCAAGCAGACTGTATTACCAGTTTTTCCGAATTAGATGTGCAGCTGGTAAATTTATTTTGACAGCAGTTTCCCAGAGTCGACTATATAACTCACTTTTTCATTATTGCAGTTTATTTTCTCCACTGCCATTGATGGTAAGATAAAAGCTTGGCTGTATGATTGCCTTGGATCTAGAGTGGACTATGATCCTCCCGGTTTTGCAAGGGGCAGAAATATTGTTATACCCAACTGTTATTGGTTCTGAACCACAGGATGAAGCACGTTAAGGTCGCCCCTGCTTCGACGCTCACTCCGTCCTTGCTCCGGCGCTCGTTCGAAAAAATCCGGCGCTCGCCGCTCTCTGCTCCATTGCTCTCTTCTCGCCTCCCCATGAAGCTGGAGCTGTCAGCCTCCCCAAAGACTAGATTTTCTCTTCTATCACGGAGGTAAAAGTTCCTGCATTTTTTTTTTTTTTAGTAAAGAGTCGCAAAGATTATTTCAACGGTGAAAGCCCTGTTATTGGTATCTTGAAGTTGCTTCTGAAATTTGAATTGGCAGGTTGAGAAGACGATTGACCACGTTCAGGAAGTGAGCTCGGGATTTTTAAACACTGCACAGAGTATTTTCCAAATTGTTGCAGATGCTCTGAAACCGGGTGTAGATGTTGCGGCTTCATTGTTGCAGAAAGCTGGAGAACTCCCCAGCTCTTTTCGAGGCTTCAAAGAAAGCCCAAGAAGCAATGCAGAGCTCAGGCATTGATGCACAGCCTATCATGAGTGCTGCAAAGGTTTCTCCCTTGCATAAGTTTCACAGTTTGTATGCTTTGTCCCAACCACAGTTTGTAACAACAAATGCGAAATCACGGTTTCAGCAGATCCCATTATACTCTTATGATATGCTAGAATAGGCTGAACATGAACTACTCATTCTTTCTAAAGCCATTGTTATTTGAGATGGGTTCTTAATGCCATCCTAGGTTTTAATTCACTGGTCTGAGTATACCGTTTTGTACTTGCGAGGTCAGCACGTTGTTTTTTCACTTACACGTACTAATCTTACTTTTATTTTTCTTTTTTATCGAAGATGTCTTGATCTGCAGATTAAGAAGGCGCTCGCCTCGGCCTCCGGAGAGCCCCATTGGCATCTTTTCCTCCAGGAGCCCTGCCATCGTGACCTTCGTGCTCGTGAAGGCCAAGCAAGATGAACTGAAGAACACTGATGAGAGGATACAGGGATTGAGGCATAATGTGCAGCAGTCAGATGTCTTTCTTGTTTGTGTATTATTTGATCTTTTATTAGGACTACTTGTCAAGAAAGAATAGATGGTTGGAACTTGTAATTTTGATAGCTTAAATCAAAGGCTCAGCTATTCCCCCCTCTTTCTCTCTATCGTTAAATGCTTTTAACATTCATTTCCATGAAATTGTCATCAATGAAGCGGCGAATCGAAAAGAGAAATGAATGGTTTGTCCTGGTACTTTTGTGGCTTTAATCCCTTGTCATCTTTGTTCCCATTTCCGTGTAGTTTACGAATTGACTAAAAGAGTGCTCCCTCAGTTTTTCTAACCCTGTTTTTCTTTAATTTAGGCAATGGTTTGCCCTGTTTGTATATTTAGTTACAACTTACAAGTAAAAGCGACCGATCTCGACCTACCAATCTTGTGAATGCACGCCAGGCAGAGGAGAATCTGGTACACACTGCCGCGGCTTTCAAACTAATCTTTTGAGGAAAAAAATTTCAACACCTTCCCTCTTCTCAATTAGTGACTTTGCACCTGCAGATCTCTCACACTCTCTCTCTCTCTTCATCGTATGAAAGCTTAAAAATTGCTCAACATGAATCTCTCTTTACCTTCTCCTGTCACTATATCTCCAAATCCAGCCGCCAAACTACTTCAGATAAAAATTAACAGCCAATCAGCAACTCCTATACCAACTGTCATTTCAACTTCCAAACTTGCGGACGAACACCCCAAACAATCTGTTGTGTATTAATATAAAAAAAGAGTACACTTGCTCAACAATTAAGCTTCCCAAACAGCACAGAGAAGCAAACACTCAATTTTCACTGTCTTATATCTGACAGAGAAGCCCCCTCTGAAACAGTAGACTAGAAGTACACGCTTACACACCAAAACCACCTATTTTCGTCAAATTAGGACTTCTTAACACATCATCCTATATACGCAACAAACTGCTCGACAGAAATATAGACACCGTCTTCATTACCATTCCACAATCAAGCTTCCCAAACAGAACAGAAGACAAAAGAATTCTAACAAGCATTAAAAACAACCACCATGCTGCTATCTTCTGCCTCCAGACAAATTATGGTGTGACCGTGCAATGTCTATGCCTTCAAAATCGTTCGATTCTTTCATCCTGGGATGTTGAAAAGAATTTGATGGCCCCTGTACAATTGCTCAACATGAATCTCTCTTTACCTTCTCCTGTCACTATATCTCCAAATCCAGCCGCCAAACTACTTCAGATAAAAATTAACAGCCAATCAGCAACTCCTATACCAACTGTCATTTCAACTTCCAAACTTGCGGACGAACACCCCAAACAATCTGTTGTGTATTAATATAAAAAAAGAGTACACTTGCTCAACAATTAAGCTTCCCAAACAGCACAGAGAAGCAAACACTCAATTTTCACTGTCTTATATCTGACAGAGAAGCCCCCTCTGAAACAGTAGACTAGAAGTACACGCTTACACACCAAAACCACCTATTTTCGTCAAATTAGGACTTCTTAACACATCATCCTATATACGCAACAAACTGCTCGACAGAAATATAGACACCGTCTTCATTACCATTCCACAATCAAGCTTCCCAAACAGAACAGAAGACAAAAGAATTCTAACAAGCATTAAAAACAACCACCATGCTGCTATCTTCTGCCTCCCGACAAATTATGGTGTGACCGTGCAATGTCTATGCCTTCAAAATCGTTCGATTCTTTCATCCTGGGATGTTGAAAAGAATTTGATGGCCCCTGTACAATTGCTCAACATGAATCTCTCTTTACCTTCTCCTGTCACTATATCTCCAAATCCAGCCGCCAAACTACTTCAGATAAAAATTAACAGCCAATCAGCAACTCCTATACCAACTGTCATTTCAACTTCCAAACTTGCGGACGAACACCCCAAACAATCTGTTGTGTATTAATATAAAAAAAGAGTACACTTGCTCAACAATTAAGCTTCCCAAACAGTACAGAGAAGCAAACATTCAATTTTCACTGTCTTATATCTGACAGAGAAGCCCCCTCTGAAACAGTAGACTAGAAGTACACGCTTACACACCAAAACCACCTATTTTCGTCAAATTAGGACTTCTTAACACATCATCCTATATACACAACAAACTGCTCGACAGAAATATAGACACCGTCTTCATTACCATTCCACAATCAAGCTTCCCAAACAGAACAGAAGACAAAAGAATTCTACCATTGGATTGCTAACCATCGTGTATCTACTACATAGCAGCGGACGTGGACACTTCTTGACCATCGTGTCTCTCCACTTCAGCCTTCCTCTTCGCTGCAACCCACAAAAACAAAGCAAATTTTACCATGATGAACAATTATCTAGAATCAATTGGTAATTGTCATTTCAAGCTTACCATTCTTGGCTTCAATCATAGCTTGCTCAAGTCCCTTATCCAAACTTACATCCCAGATTTGGACTTGCAGAATCTCATATCCATTGAGACCCACAGGCTGCAAAATTTAGAGAACTCCAGTTCAGTTTATCTCTCATAATAACATCAAGAAGTCTAGAGTGGACTACCTCTTTCATTTCTTCCATAATAGCTTTGGCAATTTCATCCCTTTGCCCAGAAACTTCGTCCATGTTTCGCACCGCAACCATAGCTCCGATCACTGGAATGATTGAAACACCAGAATCAGGCATGCAATAGTCGTTGCTTACCCAAAGTGTTAGTTGAAGGACTAAAGTATGCTACTTTCGCATGTAAATTGTACAAATTTGTTCCAATACTATATTTATACTGATGTGATGAAATTTATTTGGCACATACCCTTGAGCACATATCCCTGGATCTGACGTCTTGGATTCCTCTGCATGTAAAAGGCCTCATATTGTCTTTCTTGATGGACTCGGTATTGCACATGTGCAATAACATTGACAAAATCATTGTCCTGTGAGAAAAATATCACGTGAGGTCATTACTTATTCAAGCATTTACATGTTAATTGGTAACAAGTGACAGGCTGTCTGTCATCTCACAGAACTGAAACGAGAAAAGGAAAAGACAAAAGATTGAACAAACCTTGGTCTTTGTTCTGCATTTCACAAGCAAGCTCTGCCATTGGAGTGACAGCTTCCCGGCGAGCTGATACCCGCAAATCCATGGTACAAAATGACAGCCCGAGGTTCAAGGGTTCTGTCCAAACCTTCCAAACCTCTTCGTAATAGCTACAGTACGTTCCTCAACTTGGACATAGCAACACATGTTACCCATCTTATATTTATATAAGTGGATCCTGCAGAAAGCATGCAATTGTTAGTTTAACGCAAACCATTTTCTTTTACAGTCAATGCCTACCCGATAAGTAACATTGCCATTTCTTTTATTCCCATGTAATCAACAACTGAAAAGACAAACATGGTCTGCTCTACACCGGGATCCGAAATAGAATTCATTTAAGACCTGGCAAAGGGATTTAACTAAATCAGATCTGTACGTCGAAGACATTATACCCATTAGACCGCTGGGACCACTTTATGAATGCTCGTTTTAAAGAAGCCACCAACCAGCAAATGCTGGCTCTGATTAATAGTTCTACTTTCCTCTGACCTCAGATCGAAGAACCGTAAGTGAAGTGCTAATACTAGGCTCCGAGAGTTTAGCCTTCCTCTGGCAGTCTTTCATCCGATTCTTCAACGGAAAGATTTAGCGACAGCGGTATTAATACAATAGATAGAAAGACTCATTTGCCAGTCAAACTACTCTCTTAGGTATGGGCTCCCCTGATAGTTAGTTCTGAGGAAGGCCTTCAAGTCGAGCTTCTAAGTTTCCCCCTTAAAGAAAGTCCAGATCGGTTGGTGCTGTCTTCCTACTATAATTCTTCTTATCTGATAGATAGATCACGGATGGGTACAGCCTTCTAAGCTACAAAATAAAGAATGTCGTATACAAACTCAAGTCAACTCCCCTGGTTATAATTCTTCCCTGGCCCCACTATTCCCTTTCTCTATTTTAGAACGGAGAGCGGGCAAGGCCTCCAAGCTTTGAAGCTATGGAACAATCGAATCCTTAACAGGAATGCCGGAGCCTTCATTTGAACAATTATGCTAATGTGAAGACTCTTCATTTTCTTTTCCTTGACAAATGGCCTTATTATCCATTCAGTAGTTATACATCTTTCGGGATAACTTAGCCGATGCAACTATTGTGTATCTGCTACCCCCAGATGCCTAAAATCTTTCTTACACACCTTGATTGAATCTTGTTCAATCTGTGACCATTCCGAATGAATGAGTTTTCCACTCGAAAAGGTGGTCCGCAAGAGAGAAAGTCGGAACTCGCTCTTGAGCAAGAACCTAGAGTTCCACTCAAAATCCTAATTAGAATGCCCCCTCAGGAGTTCAATGTGGATTATTAGATTAAAGATTAGGGATTCGAACTTACTTGAAGGCGATCGAGAGCGAGGGCCAGAGGTGTGGCCGTGGGGGAGTTGACGGTCAAGGCCGGAGAGACGGAGACGAGGCCGGAGAGATGGAGACGGAGTCCAGGCCGTGCGTCGAGGCCGGAGAGACGGCGACGGAGTCGAGGCTGTGAGTCGCCGGAGAGTCAGAGAGGAGAGTGAGAGCGAGAGAGAGTCGGAGAGGAGAGTGAGAGCAAGAGAGAGCGAGAGTCGGAGAGGAGAATGAGAGAGTGAGAGTGACAGAG